>NC_134094.1:39070590-39679340 GCF_000715075.1 Nicotiana tabacum
CACATAAATCCCACCTTATGCCGCCGCATGCACATTAACCCATATCCTTATACCGTATGCACATTAATATCACAACACAATAACAACTCACACCGCAAGTGCCCATATGCCACAACTTGCCAAAAATCAATAATATCAATGTTTCCATTATAAATAGTCCATGGCTCAACCACAATATACACAAGAATCTCAACAATAATAAAATGAATGTGAATTGCTCAACATGAAAGATATCTCAAATATTAACACTTCACCCAATGTGATAACGGCTTTCACAACTTCAACACCAATAACTCAACAAGAAGATATTTTACAAAATAACAACTTCAAGTAAAAATAAGTCAACAATTAAAGATGCAACAAGGCAATGAGGAAGGCAATAACTTCAACTAAAGCATATAAGAGCTACATAATAAGTAAGATGTACGACAAGTTTTAACAATATCAAATGAAGCATATAAGGGTAGTTCAACACATGTAGTAGTTGATTAACAATGAGGATTATAACATGTTATGATAATTCAATTAAAGGCATGGAAAGAGTCAAAATAATCTAAACCGGTCAAATACCACATATAACTCGTGTACCCACTCGTCACCTTGCGTACACGACTTTCACATAACACAAACAGCACAACAATCCCAAATCTGAAGGGGTAGTTTCCCCACACAAAGTTAGGCAAGATACTTGCCTCAACTAGGCCAACTCAATCCTCAAAAATAGCTTTTCCCCTAAAATTCGCCTCCACACGGCTCAAATCTAACCAAAAGTGACTTAATATCATCAACCAATGCAAGAAAAAACAATTACAATAGATAAAGCTTTGTTCTTTACAAAATTCCCAAAGAGTCAATAAAAGTCAACCCCAAGCTCGCCCGGTCAACACCTGGGTCCAAGGATAAATTCCGACTATCCATAACCCCACGAGTCCATATATGTGTTTTGTTTTTAAATCCGAGTCCAAATCGACTCTCAAAACTCAATTCTTCATTTTTCAAAAACTTGACAAAATTTTTCAAATTTTCACTTTGATTCACATAAATTTGATGTTAAATCAAAGATATATTCATGAAATATAGTTGGAAGTTGATTAGAATCACTTACCCAAAGTTTGTAGATAAAAATTCCCTCTCCAAATTGCCTCTTACTGAGCCTAGGGTTCTAAAATATGATAAAATGATATGAAATCCCGACTTTCTAACCTTTTGTCCAGTTGCAGATATCGCATTTGCGACACAGGGTTCGCAACTGCAAAGAAAGGCCCGCAATTGTGGCCACTGATACACTGAGGAAATGTCGCAATTGCGACTCAGACTTCGCAAATGCGAAGACTGTCCTCCTCGCAAATGCGAGTTGTCCTACCCAGGCCCATACTTCGTAAATGTGAACTAGGCATCACATTTGTGATACCTGTCCCTCCCCTGCCATGTTCGCAATTGCGATGTTGGTGCTCGCAATTGCGACATCAGAGCAACAGCACACCAGATTTTCTATTTTCAGTCCAAAATATTCTGAAACTCATCTGAGCCCTCGGGGCTCCAAACCAAAAATCCACACAGGTCTAAAAATATCATACGAGCTTTCTCGCGCGGTCAAAACACAAAAATAATATCTAGAACTACGAATCTGACGCCAAAATGCATGAATTTCAAAGTAAACTTCAAGAACTTCTAGAATTGCCACCAAACATCTGAATCTTATCAAATCAACTCTAAATGATACCAAATTTTGCAGACAAGTTCTAAATAGCATAACGGACCTATTTCAAGTCGCAAAATCTAATTCCGAACCCGATAGCCAAAAGTCAACCTACTGTCAAACTTCTAAACCTCAAATTGTCAATTTTCGGGAAAACAACACAAATCAACCTACAGACCTCCGAATTCGTTTCCAGGCATACGCCCAAGTCCAAAGTCACGATACGAAGCTATCGAAGCCATCAAAACATTCCGGGATCGTTTTTATAAAAGACAGTTTGGTCAATATTTCTAACTTAAGCTTCTAAATCAAGAACCAAAAGGTCTAAATCAACCCAAAATCTTTCCGAAACGAAACCAATCAACCCCGCAAGTCATAAAACCTAAATTATACAAGTGTGAAGCATCAAAATGGAACACGGGTCGTAAATACACAAAACGACCAGTCGGGTCATTACAACATACGTTCTTTTAAGTGTCATAGTCCATTCAGGAACTTTCCCGCCAAGAAAGGATCTCTTATCTACTTCCCAGTAATACTAAGTTGCGTCACCAAAAAGTAGGAGGACTATCTGTACGGGAAAAAATGGTTAATGACAGCTGGGCGAATGATAAAATAACACGTGGAACTAAAGACATGAGGGACATGAGTCAGCAAACAACTGGCATCGAGTGTAAGTATGCAATCGATGCTGAACGAATCCCGAAAAAGGAATAGTCGATAACAAAAACTCAAAGTATTGTCATCGGATAGCATTCAATGTGCAACCATTACAAGGAATATCTGCATTTATAGCTATCTGTTATGCATCCATCAATGTCGTTTTTATTCTCATTCAAGAGGAGCTTGATTTAGGGATCTCTTCTCCCTAAATAGGGCTATAAATAGAAGGATTAACATCTATTGTAGACACGAAACACTCTGCACACAAAAAGCTATAATCTACATTCATATTACGCTCAATTTTAGTGCTCGAACATTGCTTTCACTCTTGCCACCGGAAATGCTAAGTTCTTAGTCATGCTTGTTATCTTCTTTAATTTTATTTGACAATCTTACTTTTGTTTTTATTTATTATTTTTGGGTCAAATCAATTCGCTTGTCTATAAACCGCGGTATAAATTTAGCTGTACAGTTTTACGGGTAAACATTGACCAAGCTCCAACTAAAATAAAAGCTTAAAATTATAATGGATAGAAGGGACTACACTCTTTCCTATAGCGAGAGGAAATCTAAATCGAACCCTTCGATTCGATGAGAACACCGTGGACTCTAGCTATTGCCAGTGCTAAAAAAATTGAAAAATCGAATAGTGTACACACAAATTGTTTCACCAAAATCAAAACCCGAAAAGATACCATGAAAAGAGAGAATTATAAAAACTAAAATATGCTTCCTAAAAATTCCTAATTTTAATTCTAAACCTAACAACAATGGAGTATATCCGGGGAGGAAAAGGACAGAGAGCTCTAGTGTGAGAGAAAGAATGAACTTATATGTAGAAATAGAGCTTCAGGCGGCAATCTAAATATATGTTGCCATCAGAATTTGGATCTTAGTGCCGTCGGACATTACTTGTAGAGGATAAGGGCGAGAACTGGTGAGGAAAAGGGCGAAGAGTTGAAGATGAAAGTTTGTAGTTTGTACGAAGAAGGGCATAAAAATAATACTTCGTCCAGCTATTAATGCATAGTACACGCGTCATATTCTTAAAGCAGATCTGACTTGTACCGGATAAAATAAAGCTTAATACGGATGAATTTACAATGTTACCCCGGGAAGTAGGACGACGAGGAGTTGCTTACTCCCGCTTCTAAATAGTAGGAATATTGAGCTAAATCGATCCCCCCAAATTTCCTCAATTGTTTCATCTTCTTTTTCTTCCTTTTGTTGCTAGTTGTTTCTTCATAGTTCTTTCTTTTGTTGCCTTTAACGATTAGTTGCTACATTTTCTTCGTCTCCCATTGTGACCAGAGTGCAAAGCTATGCCGCTTGAACACTCTTTGCCTAAAAATTATACCGCATTATATTTTCATGGTCAAATATTACTTTTTATACAATTATATTAGACTTTGTATACTCTTAGCGAAATTCTTGATTTTGCCACAGTGGCCACCATCTTGTGTGCATATCAAGGATCTTTATCGTAAGATGGTTTGTCTGATTAATCTGATGGTCACCTTTTTGTTGATTATTTATACAGTTTTTCATGTAATTAGAGGGTGAAGTATAATAATATCATTCCACCTTTTGGCCAAGTTTGTACTTGTAAGAATTAGTTTAACAATATGAATAACTGTTAATTAGTGTATGCTATTCTGGCGCTCTTTTGTTAATGTAGGTGATACATGCATACGACTGAACAACCCAAGTAGTGTAAATCTAATTTGGCCAAAACGTGAAACCTAATGCAATTCTGGAGAAGTAACTAGAGTGAATGGAAATTTTTAAATGTTAGTCGCTCTGTTAAGTTCTTGCCTTGTTATATATTCTAGATAGTCATTAACAAGACAAGTACATGGGGCTTATTTTAGCTTAATGTTTTTCTTTTTTAAAGTTTACAATTCAAAAAGAAGAAAACAAAAGAACGATTAGAGTATGAGAAAGCTGTATCTTTTCTAATTTCCCTAAAACTTTCTCCTCCTAAATTCCCCTTTATGTTTCGTGGAGAGGGGGTGTCGAATAATTGTAACAGTAACTATCACAAAGAATATATTTCCCTGAAAGTTTCTCCTCCTATATACTCCTAAATTATTCCGTTCTGGATAATACTAAGGTGTTTTGGGGGTTACAAATTTTTCCTAACTGATATACAATGTTTTTTTTTCATTTTCTTGTTTGCACATCAATGCAGTATTTAAAGTCATTTTTAGGGGGGGTGGGGAGAGGACGGGCACATAAAGTCCTAACCTCAAAACGAAAAGAAAATGCAGAACCAGGAGAAGGGCATAAATTGAATTATTATGGCCACCAAATAATTAGTACTATTTCGAAAGAAAATAGCAGTGATGGGAAATATATAAAGAAGTGGCTAAGGCAGCATGAAGATATTACAAAGAATATCACTCAACTGAAGATATTAAGGATGATATTGTCATACACTAGATTATACACAAGGTCGATGACTACACTTTTCTCCACACAATTTCCGTTTGATCCAAGCTGCAGTTTATGTATCTGTCCCAAATGGGAGATAAAACATGCTTCAACCCTGCAATTGGCTGCGCTCAGTGCAAAGGAGCGGTTTAAGATTCAGTAAGTTATAATCCATGTCCATGCCATGAAGAAGGTTTGAAATGACCCTGTAACTCCTGATGGAAGACTGCAGATGAGAATGTGGCATACAACCAAAGCAAACAGCTAACCTTCCAAAACTCAAATGCAACGAGGCAGTCTCTGAAGCTCCAATGCTGCACGAGAAGCAGCATCAGTGAGAGCTGGTATAGTGGAGCTTTTGACCTGAGAAACAATCCCTTCGATTTTTGATATCTCGGGCAAAGATATTGACAATATCATTGCATGTGACAGGTACTGTCGACAAGAATAACCAAGTGCAATCAGAATCCGTTGCAACAGCAAGTGGGAGATGCTTTGTTTCCATGACTCAAGGATAAGACTGACTTTGGGAAGGTTTGTCAAGAATCCAGTGGTAGCTTCCCTTGGAGCTGCCTTGAGCAATAAAATTAAGCATTCAGAAGCTAAATCTGCAACATTAATCTCATTGAAACGGGTGAGTTCTAGTAAGACCCCAACATTTTCACCAAAGTCCATTATATCTCTGATGCATTCATATTGATCAAAGGCACTAGCTCCATCAGAGGAATTTTCATATAATAGACAAGGTTCTTTTGCAAACATAGACCCTCTCATACTGCCTACTGAGCGTAAAAGGAAAGCCCTACACAGACGAAGAGTAGGTTCAATGAAATCTTCCATCTCCTTTGCACATACAAACTCCAAAAGGCTTCCAATCTTTCTGACAACTTTTAGTTGGGAGAGAATTTTGGTTTCCAGTTCTGGTGCAGATGTAAGAGCCAAGCAGAGCAGTAGGTTGTTGACATTTGCAGTTGAGAAATCACCAAGAAGAAATTCAAAGCACTGTGAGATTATCTTCATGTGGACAATGTCTGCAATTTTTATATGGTTATATTCGATGAGCATCACAAGAAGTTTCTGCGCATACACAGGTATTGGGTCCTCATCCTCAATCAAAGATGGGTAGAGAGGAAGGAAGTAAGAATTAGATATGGACTTCAAATTCTCCGACTTTTCTTTTTCAGACGTTTCATCCAGTAAAATGACCATCACATCAAAGAAAATCTTCAGACACAAGAATCTGGCATCTCCATCTTTATTTCCTCTGTATATAACAGATAAACTAGGTAGGATCTGACTGACAAAAATGCTAGAACTTTCTTGAACCACAGATATCTCCTCTGCTATAGACTCGAGAACCCGTAAAAGTGTTATCTGAAAATCATCTCTACCCTGCAACCAAAAGGAAGAATCGTGTTAAGTGCTTCCTGGACCAACCAGAAACCCAATCTTCTGCACACATCTTCAGTTTATACTGGATCAAAATCTTGAGCAAACTAAGCTAAAACGCTGAGCCATGTATCGAGTAAGTGGTTTTAAAGACACAGTCAACATTGAGAGACCATCAGCCTAATTTTCAGAGAAAGTTAAACAAATGCATCCCCCCTTCTTTACCAGACTTCGGAGGTTATACCAGCTTAGTACTAGCTTGGTAGCTAACATTTGGCCCAGGTGACGATTATTAGGAGGTCTTGCAAATGAACCATGTTAAATTCTAGGTACAAACACTAGGACGAGCTTTAGAAGCACTAAGCTTTTGCTTTTCATCTAAATAAGAACTTTACCTTATATATAGTTTTCAATTGGATAATGTAATAAAGATACCGTCAGATTACCTGGAAAGGAGACTCCGCCAGTTTAAGCAGATTTGCCAACTGCTGCAGAACCTGACGACTAGCAACCCTTCTTTTCAATGAAGCACACCCAAGAAGATGGAGAACAACAGGAAACAAATGCATACTATTCTTAGAAGAATTTCGACTAGTGAGGCTAATCATCTGTCCACGACGTTTACCACCCTTCAGTTGCTGAATATCCCCAGATATAGACTCTAGCAAACTTGGTACAGTTGATGCAACAACCATCCCAAGTGCATCTAAACACTGCTTCACAAAGTCGTCCTTCTCCTTTACCAACCTATCAACAGTCGAGAGCAGTTTTGCATTGCAAAAAAATAGTGGCAGCCATCTCTTCCCATTCATACAAAGTAGAGCCACAAAAATTAGTGTCTTTCCCTTCAAGACTTCACTTCCCTGCTCAATTAGAGTCACAAGGTTAGGAACAAGATTCTTGTCTTCCACCAAGGTGAGAAGGTACCTTCCAACATTTGGAAGCATATGACTTTCAAGGAGGGTCATGTTCAGAATGTTTAAGCAGATTTGTTGCTCTCGTGGATTACGCTTAACCAGGCTTGAAGCCATATCCTTGAATGAGAGTTTTTCAATGACTCGTTGAATGCTAGAAGGGTTAAAACGAACAAGACGAGCCAAGCAAGACCCTGCTGTCAGCCTCATGCTATCCTGCTTTCCAGGAGCCCTAAATATGTAGCAGAGGTTAGTAATCACATCTTGGCTGGCGAAACGAGCTGACCAGTACCCTCCTTGACTGGAGATATTTTCAATTGTCCTCAGAGCATAAAGTTGAGTAATATCATCCTCTCCATTCCGTAAAACTGATGAAACCAATGAAATTATTGGACTTGTCACCTACAAAAATTAATATATTCAGAAAGGCATGTTAAGACAGAATGCGAGACTTTTCTACATGTAAAGATAGTTGTGCTTGGATGATTTAACTTATTTTTCCAATAACTCCAAGAGAAATCTCTTCACGTTCTTGTTCATTTTATTGCTAAATCCAGTTTTCCATTACAGGGGAAATGCAAGCTTATTAGATCTTCAGGAAATTACAGAAAAAAAAAACTTGTAGAATCTTGTTTTATAAAGATTCAACAATATTTTGTAATGTAGGACAGAGCAAACAGGAAAAATATTGAAGTCTACACCAAGTTTCCAACTGACATCCATCTTATTCTTTAGAATTTTCATATTTGAAATATGTGCATGTGCAGGTTTATATACATGATTTACTACAAGACCATCATTATCTACACTTACATGTCTATGGATATATGTGACTAGAATAATCACTATATTAAAAACATATGGTGACTAACACATTAATCAGTATACCTTTATATACTAGTACTTGCATTATTCCCCATAAGGGTTGCACTGGCGCTAGGATTGTGTTTGTGACAGTGTCAGTGATTTTATATGATTTGTCATAGAACGCTTATACTTAAAACCCACTTAAAATATAGCCTAGTAATTTATTGTGAAAAGAAATTTAACAGATAATTATTAACTTGACAAGCAGCACTAGAATAAAGTTACAGCAATGCCAAGGATGATACCTGCCAACAGGATGAGGGTCGGCTGTCCTTAGATGGAGATTCCATTGGTTTATTATCCCGCGCATGCTCATTTTGAGTAGATATGTAAAATAGCAATTCGCCCAAAGCAGCCATGGAAAACCTTCTCACTTTCTCTTGCCTGTCTCTCAGACCATCGGTTAGTGCACCTAAAATTCCAGAATTTGCCAGCTCATCTCCAATAAAAGTAGAGTGACGAATCAACAAGCCAATAAGTGAAGCAAGTTGAGCACGCAACAGCGAAGCCTTGGAGTGACGAAGCATTTTGACTAGAACCAACATAATAGGTCCATTGGTCAAGATGTTGGCTGCCTCAGCATTGCTGGTCAAAAGCTCAAGGTACCTGATCACATTCTGCTTCTCCCCAGAGGCAGTATTCCCACTAACAATACTGATGATCCTACTACTAAAAGTGTCTAATTGCTCCTTTGACATTTTGACAAAATCAGATACCTGAGGTGCATCGAATGAAAGTGAAGGAATTGCATCTGAACCTTTATCAGATTTTTTGCTAGGCATTACGGGTCTAACTGAAAGATCAGAAGGATGCCAGAGAATATCTGAAAGGTTCTTAGATGGTTTTGAGATATCAGAGACATTCCCGGGATTTCCTTTAATCGCAGGAGTCTTTAGCTGAGGGCTATCACTTGGTAGCATAGCAGCCACTTCGTATTCAGAAGTCGGTTCATGGTCAGATGTCCTTGAATCATCTGAGAAAGGTGTATTAACCATAGCTGATGGATCTGGATGTCTGCTGTCAATATCCATCTCTTCCACATGACCCTCGGCCTGATTTGGAGTTGAAGTAGTTGACTCGGGACATTGAGTGCTGTCAGTTTCATCAGCTTCATCTTGTGTATCATCCTCATTATTCTCATTAAAATCAAGTTCCATGTCAGTATTTTCAACCTTAAGTTCAGCATCATTCTCAGAGTTATTAGGCAATGGCCTGCGGTAGTTCTCCTTCTCATTTTCCCTCATTAAGTTTGATTTTGCAATTCTTGAAAGACGTAATAGATTGACACCCTTAGTATTGCTTGAGATGTCTTTCTGCTTGTCATCAACTGTCCTGCCAGAACCCTTCATTTGAGCTTTCCGGCCACTGGATATGCCCTTGATTGGTGTCACGTGACCTCTAGATCCAGTATTTGAATTTTCATCCTGCCTGAGGGATGCCTTTGAATCTTTTTCACGAGTCTTTTGTGGTGTCTTGTTTTGAATTGGTTTGTCACTGTTCCGTTCTGAAAGGCATAATCTAGAAGAAACTTCTATCATATTATCAAAAGCAGGCTGAGGAGGTAAAGGCACTGCAGAAAATCTTGTTTTCCAGATAGCATGTCCAGTTAGCTCGGGCCACTGCATTCTTTCAGCAGGATCTTTTATTAGAAGAGAGTTAATCAGATTGATAAAGGGGCGGCTTGGTGTGCCAGGAAGTTCTGGAGTTGGATCAGAAATGATTGATCTCACTAACTGGGTAAACTCTTTGCCAACAAAAGGAGGTATCCCAGCATAGCATTCAAACAACACACAACCAAGAGCCCAGAAATCAGAGGCATAGGAATGGACCCCTCCATCCTGAAAGAGCTCTGGAGCCATGTAACAGGGGGTTCCTCGCTTTATTTGTGGCAACTGAAACATACATGACATAAATCACAATCAAGAGAAATAAGCCCCACTTCAAAAGATTTTTTTTCTATTTGGTTATTGGAAAAAGAAAAAGGGAAAGATTAGAAACATTTTCCATGATTAGCTTGTGAAAGAAGAAAGTAAAATCAAATAAAAGGGAAGGAGTTAGCTAAATGCCTAATTGTAAGATTCTTTAGAAAACTTGTGTCTTCTCGACTTCAAAATTTCTCGAGAAAGACCTATAAAGAAACTTTCAGAGAATTTCTACAGAAATGGCAAGAAGTTAGCTCATCCAAAATGTTTCTTTTTGCTTCTTTTTGGAGTCCAAACAATAGAAATCATGTTCCGTTAAGTTTCCCCGCACTTTCTTCCTGCATCAAAAGAATAAAATCCATTTCGTTTGGCTTCATGTTATGTTTTCTGTTTCAGCTCCCTAACTTCAAAGAACAGCCTCAGATAGTTACTCCCTCAAATAGATAAATAAGATGAATAAGAAAGTTCCCAATGTAAGAACCAATAATTTTGCAAATGATGTCACAAAAACTTTGGAATTCCTCTAGATGCATATAAGCCACATGTACAAATGTAAAAGCTGCTATATGAATTGACATGTGCACCAACACTCAAGCGTGTGGCTTAGTTGTCAATGAAGTAGGCGCAAACCTTGGACATTATGGCTCAAATCCCAACATAGACAAAAACACTAGATGATCTCTTCTCATGTGCCCAAGCCTTGATAAGTAGAGTTACCTATGCTGGTGGGAGATAGCGGGTACCCAGTGGAATGTCAAGGTGTTGATTCGGATACTACCGTTATAAAATTAAAAAAGAAAATTGACTTGTGCCACATTCAGGCATTTACCTTTAAGGAACTTCCGAACAGTTATGTCACCAATTTGCTTTTCTGTTTTTTTTTTTTCATTTTGGGCAAAAAGGAGGGAACAGAGAGGGGAACTACCTGGGAAGAAGGTGTCTTTGATATATCACTCAATTTTCTTGCTAATCCAAAATCACACAGCTGCCAGGAAACAAATTTAAATTTCAACGTCATTTAATTGATCAAATGCACTAATCAAGATGTGAAAAGGTCACAACATAAAGATCAGCACACCTTCGTGATTCCATTTTCATCCAATAGAATGTTTGATGGTTTTAAGTCACAGTAAATTATTCCCTTTGAATGTAAGTATCTGGTATATTAGACAAAACATCAAAAAAGTTATTCATGCCCAAAACAGTAAGCGTGATAAAAGAAAAAATGAAGGCAAAAAGATTACTTACAGAAGAGCTCTAACAAGGCCACAAGCAAGATCATGTAGTGAATCTTCCGGAAGCTTACCATCCTGCAACTCAGAAATCATATGATGTTAAAATCTCCCAGGTTTGGCAAATACTGCAATACAGTTTAGATGAAGTAGATCTGTAGATGTGACATATGCTAGTGTACTTTGCTACATTAAGAATCATTACCAACTTAAGTACACCTGAGGTCATCTTGGCTACTCTTTAAATAAAATCAAAAAAGAACATCCTACTTCTTTCACCTCACTTAGCTGAGCACAAGAAACAAGTTAGTCAGAAGTCTGACCAACTTTATTTGCGATACTACAAACAATCATCTAAATTGAAGTGTTCCGTTGCACATGATTCCAATGTCCTTAGTGCCTGTTTTGGAAGTCCCAACTGTAGGCATGCAACAAACTTACCCAGAAACCTAATCCCCCATGCCTCTATCGAAAACGAGACAAAGAAGAGTCAGAGTGTTAAAGTTCATGTCTAATGTCTGCATGAGGCATCCTATATGCCAATACTTGCAACGCAGACCTAACTTGGTAAGCAGTTATATCACTGGAACAATGAAATTATTTACAAAATATAACAAAACTGCCAGTCCTTTACCTGCTCTAGCAAGTTCATGAGATTTCCTCCAACACAATATTCTAAAACCAACCACAGGTGCGCAGACGTTTCATACCTATGGATCGTTTGAATTAGAAAATAAGTCAGAGAAATCTTCTTATTAAACACCAAAAGAACCTTATCCACCCCACAAATGAAATTGAAGAAAAAGAAAAGAGTTATATGCAAGACAGAGAAAAGATAAATCTTACCAGGAGTAGAACTTCAACACATTTGCATGATCTAGAGAATGAAGAATTCTGACCTGCAGCAATTGCAGCCAACAGAAGAATTAATACATGCATAAAAGATACTGATAGGAAATAGATTAAAAAAAAGTTGTGCTTCTTGATAATTTGGTCATGAGACTTCAAATTTATGACACGGAATAAAAACACTGTCACAACTCTACCTTATCATTTCCAACAATCTCACAACTAAATAGTCACAAGCATCAGCAATTCTTAACATTTATTAATATGATGAGGCAAGTTGCTTTTCTAAGATCATGCTTACTAAAAGCATAGACATTTAGCTTGTAAAGTTGTTCAGATGCTTTTGAAGATTTGTCAGAACTAGAGATAATGTCAGAATAATTGAGTAGATCAAGCAACAGTAACTTAGCAGGCACCAATTGAATTTTACAGCAAGTCAATGCATAACTTACACAACATCGTGTCATTGCTGTATTCAGCCAGCAGGCAGTTAATAAATTCTATAGCGAGGAGGGTTCAATTAATAAGTACTCTACGAATACCTAATACTCCATACTAATATTTTTCCCTTTTGCCTATTCCTCTCAAAGAAGTTGACTAGAAATAAATATCAACATTATCAAGTTTTTAAGTTTTCTAAGTCAGGCACTGGGTAGCAGATAAATTCTGCAGCTAAGTTCCCAATTAGATGAAAAATATCCACCGTCCTTGGAGCCAGAAATTTATACAAGGGAATTAAAAAGAATAACAGAATGTTAGCTGGGTTTGAACATGTGATCTAAAGCAATTTTTGAAACCTTTTTGCCACTTCATTAAACTTTTCCCTTATATCAAGGGGATTCAACAGCTAATATGTAACCAAAAAAGAGTTCGTCTTTCCCTATTTGTACAGTATAATTTTCAATGAAGGAGATTCAATAGAACCCCTTTCCTCCACTTAGCTCCGCCACTGTCCACCCTCAAAGGGTGTCTAGTGGTCGGATAGCTCAAGTAACAACTTGCGAACCAAGCTTCAAAATTTAGCAGAAACGCTAAGTGAAGTCTTTTCATTTACCGAAGATCGGTGGACGGAGTTTTCACTTATGCTAGTGGGAGATAGCACACACACAAAAACTAGCCTAGACACCACCATTATCAAAATATAAATAAATAAATCCAAAAATGTACACAACTTTATCATTAGAGGTGAATCAGATCCAAAATTCAAATGATAAAACTTTACTTTGACATGTAACTTCCACATGAAATTAAGCCTCAAAATTACAATTAGATGATTTCTTACTTCATGAAGAACTTTGTTCTTCTGAGATTTATCCACGCTCTTAACTGCAAAATACTCGATAGTCTTCTTTTTTCTTCCTTTATAAACAGTCTGCAAAAAGAAAAAACATCAATCGTTTAGATTAACAAATTTACAGAAAACGAAAAGAAAAAGAAAAAAAAAAACCATTACCGAGTGCTTTCCACGGCCTATAGCTTCGTATATATGGTACTGATTCATAATTTCACTTGCTCGGAAAAATTACAGCTAGGGTTTCTTCTTTTTTTTGAATCTGAAATAGAAAGTATCAGTACAGTTTATTGTCTCTGATAGATTGAGAGATTTAGTGAAGAAAGGTGATTTGGATAATTAATGTGTGAAGTTCAAGAGGGATTTACTGAAAATTTGAAAATGGTGAGATTTGTGAGGAACTGAAGAAAGTGGATAGAAGAGTGTGTACGAGTGGGCGGGAGGTTTCAAGTTTTGAACAAAAAATGGAATGAAAATACGATTTGGAGGAAATGAAAATATATTTTTTGTTCAAAAAGGGTATTTCTGACATTCTGTTGTCTTATTATTTGGTAATAATAGTAAACAATACGAGGACCCTTTTTTTTGGCCCTTTTGTTTTTAACTAGGGGAACAATTTCTAACGGTTTATTTGACTAACGCTGTAGCATAAGTTCTACCTAATTATTTTGAATTCATAAATGCGTTGGCAGAGTAGCCACGGCTAAGTTGAAAAGAGGCCTTTTCTCTTTTGAGCGTTACTTCATTAAAAAACGCTTTTCTTTCAAAAAAAATTAAAAGTTGTCTTATTTGTTGGAAGTGACTAATAGCTTATTTGTAAGACAAAGAAATCTGAATATACATCTAAA
Source organism: Nicotiana tabacum (assembly GCF_000715075.1). NCBI lineage: Eukaryota > Viridiplantae > Streptophyta > Magnoliopsida > Solanales > Solanaceae > Nicotiana > Nicotiana tabacum. Next base: position 39,084,698 of record NC_134094.1, read on the forward strand.
TATTAATGTATTTAGATATGAACAATAAATAATTAAGATTGTTTATTTTTTAATATTTGTGCTGGGTAATTTGGAGCACTCCGAGAGTCATCGGGACTTTGGGTATTGTAGGTGCATAAAAGTGGGAGAGGTCGAGGGAGCGATGCGTAGGATGAGCAGGGGTAGAGCGACCGGGCCAGACGAATTTCGATAAAATTCCGGAAGAGCACGGGTAAGGCACGCTTGGAATGACTCTCTATGTTGTTCAACGTCATTTTTAGGACGAAGAGGATGCCTGAAGAATGGAGGTGGGAGTACGATGATTTTGTTGTACAAGAACAAGGGTGATATCCAAAATTACTATAACTATAGGGTATCAAGCTGCTAAGTCATACGATGAAAGTTTGGAGAGGGTGGTGGAAGGGAGGGTGAGGAGGAGTGTGTCTATTTTCAAGAACTAGTTCGGTTTCATGCCGAGTCGTTCGACAACGGAAGCCATCCTTCTAGTGAAGAGATTGGTGGAGCAATATAGGACAATGAAGAAGGATTTGCATATGGTGTTCATTGACCTGGAGAAAGCATACGATAAAGTCCCTAGAGAGGTTCTATGGAGGTGTTTAGAGGCTAAAGGTGTGCATGTAGCCTACATTAGAGTGATTAAGGACATATATGATAGAGCTAAGACACGGGAAATAACAGCGGGAGGAGACTCAGACCACTTCCCGGTTATGATGGGGTTGCATCAGGGATTAGCCCTTAGCCCATTTTTGTTTTCCTTGGCATGGACGCATTGACGCGACACATATAAGGGGAGGTGTCGTGGTGTATGTTATATGCGGATGATGTAGTTCTGGTTGACGAGACACGAGGAGGTGTTGACAACAGGATGGAGGTTTAGAGATAGATTCTTGAGTCTAAAGGTTTTGAGCTGAGCAGGACCAAGACGATGTACTTAGAGTGCAAGTTCAACGAAGTTACACATGAAGCGAACATGAGTGTGAGGCTTGATACACATTTCATCCCCAGGAAAGAAAGTTTTAAGTAACTTGAATCTATAATACTAGGTAACGGGAAGATTGATGAGGATGTCACGCATCATATCAAAGCAAGATGGATGAAGTGGAGGCTCGTTTTCGGTGTCTTGTGCTTTAAGAATATGCCAATAAAACTTAAGGTATGTTCTACAAGGTAGTAGTTACACCAACTTATGTTGTATGTAGCAGAGTGTTGGCCGGTCAAGAACTATCATATCCAAAAGATGAAAGTAGTTGAAATGAGGATATTAAGGTGGATGCGTGGGCCTACCATGTTAGTTAAGATTAGGAATGAAGTTAGAGATAAGGTGGGAGTGGCCCCTGTGGAGGATAAGATGCGGGAGACGAAGTTGAGATAGTTCGGGCATGTTAAGAGGAGAATCATAGAAGCCCCAGTTAGAAGGTGCGAGAGGTTAGTTGTGGTAGGTATCAGGAAGGGTAGAGGTAGGCCTAAGAAGTCTTGGGGAGACGTGATTAGGCGAGACATGGTGCAACTGGAGCTGATTGAGGACATGACCCTTGATATAAGGGTATGGATGTCGAAGATTGGGATAGAAGGTTAGTAAGCAGTCGAGTGTTACCCTTTGTCTTACTCAATTCGTTAGTATTAGTGTTAGTATGATATACTTTTATTTATAGATTGCTATTGCTACCTAGAGTTTAATTGCTTTCTTGGCTTCGGTCTTATTTCTTGTTGTTGTTCCTATTTGTTGCTGTTACTATTTTTCATCCTTTCTCCAACAGAGGGTCTATCGCAAACAACCTCTCTATCCTTCCAGGGTAGGGATAAAGCTGCATATATCTTACCCTCCCCAAACTCCACTTGTGAGAAAGCACTGGGTTTGTTGTTATTTTTTGTTGTAAATGTAAATAATTCATCTTTAACCTTTCTTAAAATCTCGCTTCATCATATTAATATCTCACATGGTTTATGATACTGCGCTTCCTCCCTTATTTTAATTTTCTAATAAGCATTCGTTTAACCTATTTATTGTTAATTTTTAAAATCATAACATGACCAATTTGCCATTCTTGATATATTCTTTTATCAAATTACATTTGCAAAAAAAAAAACTTTAATGTTAAAATAACCTTTTCTATTGTGGGTTCTATCTACTGATGGAGCCATTATTCAGTTAGTTAGACTATCAAAGTTGCTCATATTTGGGTCAGATCTTAGATGTGGAGGCCAAATAAAATCATTTTTGTACTAAAAAATTAAGGAGAATTAGAGTACATATTAATTTTGCAAGAGAGATTGAATAAAGAAAGTGGATTGGCGAGAGAAAGATGGAGGAAGCTAATTTGATAAGATCGAGTCAAAATGGGCAGAAGGGTTGAAGCAAGTAATATGCATCGACTCCCCACGGAATCATACTCTTCGTCAGCACAACGTGAAGATTGCATATTATTACTATTCCCAGATTTCATGGTTGTTCTAAAAGAATTGCAACAACAAAAAATAAGCATTTTCAAAATTCTTAAACAAAAGATTATATGAGAGGACAAATCAGTCATATCATATTTTTTAAAATAAAATAAAAGAATTGTTACAAGAAAATCAACATAAGGAAAGTAAGCATAATATCGTAAACTAGACGGAGGTTAGTGTGGTATTATAGTGAAACTTGGAGGAAGATCTCTGAAATTATCCCGAAAAACTATAATGTAATAGTGACAATGGTATCATTGAAACTTGCTTAGAATTCAAATAAATTACTATATTGTATCCATAAAATATTACAAATATTTGTTACATGATTATGTAAATTATTTGTTATTTTCTTGAACATATGCGTACATCCTTAGAGATGGAGATGTTGATATATATTTTAGGCGAAATACATAGGCGGCTACTTAAACTTGTCCAATATTTTCAACTAGATACTTCAACTGAGGCTTGTTCCTATTAGATACTCTAACTTTATTGAATATGTACCTATTAAGCACAACAAGCTAACATGGAAAAAAAACCTATTTCTCACTAATTCTAGGCGCTTGAGAAATTCAAAATTCTCATTTTTTTCTTTTATTTTATTTTTTGGAAAAGCTAATTTTTCAGAAATCACTGCTCCACCATTGCTCCGCCATAGCCACCACTACAAAAAATTTAGCCACCAACAAAATTCAACCATCACAAAAACCCAACCACCACAAAATACTTCTAGCCAGCATTCTATTTTCAGAAATACCATAAACACTACTACTTTGTTACCGCTGCCACCACAAAAAATTCAGTCGTCAATTAATGAAATCACAATACCTCTATCCATCGTCCATTTTTTCTTCTCTTTAAATTACCACCATTAGCGCACATCGGATCTCCTCCTTAAATCACTACCAAATTCCTTTAAAGGGAGTGAGAGTGTGAGGGGAGGGGGGGGGGGAAGAAAGTTATTTTCTGAAAATAGAAGAAGAAAGGAAAGGTAGGAGGAAGAAGAAATGGGTTTTTGAAAAAATGAAGAAGAAAGGGAGGACGGGGAGGGGGATTTGGTGCGACCGTAAAAGGGCTTGCCACGCGCCGACGACTGTAGAGGGGTTGGCAGGGATTTTTTTTCTCTTTTAAATAGATTTTTTCTTTTTCTTTTTTACTAAAAAGTTTTTTTAAGTTTTATTAAAGTCAAAATCCATATGGCTTATTTTCATTTGATAATTTTTTTCACGTCAATGCGTGTGAAATACACGCATCATATTTTATTTACTGATCAACTTTGTGTGTTTAACAGTGTAATGATCCGACCGGTCATTTTGTGTATTTATACCCTATTTTCTCTTTTGATATTTCACGCATGTGTGTTTATGGTTTATGACCTATGAGGTTGATTAGTTTCGTTTCGGAAAGATTTCGGGTTGAATTGGACACTTTGATCCTTGGCTTAAAAGCCAAAGTTGATTATGTTGATCAAACTTTGACTTTTGTAAAAATGACCCCGTAATGGTATTTTGATGGTTCCAATAGTTTCGTATCGTAATTTTGGACTTGGGCGTATGCCCGGAATCGAATTTGGAACTTCGTAGGTTGACTTGTGTTGTTTTGCCAAAAATTTACAATTTGAGGTTTAGAAATTTGACCGTAGCTTTTGTCTATCGGGTTCAAAATTTAGTTTTGGGACTTGGAATTAGTCCGTTGTGCTATTTATAACTTGTATACAAAATTTGATATCATTTGGAGTTGATTTGATATGATTCAGACGCTTAGTTGTAATTCTACAAGTTCTTGAACTTTACTTTAAAATGCATGCAGTTTGGTATCCAATTCGTAGTTCTAGATGTTATTTTTGTGTTTTGATTGCACGAGCGAGTTCGTATAATATTTTTAGACTTGTCTGGATGTTTGTTTTGGAGACCCAAGGGCTCGGATGAATTTCAGACGTGTTTCAGAATGTTTTGGACTGAAAACAGAAATCTGGTGTGTTGATGCCTCTGGTGTCGCATTTGTGAACATCAGGGTTGCAATTGCGACCTTAGCAGGGGGATCAAATGTATCGCAATTGCGATGCCTGGGTCGCAATCGTGAAGATGACTTGGGTTGTGCTAGGTTCGCATTTGCGATGAATGTGTCGCTTTTGTGAAGGAACAGGGTTCGCATTTGCGAACCTATTTTCGCATTTGCGAGATTTTCCCTAATATTGTCAGTGCCGTAATTGCGAGTTTTTCTTTGAAATTGTGAGGGTTCGCAATTGCAAACCCAGTGTCGCAATTGCGACACCTACAATTGAACAAAAAGGTTAGAAAAGTCGGGATTTCATCTCATTTCTCTTATTTTAGAACCCTAGATTCGGTATGAGGCGATTTGGAGAAGGGATTTTCATCTACAACATTGGGTAAGTGATTCTAATCAATTTTCAGCTATATTTCATAAATATATCTTAGATTTAACATCAAATTTATGTGAATCAAAGAGGAAAAAATAAGAAAATTTTGTCAAGTTTTTGAAAAATGAGAATTTAAATTTTAAGAGTCGATTTGGACTCGGATTTTGAAACTAATCACATATATGGACTCGTAGTGTTATGGGTAGTCGGAATCTACCCTTGGACCGGGGTTTTGACTGGGCAAGCCCAAGGTTGACTTTTGTTGACTTTTTGGGAAAAATATAAAGATCACAACTTTATCTATTGTAATTGTTTTCCTTGCATTGTTTGATGATATTAAGTCAATTTTGGTTAGATTTGAGTCGTGTGGATGCGAATTTTAGGGGAAAAGCTATTTTCGAGGGTTGAGTTGGCCTAGTTGAGGTAAGTATCTTTCCAACTTTATGTGGGGGAAATACCCCTTAGTATTTGGGATTGATTGTGCTATTCGTGTTATATGAAAACCGTTTACGCAAGGTGACGAGTAGGTACACGGGTTATATGTAGTATTTGACCGGTTTAGGTTATTTAGACTCTTTTCATGCCTTTAATTGAATTGCCATAACATGTTATATCCCTCATTGTTAATCAACTCTTACATGTGTTAATTTACCCTTACTTGTTCTACCTCTTACTTGTTACTTTGCTCTGACATGTTTAGTTGAAGTTATTGCCTTGTTACATCTTTAATTGTTGAATTACTTGTAATCGAAGTTGTTATTTCGTAAAATATCTTATTGTTAAGTTATTGGTGTTGAAGTTAAGAAAGTCGTTATCACATTGAGGTGAAGTTGTTAATTGTCGAGATATCTTTCTTGTTGAAGAATTCACTTTTATTTTGTTATTGTTGAGATTCTTGTGCACATTGTGGTTGAGCCATGAGCTATTTGTTGTGAAAACATTAATATTGTTGATTCTTTTGGCATGTTGTGGCATAAGGGCACTTGTGGTGCGAGTTGTGATTATGTTGTGATATTGATACACATGCAATGGTATAAGGCTAGGGGTTGATACGCATGCGGTGAGATAAGGTGGGCTTGATACCCGTGTTGCTAGCAGAGGAACTACTTGAAGTCACGTGGTGTGATAAGGTGGGCTAAAACGCGAGTAGCTATTTTGGGAAAAAATAATTTTCAAAACTAAATGTAAGGCTCCCACGGTGATATAAGAAAAGATTGTGATTGAAATTGTGAAACGTGAATAAGAGGCGGTACCTCGGTTGTGCTTCTTGTTGTGCACTTCATATTGAAAAGAGTTATTGGTTGAACAGTTCTTGTTGCTTTTATGTTCCTTGTCATACCAGTTTGTCCGTTTTTTATTATTTGAGGTTCTCATTAAGGCTTCCTTCTTTTTGTCTTTCTGCTTACAATTCTGTCGTTAGTTTACGTTATTAGACTGCTTTGTTATTATTTATTTCTCCGTTTCCATTACTTCTCATTATTATATTTTTGTTTTGTTTATTATGTCCTAGTAGGTGTGTCGACCTGGCCTCGTCACTACTCTACCAAGGTTAGACTTGATACTTAATGGGTACCGTTGTGGTGTACTCATACTATGCTTCTGCACATCTTTTTGTGTAGTTCCAGGTATGTCTGCCCGTGCTGGACGTTAGCGATTGACCTGTTAGCTGCCTTCTAAATACTTCATGATATACCTGCTCGGCGTCCGCAGGTCTCGGAGTCACCTTCTATTTTTAGACTTTCTACTGTTTATTTCTTGTCCCAAAATAGTATTGTATTACGAGGCTATAAGTACTTTTTTGTGGAGTTTATGACTCTGTTCCACCAGGTTTTGGAAAAGTGTTGGCTATTGTACGGTGGAATTGTATTATAATAGTGTAATGGTTTAATTTGAGGTTTTAGTATTATTTTCGCTATTTCTCTATACATGTTAGGCTTACCTAGTCTTAGAGACTAAATGCCATCACGACATCCTAAGGTGAAAAATTGTGGTCGTGATAAGTTGGTATGAGAGATCTAGGTTCATAGGTGTTACGAGTCATAAGCAAGTTTAGTAGAGTCTTGCGGATCGGTACAAAGACATCTACCGAGCTGCGACTGAGGAGCTACCAGTAGCTCCGGTTGGGGGAAAGGTACTCGTGGCGCCTGTTGTCACCCCTGTACTTAAGGAGACCCTAGCATAGTTATTGAGCATGTTCGATACTCTAGCTCAGGCAGGGTTGATTCCACTTGCACCAGCCACATCTTAGGCTGGGGGAGGAGCTCAGACTCCCGCGGCGCATACCTCTGAGCAGTGGGTACATGTTGATAAGGTCCCAGAGGTTATGCCAGCGTAGCCTGTTGTTCCGGTTTAGCCCGAGTTTAGGGTAGTGGCATCTGAGGAGGAGCAACTTCGACTTGAGAGGTTCAAGAAGTATCACCTCCTACTTATAGTGGCCTATCTATAGAGGATGCACATGGCTTTTTAGAGAAGTACCACCATATTCTCCACACCATGGGTATTGTGGAGACAAACGGAGTTGCTTTTACTACATTCCAGCTGTTAGGAGCAGTGTATCAGTGGTGGTGGGCTTACGAGGAGGATAGCCCAGCCGATGCAGCTTCACTTACATGAACTCGGTTTTCAGAGATGTTCTTGAGAGAGTTTGTTCCCCAGACCCGTCGGGATGCATGTCACACAGAGTTTGAGCAGTTGTGCCAGGGTGCTATGATAGTGTCAGAGTATGCCCTCAGATTTAGTGAGTTATCTAGACATGCACCTACCTTGGTTTCTACAGTCAGAGAGCGAGTTCGCCGATTCATCGAGGGGCTCAACTATGGTAATAATGTCACACCCCAAAAACATGGAACGCGACCGACACTCAACCGATTAAACCCGACCGAGTAAGCCTGTTAGATCTCTTCTACCTAAACTCATTCATGAATAAAGAGAATATATGTTTTCCTTAATTAAATAATAAAGTGATTGTGTCTGCAGTTACCAATTTCTTACCATAAGTTTCACCATTTTTAAAGTCTCAAATGGACAAGTAATACAACCACAACATAGCATAGTTTGTCTTTCCCAGTACCAATACACAACCCACACTATGTCTACGGAGCCTTTATAGATAAAGAAGAGTACAATGATAATACCGGCAACAAGGCCCCGGCAATACCTCAACCATAATACATAAAGATCAAAAGATACATGACCCCGGGATGAAGTGGGGCTCACCAAGTCAGCTGGGAAGAAGGTATACTACTATCACTGATCAATGTCTCCTATTGTGGAACCACCTGCATCCATTTAAAGATGCAGCGCTCCCGACAAAAGGGACGTTAGTACCGTCGAATAGTACTAGTATGAAAACTAAACACCAATTTAAGAATTTAGAAATACAAGATAATTATGATGAACCAATGCGGCAATAGAATAATATAGATAACTGTCTCAACCATAGCAAGCTTATTAAAAGCTATCAACAACATTTATAGGATTTAATATGAGATCCTATATAACCATCTTCACACAAAGCGGCCCCGCCGCCTCACTCGATGTATGCAGGTAGAGGTGTACGTACAATACCACAACTCTAATCAAGAGGCCATGCCGCCTCACCTCAATGTATGCGGGTGGATGTATAACCACAATACCAAGAACCTACACAAAGCGGCTATGCCGCCTCACCCCAATATACATGGGTGGAAATGCATCAACGATACCAATGGCAACACAAAGCGGCTATGCCGTCTCACCCTAATGTATGCGGGTGGTGGTGCCACAACAATACCAAAACCATACACAAAGTGGTCGTACCGCCTCACCCAATGTAAGCGGGTGGAGGTGCAGTCCCACAATATCATAATCCCTACACAAAGCGGTCATGTTGCCTCACCCCAATGTATGCGGGTGGAGGTGTATCACAATCACAATCTCTATACCATAATCCCCACACAAAGCGGTCATGCCGCCTCACCCCAATGTATGCGGGTGGAGGTGTATCACAATCACAATCTCTACACAACTTGGCATAATACCTTTCACATAAATCACGACTAGAAATTATAACATGTTGATACGTAATCCATAGTTTTGGGACACATCCTCAATTTATAATGCAATATGATAAGAGCATTTGAAATACGAATTGAACATATATCTTCATCACAAAACTTATCGAAATACTCGATTTATAATCAACATCTCAGAACTTACAAGGATAATGAGAATTGCAACTCTTAAAGAAGAGTTTAGCCAACATACCTCAATTGAGCTTTCTTAAACTCTAAAATGTTCCGAAATTCTTAGAAACTTCAATCTATTTTAGAAATATAACAAATTGAACCACAATTAGGAAGATGATCGTGTTTCTAGCTCATTTGAGCATTTTATCAAACACAAGGTATGCATAAGGTTTCAAGGTCCCTTTTATGGAGGATTCCATCATCTCACAACCCAATCTTTACCATGCTTAGTTCAACAATCTTCTTACACCCCTTGATATCACATGCATGTAAAATAATCAACTCTCATGCCCAAACATTACCGTGCTAATTACCCATGTTCAGATGATTTCGAAGTTAGGGTTTAGGGTGTAGAATCTTACCTCTAGGATGAAGACCTAGTGAGCTTGCCTTCTTAATCTTCCAAAACTTGAGCAAGAATTGAAGAACAAATATTGGAGAACACATTCTCACTCTAGGGCACCCTCTCTCACTTTAAAATGTCAGATAATAGCTCAAAAATGACCCAAAGAGTGTATTTAATGAAATAGGGTCGGGTTTTAAAAACCCAAATATGGACTCCGGAACAAGGTATGCGATCACATAACCGATATGCGGACCGCATATCGGTCGCATAGTTAGTTACAAAATAGCCAAAAGAACTGTCTGTGTATGCGGTCAATATGCAGTCCGCATAACCGTTATGCAGTCGTATAATGCACCGCATAACAGTTATGCGGTCTCATAGTCGACCGCATAATTGCTTTCAATTGGCCCAATTAACTGCCTCACTCTGCGGCCATTATGCGGTCCGTAGAGTGATTCTGCGGTCACAAAATGGACCGCAGAAATGCACTTTTCTGCCAAAAATTTTTCTTTATTTTCCAGTGCATTGTTCAACCCAAAAAGCTCGCCGCAAAGAATTTCTACAATCCTCAAACACGTAAGCCTAGTCCGACACCATGAAATATTATTTTCTTTGCAAAATTTACCGGGCTTACCACTTAAGTACTTCGAAATTTTCTGGGGTGTTACATTCTCCCCCGCTTAGGATCATTCATCCTTGAATGAGGGTAAAATCCGTCATTAGCATCTTATGCAACTTAGTTTGTTTTATACCACAAACTAGAAGCCCCAAATTTGACTAACTCCCTAAATTTCCAAATATTTTGCTAGAGTTTCCCTTGTAATTAGGCCTAATCCACCTGTCAGAGAGCCCCAAAAACACATCCTAACAGCATATACATAATCCAACAACATAACATAATACAAAACAACACCAAATGTGGCCTCACAAGCAATTATATTACCAGAACGGAACACCCTTAACACCAAATGTACAAGTCATACATATTTAATAGGAATATCCCTTAGCATTTTCATAAGGCACAACTCATAATTACATGGTTATTCAAATAAATAAGGATACTTTTTCTTCATTTCTTCTTCGCCCTCCCAAGTAGCCTATTCAACCTGTTGGTTTCACCATAGCACTTTTACGGATGCAATTTCTTTGTTTCTTAACTTTCGGACTTGCCGATCAATAATAGAAACTGGAATCTCTTCATCAGTCAATTCTTCATTTACCTCAATAGTCTCAACCGGAACAATGACTGTCGGGTCTCCAACTACTTTCTTTAACATAGACACATGAAACACCGGGTGTACTAATGACATCTCAGGTGGTAGCTCAAGCTTGTATGCTACCTCACCGATCCTCTGAATGATTTTGTACGGTCCGACATACCTCGGACTCAATTTTCCTTTCTTACCAAATCGCATTACACCCTTCATGGGGGAAACTTTCAAAAATACCCAATCATCTTCTTTGAATTCCAAATCTCTACGACGAACATTTGAATAGGATTTCTGATGACTCTAAGCAGTCTTCAACCACTCCTTAATGATTTTAACTTTTTCCATAACCTGATGCACGAGGTCTGGCCCTATCAACTCTGTTTCCCCAATTTCGAACCACCCAATGGGAGATCTACATCTCCTACCATATAAAGCCTCGAACGGTGCCATTTGAATGCTAGCATGATAGATATTGTTATATGCAAATTCTATGAGTGGTAAATGATCATCCCAGCTACCTTTAAAGTCTATAACACAAGCACGCAACATATCCTCAAGCGTCTGAATAGTCTGCTCTGCCTGCCCGTCAGTCTGTGGGTGAAAGGCTGTACTAAGATTCACTTGAGTACCCAAACCTTGCTTAAATTTCTTCCAAAAATTAGCAGTGAATTGTGCCCCCCGATCAGAAATGATGGAAACTGGGGTGCCATGTAACCTGACTATTTCTTTGATATACAACTAAGCATATTGCTCCACTGTGTTGGTAGACTTAACCGACAAAAAGTGTGCTGATTTCGTGAGTCGATCCACAATCACCCAAATTGAGTCAAACTTGCGCAGAGTGCGCGGTAATCCTACCCAAAGTCCATATTAATCATTTCCCATTTCCACATTGGAATTTCTATGTTCTGTGCCAACCCACCGGGCCTTTGGTATTCGGCCTTCACTTGCTGACAGTTCGGACATCTTGCTACAAAGTCCGCCACATTCCTTTTCATATCATTCCACCAATAGACTTCCTTTAGATCATGATAAATTTTTGTAGAACCTGGGTGCACAGAATACCTAAAAGTGTGAGCTTCAATCAAAATTCTTTCACGGAGACCATCCACATTTGGAACACATAGTCGCCCTTGGTACCTTAGTGTACCATCATCCATGCCAAGAGAAAAGGCCATGGTCTTATGTTTATGAATCCCCTCTTTCAATTGCACCAACAATGGATCGCTGTATTGCTTCTCTTTAACTTCTACAACAAGCGATGATTCAGCTCTATTTTGCACAACTACCCCTCCTTCACTAGAGTCCGTAAGATGAACTCCCAAACTAGCCAATCGGTGAACTTCCTTGGCTAATGGCCTCTGATATGCCTCCAAGTGAGCTAAACTACCTATAGATTTCCGGCTAAGAGCATCAGCCACAATATTGGCCTTTCCCGGATGATATAGAATATCGATGTCGTAGTCCTTGAGTAACTCAAGCCATCTTCTCTGCCTCAGATTCAATTCCTTTTGCTTGAAAATGTATTGAAAGCTCTTATGGTCCGTGAATATATCAACATGGATCCCATATAAATAATGATGCCAAATTTTTAATGCAAATACCACCGCCGCAAGTTCTAAATCATATGTTGGATAGTTCTTTTCATGATTCTTTAGTTGCATAGAAGCATAAGCTATCACCTTCCCATGTTGCATTAATACACACCCAAGCCCGATTCTTGAAGCATCATAATATACCACAAATCCATCCATACCCTCTGGTAGAGTCAACACCGGCGCCGTAGTCAGTCTTGCTTTCAATTCCTGGAAACTCTTTTCACAAGCATCTGACTATTGGAACTTAATTGTCTTCTGCGTCAATTTAGTCAATAGAGAGGCAAGAGTAGAAAAACCCTCCACAGACTTTCTGTAATATCCAGCTAAGCCTAAGAAACTGCAAATCTCTGTTGGAGTTGTAGGCCTCAGCCAATTCTTCACCGCTGAAATTTTCTAAGGATCAACCTTAATCCCCTTACTAGAAACTACATGACCCAAGAATATGACTGTTTCAAGTCAAAATTCACACTTTGAAAACTTTGCATATAACTGGTGCTGATGCAGGGTTTGCAGAACTACCCTGAGATGATCGGCATGATCTTCTCGACTTCGTGAATATACAAGAATATCGTCAATAAACACTATCACAAAAGATTCGAGGAATGGCTTGAAAATGTGATTCATAAGATCCATGAAGGCTGATGGGGCATTTGTTAGCCCAAAAGACATCACCAGAAATTCAAAATATCCATACTGGGTTCTAAAAACTGTTTTCGGAATATCCCGCTCCCTGATCTTCAATTGGTGATACCCGGATAGTAAATCGATTTTGGAGAAGTACCTGTCACCTTGTAATTGATCAAACAAGTCATCTATCCTTGGCAGTGGGCACTTATTTTTGACTGTTACCTTATTAAGCTGCCGATAGTCAATACACATTCTCAGTGACCCATCTTTCTTTCTTACAAAAAGGACTGGTGCGCCCCAAGGCAACACACTTGGCCGGATAAAACCCTTTTCTAACAAATCTCTCAATTATTCCTTTAGCTCCTTCAATTCCGCCGGTGCCATTCTGTAGGGTGGAATAGATATAGGATGCGTGTCTGGCATCACATCAATCCCAAAATCAATATCCCTGTCAGGTGGGATCCCTAGGAGTTTATCCGGAAAGACTCCCGAAAATTCATTCACAACAGGCACAGACTCAAGTGTAGGTGCCTCAGCATCGGTGTCCGTAACCCGGACCAAATGGTAAATACATCCCTTGTTTATCATCTTTGTGGCCTTAAGGTAGGAAATAAACCTACCCTTTGGCACTACATCATCACCTTTCCACTCAATAACTACCTCATTTGGAAATTCGAACCTAACAGTCCTGGTTCGGCAATTAAGCTTGGCAAAACAAGAATAAATCCAATACATCCCCATTATCACATCAAAATTGACCATTTTCAATTCAATAAGATTGGCCACGATGTCTCGACCACGCAATGTGACAGCACAATCCCTATAAACCCGCGCGGCCAAAATAGACTCACCAACCGGAGTAGATATAGAGAACGACTCATAAAGCTGTTCTGGTTCTATCCCAAATTCCATAGCAACATAAGGAGTGACATATGACAAAGTGGAACCGGGATCAATAAGAGCATATGCATCATGAGATTGGACAGTCAATATACTTGTGACAATATCTGGAGAAGCCTCTGATTCCCGATGTCTCAGCATAGCATAAAATCTGCTGGGTCCTCCTGAATTTTGTGCACCACCTCTAGCTGCACCATGCCCTGCGGGTGCTGGGGTGCCTCGAGCTGGAGGTGCTGTGGATGTAGTAGCTACAGAATTAGTTGGTTGTGCTGTGCCTCTTCCCATATTTTGGCAGGACGAGCGACCCCACAAACTACACACATAACATACTGGTAGGTCCATGAAACAGGACCCAAAGTGCATCCTCCCACACTTAGGGCATGGAAGCCTCCGCTGCTGAAACCTTCTGTCGGGCCGACCCTGCTGGTAGGGTCCCCTGTTGCCCTGACTGGGTCCAGATGACTGTGCACCCATCGAAGACTGGGCGAATGATTGGGATGGTCCTGATGACCCTCTCATGAATGCCGACCTACCACCACCACCACCACCGGAAGAACCACCAAAGTTGCCCGCGGACCGGGCCTTGCTGCTACTCTAACGCTCCATTCTATTCTTCAATTTGCAAGTCTCTGTGGCTTGAGCAAATGCCACCATCTTACCATAGTTCATATCGGAATTCAAGGTAGCTGTAGAGGCCTCATTGATGACCAAGGGGCTAAGTCCCTGTACAAACCGGCGTACTCTAGCCTCCATAGTGGGCAACATGTGAATAGCATACTTGGACAGGTGCGCAAACTCCATATGGTACTCCCACACATTCATACTACCCTGCTTCAGGCTTTCAAACTCAGCGGCACGAGCTGCCTTAGTTTTGGCAGGCAAGAAATGATCTATAAAGGCATCTGTGAACTCACCCCACCTTGCTAGATGGCTTCCCTCCTCATGGGATTCCCTCCACAACTCAAACCAAGAATAAACCACCTCTTTCAGGCGGTAAGAGGCCAACTCTACTCCCTCTGTCTCTGTAGCATGCATAACCCGAAGAGTTTTGTGCATCTCATCAATGAATTCCTGGGGGTCCTCCTCGGGATCAGTACCTGTAAACACTGGAGGATCTAACTGAAGTAACTTATTCACCCTGGAACTAGCAGATTCTCCTAGATGATTGGAAGAAGTAGGCCCAACACTCGATCTCTGGGCCTGAGAAGCCACTAACTGTGTCAACATTTGTATGGCTCCCCTAATATCAATATCAGACACACCAGAATCGGAAGCTGGAGCTGGAGGTATCAGTTGGAGGAACCGTTGCACCTTCTGTAGGGGTAGGGACAGGTGCGGCCTGATCAGTTGTAGTAGAGCCAGGCAGTGTAGTAGCTGGAGGAATATTCTCACTCCTCGGGTGCTCACCCGCATCATCAATTATAGGATTAACTGTCATTCCTGGGGTGACATTGGCTGTTTAGCCAGTTCTTGCCTTCTTCTTAGGTGCCATGTACTAAAAATTAGAGCAACGCAAGAGTTAAAGGAGGAACAATCTTACAACCAGCTTTATCGCACGATCAAGAACATGAAAGAATGGTATTATTCCTAAATGCCCATGTAGCATCCTAATTATAGATGTGGTCGACAACACACCGATAATAGGGACTCTACTAGACACGGCTCCGAGACATCCTAGGATACTTTAAAACCTTAGGCTCTGATACCAAGTTTGTCACACCCCAAAACCGTGGAGCGCAACCGGCGCTCAACCGAGTGAACCCGACCGAGCAATCCTGTTAGATCTCTTCTACCCAAACTCATTCATGAATAAAGAGAATATATGTTTTCCTTAATTAAACAATAAAGTGATTGTGTCTGCAGTTACCAATTTCTTATCATAAGTTCCACCATTTTTAAAGTCTCAAATGGACAAGTAATACAACCATAACATAACATAGTTTGTCTTTCCCAGTACCAATACACAACCCATACTATGTCTACGGAGCCTCTATAGATAAAGAAGAGTACAATGATAATGCCAGCAACAAGGCCCTGGCTATACCTCAACCATAATACATAAAGATCAAAAGATGTATGACCCCGAGATGAAGTGGGGCTCCCCAAGTCAGCTGGGAAGAAGGTGTACTGCTATCACTGATCAATGTCTCCTACTGTAGAACCACCTACATCTATTTAAAGATGCAACGCCCCCGGCAAAAGGGAC
The DNA here is from genome assembly GCF_000715075.1 of Nicotiana tabacum. NCBI lineage: Eukaryota > Viridiplantae > Streptophyta > Magnoliopsida > Solanales > Solanaceae > Nicotiana > Nicotiana tabacum. Next base: position 39,100,640 of record NC_134094.1, read on the forward strand.
GTTAGTACCATCGAATAGTGCTAGTATGAAAACTAAACACCAATTTAAGAATTTAGAAATACAAGATAATTATGATGAACCAGTGCGGCAATTGAATAATATAGATAACTGTCTCAACCATAGAAAGCTTATTAAAATCTATCAACAACATTTATAGGATTTAAGATGAGATCCTATATAACCATCTTCACACAAAGCGGTCCCGCCGCCTCACTCGATGTATGCAGGTGGAGGTGTACGTACAATACCACAACTCTAATCAAGTAGCCCTGCCTCCTCACCTCAATGTATGTGGGTGGATGTATAACCACAGTACCAAGAACCTATACAAAGCGGCTATGCCGCCTCACCCCAATGTATGCGGGTGGAAATGCATCAACAATACCAATGCCAACACAAAGCAGCTATGCCGCCTCACCCCAATGTATGCGGGTGGTAGTGCCATAACAATACCAAAACCATGCACAAAGCGGTCGTACCGCCTCACCTTAATATAAGCGGGTGGAGGTGCAGTCCCACAATATCATAATCCCTACACAAATTAGGGTTTAGGGTGTAGAATCTTACCTCTAGGATGAAGATCTAGTGAGCTTGCCTTCTTAATCTTCCAAAACTTGAGCAAGAATTGAAGAACAAATATTGGAGAACACCTTCTCACTCTAGGGCACCCTCTCTCACTCTAAAATGTCAGATAATAGCTCAAAAATGACCCAAAGAGTGTATTTAATGAAATAGGGTCGGGTTTTAAAAACCCAAATATGGAGCTCCGGAACAAGGTATGCGATCGCATAACCGATATGCGGACCGCATATCGGTCGCATAGTTGGTTACAAAATAGCCAAAAGAACTGTCTATGTATGCGGTCAATATGCGGTCCGCATAACCGTTATGCGGTCGCATAATGCACCGCATAACAGTTATGCGGTCGCATAGTCGACCGCATAATTGCTTCCAATTGGCCTAATTAACTGCCTCACTCTGCGGCCGTTATGCGGTCCGCAGATTAATTCTGCGATCGCATAATGGACCGCAGAAATGCACTTTTCTGCCAAAAATATTTCTTTACTTTCCGGTGCATTGTTCAACCCAAAACGCTCGCCGCAAAAAATTTCTACAATCCTCAAACACGTAAGCCTAGTCCGACACCATGAAACATTATTTTCTTTGCAAAATTTATCGGGCTTACAACTTAAGTACTTCAAAATTTTTTGGGGTGTTACAAATAGATTCAGCATGGCTCGATAATTGGAGACAAATACTCTGTACCAGCAGGTGGTAGAGATTGCAAGAAGGTTAGAGGGTATGCAGGGCCATGAGAGGGAGGACAGGGAGGCCAAGAGGCCTCGAGATTCTGGAGGATATAGTGGTGCCCCCACCCTAGCTGCAACCCATTATGGTAGAGGCTGTGTGAGCCATCCAGTTCATTCAGCAGCTACAATTTCTAGTGGTGCTCCAGCTATTTTGAGGTCTCAGGTTGCCCACATTGCTCAGCCACTTTCTAGTGCACCTCCTACACGGGGTACCTTCAGCGGTCAGTCCAGCCGACCAGGCCCGAGCCAGTTTTAGCAGCCATGCCCACCGAGAGCTTGCTTTTAGTGTGGTGACACCAAACATATGGTGAGAGACTGTCCTAGAATCAGGAGGGGTGCACCTCTACAGACTACTCAGGCTCCATGGATTCCACCTGGTCCACAGACTTCACAGTACATGGTTGCTACTCCAGTTGCCGCTCCACCCACGCAACCAGCTAGGGGTGGGGGACAGGCGGGTAGAGGTCGCCTTAGAGGGGGAGGCCAGGCTAGATTCTATGCTTTTCTGGGTAGGACAGAGGTAGTCGTATCATATGCAGTCATTACAGGTATGGTTCCAGTTTGTCATAGGGATGCATCAGTCTATTTGATTCGGGATCCACTTATTCATATGTGTCATCTTAATTTGCTCTGTATTTGGATATATCACGTGATTCTTTGAGTTATCCTATTTATGTGTCTACAACGGTGAGAGATTCTATTATTGTGGACCGTGTGTATATGTCGTGTTTAGTTATTATTGGTGGTTCTGAGACCAGAGGTGATCTATTGCTACCAAATATGGTAGACTTTGATGTGATCTTGGGCATGGATTGGCTGTCGCCCTATCATGATATTTTGGATTGTCACGCCAAGACTGTGACATTACTTATGACAGGTTTACCAAGGTTGGAGTGGAGAGGTACATTGGATTATATTCCTAGCAGGGTTGTATCCTTTATAAAGGATCATTGAATTGTTGATAAAGGGTGTGATGCATATCTAGCCTTTGTGAGAGATGTCAGCGCTGATGCTCCTACCGTTGAGTCAGTTCTGGTAGTGAGAGACTTCCCAGATATATTTCTAGCAGATCTTCCGAGCATACCGCTCGATAGGGATATCAATTTTAGTATTGAATTGTTGTCGAGCACTCAACCCATTTCTATCCCACCCTACCGTATGGCACCCACAGAGTTGAAAGGAGTTGAAGGAGCAATTGCAAGAATTGCTTGATAAGGGTTTCATCCGGCCTAGTGTTTCTCCTTGGGGTGCTCCAATTCTATTTGTGAAGAAGAAGAAGAATGGTTCTATGCACATGTGTTTAATTATCGGTAGTTGAATAAGGTTACAGTGAAAAATATGTACCTATTACCGCGCATTGATGACTTATTTGATCAGCTACAGGGTGCCAGAGTGTTCTCGAAGATTGATTTGTTGTTAGGGTATCATCAACTGAATATTCGGGATCCGGATATTCTAAAGACTGCCTTCAGGACTTGGTTTGGTCACTACGAGTTCCTTGTGATGTCATTTGGGCTGACCAATGCCCCAACAATATTTATGCACCTGATGAATAGTGTATTCCAACCATATCTTGATTCATTCATCATTGTGTTTATTGACGACATCTTGGTGTACTCCTGCAGCCGGGAGGATCATGAGTAACATCTGAGGATCATACTCTAGACCTTGAGAGAGAAGACATTGTATGCAAAATTCTCAAAGTATGAATTCTATCTTGATTCAGTGGAGTTTTTGGGTCATGTGGTGTCGAGTGAGGGGATTAAGGTAGATCCAAAGAAGATTAAAGCAGTTCAGAGTTGGCCCCGACCGTCTTTAACTACTGAGATTTGGAGTTTCCTTGGTTTGGCCAGGTATAATCACCGTTTTGTAGAGGGTTTCTCATCCATTGCTGCACCTATGACCAGATTGACCCATAAGGGTGCTCCTTTTAGTTGGTCCGAGGAGTGTGAGGCGAGCTTTCAAAAGCTCAAGACTTTTTTCACTATAGCCCCAATGTTGGTGCTGCCTATGGGTTTGGGGTCTAACACTATGTATTGCGATGCTTCACATGTTCTTGGCACAGTGTTTTATGCAAGATGGTAGGGTGATTTCCTATGCGTCTCGGCAGCCAAAGGTTCACGAGATGAATTATCCAGTCCATGACTTAGAATTGGTAGCTATTGTTCATGCATTGAAGATTTGGAGGCATTATCTGTACGGTGTCCCATGTGAGGTCTATACCGACCATCGGAGTCTCCGGCATATGTTCAAGTAGAAAGATCTCAATTTGCAGCAGCGAAGGTGGTTAGAGTTGCTTATATCGCTATTCTATATCATCTTGGGAAGGCTAACGTGGTGGCCGATGCCTTGAGTAGAAAGGCAGAGATTTTACAGAGTTTGGCATATCTACCGGCAGCAGAGAGGCCACTAGACATGGATATTCAAGCCTTGGCTAATCAGTTTGTTAGATTGGATGTTTCGAAGCCCAGCCAGGTTCTTGCTTGCGTGGTTTCTCGGTCTTCATTATATGAGTGCATCAGAGAGCGTCAGTATGACGACCCTTATTTGCTTGTACTTAAGGACATAGTACAGCGCGGTGATGCCAAAGAGGTTTCTATTAGAGATGATGGGGTATTGCAGATGCAAGGCCGGTTATATGTGCCTAATATGGATGGGTTGCGTGAGTTAATTCTTGAGGAGGCCCGTAGTTCATGGTATTCTATTCATCTTGGATCCACTAAGATGTATTAGGATTTGAGTCAGCACTATTGGTGGAGGAGAATGAAGAAAGATATAGTGGAGTTGTGGCTCGGTGCCTGAACTATCAACAGGTGAAGTATGAGCATAAGAGGCCGGGCAGTTTGCTTCAGAGACTTGAGATTCCCGAGTAGAAATGGGAGCATGTTACCATGGATTTCGTTGTTGGGCTCCCATGGAATTTGAAGAAATTTGACATTGTATGGGTGATTGTGGATAGGTCGACCAAGTCAGCTCATTTCATTTAGGTGGTGACTACCTATTCTTCCGAGACGATGGCTTAGATCTATATCTGTGAGATTGTTCGTTTCTATGGTGTGCCTGTATCAATTATCTCCGATCGAGGTATGCAGTTCACATCACATTTTTGGAGAGCTGTGCAGCGTGAGTTAGGCACACAATTTGAGTTGAGTACATCATTTCACGCCCTGACAGATGGGTAGTCCGAGTGCACCATTCAGATATTAGAGGATATGCTTCGTGCCTATGTTATGGATTTTGGGGGTTCTTGGGATTAGTTCTTGCCGCTTGTAGAGTTTGCCTACAACAATAACTACCAAACGAGTATTCTGATGGATCTTTATGAGGCCCTATATGGGAGACGATGCCGATCTCCAGTTGGTTGGTTTGAGCCAGGTGAGGCTAGGTTGTTGGGCACGGATTTGGTTCGACATGCCTTGGAGAAAGTTATGGTCGGAGAGAGGGTTTTTCTCCAGGTTTCACCCATGAAGGGTGTGATGAGGTTCGGGAAGAAGGGAAAGTTGAGCCCTAGGTATATAGGTTCCTTTGAGATCCTTGAGAGAGTGGGGGAGGTGGCCTACAAGCTTGCATTGCCACCCAGCTTATCAGCAGTTCACCTGGTATTCCATGTTTTTACGCTTCGAAAGTATTATGGTGACTTGTCCCATGTTGTAGACTTCAGCTCAGTCCAATTGGACAAGGATTTGACTTATATTGAGGAGCCGATGGCTATCTTGGACAGACATGTTCGGAAGTTGAGATCAAAGAATATTGCTTCAGTGAAGGTTCAATGGAGGGGTCATCCGGTCAAGGAGGCGACCTGGGAGACCGAGCACGACATGCGAAGTCGTTATCCTCACCTTTTTATCACTTATGGTAAGCCTTTATACACGTTCGAGGATGAGCGTTTGTTTTAAGAGGGGGAGAATGTAATGACCCAACCGGTCATTTTGTGTATTTGCACCCCATTTCCCCTTTTAATGCTTCACACATGTGTGTTTATGGTTTTATGACCTACGGTGTTGATTAGTTTCATTCTGGGAAGATTTTGGGTTGAATTGGACCCTTTGATCCTTGGCTTAGAAGCATAAGTTGATTATGTTGGCCAAACTTTCACTTTTGTAAAACGACCCCGGAACGGTGTTTTAATGGCTCTTATAGCTTTGTATCGTGATTTTGGACTTGGGCGTATGCCCGAAATCGAATTTGGACGTCCGTAGGTTGACTTGTGTTGTTTTGCCGAAAATTGGCAATTTGATGTTTAGAAGTTTGACCTTAGGTTGAGTTTTGGCTATCGGGTTCAGAATTTGTTTTGGGACTTGAATAGGTCCGTTATGCTATTTAGAACTTGTCTGCAAAATTTGATATCATTTGGAGTTGATTTGATAGGATTCAGACGCTTAGTTGCAATTCTAGAAGTTCTTGAACTTTACTTTGAAATTCATGCATTTTGGTGTCTAATTCGTAGTTCTAGATATTATTTTTGTGTTTTTATCACGTGAGTGAGTTCGTTTAATAGTTTAAAACTTGTGTGAATGTTTGGTTTGGTGCCCCGAGGGCTCGGATGAGTTTCAGAGGTGTTTCAGAATGTTTTTGATTGAAAATAAAAATCTTGTGTGTTGATGCCTCTGGTGTCGCATTTGCGACACCAGGGTCGCAATTACGAAGATGATTTGGGCCGGGCTAGGTTTGCATTTGCGATGAATGTGTCGCTTTTGCGAAGGGAACAAAGTTCACATTTGTGAACCCATTTTTGCATTTGCGAGATTTTCCCTAAGTCTGTCAGTGCCGCAATTGCGAGCTTTTCTTCGCAATTGCAAACCTAGTGTAGCAATTGCGTGTCACGACCCGGAATTCCCAACCTCGGGACCTTGATGCGCTTAACATTCACTTGCTAGGCTAGCCGACGTTGACAAAGAAATTAACCAATTTTTAGCAATTAACTCAAGTGATGACAATAAACGAGAAATAAACTCCAAATCTAACACTGCGAATATAAACAACGTGATACTAACTACTCCCAAAAATACGGAGTCACGAGTACATGAGCAACTAGAAGTCTACAAACATAGTCTGAAATAAATACAACTATTCGAAAAGATAAATAGTAAAGGTAGGAAATGGAAGGGGACTAAAAGGTCTGCGAGTATCAGCAGATCTACCTCGAGTCTCCGTGTGATAGTGATCCGAGCCGACGCACCTCTAAGCACCGGTGGGACCGATAACAGAATCTGTACAAGAAGTGAAAAAGTGTAGTATGAGTATAACCGACCCAATATACTCCGTAAGAGTCGAGCCTAACCTCGTCGAGGTAGTGACGAGGCTATGACAAGACACCTACGCAAAAACCCTGTACAAATATATATAAAGCAGTAAAATAACAAGATGAATGATAAATATTAACTGGGAGGGGACATGCGAAAGGGGAGAATATAAAAAAAATGGCAAGTACGATATCCTGAAATAACTTCTTCCGAATTAAGCAACAATATAACCAAGTAAATCACCAAAACCAGAAATCAGATAAAGCAATGATATGAAAATGAATGGCACGTCATCACCCTTCGTGCTTTTACTCTCGTCCTCACCATATAATATCATGAATATAATGGCACGACATCACTCTTCATGCTTTAACTCACTGACACGGCATCACCCTTCGTGATTTTACTCTCAAATCTATCAATATATGATAATTAATTCAAATAAGGCACGACAACACCCTTCGTGCTTCTCTCTCTTCCTCACAACGCAACAATTTAAATCTGAATAATAAAAATCAAGGTGGGAAACAATTTCACTTAAAATATAGTGCCACGATATCAAACTCAACTTTCAAAATATACAACATCTTTGAAATAAACAATAAATATGAAATGAATAGTTTAAAGAAGTAATAATCTAACATAAGCATGGATAACATGATTATCAAAACAATTTAATACAAAGAAACAATTTCCACCCCCGCATGCTTTAACCTAATGACAACTTATAGATACTCGTCACCTCACATATATGTTGTCCCCACACATAAAACACGTAGCAAATAGACCAACAAGTCCTAATCCCTCAAGTCAAGGTTAACCACGACACTTACCTCACTTTGCAACCAAATCCATGCCCAACCGCGACTTTTCCTCTAGAATTAGCCTCCAAACCAATCAAATCTAACGAAATATAGTTCAAATAATTCAAAATTGACTTTAGAAACTACCTATTAATAAAAGAGGTTCAATTTTGATCATTTTTTGAAAAAGTTAACAAAAGTAAACCCTTGGCCCACTTGGTCGAAACTCGAGGTTCGGACCAAAACCTTATTACCCATTCACCCCCGAGGCCGGTTATGTGATTTGTTTCGAAATCTGACCTCAATTTGAGGTCTAAATCTCAATTTTACAAAAATCCCCAATTCATGAAAAGTAATGGGGAATTGAAAAGAAATGGATTAAAGTCATTTACCAATGAATTTGGGAAGAAAAGTCCCTTGGAAAATCGTCTCTAGAGTGTTTAGGGTTGAGAAATGGTGTAAAATGAGCTAAATCCCGATTTTCCCTCTTTTACCCATCTGCAGATGTCGCAATTGCGATGTCTTGTTCGCAATTGCGAGCATCGCAAATGCGAGACGAGGGTCGCAAATGCGAACCCTATCTCAGAAGAACAGAAGTCGCAAATGCGAATAACCAGCCTTCGCAAATGCGGCCAATATCTTCGCAATTGCAAAAAAGTTCTATTTTGCAAGGCATCGCAAATGCGACCAAGTGATCGCTAAAGCGATCTTGTGCTATTCGCAATTGCGAACCATTTCCTTGCAAATGCGAGGTTACCCAATCTCATCCCATACTCAAAAATACGAGCCAGACCTTGCAAATGCGAGATCTGCATTAGAACACCAGAGCTGGAAGAACACCAGCTCTCTTCAACCATCCAATCTCATCCGAAACTCACTTGAGCCCCCCATGCTCCAAACCAAACATGCACACAAGTGTAATAATATCATACAAACTCGCTCGCGTGATCAAAACACCAAAATAACACCTAGAACTATGAATCAGACATCAAAATGCATGAAATTTTCAAAGAAACTCAAGAACTTCCAAATTCACAACCGAGCATCTGAATCCTATCAAATCAACTCCGTTCATCATCAAATTTTGCAGACAAGTTTTGAATTGTAAAATGGACCTATACCAAGTTCCAGACTAAAATCCGAACCCAGTAGCCATAAAGTCAACTTACGATCAAACCTAGGAAATCTTTAAACCTTCAAGTTACTAGTTTTCAACAAATTACGTCAAATTAAGTTAAGGACTTCCGAATTCAATTTCGGGCATACACCCAACTCCAAAATCACGATACGGACCCACCAGGATCATCAAAATACCGATCCGGGGTTGTTTACAATAAATGTTGACGTAGTCAACTCAAGTTATTTTAAAGCTACAATTCATGTTTTCTTCAATCTTTCACATAAAATCTTTCCAGAAAAAGATACGGAATGTACACGCAAATCGAGAAACACTAAACGAAACTAATCAAGGTCTCGAAACACAGAAATAAGGGCTAGAGCTCAAAATGATCTATCGGGTTATCACATTCTCCACTTCTAAAACAAACATTCATCCTCGAACGAACATAGAAAGGTACATGGACTGGTGAAAAGGTGGGGGGTATCTACTCCGCATATCAGACTCGGACTCCCACATAGTTGCCTCTATCGAATGACCTCTCCACTGTACTATAACAGAAGGATAACTTTTAGATCTCAACTTTCGGACCTCCCGTGCTAGAATGGCCACCGGCTCCTCCTCGTAGGTCAAATCCTTGTCCATTTAGACTGAGCTGAAATCTAATACATGGGATGGATCACCGTGATACTTCCGAAGCATGAAAACATGGAACACTGGGTGAATTGCTGATAAGCTAGGTGGCAATGCAAGCTTGTAAGCCACCTCACCAACTCTCTCAAGGATCTCAAAGGGTCCGATATACCTAGGGCTCAACTTGCCCTTCTTCCTGAACCTCGTCACACCCTTCATGGGTGAAACCTGGAGCAAAACCCCCTCTTCAACCATGAATGCAACATCACAAACTCTCTGATCGGCATAACTCTTCTACCTAGACTGTGTTGTACGAAGCCGATCCTGAATCATCTTGACCTTTTCCAAGGCATCTTGTACCAAATTTGTACCCAGCAACCGAGCCTCTCCCGACACAAACCAACTAACTAGAGAATGACACCGCCTCCCATATAAGGCCTTATAAGGAGCCATCTGAATACTCGATTGGTACCTGTTATTATAGGCAAAGTCCGCAAGTGGAAAGAACTGATCCCAAGAACCCCCGAAATCCATAACACATACGCGAAACATATCCTCCAATATCTAAATGGTGCGTTTGGACTGCCCGTCCGTCTGGGGTGAAATTTTGTACTCAACTCAACTTTGTGCCTAAATCATGAAGTACGGCCCTCCAGAAATATGATGTGAACTGTGTCCTTCGGTCAGAAATTATGGACATCGGTACACTGTGAAGACAAACAATCTCGCTGATATAGATCTCTGCCAGCCGCTCTGAAGAATAGGTAGCTGCCACCGAAATGAAATGCGCCGACTTGGTCAACCTATCCACAATGACCCATACTATGTCAAATTTCTTCAAAGTCCATGGGAACCCAACAATGAAATCCATGGTAATAAACTCCCACTTGCACTCGGGAATTCAAGACTTTGAAGCAACCGCCAAGCTTCTGATGCTCGTACTTCACCTACTTGCAATTCAAACACCGAGCCACATACGCAACTATATCTTTCTTCATTCTTCTCTACCAATAATGCTGCCTCAAATCCTAATACATCATAGTGGCACCCGGATGAATGATATACCACGAGCTGTGGGCCTCCTCAAGAATCAGCTCACGAAGCCCATCCACATTAGGCACACAAATCCGACCCTGCATCCGCAACACCCTATCATCTCCAATTGAAACCTTCTTGGAATCACCATGCTACACCGTGTAATTAAGACAAGCAAATGGGGGTCATTATACTGACGCTCTCTGATGCGCTCATACAAAAAAGACTGAGAAACCGTGCAAGCAAGAACTCGTCTAGGCTCCGAAATATCTAACCTCACGAACTGATTGGCCAAGGCCTGAACATCTTATGCTAGTGTTCTCTCACCAGTTGGAATATATGCGAGGCTACCCATACTTACAGGATTTCTAGTCAAGGCATCGACCACCACATTGGCCTTCCCAGGGTGATACAAAATGGTAATATCATATTCTTTTTGCAGCTCTAACCACCTCCGCTGCCTCAAGTTGAGATCTTTTTGCTTAAACAAGTATTATAGACACTGATGATCTGTGAATACTTCATAAGACACGCCGTAGAGGTAATGCCTCCAAATCTTCAATGCATGAATAATAGTTTCCAACTCTAAGTCATGAACATGGTAATTCTTCTCATGAACTTTCAACTGCCGAGACGCGTATGCAATCACCCTGCCATCCTGCATAAATACTGCACCAAGCCCAATAAGCTATGCATCATAATACACAGTATAGGATCCTGAACCTGTGGCCATCACCAATATTGGGACTGTAGTCAAAGCAATCTTGAGCTTCTGAAAGCTCAACTCACACTCATCGGACCACCTGAATGGGGCACCCTTCTGGGTCAATCTAGTCATTGGGCCTGCAATAGATGAAAATCCCTCCACGAACCGGCGGTAAAAACCTGCCAAACCCAGGAAGCTCTGAATCTTTGTAGTTAAAGTAGGTCTAGGCCAGTTCTGAACTGCCTCAATCTTCTTAGGATCCACTTTAATGCCCTTAGGAGATACCACATGCCCCAAAAAGGCAACCGAATCCAACCGAAAGTCACACTTTGAAAAACTGGCATATAACTGACTATCTCTCAGAGTCTAAAATACAATCCGAAGAGGCTGCTCATTCTCCTCTCGACTGGGGGTGTAGATCAAAATATCATAAACGAAGATGATCACAAAATAATCCAAATGGGGATTAAATACCTAATTCATCAAATCCATAAATGTTGTTGGGGAATTTGTCAAGCCAAATGACATCACTAGGAACTCATAATGCCTATACCGAGTTCGAAAAGTTGTCTTAGGGACATCCGATTCCCTAATCTTCAACTGATGGTAGCCAGATCTCAAATCAATCTTCGAATACACTTTGGCACCCTGAAGCTGATCAAATAAGTCATCAATCCTCGGCAATTGATACTTGTTCTTGATAGCGACTTTTTTCAACTGCCGATAATCTATACATATCCTCATCGAACCATCCCTTTTCTTCACGAACAACACTGGTGCACCCTAGGGTGAGACACTAGGCCTAATGAATCCTTTATCAAGGAAATCCTGCAACTGCTCCTTTAGTTCCTTTAACTTAGGTGGGGCTATACGGTATGGTGGAATAGAAATGGGCTGGGTGCTCGGAGCCAAGTTAATACATAAGTTGATATCTCTATCAGGTGGCATCCCCAGCAAATCTGTAGGAAACACCTTCGGAAACTCACACACAACTGGTACTGAATCCAAGGAAGGAACCTCCGCACTAAGATCACAGATATAGGCTAAATATACTAGACATCCTTTCTCTACCATACGCCCAACCTTCAAATAATAAATAACCCTACTGATAGAATGGCCATGAGTCCCTCTCCACTCTAATCGAGGTAAACCAAGCATGGCTAAGGTCACCGTCTTGGTGTGACAATCCAATATATCGTGATAGGTGACAGCCAATCCATGCCCAAAATGACGTCAAAGTCCACCATATCAACAAGTAGGAGATCTACACTAGTCTTAAGGCTCTTGATAGAAACCAGACACAAGTGATAAACACAATCTACAATAATAGAATCTCCCACATGCGTGGACATATATACAGGAGCACTCAAAGAATCATGAGGCATAAGTAGATATGAAGCAAAATAGGATGACACCTAGGAATAAGTAGAGCCAGGATCAAATAGGATTGAAACATCTCTATGGAAAACTGGAAAAATACATGTGATGACGGTGTCAGATGACTCTGCCTTAGGTTTAGCTGAAAATGCATAAAAATAAGACTGGGACCCACCACTCTGACCTCTGCCTCTAATGGCCTAACCTCCACCTCTAGCAGCCTGAACCCTCATCTCTAGCTAGCTGAGCGGGCGGTGAAGCAACCAATACCAGAACCATGGCATGAGAACTCTGTTGTGGCATGCCGCCCTGTGACCTAGGGCTAAATCTAGCAATGTGCCTCGGATCTCCACAAGTATAATAAGCCCTCGGCTGCTGTGACTGCTGATCCTAGAACTGGCCTTGTCGACCTAGATAACCACCCTAATAACTCTTGATCGGAGGTCCAATAATAGGAGCTAATGTTGTACTCTAGGGTAGCTGCTTAGGATGAGACACATAAGACCCACGAATACTCGAAGCACCGTGGGATGCCTGAAGCGCTGACTGAAACGGCCTAGGAGGATGTCCTCTACCAAAAGAACCTCTGCCTCCAGATGAGGCACCACTGAAGCTACCAAAATGACGGGGCCTCTTCTCAAATGTCGCTTTTATATCCTGACCACAAATCATCTCGATCCATCTAGCAATATCGACGGCCCTTTGGAAAGAAATATCATCCCCGGTCTCCTTGGCCATCTGTAGCCTAATACTGAAAGTAAGTCCATCAATGAATCTCCTCACTCTCTCCCTCTTAGTAGGGAGTAAGATAACTATATGGCAATCTAGGTCCACAAATCGCCTCTCACACTAGGTAACAATCATGCTACCCTATTGAAGATGCTCAAACTATCTACGGTACTCCTCTCTCAAAGTGAAATGAATAAACTTCTCTAGAAACAACTACAAAAACTGATCCCAAGTGTGGGGCAGTGAATCAGATGGTCTGCTCCACACAGGATCCTACCACTACCTCTTGGCAGAACCAGCCATCTAGAACACTACAAATTCGACCCCATTGGTCTCAATAGTACCCATGTTACGCAATACCTCATGGCAACGGTTCAAGTAATCTTGTGGGCCCTCAGAAGGTGAACCACTGAAGTGAATAGGGAAGAGCTTTGTGAACTTATCCAATCTCATCAATCCCTTAGAAGACATGCGGGCCTCTCCCTGGTCTGTGCAGCAACAACAGGCTGAACCACCCCAACTAGCTGGACTACTGGAGTCTGATATATGGGATCCATCTGCTCCGGAGTGTGAGTAGCAGGAGTCTGTGCTCTTCCCCAACTTGAGAGATAGATGCTGCCACAGGAAATGCACCGGTCTGAGCCACACGCTCCAAAAGTCCCACTAAATGTACTAGAGCATCCTAAAGCACAAGAGTGGCCATAAACCCTTCTGGGACCTGAGCGGGTCTGACTGGTGTAGTCTGAGCTTGGATCTCCTCCTCATGATCAATCTGAGGCTCTATTGTGGGTGCTGCTGCTCGAGCTCTAGGCTGAGCTCTGCCTCAACCTCTACCTCTGGTAGTGGCTGTAACATAGGGCTCCGACTCCTATCCGGCTGTAGATGATGTACGTGTTCTTACCATATGTGAGAGAACAAGAATGGAATGATTCAAACATCAATGATAGAATAAAATCACACTATAAGGAAAGAAAGAAGTGAAATTTTCCCGAAAACTCCATAGCCTCTAGAAGATAAGTACATACGTCTCCTTACCAATCCTCCAGACTCTACTAAGCTTGCTCATGACTCGTGAGACCTAAGCAACCTAGGGACCTGATACCAACTTGTCACGACTCAGAATTTCCAACCTTGGGACCATGATGGCACCTAACATCCACTTGCTAGGCAAGCCAACGTTAATAAAGAAATTAACTAATTTTTAGCAATTAACTCAAGTAATGACAATAAATGAGAAATAAACTCCAAATGTAACACAATGCGAATATAAACAATGTGATACTAACTACTCCCAGAAATCCGGAGTCATGAGTACATGAGCAACTAGAAGTCGACAAACATAGTCAGAAATAAATACAACTGTTCGAAAAGATAAACAGTAAAGGTAGGAAATGGAAGGGGACTAAAAGGTCTGCGAACGCTAGCAGATCTACCTCGAGCCTCTATATGATAGTGATCCGAGCCGACACACCTCTAAGCACCGCTGGGACCGATACCAGAATCTGTACAAAAAGTGTAGTATGAGTACATCCGATCCAATGTACTCCGTAAGTGTCGAGCCTAACCTCGACGAGGTAGTGACAAGGCTATGACAAGACACCTACATAAAATCCCTGTACAAATATATATAAAGAAGCAAAATAACAAGAATGATAAATATTAACTAGGAGGGGACATGCAAAAGGGGAGAATATAAAAAAACGGTAAGTACGATGCCTCGAAATAATTTCTTCTGATTTAAGCAATAATATAACCAAGTAAATCACCAAACCCGGAAATCAGATAAAGAAATGATATGAAAATGAATGGCACGACATCACCCTTCATACTTTTACTCTCGTCCTCACCATGTAATATCATGAATATAATGGCACGGGATCACCCTTCGTGCTTTTACTCACTGACAGGCATCAACCTTCATGCTTTTACTCTCAAATCTATCAATATATGGTAACAAATTCAAATAAGGTACGACAACACCCTTCGTGCTTCTCTCTCTTCCTCACCAAGCAACAATTTAAATTTGAATAATAAAAATCAACGCGGGAAACAATTTCACTTCAAATATAGTGCCACGATACCAAACTCAACTTTCAAAATATACAACATCTTTGAAATAAACAATAAATAACATTGGCTTTAACCCAACCAGAAAATTAGAAAATCGATGAAGATGATGATCAAAGGATGCCTCGATCCCTCGTGCTTCCTGATGATTCCGACGCTACCCAATCAACGATTGAAGAGTTGGAGCAAGTCATACTAATCGATCATTTGCCCGAACGAAAGGTATACCTGGGAATGGGATTAACCCCTGAACTCAGGAACAGGCTTATTCAATTTCTTATCGATAACATGGATTGTTTTGCTTGGTCCCATTTAGATATAACAGGGATCCTACCGGATATAACGACGCATCGGCTAAGCCTGGACCCTAGGTTCCAACCAATAAAGCAAAAGAGAAGGCCCCAATCCATGGTAAAGCACGCATTCATAAAGGACGAGGTAACTAAACTACTCAGAATAGGGTCTATCCGGGAGGTCAAATATCCAGAATGGTTAGCCAATGTAGTTGTAGTCCCTAAAAAAGGGAACAAACTTAGAATGTGTGTAGAATACAAGGATTTAAACAGGGCATGTCCCAAAGATTCTTTTTCACTACCTAACATCGATCGAATGATCGATGCCACGGCCGGCCACGAGATCCTTACTATTCTCGATTCCTATTCCGGGTATAATCAAATCCAAATGAACCCAGAAGACCAAGAAAAGACTTCATTTTTCCCCAAGTAGGTTACCCAATCCCAGGCCCTGTTCGCAAATGCAACTCTTGTTCGCAAAAGTGAGGCTTGCAAATGCGAGCCAGACCTCGCAAATGCGAGATCTGCATTAGAACATCAACTTACTTCAACCATCCAATCTCATCCGTAACGCGTCCGAAACTCACCCGAGCCCCTCGGGCTCTAAGCCAAACATGCACACAAGTTTAATAATATCATACAAACTCACTCGCATGATCAAAACACCAAAATAACACTTAGAACTCCGAATTAGATATCAAAATGCATGAAATTTTTAAAGAAACTCAAGAACTTCCAAATTCACAACCTAGTGTCCGAATCCTATCAAATTAACTCCGTTCTGCACCAACTTTTGCAGACAAGTTTTGAATTGTAAAATGGACCTATACTAAGTTCCAGAATTAAAATCTAAACCCGGTAGTCATAAAGTCAACTTACGGTCAAACCTAAGAAATCTTTAAACCTTCAAGTTACTAATTTTCAACAAATCATGTCAAATCAAGTTAGGGACTTCCGAATTCAATTTTTAGCATACGCCCAAGTCCAAAATCATGATACGAACCCATTGGGATAATCAAAATACGAATCTGGGGTTATTCACATAAAATATTGACTGTAACGACCCGGTCGATCGTTTTGAGTATCATAGCCCCGTCCCCCCATTTATTACCTATTCTGTGTTTGATTGTCGTTAGGCTTGTCGGGATGGTTGGTTTAGTTCTGGGGATGTTCCGAAATGAATTGCAACACTTAGTCACAAGGTTAGAAGCCTAAGTTAAAAGAGTTGATCGGATATTGACTTATGTGCAAATGACTTAGGAATGGAGTTTTTACGGTTATGATAGCTCCGTAAGGTTATTTTGGACTTAGAATTATGTCCTGATATTGATTTGGAGGTCAGTAGGTCATTTTGGCTTGAATTAGCGAAAGTTGAAAAAATAGAAGTTGGAGAGTTGAGAAGTTTGATCGAGAGTTGACTTTGTAGTTAACGGGCTTGGATTTTGGTTCTGGAAGTTGGAATAGGTCCGTTGTGTCATTTATGACTTGTGTGCAAAATTTGAGGTCAATCGGAGTTGGTTTGATAGGTTTCGACATCGATTGTAGAAGTTAGAGATTCATTAGTTTCAATATGCTTGAATTCGGGTGTGATTAGTATTTTTGGTGTTATGTTGTCACGCCCCGAATTGGGGGGAACCTGGGGACGAGACCGACACCTGGTGCCTCACCTATCCTTGCGTACCAACTTGCGACTAAGTGACTCTGAACATATAATGTCATACTCTGGCCGTGGCCACATTACAAGACAATTTGCGAAGCAAGTTATAAAACTGAACGGAAGCTAACGCTGACTAAACATCAATATAATGCTGGCCCGACAAGGCCGTCATAACTACTATAGCTGACAAACCAACAAAATATACATACAAGGCCTACAAGCCCAACATACTACACTAATTGACAAGATATGTCTACAAGCCTCTACTGATGGATGTACTGTGATCGGAACAGGGCCCCGACCTACCCATAACCTATATATATATATATACACACAAGATGTACACAAAACTCTAGACCCGGCAACTTCGAAGGATGTGGAGCTTACCGATAAAGCTGAACTCGGGCAACACCTACTGAGAAGGTCTACCCGTCTATCTGACTGAACCTGCACGCATGAAATGCAGCGTCCCCTGAAAAGGGACGTCAATACGAAATAACGTACCGAGTATGCAAGGCAATAAAATAACTGAAAGCTGAAACTGAACTGATAATATAATAACTGAAAGTAACTGGGAGTCAAAGATGAACTGGAGATATACTTACCTGTTGATACGGACTCAACTCTCTCAATATAGTAAATAAAATAGATGTCCGGCCCTATAAGGCTCGGAACGTGCAACTGCTCTGCCGTAGAAGGTTCGCTCATAGGCGCTCGGCCATACTAGGTTCTGTACCTCGGCCATGCTGGGCTCGCTCATAGGCGCTCGGCCACAATAGGCTCTGTATATAATTTACCATCTGATCAGAGGTTGCCCAATAGGGGCCTGCCCACCGATTATAGCTCGATGGTGGGGAAAATACTGTAATACTATATATATATATATATATATATATATATATATATATATATATATATATATATATATATATATATATATATATATATATATAGAGAGAGAGAGAGAGAGAGAGAGAGAGAAGACAATACTCAATTGAATATGAAGTTTCGATAAGGGAAAATACTATAACTTATGAGACTAGGATAATGTATATAAATTCGGGAGTATGAACTTCTCTTTATGCCTCGTTATCAAATGCATGTAGTTACGAGATCATGCCAAAATGAAGGAAGGGATTAACCTTAACATACCTGGAGTAGGGAAAAGTCCGTATGATATTCTTGGGAAAGATTGTACCATACTCCCTTAGAATCGCAAAATCCCATTGCTATTATGCAGTATAATTTCGTATGAAAATTTTGCTTAAGATCGTTACCTTGCTGAATTTTTAATCCATCTCTCTTAATGAATTTGATCACAATATTGTATAACTTTTCTTGCTAAAGCTATCCGTCACTTTGAGGATGTAAATGTCTTCTTTTTTGTGAATTAAAGAAGTCTTTTGATAACATTCTTTATCCCAAAGAGATAAGGTACTCATCTCTTGAAGTGTTGCCACCTTATAAGGTGATTCAAGAGTCACTTAATGGATTCCATGTGGCTGCCACGTTGGGTAGTTAATTCTTATCCCATAATTATCCACTTAATTCCTTAATCAATTTGTTAATCCCTATTAACCAATAATTACCTAATTATTCATATAATTAGGAATTATCTCAAATTACTTAAAATACTACTCGCTTTTAACACACTTTATACACCTTACTATCATGGTCATGTAGTACCTTGTATGACACTAGTCCATAAATACCGGGTACTATAGCTCGGACCATATGTTTTCCTAAATCAACAATCTTCAACGAAACTCATTTTCTTTGATTCGTTTACCCTTTAACCTTCACGGCATTTTACTTATCGCCTATTATAAATAGCATAAATACTTATAATCTTAAGATAATCTCATCCCAGTGTCTACATCGATTATCTGAAGACGAAACTTTAGCGTATGAAAACGCGAGATGTAACATCCTTCCCTTGTTAGAAACATTTGTCCTCGAATGTTTACTCTTAGAGACTTTGGGAAATTTTTTGCCAGAGTCTCCTCCGTAAACTAGACTAAAATCAACATGTAAGCAGCTAGAAAACATACTATACATGCCACACATGGCCAATGTCTATAAATAGCAACACTTGGCCTCACACAACTGTCCATTATAAATTCTGAAAGTCAAAAATAAGAGCTTACCTGATGACCTACTAGCATGAATAGAGCTGTGCTGAGGTATCCCACCTCGAGCCATATCTTCATTTTGAAATTGGTGGGAGTATTTAGACTTCATTTCCTCTTCCGCTTCCCACGTCATCTCTTCCACATTCTTGTTTCTCCATAAAACCTTCACGGAGGCTACCTTCTTATTTCGTAGCTTACGGATTTTTCGGTCTAGGGTGGTAACTGGAATTTCCTCGTATGACAAGTCCTCTGTAATCTGCACATCATCTGTGGGCAGCACTCGGGTAGGATCGCCAATGCACTTCCGTAACATAGATATGTGAAAAAATGAATGGACAGACTCCAATTCCAAGGGCAATTCTAACTTATAAGCTACTTGTCCCACTCTCCGAATGATCCTATAAGGCCCAATATACCGTGGGCTAAGTTTGCCTTTCTTGCCAAACCTCATCACGCCCTTCATAGGTGACACCTTTAAGAATACTCATTCATTAACCCCCGAACTCTAAGTCTCGTCGCCGCACGTCAGAATATGACTTCTGATGACTCTGGGCTGTCAACAGTCGCTCCCGGATAAGCTTTACTTTCTCTACAGTCTGCTAAACCAGGTCTGGCCCATGTAACCCAGATTCTCCAACATTAAACCACTCTATAGGAGATCTGCACTTACGCCCATAAAAAGCCTCTTACGGAGCCATCTGGATACTGGAGTGGTAACTGTTATTATATGCAAACTCGATAAGAGGTAAATGTTCATCCCAACTTCTTTTAAAATCCAACACACATGCTCGTAACATATCCTCGAGCCTCTGAATTGTGCGCTCGGCTTGTCCATCAGTCTGTGGATGAAAAGATGTGCTGAGATTCACCTGAGTCCCTAGACCTCTCTGAAATGACCTCCAAAAATGTGCTGTAAATTGGGCCCCACAGTCAGATATAATAGATACTGGTACTCCGTGTAGCCGCACTATCTCCTTAATATATAACTTTGCATAATCTTCTGCTGTATATGTAGATCTGACCGGTAGGAAATGAGCTGATTACGTGAGCCTATCGACTATCACCCATATAGAATCGAACTTACAATGAGAATGAGGTAAACCCGTGACAAAGTCCATGTTTATCGCCTCCCATTTCCATGTCGGGAGCTCTATAGTCTGCATTATCCCTCCGGGCTTCTGGTGCTCTATCTTCACCTGTTGGCAACTAGGACACTGAGCGACAAACTCAACAATGTTCTTCTTTATATCGTTCCACCAGTACACATCCTTAATGTCATGGTACATCTTCGTCGACCCAGGATGAATGGATTACCACGAATAATGTGCCTCTCACATAATCCGACTTAGCCGCAACTTGGATAATCTTAAATATATATAGAGTAAGAGGTTACTTACCTTTAAACAGAAAGAACAACTCCAATTTGACCTTAATTTTCCACGAAATATCCCTTCAATTCTGCCACGAGAACAAGGAAGCGAAACTAGCAATTAATTCGGGTTTTTCGGCACTAGAATTACTTTAGAAGACTTGAAATCACCTAGGGTTGATATTAAAAACTTGAAGGTGTATTTACAGAACATAAAACACTTAAAACAACCTCCCACACGAGCTGGAACAACACAAAAATCAGCAACAACAAGAAGAACAAGAAACTTACTAGTGCCACGGGATTCCTGACATTTGATTTGTATTGTTTGCTCTTTGTTTGGGTCTTGGATCATGAGAGAACCTTGAGAGACTGTTTTTAGGGTTATAAGGTCTGAACATACTGAAAAATAATGACTTAAAACGGGGTTGAGGTATCATATATATATCCATATGTCTTAAACCGCCTATGTGGGCCCCATAGAAAGCAGCTTGGCGCACTTTTGAGAAAATGCGAATATCTCTCTATTCCGAGATTGTATAGACAAACGGTTTAATGCGTTGGAAACTAGACTCATAGATCTTCAATTTGATAGGTAGATCACCCCATAATTCCAAGCACATTGGGAGAAAAATGCAGTAACATTTGACCTAAAGTTTAAGTAAAATTATAAACCTAAGTTGTGACAACTTTTATCGACTTTTGTTTCATAACTCGCTTGACTTCAAGACTTATGATACAGATATTATATGATTCAAATACATTAAAACAAGACCTCTTAGGACAGTTAATCACCTCTAGTGTTACCCGAAAATACGGGTTACAACATCCTTGATTCGTTTAACTTTAAATACTTGTTAACCACTCTTATACACCCTTGTATCGTTTAAGACCAATAGGATTAACTTCTTATCATCTCAAAGATAATCTCTTCTTGGATTTACGTCGACTAACTTACGACGTTATCTATGGTATGCGAATTTGGGTTGTAACATATAGATGGGTTACGTGAGTTGATTCTTGAGGAGGCCCATAGTTCGTGGTATTCCATTCATCTGAGTGTCGCAAAGATATACTAGGACTTGAGGCAACACTATTGTTGGAGGAGGATGAATAAAGACATAGTGGAGTTTGTAGCTCGGTGCTTGAATTGTCAGCAGGAGGACTTGAGGCAACACTATTGGCTGGGCGATTGGCTTCAGAGGCTTGAGATTCCGGAGTGGAAATGAGAGCGTTTCATCATGGACTTTGTATTTGGGCTCCCACAGACTTTAAAGAAGTTTTATGCTATTTGGGTGATTGTGGACCGGTTGACTAAGTCCGTATATTTCATTCTAGTTGGGACTACCTATTCTTTGGAGCGATTGGCTAAGATCTATATCCGCGAGATTGTTCGCCTTCATGGTGTGTCGAGTGTCCATCATTTCAGATCAGGGCACACAATTCAAATTACAGTTTTGGAGAGCAGTGCAGCGAGAGCTAGGTACACGGGTTAAGTTGAGTACAACATTCCACCCTCAGACAGGCGGACAGTACGAGCGCACCATTCATATATTGGAGGATATGCTATGCTCTTATCTCATGGATTTCAGGGGTTCTTGGGACCAGTTTTTGCCTCTTGCAGAGTTCGCCTATAACAACAGCTACCAATCGAGTATTCAGATGGCTCCGTATGAGGCCTTGTATGGGAGACGGTGTCGGTCTCCAATTGGTTGGTTTGAGCCAGGTGAGGCTAGGCTATTAGGTACCGACTTGGTTCAAGATGCTTTGGACAAGGTTAAGTTGATTCAGGATCGTCTTCGCACGATATAGTCTAGACAGAAGAGTTACGTCGATCAGAAGGCTCGTGATATTGCCTACATGGTGGGGGAGAAGGTATTGCTCAGAGTTTCGCTCATGAAGGATGTTATGAGGTTTGGGAAGAAGGGAAAGTTGAGCCCTCGGTATATTGTGCCTTTTGAGGTGCTTGAGAGGATTGGAGAGGTGGCTTACAAGCTTACATTGCCGCCTAGTCTATTGAGTGTTTATCCAGTGTTTCATGTTTCCATTCTCCGGAAGTATTTTGGTGATCCGTCTCATGTTTTAGACTTCAGCAAGGTTCAGTTAGATGGTGATTTGCCTTATGATGTGGAGCTGGTGGCCATTTTGGATTGGTAGGTTCAGAAGTTGAGGTCAAAGAATATAGCTTCGATAAAGGTGTAGTGGAGAGGCCATCCAGTCGAGAAGGCCACTTGGGAGACCTAGCGGGAGATGCGGAGCAGTTACCTACACCTATTTTAGACTCCAAGTATGATTCTAGACCCGTTCGAGAATGAATATTTGTTTAAGAGGGGGAGAATGTAACGACCCGACCGGTCATTTTGAGTATCATAGCCCCGCTCCCCCATTTTGTTTATAGCAAATATACTAGTAGGATAACTACCTAGTGGTTAATATATAAATATAATCCCAAAAATGGGTCCAAAATTTTGCAAGATGTCTAAGCCAATGTAAAACAAGTGAACTACTAATATCTAATATTATGAATGAAAAATCTACTACTAATGAACTAGCTATTACAAAGTAGTAGGATGTATGCTTCCATCTCCAAGTAGTGTAAGTGAATCCAATAGCCAAGGGCAAACACCAAGTAGTACTTCTAATGCTCTCACCGGGCGCTAGGGTATGCATTCCACTGAAAAACATTCCAATGGACAAGGCTAGTGTGGATTCTAGATACATACACCACTATATAGAATCAATCCCGAATTTCCTAATCAGTGTATCGATCCAGCTTGATCTCTTCCATCTTGATCTCCATTTCACAGCAAATAAGTCATCTTTACACTCAGTCATAACACTTGCAGGACAGTCTCTCAAACCTGTACATACAACAGTATAACACACCAACTACCAGCTTAACACCATAGAGGTATATACTGCCTTCTCATCTCCAGAATGAGCATGAAACCCAAAATGAGCATGAAACCACACTAATACCACTGGAAAATGATAGAACAATATACCCTCTATGAAGTCTATAACAATCCACACAGTATAATTATACACAGAATGTGTAGTAGTGATTATTCCTTCGTGCATTGGTCTCATCATATAATAGACAGTACGAAGCTCTAATAAGAATAGGGGATATCATCTTGTAAGTTTGCATTTCATCTAGTGACTTTCCTGTTGTCCCTAACGTTTCTACACAGTGTAAAACTACCTCCAGACTGAGCATGTTTCCATGCTAATATCACTGGAATATAGTTGTACACTATACAGATAAGAGAAGAAGAAAGTGCAATGACAAGAACATGAAGTGAACTCAGAGACTCCTTCATCAGTCTGGTGCTTTTCTTTTGGCAATCCTAATCCTAAGGTTAGGAATGAGCTTTGTTCATGGTCACCAGTATCTTTCCTTCAATAGGTAGATCCTGAAATGAGTGATATGTGACTGTTCCTGCAAAAGAAAAAACCAAGTTTGCTAAAAAATCGGCAACTGCATTGGCCTCCCTCAGCACATGCTGAAAGAGTACATTGTAGTTACTCTTGATATACTTTATCTTCCTTACTTCCGGCCCTATACACCAAGGATATTCCCATTCTCCATCAATGATCTTCCTCATCACCAAAGAATCAGTCTCCATAATAAGAGGATGCAACTGCCTTTCCACATAATATACCAGCCTTTCTAATATTGCCTTAGCTTCTTCCACCATATTTGTTGTTTCCCCTATCACCTCAGCCTTGGCATAAACCACATTACCAGCACAATCTCTCACACAAAATCCATAGGAACTAGGTCCAGGATTGCCTCTAGATGCACCATCAATGTTGCATTTGAACCACCCTTCATAAGGGAGCTGCCATGTTACTCTCTTGGTTACAATATATGGCTTGTAATCTTCAAAGAAAGGGATTATATCTCGCCATAAGAGAGGAATGTTTGGGAGCCATGGATACCTCACTCTTTCTAGATAATGTAATGTCTTGTTCACCTCATGAATTACCCTTTTGCAAGACATTGAACCTCCATACTTCATAGTGTTTCTCCTCTTCCAAATTTCCCATGTAATGACTGCTGGATCTGCCTGAAACAATGGCTTAAGTTTGGGGTAGCATGGTGCATTCCACCCTGCCCTTACTACTTGATGAATTTGTACCAAATTCACTACCAATCCTACTGCGTGAAGGAAAGTCTTCCACAACTTAGTTACAGTATCACTTGTTAAGAACAAGTGTTGAAATGAGTCTTCTTTTGGTTGCAAACAACACCAGCACTTTGACACCATCATGTAACCACTTCTCCTCCACAAATCATCAGTAGCGATCTTACCTTTCCATAATATCCATAAAAAGAAGGAGATCTTGAAAGGTAAACCTTTAGTCCACAGCTTGTTGAACTAAGGATTAGGTGGTTCCCTATGCCTTAAAATTCTCCAAGCACTACTAACTGAGAATTTTACCAGAAGGAGTAGGCATCCATCTTGGAGTATCCCAGTATTCATCGGTATTGTCAAAATGTACTTCTAGTTGTGTTTTTTATGTGACTTGTCGGGGTGGTTGGTTTGGGTCCACGGAAGTTTCAGAATGAATTGGGACACTTAGTTCCAAGGTTGGAAGCCTAAGT
Organism: Nicotiana tabacum; assembly: GCF_000715075.1. Lineage (NCBI taxonomy): Eukaryota > Viridiplantae > Streptophyta > Magnoliopsida > Solanales > Solanaceae > Nicotiana > Nicotiana tabacum. The sequence goes on from NC_134094.1 coordinate 39,125,723, forward strand.
TGAAAGAGTTGACTGCATGTTGACTTATGTGTAAATAACTCCGTAATGGAGTTTTGATGGTTCCGATAGATCCGCATAGTAATTTTGGACTTAGTAGTGTGTCCGGATATCGATTTGGAGGTCCGTAGGTCATTTTGGCTTGAATTAGCAAAAATGGTAAAAATAGAAGTTGGAGAATTGAGAAGTTTGATCGAGAGTTGACTTTGTGGTTACTGGGCTCTGATTTTGGTTTCGGAAGTTGGAATAGGTCCATTGTGTCATTTTAGACTTGTGTTCAAAATTTGAGGTCAATCGGAGTTGGTTTGATAGGTTTCGGCATCGATTGTAAAAGTTGGAAATTCTTTAGATTCAGTCGGCTTGAATTTGGATGTGATTCATGTTTTTGGTTTTATGTGATATGATTTGAGGCCTCGACTAAGTTTGTATCGTATTTTAGGACTTTTTGGTATGTTCGACGGGGTACCGGGGGCCTTGGTTATGATTCGGATCATGTTCGGCTCATTTTTGGACTTGTGTTATTGCTGAAGTCAGTGCTTATGGTTTCCTGTTTCGCGATCGCGAAAGGAGGACCGCGATCGCATAAGTTTAGGTATGCTAGGTGGGAATTGTTCTATGCGATTGTATGGGTAAGGCTATGATCGTGAAGACTTGAGGGAGTTGTGTTACACGATCGCATGGGAGGAGACACGTTCGCGAAGAAGGAAGAGGCGGCTTAGGATTTCCCCGCATTGTTCATCGCAATCACGTGAGGCTGTCCGCGTTCGCGTAGGTCAGGAAAATGAGTCACCACATTCACAATTTGGTGTGTGCATTCGCGTAGAAGGTTTTCGCCACTGAGGGTTTTGTTCTTCACAATCCCATGGGAATTTCCGCGACCGTGATGTGTAAACACTGGGAAGACTATTAAGATATCAAATCGAGGGTTTGAACCCATTTCTCATATTTTGAGCTAGAGACCTCAGATTTGGGCGATTCTTGGAAGAATTTTCATGGAGTTAATTGGAGTAAGTGATTCCAACTCGGATTTGGTTAATATACATGAATCTATCATTAATTTTATCATTTAATTAGTGTTTTGAGTTGGAAAAATAGGGAAAATTTTAGAAACTTCATAGACTTTAATTTGAAGATTTGAAGGTCGAGTTGAGATCAATATTGAGTAATTTTTGTATGGTTGGACTCGTTGTTGAAAGGGCGTACGGTTTTTGTTAATTTTGTCGAATTTCGAGATGTGGGCCTGGAGTTGACTTATTTGGTTGACTTTTTAACTTTTGTTAAGGAACCTAGCTTTATCATATGGAATTAAATCCTATAGCGTATGCTAATTGTATTAAGTTGTTGTGGCTAGATTCAAGTCTTTCAGAGGCCGATTCGCGAGGCAAGGGCATGTTGGAGTAGGGATTTGCGTGGTTTGAGGTAAGTAACACTTCTAAACATGATTCTGAGGGTATGAATCCTGAAAATACGTGTTATGTGGTTGGTGTAAAGGTGACGCACTTTCTAGGTGACGGGCGTGCGGGTGTGCACCGTAGTGATTGTGACTCGGATGATTCTGTGGTACCGTGTAGTTATCAAACCTTGTTGCTATTCATGAAACTCCTACTTGTTAGAGTAATTATGCTACAATCCATGTTAGAAATCAAGCTTAGACTATATGCTTGTTCTGTTGGGACCCACAGAGGTCACTTATACTGTTGAATTATTTGCTTAAATTGCAATTATGTACTCAGTCACATCTATCATTTGCATATCATATCTCATTCTCTGTTGCCATTTATTATTACATCATATTATCATTGTTTAAGCTGATTGACATAAGATTTGTGAGCTCGGGAGACTGGAGAGATTAATGAGTGAGTGAGGCCGAGAGCCTGATTGTGAGTGATATTTATGGGATCGGGCTGCACGCCGCAGCAGGCTTTATTGATTCATGCCATGATTGGCTTATATTAGAGCTTGGGTAGGATCTGCCTCTCTGGAGTCTAACACACCATCAGTGAGCGTAGGTACCTACTGAGTGCGAGTGCCGAGTGATTAGGAGTGCCGAGTGATTGGGAGTGCTGAGTGATTGGGAGTACTCAGTGATTGGGTGTGCTGTGAGGTTGTATACTCCGAGAGTATGAGGATATGGCTTTGTCATTGTGTTGCATTATAGTTGACATGCATATATGACATGTAGATATCGAGATGTGACATACCTCATATTAGTTATACTTGGCATATTTTATCCGTGTTGATCTCAAACTGTTAAATACTTGAAAGTATGTCTACCTTCCTTAACTGTCTACAAACTGATGATGATTTTTCTCTGAGATATTATTGTCCTTTTTCCTGTCATAGCTGTATTGTTATAATCTAGATTTGGACTGTACCTATCTGAGCTCGTCACTGCTTTCAACCCAAGGTTCATCCTGTTACTTATTGAGTACATTTGGTCGGTTGTACTCATATTACACTCTGCACTTCGTGAGCAGATCCAGGTACTTCTGGGCACAACGGTTGCTAGATTTAGAGTTTGATATGTTTGGATACTGTTGAGGTAGTTGTCTTGGCGTCCGCAGACCTCGACTCTCCTTCTTTTCAGTTTATAGCATTGTTCTATCTTTCTAAATAGTTGTTTTAGAAGTTAGACTGTGTTGACATTTTAGTAGCTCATGTACTCAGTGACACCCGGATTTTGGGAATGTTGTATTTGAGTCGCAGTATTTCTTATCGACTATTTATGGGAGTTATTACTGTTAAACCTATTTTATCTTATTTTTGATTTTAAAAATGCATAGTTATTTGTGGTTGTCGGCTTCCCTTGTAATGTGATAGGCTCCATCACGACAAGTTGAGTTTTGGGTCGTGACATTGACCATAGTCAACTCAAGTCATTTTTAAAGCTAAAATTCATGTTTTCTTCAATCTTTCACATAAAATCTTTTCGGAAAAAGATACGGACTGTGTACGCAAATCGAAAACACTAAATGGAGCTAATCGAGGTCTCGAAACATGAAAATAAGGGCTAGAACTCAAAATGACCTATCGGGTTATCGCAATTGCGACATCTGCAACTGAACTAAAGGCTGGAAAAGATGGGATTTCATCTCATTTCTCACATTTTAGAACCCTAGACTCGGTGGGACGTGATTTGGAGAGGGGATTTGCATCTTCAACGTTGGGTAAGTGATTCTAATCAATTTCTAACTATATTTCATGAATATATCTTAGCTTTAACATCAAATTTATGTGAATCAAAGAGGAAAAAATTGGGAAATTTTGTGGGTATTAAAAATCGTAAAAACGGGTTTCGATGTGTGACAACTCTTTTAAAGTGGGTATTAAAAGAGAAGAGTCGCCACCTAACGGTTTAAGATGCGTTAGGGCACCTATTTGCATATAACTCTGTTTTAACTAGTCTGGTTACCAAAGATCGGGTAAGGGCTCAAATTACCTTAAAGAAAAGGTGTTAGGCACTCTTCGAAGTCCACAGCTGTGGGTCCCGACCAAAGTTTACACTATGTGGATTAGATGATTAAGGTAAGGGATAAGCAAAGAAAGGTATAGAAGTTGAAGGATCTATTATAACACATAAGAATAAATGATCGGTACAAATCTTAAAGATTACAAGGGTACAACTACACTGATCTATGTTAAATGACTAAGTGTGGATAGCAAGTATATAAAGAAAAAGGGGGTCCTATGTTTTTTAGCCTAAAAGATCACCCCATGCAACATAAATAATAATTCGCAACTCCTTTAAGGTAGGGGTTGCTCATATTATTCAGTGGGCACAAACTATCATCTCCTTCTACCCAATTACTATGTTGAAGTTGTTACTTATAGGCGCTCTAATTCAATTCTAAGCCGTATCCTACGCGTGCACTACCCACCCTATGCCTATGGTCCAGGAGGCTTTGGACTTACTATTAGGTGGTTCTAGAGTCAGCTTAGGTTGCTCAAAATGATAAAACTAGGCGACATTCAAAACAGATAGGACTTCACATAAAGACAATTAATGGCCCAAGTTAGCCTCCACACATAAACAACAAATGCACGCGTGCAGTTTAGGCAGTACATAGTTTTATAATTAAGACTTAAAGTCCTATAGGCATGGTTTCTAGGTGATTCTGAATTTCAGCATCATATATGCAACGTTATTGTTCTCTCTAAATGGTTTAGACAAAGAGACAGTAAGCTGTTTGCAAACTCAGGATTATTAGTGCTGATTTTATAAATAGGCGTCTTAGGCAAGTGACACTGTCCTATAGGCATAATTTCTATAGTTGCATAATTAGGCAGTGAAACAACTTTGAGAGTCCAACATTAACGATGTTGATCTTATAAACAACTCTTATGCGAGTGACAACATCCTATAGGCAGGATTTCTAACAATTGACAATTAGACTTGATTTTTATAACACTTTATTCCTATAGGCATGTCATCTAGGCAGGGCAGTATAATTAGAATAGCGGAAGTAGTTGATTAAAAGATTAGAATCCTATAGTCTTGATATCTGGATGAGCAGTACACTAAAGTAATAGAAGCAATTGACCAATTGATTATTTGAAGTCCTATAAGCATGGTAATTAGGTTAACAAAGCATATGCTATACATCCTATAGGCATGCTGTCTGTATGCATAGTAGTAACATAGAAACGTGCTTGAACAATGTACAAGTGAGGTGTGCATGATTCCTATAGGCATGATCTCTATTAGTGTGCAACATAGCAAACGAAGTAACAAACAAGGCATGCTGAACGAAATAGCAAATATAACATACAGACCCTATAGGCATGTTTTTTATCCTTTCATACAAATATTAAAATACCCAGCCCCCTTTTTCATTAATTCCCCATTATTCGTTATTACATATTATTACATGCCCAAATTGAGAATACATGCTCAAATATTACAAACTAAAATGAGTACAGGCCCAATAAACAGAGCAGGCCCCAAGAGGAATAACCTAGCAACTTCGAGGTCTTCAGTAATCTCATTCTTCACACAAAATAGCAAACCCAGGTCTAGGTACACCCTAGTACATTAGAGTGTATCGGCTGCATGACTCGAACACAGACCCACACCAAGTCTAAAGGGGGAGCTAACTTACCCAACAATGTCAAACTTAACCATATGAGTAACAAATTGCACATAAATTCATCAAACCACTTGAAGTCCACACACTTAGTTCTTAGGACTGTAACTAACAATAGTTTAAACCAGAGCAGATAGTCGAGATCACACGAAGTTATATACATAAGGCGCTAGAAGTTCAAAAGACAGGATGAAACATCACAAACTAATAGACAATCCCAAGTAGAGTTTCAGGATGTAATATGATCTAAGATTAACTTAAGTACATTCTAGATAGAAGAATCATGCAGAATTACAGACAGAAGCAAGTAAAATAGCGGTTTTCATATGGAAATTTCTAGCATGAGGGTCTAGTGCAAGTATGATTATAACAAACAGGCTGACGAACATGGTTTGTAACAATCCACTCAACTGGGCATGAGGAATTTTAACATTATCAATTTTACACGAAGCTTTAAATAGCACCAAGACTCATAATGGACAAAAATATATCAAATATAGGCTGCACTAGGCTTAGTCGCATATAGAAGAAGAGGCAAGATATGGAATTTCATCCTAGTATTCTTAGACAGTATTAAAAAACACCAGATTAAACAAGGCAGGGAACACACATTAGTTTACAAGTAGCAGGGAAAACATGTTTGGGCTAAAAACACAATCAGGAGTTAACTCTAGAAAAGTATTAAGTTGCACATGAATGACTCAACAAGCATTAGAACATGTTATGGGCATGACTTGACTTATCACAAGAATACAGAACAAGGCAAAGTCTAAACTCAGAATAAGCAACAACATTAAGCATTCGAACACATACATTAAGGCAAACATGCTTAAGAAAATAGAATCAAGGAAACAAATAGGCAACTTCGATTACTAGAAGGTATAGAGACTCAAGAATAGCTTCAGAGCCTATAATAGCATGTTGGGTCATAGAAAAAAATCTCAGAGACATAGATATGCAGAGCAGGACCTCAAATGAAAAGAGAATGAAATTGCAAAAGTCATAGGTACTTACCGGTTACAGATTAATGAATAAGTAAACAAGAGGAATAATTAAAGCAATACCCCAATGTTAATAACAAAACGAACAGTAGAACCTAGGAATCTCATTACGTCAAAGTTCCCAAGGGTTTTGAATGTACCCCAGGGAATGCTCACACTTAGAAAGGTCCGATAATCGAATTCCGGTGGCCTTGGCTTTCAGCCGGCCAAGGGATTAAGCCTCAGAGTAGTATACGACAAGTGAGAATAAGAGAATAGTAGTAATTTAAGTGATTAATCCCTCTTCTGGGGAATTAGGGGAGGGGTTTATATAGTAGTAAAATTCAAACGAACGAACAAGGAAAACAATCAATCAACATATTAAAGGAAAGACTATCATGCAAAAATCAATTTCGAATCAGATTAAAAGAGAAACCAAACAGACCCTAGTTCGATAGAAATCAAAAATCGACCACATATCTTGTTGAATCGCCCCCATATTACCTTGCTATGAATGTATACAGACGAAATTCCGTCTAGATCTTGGAGATTGAAGACGATTTCACATGATTCAAGGTTTGGTACTTGCCAAAAATAGGCAAGTACTAAGTGATACCATAATCGTGTAAGTAACACGGAGACAGAACATATAAGGAGGAAAATCATGGAGGGATTCCATATTAAAGTTGGAATAGGAAAGGATTGAAGGGTGTGGCGGCTAGGGTTTCTCAGAGATGAATGGAACAGAGAGGATTCAGAGGCGGCTAGAGTGGATAAATGGGTTTAGGGTTTGGGTGAGGGGATATAAGGAAAGGTGGGGATTTATTATAAGGAGTTGATCATTTGAGATCAACGACCAGGATCAAAGGGAAACGAGGCAGGTCGTTTACCCGGGTCATGACCGGGTTCATTTAAAGGGTTGTTTGGTTTGGGCTTGGGGTTATTGGGCTAGGTTTTGGGTCCAAAATTAATTCAAACATTGGACCAAAGTTTTTTAAATACACGAAAATTATAAATATAATTTATAAGAAGTAAATAACAAATAATAAAAATATTATTTGTGTAGTAAGATGCTTGAAAATAATAATTTGACATTATAAAAATATAAAAATACTATTTGGGCACAAATAAAAATATAATTATGCACATCATATAGGCTATTATTGCAAAATTATGTAAATAGCTTAAAAGTACAAATATAACTATATGAAAATGAGGTAAAATATTATGAAACATATGTGGATGCAAATAATAAATTTGGATTATTAAGCCATCACAAAATAATTTAAAGGGGTAATTAATACATATTCAAATAATTTAAATGCAAGAAAATCAATTTTAAAGTTTTAAATATTATGGATTTATAGAAAATACTTGTATGTCTCTTGTAAATTAGTGATGATGCAGGAATGATATTTTCAAAGCATATATGATATTTATAAAAATGTGAGGGTAAAATTGGTTATCAATAACTGCCCTCTCTATCCGGGAATGATGAAATAGTTATCGGATAAAGAAAATGATGACCAATTTTGTCCGAAGTGAGTGGGGAATGATGTGTTCTGAAAATATAGGGGCCGAACTCTGGTTCTTGAGTTGCCTACATATCTCTGGTGTTACGGGAATCAGGCCGTTTGTAGTTCTGGATCCAACGACGAACGAAATCGATGGAGTTGTTATAAGAGTGGTCGTGTGTTTCGAAAAGGATCTTTTGGATGTGATAGTGTCGTGAGTAACAGATGATTTTAGGTGGAGCTATGAATGCGAATTTGATCATTACGGATGTATAAGGCAAATATTTGAATGGTTATAGAACAAAGGGTAATCAATTACTGATCATCGGTTACATTTGAGGTGATCGAAGGATATGAATGTTGTGAATGGAAATCACAGTGAGAATTGCTCCTGTTTGTAGAACGGTTACCTCCCGAGTTACCTGCAAAACTTAATACATGATGCACGCGAATATATATGGGTTATTGAGAAAATTTAAACATGATGCAAATTCCCTTCGGACTATGATAGTTGTCTTCGGACGATGAGGATGATGTCCTTAGTCTATGATGTCCATGGCCATGAAGCGTATGATAAGGTATTTTCAGGCCATGGAATGGTGTCCTCGGGCCATGAGGATGGTGCCTCCGGACTATGACACCTTTGAATAATGATATGCAATTTCGAGAGATCCTCCGACCATGGCATGATGTCTTCAAGTTATGAGGATGGTGCCTTCGGACTATGACACCTTGGGACAATGTGTCGATGTTTCAGTCCGTGAAGTGCAAGTATGCGGTAATATTGATCGTTTGATAGAGGAAACATGCGATGCTTAGTCATATGCGAGAATGAAATGAGACAAGGCTTAGTCTTGTATGAAATGAGGGCAGTGTTTTAGCCCGATGCAAAGAGTGGAGACAATGCCCAGTCTCATGTTGGAGGGCAATGCTTAGCCTTATGCAATAATGGAGGCAGTGCTTAGCCTCATGCCATGATGAGGGTAGTGTTTAACCCTATGCAAGGAGCAGAGACAATGCTTAGTCTCATGCAAAGAAAGGCAATGCTCGGCCTTATGTGATAATGGAGGCAGTGCTTAGCCTCATGCACGGTGAAGGCAGTGTTTAGCCCTATGCAAGAAGTGGAGACAATGCTTAGTCTAATGTAAAGAAAGTTAATGCTTATCCTTATGCAATAGTGAGGTAGTGATTAGCCTTATGCAGTATAGAGGCAGTGCTTAGCCTCATGCAGAGAATGGAGATGGTGCTTAGTCTCATGCAGAGAACGAAGACGATGCTTAGTCTCATGTGAGGAAAGGCAGCGATTAGCCTTATGCAATAATAGAGGCAGTGCTTATCCTCATGCAAGGAATGGATACAATGCTTAGTCTCATACAGGAAAGGCAGTGCTTAGCCTTATGCAATAGTGGAGTCAGCGCTTAGCCTCATGCCATTATTAGGGTGACGTTTAACCCTATGCAAGGAGTAGAGACAATGCTTAGTCTCATGCAGGAAAGGCAATTCTTAGCCTTATGCAATAATGGAGGCAATGCTTAGCTTCATGCAAGGAATGGAGATAGTGTTTAGTCTCACGCAAGGAAAGGCAATGCTTAGCCTTATGCAAAGAATGAGGGCAGTGTTTAGCCCTATGCAGGAATGAGGGCAGTGTTTAGCCCTATGCAGGAAGAGCAACAATTAAATGCGAGAGGAAAAGTGATTCTTAGCTTGGCGCGTTTGTGTTTGGCGACTTCTATCAGTGTGAAGATAGTAATCTTGTTGTATGTATATATTTGCGGATGTTCTTGCTATGTCCATTGTGCCTGCATCCAAAGAAAAATTGCGAGTTTTGGAGAGGGGAGGTTGGTTCGTGCTCTCGATTCCTTGCTTTGCCTTTTCTCCTATTTTGAGGTCCTGTTTGAGTCACCCCGGGTAACGTCTGGCTACCACGAAAAAATGAAATTTTGAAAAACATGCATTTGTGAAAAATCGTTTATATAAAAATGTGGTTGTTTTACATATGTGACAATGCAAGAGAGCAAATCATTTTGATGAATTAGTGATTGTGACACACTTTTGAGACATTGCAACCTCCCAGTTTAAATGCATACTTCTGGCGATACATTCCTTGGCGATTCTGAATACGATGAGATCGGGCAAACTCAAGATCTTGTCCCAGTTTCTGACTATAGGGGGAATGAAGATTTTATTATGATGTGACCGAACCCACATGGCTGCCTACGTATCCCCTCTTAAACAGGAATCAGGTCAAGCATAGTTCATGTTATATCAAATAGAAAGTGCAAACATAGTCTTAAACATAATATCTCTTAACTACATCCGAATTGATAGGTTTCGGCCAAATCTCTCCATCCATCTCTGCAAGTATAAGTGCTTCTCCTATTAGTACTCGGTGAACCATGTAAGGGCCTTGCCAGTTGGGTAAGAATTCCCCTTTGCTTCATCCTGATGTGGGAAGATTCATTTCAATACCAATTGCCCTGGCGTGAATTTCCTTGACCTAACCTTTATATTGAAAACTCTTGCCATTCTGTTCTAGTAGAGTTGACCGTGACACATTGCGTTCATTCTTTTACCATCAATGAGAGCTAGTTGTTCGTACCGATTCCATTCCCATTCCGCATTGCTGAGCTCGGCTTCTTGTATAATTCTTAAGGAGGGGATCTCTACTTCGACAGGGATAACAACTTCGATACCATAGAACAGTAGATAAGGAGTTTCCCCAGTTGATGTACGAACTATGGTGCGGTATCCGAGTAAAGCAAATGGTAGCTTTTCGTGCCATTGCTTGTAGTTGTCCACCATTTTCCTCAATATCTTCTTGATGTTCTTGTTGGCGATTTCTATGACTCCATTCATTTGTGGTATGTATGCTGTAGAATTCTGATGCTTGATATTGAATGTTTCACACATGGCTTTCATCAGATCACTATTGAGATAGGCGACATTGTCAGTAATGATTGACTCAGGTACTCCAAACCGACAAACAATGCGGTTCCGGATAAAATCTGCTACGATCTTCTTAGTTACAGCCTTATTGGACGCGACTTCAACCCATTTTATGAAGTAATCTATAGCCACTAAAATGAACCTGTGTCCGTTTGAAGCGGCTGGTTTAATTGTTCCAATGACATCCATGCCCCAAGCAGAGAAATGTCAGAGTGAACTCGTTGCATTGAGTTCGTTGGGCGGCGCTCGTATCATATCAGCATGTATCTGGCATCGGTGACACTTTTGAACATATTTGATACAGTCTGTTTCTATAGTCATCCAGAAATACACTGCTCTTAATATCTTCTTGGCCAAAATAAAACCGTTCATGTGAGGTCCGCAAGTTCCGGCATGTATTTCTTCGAGCAATCTAGATGCCTCCTTGGCATCGACACATCGCAGTAATCCCAAATCAGGAGTCCTTCTATACAGAATTCCTCCGCTTTGAAAGAAATGGTTGGCCAATCTTCGAAGCGTGCATTTCTGAGTGTGTATAGCATTCTCTGGATATTCTCCATTTCTCAAGTATTCTTTGATATCGTGGAACCATGGATTTCCGTCGAACGCTTCTTCAACATGAGCACAATAAGCTGGCTTCTTATGAATTCGTATTGGGATATGGTCGATGAAATTCTTGTCTGGATGTTGTATCATGGAAGACAGGGTGGCTAATTTATCTGCAAACTCATTCTGGATCCTCAGAACATGTTTGAATTCTATTCTTGTGAACCTTTTTATCAACTCCTGTACACAATGCAAGTACGGCAATATTTTAGTGTTCTTAGTGGCCCATTCTCCTAGTACCTGGTGTACCAATAGATCAGAATCTCCTATTACCAGCAACTCCTGAACGTTCATGTCGATGGCCAACCTGAGTCCCGAGATGCATGCCTCATATTCTGCCATATTATTGGTGCACGGGAACCTGAGTTATGTGGATACTAGGTAATGTTGACCGGTTTATGATACTAAAATAACTCCGATGCCCACTCCCTTGAAGTTTGCTGCTCCGTCGAAGAACATCCTCCAACCATCGTATGCTTTGGTAATATCTTCTCCTACAAATGACACTGCCTCGTCGGAAAAATATGTCTTCAATGGTTCGTATTCTCCGTCTATGGGATTCTCCGCCAAGTGATCAGCCAATGCTTGCCCCTTGACTGCCTTCTGAGTCACATAAATGATGTCAAATTCACTTAGCAATATCTACCACTTTGCTAACTTACCTATAGGCATGGGTTTCTGAAAGAAATATTTTAGTGGATATATCCTTGATATGAGATATGTAGTGTATGCGCAGAAATAATGTCTCAATTTTTGGGCTACCCATGTCAAAGCACACCAGGTACGTTCCAACAAAGAATACCGGGCCTCGTAAGGTGTGAACTTCTTGCTCAGGTAATGTATCGCTTGCTCCTTCCTCCTAGTTTTTTCATATTGTCCTAGAACGCAGCCAAAGGCTCCATCCAACATGTACAAATAAAGCAACAAAGGTCTTCCTGGTTCTGGTGGGACCAACACGGGCGGTTTAGATAAATACTTCCTTGATTTTGTCAAAGGATTTCTTGTATTCTTCAGTCCAGATTGTTACAGCATCTTTCCTCAGCATCTTGAAGATCGGCTCACATGTCACCGTTGATTGTGCTATAAAACGACTGATATAATTGAGACGTCCTAGAAAACTCATCACATCCTTTTTATTCTTTGGCGGTGGCAAGTCTTGGATAGCTTTGATTTTTGACGGGTCTAACTCAATACCTCGGTGACTGACGATGAAACCTAGCAACTTTCCAGCAGGGGCTCTGAAGGCTCATTTTGCAGGGTTCAACTTCAAGTTGTATTTTCGAAGCCGATTGAAAAATTTCTTCAGGTATGCTATGTGATCCGAACTCCTTTTAGATTTGATGATAACATCATCCACGTACACCTTTATTTCCTTGTGTATCATGTCGTGGGAGATAATCATCATGGACCTCATGTAGGTGGCCCCATCATTTTTCAAACCAAACGACATAATTTTGTAACAATATATTCCCCATCGTATGATAAAGGCGGTCTTTTTCGACATCCTCTTCATCCATCCAAATCTGATGATATCATGCGAAGCAATCTACAAAGGATTGGAGTTCATGCTTGGCGCAGTTGTCAATCAATATGTGTATGTTAGGCAACGGGAAGTCATCCTTAGGACTTGCTCTATTCAGATCTCGATAATTGACACAGACTCTAACTTTCCCATCTTTCTTCGGAACTGGCATGATGTTGGCTAACCAGGTCGGGTATTCGACCACTCAACAAACTTTAGCTTTGATTTGCTCGGTGACCTCCTCTTTTATCTTCATATTCATATCTGGTTTGAACTTTCTAAGCTTTTGCTTTACCGGTGGACACATGGGATTGGTAGGTAGCTTGTGAGTTACTATGGATGTGCTTAACCCAGTCATATCGTCGTAGGACCACGCAAAAATATCCTTATATTCCCTTAGGAACCTGATATACTCTTCCTTCTCTGACGGTGATAGATGTATACTTATATGAGTTTCCTTGACCGTTTCAGAATCCCATAGTTTAACGGCCTCAGTTTCCTCCAAATTAGACTTTGGTTTGTTTTCAAAATTCTCTACTTCTTTGACAATTTCTTCAGGTATTATATCATCTTCTAGATATTCCGAATCACTGTCCTTATGTTGCTTTGTCTCATTACATGTCACAGTCGTAGGTTCATCAGCATATGTAATAATTATGTTGAAAAGAATGTAGAAAGATAATAATAAATACTAAAAGCAATAATGCATTAATAAAACTTTAAGAATGTCAATAGGTACGACTCGATGACTTGAGTAATTATTTCAAAACAAAATACTAAAAATGTCTTAAATGCTCAAAACAATTTTAAAACAAGTCATGTTAATTTTCCAGGCTATCCAGGAACTCGGCAAGCCCGGGATGGTGCAGCGGTCCAGTTCTTGAGAACAACTCCTTCTTCCATTGTATGAATGGTAAGATCCTCCTCCTCAATAATTGCACTACAGTCCATGTCTTATTCATCCAAAAACAGCTTCCTCATACCGGCCAAAATCTCATCTTCCTCGGATCCCCACATTATATCAGCCTGACGGAATGTCTAGTGCAGAGGTGGTATGGGTTGTTCCAGCAGATAATAATGGGCGCACCATGGCAGTGTCCAATCCTGATTTTCTTGTATGGTATATTCATACACGAGTCCAAAGGCCGTGCCATGATACTGTGGTTGTATGGGTTTAGTGATCCCCTGAAGCTTTTTGCTGAGACCCTTGCCTTGTTCATATCCCATCCATAACAATATGTTTTCTATCTTCTTGCTCCACCATCAATCCTTTTCAATTGCGTTCACCCACTCAATACGGTGATATATTTCTCCACCAAACTTCCTCCTATTTTCGATGACTGGAATGGTCTGGTTAGTGTAGATAGGGTTGCTTCCGTCTCCATGAATGATCACCCCCTAATGATTCCACTCGAACTTCATAGCCTGGTGCAGAGTAGAAGCCATTGTTCCACTTGTATGTATCCATGGTCGTCCCAATAATAGGTTGTAAGTAGCAGATATATCTAGCACTTGGAACTCAACGTCAAACCAAGTCGGACCCATATGTAGATCAAAGTTGATTTCCCCGATAGTGTCTCTCTGAGATCCGTTGAATGCCTTCACATTCATGTTTCCCATCCGTATCTCGTGCAGGCCTTTACCTAATCTTTTTAGATTGGTCAGTGTGCATAAGTAGTGGTTTGCGGGTATTGAGTTGGATGATGGTGATGTTATTGAGGGGTTTGCACTGATGCTGGGTTAAGGTTTTGGGGAGGTGCGGGAGGATTTGGAGCTATGGGTGGTGGATTTTAGTTTTGTGTGTTTTATGGTGGTGTTTGGTTTTGGGAAGTTGCTGGTTGCTGTCGGGAACATTGAGAGTAAGGGAAATATTTGCTAGATTTCGGACCTGCTCAAGCTCGCCCTGTAGCTCCAGGATTTTCGGCTCCAAATGCAAGACCAACTCATTCTGCCCTGGGGTGCTTCTACCATCTAAAGTTTCAACATTTCCTCCACAGTAGCATTATCTTTCCGGATACCACTTAAATCATCCATCTTCCCTTTGCCCTTGCCTTTTCTTTTCGAGTCGCTAGGTAGAGGAGAAGGTGGAGGACCTATGGATTTAGTGTGGTATGCTGATGATGCCAGTATGCATGAACCAACCTTTGGGAGTAGGAATAAATAAAGAAATAAAAACAAAAAGGTAACCAAGTCAGTAAGATAAAATAAGAGAGTGTTTGCAATATTTAAACATGTTTCACTAAAGTCATGCAATAATTCGCGTCCTAATTTTGGGGGACCTCATTGTGCCTGAGGTAGGCCTAAGCGACACATAGACATGGAGAAAATTGATGACAACGTTTGTTTTATCTCATTAGCGCAAAAATAGGCCAAAACAATCTTTTACTAGATCGACGCTATTAATAATAAAATCACTAATGGCATCGAGCCTTATTACATCGAAATCTAATCTAAACTAAAAAGTAGTAAAGAACATCATCTCCTAATCCATTTGGTCCCTGAAGGACCTTCTCCATGCTTGGCTCTCTTGACCCCATCAATCATGTTTCCTAGATCGCGCATGTCCAGCAATAAGTAAGCCTTTGACAACTTTCCTCCTTCATCGTCGTTCATGCCTTGATAATCCCAAAGTCTCTTTCTCTTCTTACCTTCTAGCTCCATCAGCCCTCGCTCCAGGTATTCTAATCTCTTTGTTGACTTAGTGGTAATCTCTTTCCATTCCCTTATCGCATCCATGTTTACTTTGTGGTGCTCCAAATGCTTAGCTTCAGACTCGAACACCCTTTTGCGTAGCCTCTTGTACTTTACCTGTGCCTTAGCTACTTCATCTATGATCATATCCTTCATATTAACTCCTAGTTTGACATCCCCAACTATGTCATCTTCCAGCCATGATAGATAGTAGTACATATGACCGCGTGATACCTATCTGGCTTAATAGTTTCTCCTTCCACAATGATCTTTTGGTTCCACATATGTTGCGCTTCGAACTTGAATGGGATGACATCTCCCTTGAAATCTGCCTTGTACTGGACCATGTTGGAAACCCGAGGTATGACTTGTTTTCTTCCAGCTTGCCTCATTACCCTTATATGAGCGTAAGGGTAGATGCCTCGCAGCCCGATCAGTGCCAAGTGAGTAGTCCCTTTTGGTCTGATGATGAACTCACTACTAGGAAACCATTCAAACATTCATTGCACTTGCTCGTCTGTCAGATTGCTGAAGAAACGCACCCAACCTATAGCATTTCCAGGTTTTGCAAATCTGTCTGGAATAAACGTCATTTTCTTTAGGGTGATGATTGGCTATGTAGTCATTCAGTGGCCTTCGCAGAAGCTGTTGACGATACTCAACCCTCTGAAAGTGTTCCAGCAACCAGACTTGTAGAAATAGGTTACAACCCTCAAAGTGTCCGAATCTATGCTTGCACCGATCTAGAGCATAGTACATCTCAGCTAAGATCATTGGGATGATAGTATAAGATTGTCCTTTGATGCCATCCATTAAGGTCCTGGAGACCATGGCTAAGCGAGTGTGAATACTTCTTCCTTGCATTGGAAAGTTCAACAACCCCAAAAAGCAGATAATAAAAACATAAACCCGGCGATGCACCCATCTTAAAGAAGTAATTGATAGTTCATCATGATGAAGACAGTATGATGTTCTATGCACATAACGCTCGTAAAGAAACTCAAAAGGGATGTATAATTTCTTTAGACAGAGCAGTTCATCATTCTTCTTAAAACCCACATCTTCAGAAAACCGCGCGGAGTGCGATTTTCTAGCACTAGCAGTCCCGGACTATCCCATGGTAACTTGGGGAAATCCCGATTTCTTCCAGGAGAGGAGTCATTTCTATATTTCCAAATCAAAAAATAGCTCTTTTCTCGTCCCAGAACATGGTAACAGCCTCGATCAGTTCCATATTTGGTCAAATGTTCAGCAAAGATGGCAGGTCACCAAGTACTCTCCTCACATGATTTTTATCACAAGGTGCAAGGTCTTTCCACCAGTCACGTAGCAAAGGCAGGATATTCTGGACCATACCGAAGCTGGGGATTTCGTGCTTCATTTTCTGCAAACAAATAAAAGTTAGCCCTTTCCCTCTTCCAGATTTGACTATTTACGCACTAACGATCTACATGTTGACACATTTTCTCCAAGTAATGCACATAACATGATGGTGTCCTTTGGTATAATGAAAATCCCGTCGGACTTTGGATAAGGTTTATCTAAGTGGGTTGTTACGTCAATAACGCCTCTATCCGTACTAGGTTTAGCATGATGAATGTACATTTCAAATTGGAGTGGGGTTTCTAGAAGGGTCTAGACTGGTACTCTCAAGTGGAAAACTTGAGAGGGAAAGGCCCGGGACCGTCAACTGCACCGCTGATCAACTTGTCTACCGCAAATAAGCCTTTCCGATTAAAAAAGGTGATTTCAGGAAAGCACGGACACTCATCAAGCGTCTCTATGTCTATAATAGACACGAGTAGAGTATGATGTGGAGCATGCTTTATGCAGAAATAATAACATATTGCCAAGCATTTGCATGATAAAAGTTCATAAAAATAGCAATTATGATAAAGATGAACATGAGTAGAAACAAAAGAGAAAGAAAAAGACAAAAAGAGAAGTCAGTTTAACTCATGAAAATGTGCGAGAATGTAATGAAGCAAGAAAGAAAATAGGGACGGGAGAGTCATGATATAGCAGTTTTAGACGAGATGAATGAAATGGAGAGGGGTCATACATGTCATAGCAAATAAAGGAGAATAAGGGAAGGGATGTGCATGTCATAGCAATTTAAACAAATATAGGAAAATAAGGAAAGGGATGTGTATGTCATGGCAATTTAAACAAATATAGGAAAATAAGGGAAGGGATGTGCATGCCATAGCAATTTAAACAAATATACAAAAACAAGGGAAATAATTCACATAATTTAAGTTCGTTATGATAAGAGCCTAAGTATCCCCAGCAGAGTCGCCATGCTGTCGCGTCCCGTTTTCTCGCGAAAGCGGGCTTCGACATATGACAAATCTTTTAAAGTGGGCATTAAAAGAGAAGGGTCGCCACCTAACGGTTTAAGGTGCGTTAGGGCACCTATTTGCATATAACTCCATTTTAACTAGTTTGGTTACCAAATATCGGATTACCTCAAAGAGAAGGTGCTAGACACTCTTCGAGGTCCACAATTATAGGTCCCGACCAAAATTTACAGTATGTGGATTAGATGATTAAGCTAAGGGATAAGCAAAGAAAGGTATAGAAGTTGAAGGATCTATTATAATACATAAGAATAAATGATCGGTACAAATCTTATAGATTACAAGGGTACAACTGCACTGGTCTATGTTAAATGACTAAGTGTGAATAGCAAGTATATAAAGAAAAGGGGGGTCCTAAGTTTTTTAGCCTAAAGGATCACCTCGTGCAACATAAATAAAACTTTGAAACTCCCTTAAGGTAGGGGTTGCTCATATTATTCAGTGGGCACAGACTACCATCTCCTTCTACCCAATTACTATGTTGAAGTTGTTACTTATAGGCGCTCTAATTCAATTCTAAGCTGTATCCTACGCGTGCACTACCCGTCCTATGCCTATGGTACAGGAGGCTTTGGACCTACTATTAGGTGGTTCTAGACTCAGCTTAGGTTGCTCAAAATGATAAAACTAGGCGACATTTAAAATAGATAGGACTTCATATAAAGACAATTAATTGCCCAAGTTAGCCTCCACACATAAACAACAAATGCACGGGGGCAGTTTAGGCAGTACATAGTTTTATAATTAAGACTTAAAGTCCTATAGGCATGGTTTCTAGGTGATTCTGAATTCCAGCATCGTATATGCAACGTTATTGTTCTCTCTAAATGGTTTAGACAAAGAGACAGTAAGCTATTTGCAAACTCAGAATTATTAGCGCTGATTTTATAAATAGGCATCTTAGGCAGGTGACACTGTCCTATAGGCATGATTTCTATAGTTGCATAATTAGGCATTGAAAGTAGTTGATTAAAAGATTAGAATCCTATAGTCATGATATCTGGATGAGTAGTACACTAAAAGTAATAGAAGCAATTGACCAATTGATTATCTGAAGTCCTATAAGCATGGTATCTAGGTTAACAAAGCATATGTTATACATCCTATAGGCATGCTGTCTATATGCACAGTTGTAACATAGAAACGTGCTTAAACAATGTACAAGTGAGGTGTGCATTATTCCTATAGCATGATCTCTATTAGTGTCCAACATACCAAATGAAATAACAAACAAGGCATGCTGAACGAAATAGCTAATATAACACACAGACCCTATAGACATGTTTTCTATCCTTTCATGAAAATATTAGAATACCCATCCCCCTTTTTCATTAATTCCCCATTATTCGTTATTACATATTATTACAGGCCCAAATAGAGAATACATGTCAAATATTACAAACTAAAATGAGTACAGGCCCAATAAGTAGAGCAGGCCCCAAGAGGAATAACCCAGCAATTTCGAGGTCTTCAGTAATCTCATTCTTCACACAAAATAGCAAACCCAAGTCTAGGTACACCCCAAGACATTTGAGTGTATCGGCTGCATGACTAAAACACCCAGCAATGCCAAACTTAACCATATGAGTAACAAATTGCACATAAATTAATCAGACTACTTGAAGTCCACACACTTAGTTCTTAGGAATGTAATTAACAATAGTTTAAACCAAAGCAGATAGTCGAGATCACACAGAGTTATATACATAAGACGCTAGAAGTTCAAAAGACAAGATGGAACATCACAAACTAATAGACAATCCCAAGTAGAGTTTCAGAATGTAATATGATCTAAGATCAACTTAAGTACAATCTCGACAGAAGAATCTTGCAGAATTACAGACAGAAGCAAGTAAAATAACGGTTTTCATATGGAAATTTCTAGCATGAGGGTCTAGTGCAAGTATGATCATAACAAACAGGCTGACGAACATGGTCTGTAACAATCCACTCAACTGGGCATGAGCAATTTTAACATTATCAATCATACACAAAGGTTTAAATATCACCAAGACTCATAATGGACAAGAATATGTCAAATATAGGTTAACAGGACTTGCATGCACTAGGCTTAGTCACATATAGAAGAAGAGGCCAGATATGGAATTTCATCCTAGAATTCTTAGACAGTATTAAAGAACACCAGATTAAATAAGGCAGGGAACACACATTAGTTTACAAGTAGCAGGGAAAGAATGTTTGGGCTAATAACACGATCAGGAGTTAACTCTAGAAAAGTATTAAGTTGCACATGAATGACTCAACAAGCATTAGAACATGTTCTGGGCATGACTCGACTTATCACAAGAATACAGAACAAGGCAAAGGCTAAACATAGAATAAGCAACTGTGATAAGCATTCAAACACATACATTAAGGCAAACATGCTTAATAAAATAGAATCAAGGCAACAAATAGGCAAGTTCGATTACTAGAAGGTATAGAGCCTCAAGAATAGCTTCATAGCCTATAATAGCATATTGGGTCGTAGAAAAAAATCTCAGAGACATAGATAGGCAGAACAGGAACTCAAACAAAAGGAAAATGAAATTGCAAGAGTCATAGGTACTTACTAGTTACAGATTAATGAACAAGTAAACAAGAGGAATAATTTCAGTAATACTCCAATGTCAATAGCAAAACGAATAGTAGAACCCAGGAATCTCAGTGCGTCAAAGTTCCCAAGGGTTTCGAATGAACCCCGGGCAATGCTCACATTGATAAAGGTCCGTTAATCAAATTCTGGTGGCCTTGTCTTTCAGCCGGCCAAGAGATTAAGCCTTAGAGTAGTATAAGAGAAGTGAGAATAAGTAAATAGTAGTAATTTTCGTGATTAAGCCCTCTTTTGGGGAATTAGGGGAGGGATTTATATAGTAGTAAAATTCAAACGAACGAACAAGGAAAACATTCAATCAACATATTAAAGGAAAGACTTTAATTCAAAAATCAATTTCGAATCAGATTAAAAGAGAAACCAAACAGACCCTAGTTCGATAGAAATCAAAAATTGACCACAGATCTTGGTGAATCGGCCCCATATCATCTTGCTATGAATGTATATAGACAAAATACCGTCTAGATCTTGGAGATTGAAGATGATTTCACATGATTCAAGGCCTGGTATTTGCCAAAAATAGGCAAGTACTAAGTAATACCATAATCGTGTAGGTAACATAGAGACATAACATATAAGGAAGGAAAAACATGGAGGGATTCCATATTAAGGTCGGAATCGGAGAGGATTGAAGGGTGTGGCGGCTAGGGTTTCTCAGAGATGAATGGAACAGAGAGGATTCAGAGGCAGCTGGAGTGGGGAAATGGGATTAGGGTTTGGGTGAGGGGATATAAGGAAATGTGGGGATTTATTATAGGCCATTGATCATTTGAGATCAACGACAAGGATCAAAGGGAAATGGGGCGTGTCGTTTATATCAGTCATGACCGGGTTCATTAAAAGGGTTGTATGGTTGGGCTTGGGGTTATTGGGCTAGGTTTTGGGTCCGAAATTAACTCAATTGGGCCAAAGTTTTTTCAATACACGAAAATTATAACACTAATTTATAAGAAGTAATTAACAAATAATAAAAATATTATTTGTTTAGCAAGATACTTGAAAATAATAATTTGATATTATAAAAATATTAAAATGCTACTTGGGAACAAATAATGTAATAAAATATAATTATGCACAACATAAGCTATTATTGCAAAATTATGTAAATAGCTTGAAAATACAAATATAATTATATGAAAATGAGGTAAAATATTATTAAACTTATATGTGGATGCAAATAATAAAGTTTTATGATTAATGCATCACAAAATAATTTAAAGGGGTAATTAATACATATTCAAATAATTTAAATGCAAGAAAATCAGTTTTAAAGCTTTAAAAATATGAAAAATTATTGAAAATACTTGTATGACTCTTGCAAATTGGTGATGATGCAGGAATGATATTTTAAAAGTATATATGATATTTATAAAAATATGAGGGCAAAATTAGGTATCAATATTCCTCTTCTTACTGAATTTACTGTTGTCTAATTCACACAATATTGTTATGTTTTGAGACACAGTTGTACTCTAGTTAGTTGCTCATGACTTTCTACTACGGATTTTTGGAGTTGTTATTGGATTTTGTGCATGTGGTATTATTAAATTGAGACGTATTTTATGCTTTATTTATGTCATGACAACTATTATATTTTGTAATGTTTGATTTTGATTAATTATCATAGTTGGCTTACCCAGCGGGTGGGGTTAAGTGTCATCACGACCATGGTGGCATTTTGGATAGTGCTATCAACTTGGGTGCTAAGCACCCCGAACCACCTCCGATCTCCTGGGTCCTAATCCAAACATAGTACAAATCCAAAAATACTATATAACTGTTGATACCCAATTTTTCCCTCATATTTTTCAAATATATATATATATATATATATATATATATATATATATATATATATATATATATATATATATATATATATACATACATACATACATAGTGCATATGCATCATCATTTGATTTACAAGCATATACAAGTATTTTCATAATTTTTAAAGGCTTTAAATCAATTTATTTTCGCATTTTGTATTATATAAATACCCATTAATTACCTTACAAATAATTTTTATGATGCTTTTATCATCTAAACTCATCAGTTACACCTATATTAGGTTTTAAATATTTTTATTACATTTGTTATAATTACATTTTTATTTTAAAGGCTAAAACTGCACATTTTGCAATAATAGCCCATATGTACATATAATTACATTATTTATACAAAAAATAACTTTTTATAGTTTTATAATGTTAACTAATTATTTTTAATCATTTGCATGCCCAAATGATATATTTTTATTTATCTATTATTTTATAAATTATTTATTTGTTAAAATTGGGTATTTAAAATCTGGCCCTAATTTCATAACTAATTTCGGACCTAACTACCCAAACATAGCCCAATTACCCCAAGCCCAAACTCATTAGCCCAGTACCCATACCCATTTAATAAACCTGACCCAACCCCTGATCAAATCCCAGCCGTTGATCAAAAATGATCAACGGCTCATAAACGACCCCTCATTTTCCTTATATCACCCATCTCCCAAACCCTAACCCCATTTTCCCCTAATCCGCCGCCCTTCTACTCACTTCCCTCTGAAGAACCCTAGCCCGCCGCCTCTCCAAAATCCTCCCCTAATCCCGTTCCTAATGGGATTTTCTTTCCATTTACTTACCATTTCGACATATTTCCTTTATTGGTTGATTCTTTACGGTATTACTTAGTACTTGCCTAAACATGGCAAGTACCCTACTCTGATTCTGTCCTAATCGATCTTCATCTCTTGAATCTGGATGATATTAAGTCCAAGCACGTTATTTTGCACGGTGTGAGTCCGATTTGTTCGTATCTTGCTGATTCATACTTAACCCTAAGGTTAGGGTTTACAGATTCTCTTTGATTCGAATTGAAATTGGTTCAAGCTTTAATATTAGGTACTATATCATCTATATTCGCCTTATTATATATGAATCTGTCTATTTCTGCCGATTATTTTTACTTTTCCTAAAGTAGGGTTTCAGATCCTTTTTATTTGAACCAAATCTGGTTCAGTTCTGTTTTTTGTGAGTAATATTCATGTCTATGTTAATTTTATATAATATGTGATTCTTTGCCTTTATTTTCTGCTGATTTTGTGGAGTTTACCTAAAAACTAGGGTTCCAAAATTTTTCTTCTTTACTGATTGTTTGAATTAATTATATTTCCATATTTATGTGTTTAGTTCCTACACTATTTAAACCCCTCCCCACTCCCCTTTGGTTAAGTTGGAAAATCCTTAAAAAAAACACTATAAACTAAGGCTATACATTCTTCATTCTTGAATAAACTTGTTCTGTATTTTTGATTCCTGGCCGGGTGAAAGCCAAAGCCAGAAATTGCTAAGTTCTTGCTTTGTTTGGTGATACTCACAATACTGTTGGATTTCCTTTTTCCTTGCTTCATCTTAACTGGTGAGTTATCATATCTCTGCCATTTCATTCTGATTATTTGTTTAATGTGCTACTTCAATTACATTATGTTATCCTAAGTGCTATTACATTTGTAGTTTGAGACATGCTTGAATCTACTTTGAGTTTGTTAGTTCGATTCTGATTAACCTATATGTCACTGATAACAATCTCTTGAAGTTTAAGTTTGTTATTATCTTGCTCTTTTAACATGTTCTCATATATCCTGGTATAGAATAGTTAACTAGGTATAGATGTCTTCCTTAATAGGATAACAAGTCTATTTCTGAGTGCATCATAATGTGGCCTGTTTGGCTTTGTTTCTATTATATTTTGACACCCCTAGTAACTGCCCTAATTAGTTCCTAACATGTCATGATCTGTTGCTAATTGATTTCTTCTTATGACACTAGTTTCTGCACTTAACTTAATCTAGATCCTCCTTTATCATTATAAATCTGTCTTATGGCTTGTCTTGTTAGCATGTGATTGAGTTTATTTCCTAAAAGCTGAATTAAGTCTGCCTAGGTTCAAATGTGTTGCTATCTCTTTGTGTTGTATGTGTGATTCTGTACCCCCTAATCCCATCCTACTCTCCTGAATTCTCATTCTTTGCTGGCTGAAAGCCAAAGCAATTTAGGTCCTGTCCCTTGGCCTCCCTAGTGTAAGCACTGCTCAGGGTTCATATGAGACCCTCAAGAACTCTGACACACTAGGATTTGGTCCTTAGTCTTCTTTGAACTGTTCTAATCATTCTTCTCTAGTGTGAGCCCTGCCCTGGGTTCTTGAAGCCCTTGGAAACTCTGACACACTAGAGATTTGGGTTATGTATGCTTATCCTTGAGATATAGGT
Organism: Nicotiana tabacum; assembly: GCF_000715075.1. Taxonomy (NCBI): domain Eukaryota; kingdom Viridiplantae; phylum Streptophyta; class Magnoliopsida; order Solanales; family Solanaceae; genus Nicotiana; species Nicotiana tabacum. Next base: position 39,150,303 of record NC_134094.1, read on the forward strand.
GAATCATTCATTTCTGGTTACTGTGTATCTTTGAACATGGGCTTTTGGTGCTACTGTGAGTTGAAGGCCTGGCCTGTCCAGGTGTATTTGGGCCTGCTGCAGGCTTCCTATAGTTTTTATACTTTATAATTCATTCATTCAATTTTGGTCTGTAATAATTATTTGTAATAACAATTGGGGTATTAGTAAATTGGGAAACTGGGTTTATTTTAACATTTGCATGAGAATGGGTAGAAATCCTGCCTATAGGTGTTTACTTTGCTTATTCTGCTATTGTGTTAGATAACCTGCCTATAGGTATTTACTTTGCTTATTCTGCTATTGTATGTTAGATAACCTGCCTATAGGTGTTTACTTTATTCAAATACATTCTGCTATTGTATGTTAGATAACCTGCATATAGGTGTTTATTTTGCTCGAATATGCTCTGTAGATAACCTGCCTATAGGTGTTTACTTGCTCAAATAAGCTCTGTGGATTACCTGCCTATTCTGCTTTTTAGATACCATGCCTATAGGAAATAAAATAACCAAAGTTCAATTTGCATTGCAGCATATTCATCAGGCATCATGATCATAGGGTCATTTATAAATCTGCATTTTTAGAAGTCATGCCCATAGGGTTCTTAATTGATTGATATGTTATTGTCATACTTGCTCATTTAGTGTATAAGAACTAAAACCAGTTTCAATCATCAAGGGTAGGAATCATGTCTATAGGGTAATCACTCTTTGTGTTAAGCATTAAAATCAGGCTTTAAAACACTACCTCGTTGAACGCCAGTAGAAAGCATTCCTATAGGAACAACTGAGTAATTCTGAATATCTCTCGTGTTTATTACTGCCAAATACTGAGTAAATCACCTAGATAGCATGTTTATAGGTTTCAACCACTTATGCTTATAATCAGTAGACAACTGTGCAGCCAGTTAGAAATTACTTTGCATAACTGCTCGCATGATTAAAATCAAGAATCATATAGAAATCATGTCTATAGGGCTTAACGACTTCAATTGTTGAAACTGTCAAAACGCCTAATTTGTTTGCGTGCATTTGCTGCCTAAGTATGGAGGCTAACCTGAGCCCTTATTTGCTTTTACATGAAATTCCAATTTGTTTTGTATGTCACCTACTAGTTTTTATCATTTTTGAGCAACTTAAGTTAAGTCTAGAACCATCCAAGAAATAGAGGTCCAAACGCCTCCTGGGCCATAGACAAGGGACGAGTAGTGCATGCATAGGGTACAATTTAGAATTGATTAGAGCGCTATAGGTAAATAACTTAAAGATAGTAATCGGATAGCAGGAGATGATAGTCTGTGCCCGCTGAATAATATGAGTAACACCCCCCATCTTGGAGAAGTTACGAAGTATTATTTATGTTGCACGGGGTGATCCTTTAGGCTAAAAAACTTAGGACCCCCCACTCCTATTAAAATAATTCTTTCTTTATGTTTATCTTCTATCTTAGACTAATTCACATGATTTAAGTTCGGCCGGGACCCACCGTTGTGGACCTCGAGGAGTGCCTAACACCTTCTCTTCGAGGTGATTTGAGCCCTTACCCGATCTTTGGTGACGTAAACTAGTAAACCCGAGTCATTTGCAATAGGTGCCCTAACGCACCTTAATCCGTTAGGTGGCGACTCTTTTTTAATAACCCTTCCTTCCTTTTAAAAGAGTTGTCACGATGCCGAAACCCGATTTTGCGAGAAAGAGGGGTGCGACATAGACCTATCCAAGATCTCGCAACTCTAAACAAAGCTTATTTACTCAAATCAAGAACCTAAATCAACCATATGAACTTTAAAGTACCAATTAGTATGCAAGTGTAATAAAATGCTCTCGAACCACTCATACTCGCAAGTTGCAAATCATCATGCGAACCTACGAACAAGGTGTTAAGACTCAAAATAACTGGTTGGATTGTTACACCGCAAGAGACAAGTTTAATCTGTTCTCATATATTTAGGGTCGCTTCCGCAGCTAGCTTTTGGTCTTGAGGATTTGACATGATAGATCTAGGGTAAAGAAGATGATTTTCATCTTAAATGTTTTATTCTAACAATATACTAATGTGTAGACGCACAACACAGATTCAAACCTTATTATAAAAAAGCTTAGTATTTAACTGAAAAAAGGATAGAGGGACAAACCATTAATTATTTATTGAGTTTCAATTCGTTTCCACTGGATATTGAGAGTTCTCAATTTAACAAAAATAGAGAAGAGGAAAGAAAGAGAGAGAAAGAGAGTTAGGACCATGTCCTAGAACAAGGCGAGGATGCTGGGAAAAATATAAGTGAGAATAATTTCATGGAGTTCATTATTTTGACCTCCACTCCATGACCACTATTAGAATTTTGATCCTTTGTGTTATTTTTACTACGTCCACAAGAAGTAGAAAGTGGTGTTATTTCATGACACGAGTCATAAAAGAGGAGACATGATTATAATAAAAGATGCTTAATAATTGAGATTCTTCTTGATGTAGATCCGGAGTGGAAGCAAATTAGAGATCATCCGAAGGGAATAGAGGAAGAAGGGAGGATTGAGGATCAAATCAAAAAGCCTTCACGTGGTCTTCTCTATCAAGAAAATCGCACGGTGAAAATTGACTATCGGGTGCATTTCCTAAGTTGGCCTAGCTTACTTCAGCCCAAAAATATAGGGATTATTATGGTCCTATTGGCATAACTCCTAAGTTATTACTTGTGTAGCCCAACATAACCTAATTAAACCCTATCGTTTTCACAAACCACACTCCCACTTCTCTTTCTTCTTAACCCCACTCCATGTCTTATCCACCCTATTCGCCAGTCTGTCACTACCTTGACTACTCCATGAAACCACATAGCCATACCTTCTCCTTCTCTCTTCATTTTCTTCTTTTGTTGCCAAACCTTAGGCATTTTTCGTGGTCGAAATTATTATTGGCAATTGGAGCAATACTTTTGTTAGATCTCGAAAAGGACAACATTCTAAATGTCACGATCCAATTCCCACTATAGGCCGTGATGGCGCCCAACGTCGCCGTTAGGCAAACCAACGGTGAACCATCCATTTAATTATTTATTTTATTACTTTTAAAATCATGAATTTTATTTAATAAAGAAACTAAGTATAGAAGGCCATGTGATATAAATCATAAATAAAACATAAGTGATAATAATAGGCAAAACCCCTAAACATCTACTAAAATTTCCCAAAACCCGGAGTCACAAGTGCACGAACAATCTAGTAGAATATACAAACCACTACAACTACTGTCGGAAATGGAATAAACAGAAATATAAAATGCAATAGAAAGGAGACTCCGAGTGCTGCGGGTCAGAGCATGGGGGGAGTAGATCACCACTAAGTCTCCAGATAATGTGGATGCGCGCCCGAACACACACCAGATGTACTCATGTACCTGCCTCAGTACCTGCACAATTTGTCTAGAAGTGTAGCATGAGTACGTAAATAAATGTGTACCCAGTAAGTATCTAGTCTAACCTCGAAGAAGTAGTAATGAGGGATCGACATCGACACATACTAGTGGTCAATAAATAAAGTACAAGAATTATAAATAGGCATGAAATATAACAATAACAATAAAATAAGAAACAGTAAGTAATGTGATCCTTTAATATAATATCAGTTTAAAATCCCCAAATATCACATGCCATCTCATCAAATAAGAACCATAAATAAATATCAAATCTCAAGTCATGAAGGAGATATCAAGTATATTCTGACTCCTAGTGATATTACGCACGAGTTATGCCGAGGTCGTATAGCCCGATCCATAATAATCGTGTACATACACTACCGAGGTCATACGGCCCGATCCATGGATACATCTCAAATATACTACCGAGGCGTTTGACCCGATCCATAGGATAGGCACATAAAGAAAGCATAATATTCTATCAACAATCAAATATTCTCCCAAAACTCAAGGTAACGAAGCTCGGCCTAACATAATCTCTTATAAAATTTCAATTATAAATTCAAGTAATTAAACTAACAAGTTGGATTCAAATAATATAAATATTGCATGATAAAGTCCTAAGTCTACCCGGACATAAATATAATTTTAGCTACGTACGGACTCTCGTCACCTCGTGCGTACGTAGCAGTCACATTTAGCAACAAATAATAATTAAACACCTACGGGGATAAATCCCTCTTGCACGGTTAGGCAAGAGACTTACCTCACTTCCAAGTCCACTACTCATCCCTTCAACCTCACTAATTTCCCTAAAACGATGCGTAGCAATCCGAAGCTAGCCAAAGATCGTACAAACTAATTGTTGCATCCTATTTTGCACTAGTCAAAATAAGATTCAACTTGTGATTTCTCTATTGTTAATGAAAGAGAATCGCCACCTAATATTTAAAGGTATACTAGGGTACCTATTTAATTACTAAGTCACATTTATTATTGGTATGATAACCGGTAAGATTATGGGTATGGGTTCTTGTTCTTCTAAGGGGAAGGTGTTAGGCACCCCTTAAAATATACCTGAGGTAGCTCCATAGGACTTAGACTAATTTTAAGGGATCAGTTATTTGTACTATGCTTAATTACTATTAAAGAGTATGACTTACTATATATCTAAGGGAGAGTATAAAAAAGGGATGTGAGACTTAAGAGGAGTGTGAATTTATAAAGGAGTTTAAAGATATGTTGAAAGAGTTTTGAAATATGTATATTAGTGGCTTATATTTTATAAGGCTTGTAGAAAGAGGTCAAGTCATGAAAACACTTGGTTTCGGGAATGAGTGTTCATGTAACTCTAAAAGGTATTTGTATAAGTGAGCCTAAGATATACCTTGTCTTTAAAACTTTGAAGAAAAATGGTCTTTTGAAAATCCTTTTGGGGCAACAATACTTTACTTTTATGAAAAATCTGATTTGCCTCGTAATAGTAAAGCTTGCGATTTAGTTCTGATTTCCTTTTGAAAACGAGGATGTTGTTTTTACTAAGTTCTGGGCTTCAAAATTTTTTAAGAAAAGGGAAGGTGAGTGAGAAGATAGTGATGATATGATCCGATTATAGTTAACGAAATGAGGATTAATTACTTAACTAATCCCTTTAAACCTATGTTATTTAAGGCTTGCCTATATTTTATATGACATTAAAGCATGAAAATAAAATATATGATCTAATATATGAGTGTTATATATATGACAACAAAAATATGACAAAGCAATAGATAAAGGTAATGAAGTAGTAAACTAGATTAAAGGAGCAATAAATAATAACAAAGGGAATTGAGGGAAAGAGGCCTAGACTCTGGTAATTGGGCCTCAAGAAGGCAGGCCCAACAGTAAAGAGATGCGGCTACAGTTGATTTTGGACTTTCCAGAACAATGCAACAAGGCTGGGATTGGGCCTGAGTTCCTTAGGGACTCAGCAGGCACAAATAGATGTACATGTCCAAAAGAGAAAGAAAGTCATTAGATACAGACCCCATATATTCAACATATTCATCCATGTACGAAATATATATAAAACAAACTATTGGAACAACGTATTAAAACATCGATACTCAAACACTATGAGAAATTATACCGACGTAGTGGTTATACATGGTAAATAATTTACATTGAAAACCTTTTGTTGTCATTAAACACTGAACCCTTAAAGAACCAAAAGTGTCAATGAATTAAGAGCTAAGGAGGGAGTTCTACTCAAGGTCGATGCCCCCTTTGAATCCCCCAAGACTTCAAAGTTCCCAAGGGACTCAAGGCCCAAAGCAATGCTTGTGCCGGGGAGAGCAGCCTGATAAGTGGGAATTTTGACTCCTAGTTAGCATCTTTTAGCTTTTGTTTTAGTCTGAAAGTATTGAATTGTGTTCCTGGAACTAATAAAAATATGCAAAATTGTAGGAATGCTGGAAGTTTGGTCTCTCGAGATGAAATCCGACCCAAAAAGGAGTGTTCCAAAGCACAAGGCAATAAAGGGCGCAAAAGCATAAATGTGCGGTCCACAGAAGAAATTGCGGACCGTAGAATTCTTTCTGCAGCCGCAAAACAAGAATAAAAGTGTAGCAGACCTTTCAGCAATGTGCGGACCGCACATGAATTGTGCGGCCGCAGAACTGGGTTAGGATTCAAAGATCAGAGAGTATGCAAAAAGACCAAGTCCAGGAGCCTTTGGGAATTACGGACCACACAAGAATTGTGCGGCCGCAGAAGATTACCTCGCGACCGCAGTCCAGAAATGTGCGGCAACAGAAGATTGCCTCACGACCGCAATTCAAAAATGTGCGGCCGTAGAACTCCACTTCTTGCTAGTTGAATAAATCTGTGGACCGCACATGGAATTGTGCGGTCGCAGAACCTCCCGAGGGGTATTTTTGTCCGAGATTTTTGGCTCTGTATAAATAGACGAGTTTCATAAAATTAGGTCAAGTTTGAACATGCGAAGTTGCTGTAGCCGTTTGTTTTTGACATTAGATTTCATCATTTTAATCTTCCATTATGAGTTTAATTAGCTTTTCTTCTTTATTTTCTTCAAACCCCATTATGAGTAGCTAGACTTTTACTAGGGTTGTGACCCAACCCTAATGTGTAAACCTTATGGGTATATAATTTAGTGCTTGTTTATGATTGGGTATTGATTATTTAGCTTAGTTCATGCTTCAATTTTAGAATTAATGGTTGCAAACATTGATTCATGCCTATTTGACTTGGTCTCTACTTGAGAAAGAGGGACCTAGTCTAGGATAACTTAGATAACAAGGAATTGGATCAATTAAGAGATTGATTAACCCAATTAAAGGGTTCAAACTAGAGATAGTAATAACCCGACTTGAGCTCTTTTCAACTGTTTTGGTTGATACCCATTTGGACTTGAGAAAGTCAAATTGGGCAAAATCACTCTCTAACCGAGAGGTATTAAGTGGGTAACATGGAGTTGAGAGCTCTAATACACCCTAATCAACAAAACAAGCATTAACGTCTTTATCCCATTAGGCAAACACCTAGGTTATGGCCACAACCCTAGGCCTTTAAACTATTTGGAAAAACACCAAAAACATTGATTCGCTTCTAGTTTATTTTCTTAGATTATAATTGCTAGATTAAAATTAGAATTAGAAATCAAAACCTATTGTGGAAGTGCAATTTAGCTATTCCTTTCGCTTTTGTCAAGTGTATACTCCTAACACCCCTAGTAACTCCTTGTGGAAATCGACCCCGACTCTTGTTGGGTACTATTCTTTCTAACGACCGTTTCCACTCACTATTGGGTGCAGATTGGACGTGGATCAATTTTTGGTGCCGTTCCCGGGGACTTAAAATGGTGTTAGCTATATATTTGGGTATGTTTTTGGAATATCTTCTTTTCCTTCTGTGTTACTAACTTGTTTGAGAAATCGTAGGTACAACCATAGCGAACAATGAGCTCAGAAATTTAACTTTGGGGGATGTGGACGTCGAGGATGATCAAGTTGATGAGGTTCCTCTTGAACCTCATGCCAATAGAAGAGGTCGAGTGCCTCATGACAATGTTACCGCTCCACCCCCACCCCCACTACGAGTGGCTCCACACCGAGTGTTACCCAACGAAGGATATGCTAGTGTAATAGTCCCTCCCCGTATTAGGGTGGGCAACTTTCAAATCACCAATGCGATGCTCACTTTGCTAGAGCAACGAGGTTTCTTCACCGGTGCTCCAAGTCAAAATGCATACAAACATTTAAAAGGGTTTGTGGACACTTGTTGGGGGAGCAAACAAACAAATGTCTCCGAGGATGCATTGAGGCTAAGTCTTTTTCCCTTCTCTCTACCGGGGAAAGCTTTAGATTGGTTGAAACGTTTGCCGAACCATTCCATTCACACTTAGGATGAGTTGGCAAAAAAGTTTATCTCTAAGTTCTTTTCTCCCGGGCATATGGCTACACTTCGAGATGAGATTTTGGCATTCAAGCAAGAGCCCAATGAACAACTACACGAGATATGGGAGCGTTATTGAAAAATGGTTAAGGAATGTCCCAACAACGATATGACGAAAGACATGATTCAACAAACCTTCTATCGTGAGATTAACACAACCAACCAATGTGTAGTGAATCAACTTCCCGGTGGGAACTTTTTGACTACGTCTTATGCGGAGGCATGTAAGACTTTGGATGAAATGGCGGAAACATCATCGGCGTGGAAATCTTGCCCTAATGTTCCACAAGGTGATCCGAACACAAAGAGTTGCATGACCATGGGCAAGCCATTGCCAAATTCACTACCACCATTAATAAACTAGCAAAGTCTCAACTTCAACAAGTGCAAAATCCTAAGAAAGTCAATGCCATGGAAGGGGTGAACATGATGGAAAACAAAAGAAGGACCAAGGGTCCATAAGTGCAAAATCGAGTGCAGAATTATGTGCAAGAGGATAATGGTTTTGATCAAGATGATTCTTACATTAAACAAGAAGAGGAGGTGCAATATGTGAACAACTTTCAAGGGCAAAAAAATAACTTTCAAGGCCCAAACCAACAACAATGGCGACCTCAAAACAATCAAGGCAATTGGAATTCTAACAACCAAGGAAATTGGAATGGTGACAACAATCAAGGTAATTGGCATAACAATAACAATCAAGGCGGATGGAACAATAATCAAGGCAACTGGGGGTCGGGTTTTCAAAGGCCCCCAATGTATCAACAACCGAGCAACCCACCTCCTTATCTTTCCTATGGTCCAAGTTCTTCAAACAATGGGATGGGGAGTATTGAGAATATGTTTAAGCAAATGATGGAAAAGAATGCTGATTCGGATGCCAAACTTGCCTCTCATACCACACCAATCCACAACTTAGAAGTTCAAATGGGGCAAATCTCTCAAGCTCTAAATTCTCATCCTAAGGGAGCACTATCAAATGACAAGGTAGTAAACCCGAAGGGTGAAAACAACACGGGACATGCCATGGCCGTTACTACAAGAAGTGGAAGAGGTGGGAATGCACCCACCTCAAGTAAAAGGTAACTTGTGGATGATGAGCAAGTGGTACAAGAATAAGAGGTCCCGAACAATGTGGTGCAATCAAATGATGAAGTTCGGATTGATATTGATGATAGTGTGGAAGAGACTCAAGAGAAAGTGAACCCGTCTAGGGATCACATTATTGACATACCGGAGCCGGTAGTGCAACAGGCTAAGGCACCATTGCCTAAGCCTCCACCTCCATACCCTCAAAGACTTGCCAAGCAAAATGGTGAGAATTAATTCAAAAAATTCATTCAAATGATGAAGAGTCTCTCAACCAATGTTCCATGAGTTGAAGCTTTGGAACAAATGCCCGGCTATGCAAAGTTTATGACGGATCTCGTGACGAAGAAGCAGTCAACGAATTTTGAAACCATCAAAGTCACTCATCAAGTGAGTGCAATTGTGCATTCAATGGCTCCTAAGTTGGAGGATCCCGGTGCTTTCACGATTCCTTGTACAATTGGAAGTGCCAAGTTAGCAAAAGCTCCTTGTGATATTAGGGAAAGTATCAATTTGATGCCCCATTCGGTTTTCAAGACCTTGGGAATTGGGCAACCAAGACCCACTCTATGAGATTGCAAATGGCCAATCGTACTATGAAGAGACCTTTGGGAGTGATTGAAGATGTCTTGGTTCGTGTTGATAAATTCATTCTTCCGGTGGATTTTGTCATTCTAGATTGTGAAATTGATTATGAGGTTCTGATTATTCTTGGAAGACCTTTCCTTGCTACGGGGAAGGCTCTTTGTGATGTTGAAGTTGGAGAACTTACATTCCGGGTTGCTGATGAAAAAGTGGTCTTCCATGTGTGTAAGTCCATGCGGCAACCAAATAGCAATGAGGTGTGCTTTTTGTGGGCTTGGTGACCAATGTTATTGTTGATGAATCAAGTGCTATGATCAATGTTGGTGATATGTTGGAGGCCTTCTTGCTCAACTTTGATGATGACGAGATGAATGGCTTCATGTAATGTGTGAACTCTTTGCAAGGAATGGGATCTTACAACTATGCACCCCAAAAATTGTCCTTGGATCTTGAAAATAGGACAACTCCTCCTACAAAGTCTTCTATTGAAGAGCCTCCTACCTTGGAGTTGAAGCCATTGCCTCCACATCTTCGGTATGAATTTCTTGGTCCTTGTTCTAGTTTATCGGTTATTCTTTACTCTTGTTTGACTAACGTGCAGGTAGACTCCACTTTGGCGGTGTTACAAAAGAGGAAGAAGGCTATTGGGTGGACTTTGGCGGATATTCGGGGGATAAACCTCGCATTTTGCATGTATAAGATCAACTTGAAGGAAGGCGCCAAACCATCTATTGAACATCAAAGGAGACTCAATGAGGCCATGCAAGAAGTTTTCAAGAATGATATTATCAAGTGGTTGGATGTCGGGGTTGTCTACCCCATCTCTGATAGTTCGTGGACTTCTCCGGTTCAATGTATCCCGAAGAAGGGAGGAATGACAGTGGTCACCAATGACAAGAACGAGTTGATTCCTACAAGAATGGTGACCAGTTGGAGAGTGTGTATGGACTATCACAAACTCAACAAAGTCACAAGGAAGGATCATTTTCCACTTCCTTTCTTAGATCAAATGCTCGATAGATTGGCCAGACGTGCTTTCTATTGCTTTCTTGATGGATATTTGTGTTACAACCAAATTTTTATTGCTCTGGAGGATCAAGAGAAAACAACCTTTACATGTCCCTATGGTACTTTCGCCTTCAAGTGGATGCCATTTGGTTTGTGCAATGCACCGACGACTTTTCTAAGGCGTATGATGGCTATTTTTACGGACATGGTGGAGGACTACCTTGAAGTTTTCATGGATGACTTATCAGTGGTTGGAGATTTTTTGATGATTGTCTTGCAAATTTGGATAAAGTGTTGGCAAGATGTGAAGAAACAAATTTGGCGCTCAATTGGGAGAAGTGTCATTTCATGGTTGAGGAAGGCATTGTCCTTGGCCAAAAATCTCAAAGAATGGAATTGAAGTTGACAAGGCAAATATTGAGGTGATTTCTAAACTTCCACCTCCAACTTCGATAAAGGGTGTGCAGAGTTTCTTAGGCCACGCGGGTTTCTATCGACGCTTCATCAAAGATTTCTCTAAGGTGGTGAATCCGTTGTGCAAGCTTCTTGAGAAGGATAATAAGTTCAACTTCAATGATGATTGCGTGAGAGCTTTGAATTTTTGAAGTTCAAGTTGACAACTACTCCCATCATCACCGCTCCAAATTGGAGTGTTCCTTTTGAACTCATTTGTGATGCAAGTGGAGTAGCGGTTTAGGCTGTTTTGGGGCAACACATCAACAAGATTTTTCATCTGGTCTACTATGGTAGTAAGACCATGAATAGTGCACAAGTCAACTACACCGTTACGGAGAAAGAGCTCCTTGCCATTGTGTTTGCAATTGAGAAGTTTCGCCCGTACTTAATGGATGCAAAGGTCATTGTCCACACGAATCATGCGGTGCTTCATTATCTTATGAGCAAGAAGGACTTTAAAGCTCGGTTTATCATATGGGTGCTTTTGTTACAAGAATTTGATATTGACATCCAAGATAGAAAAGGGAGTAAAAACTAAGTGGTGGACCACTTGTCTTATTTGAAGGAGGGGGGAGGCCGCATGATGGCCTTGAAATCAATGACTCCTTCCTCGATGAGCAACTCTTGGCTATTTCTATGAAAGAGGTGCCATGGTTCGCGGATCTAGCAAATTTCCTTGTGTGTGGAATCATCCCGGATGAGTTCTCTTCAAACCAAAGAAAGAAGCTCAAACGGGATTGTCAAGATTATTATTTGGATGAACCATACCTCTTATGGATTTGTACGGATGGGGTGATTAGAAGATGTGTACCGGAAGAAGAGCAAGGTGAAATTCTTGGGGCTTGTCATTCTTAGACATATGGTGGTCATCATGGTGGAGCAAGAACGACGGCCAAAGTGCTGAATTGCGGTTTCTATTGGCCTACTCTTTACAAGGATGCTAGTGAGCTAGTGAAAAGATGTGATAAATGTCAACGGGCAAGTGGAATCTCAAAGAAAAATGAAATTCCTCTCACTACCATTTTGGAGATTGATATTTTTGATGTGTGGGGTATTGACTTCATGAGTCCTTTTGTGAGTACTTATGGAAACACCTACATCTTGGTCGCGGTAGATTATGTGTCCAAATGGGTTGAGGCCGTTGCTCTACCCAACAATGAGGTGAGAAGTGTGGTGTCGTTCTTGAAGAAGAATATTTTCACAAGGTTTGGTACTCCACAGACAATAAGCGATGTGGGGTCACATTTTTGCAACAAGGCTTTCGACACTTTACTTAGCAAATATTGTGTTACTCATAAAGTCATGACTCCCTATCATCCACAAGCTAGCGGTCAAGTGGAAGTCTCTAACCGGGAGATAAAGGGTATTTTGTCCAAAAAGGTGAATGCTAACCGGACGGATTGGTCCTAGAAGCTTGATGATGCATTATGAGCTTATCGGACGGCTTACAAAACACCTATCAGAATGTCACCTTACCGGTTGCTGTTCGGGAAAGTTTGTCACCTTTCGGTAGAACTTGAGCACAAGGCCATGTGGGCTCTAAAGAAGTTGAATCTTGATTGGGATGTAGCCGCTAACTTGAGGTATTGCATATTTAAATGAATTGGATGAGTTCCGGTACCATGCTTATGCAAGTTCATCCTTGTACAAAGAAAAGATGAAATATCTTCATGACAAATACATTTGAAACAAGGAGTTCAAGGTGGGAGATCTCGTATTGTTGTTTAACTCATGGTTGAGGATGTTTCCCGGAAAGCTAAAGTCTAAATGGAGTGGTCCTTTTGAAATTGTAGGTGTGACACCTTTTGATGCATTGGACTTGAAGAATAAAAACAATGAAGTATTCCGAGTCAATGGACACCGGGTGAAGCACTAATTGGGAAAAGTTGGAGATAGCCACGTCGTGGCACATTCATTTCAATTGATGGTATTCTGCGTCGTGCCGCGACGTTAAATCAGGCACTTCTTGGGAGGCAACCCATGTTTCTTTTCTTTTTTCCTTTGGTAGATAGGTGTTATTTTTGTTCTAACTTGATTTGAAGTGTGCTACAAGGCTGAGTGTGACTTACATGAACTGTGGACAAAAATGTGGCTAAGTGTTGAAAGAAGTGCAGACCGCAGTTGATTTGTGTGGACCACACATTTATGGTTGCTGCATCAAAAGTGCAATGCGGCACACAATTATCTTGCGGACCACACAAATGAAAGGTGAAAAATGTCAACTCTCTGAAGTTTAGTCTGTCAGAGAAAATGTCAATGTGCGACCGCAAAAGGAAATCTGCGGCCGCAATATGAAATCTGTGGCCGCACACAAAATTGTGCAGACCGCAGATGAGGTACCGAGTTACGGTCACCAGGTAACAGAGTGCGGACCGCACATGAATTGTGCGGCCGCACTCGCCCTTCCTTACCGTAGCAAAACCAAGTAGTATAAATAGAGGACTAGAGGCTACTATACATTTTTCCCTCTCTGAGCACAAAAACAATACTCTCTTGCAATTTCTTGGTGAATCTATCTGTCCACACACAACAACATCTTTGTTTAGTCACTCATCACACTCATTCATCTGTTATGCTTCAATTTCTTGTTACTCTTTTTCTTTTAATTTGTAGAGTTTTAGTCATTTTTAGGCCATTTGTCAATAGAATTCAATTGTTTATTCATGTGGGGCTAAATTTGTAATGGGTTAACTAATACATGCTCTATGGGAACTGGGTCAACATATTTTCATGTCTCTATGATGTTATCATGTCAAATTGTGCACAAAATTGCAAAACCTAGAATGAAATAACTAAACTCTTCGTAATTTTTGAATTCTGCGGCCACACCTGAATTTGTGCGGTCTGCAGAAACTAATTCTTGGGTATCATTAGTGAAGAAGGGATATGCGAATGCAAGGTAAAATGTGCGAACCGCAGAATTCCCATTGCGGCCACAGAAATGCAATTTTACTATCATTAGAGAGTAATGTGTGGACACAGGTTTAATTGTGAGGACCGCAGAAATGTGTTGCGGCTGCACATCAGCCAATTGTGTGTCATCAGAGAGTTGGCATATTTGGGTTTCAAAGATGCGACCACAAGTGAAATTGTGCGGACCTCTTTTCACTTCTGCGACCGCAAAACAAAATTGTGCGGTCCGCAAGGCCTCATTTACGGCTGCAAGAAAATTGTGCGGACTGCAGATCCTTCTCATGCAAGCATGCTTTTACTGTGAACCTCACTATGTTTTCTAGTGTATACTTGTATATCTCCTATGTATGTTTGAACATTGAATTGCAACTAACAATCGCCTTTGCTTGATACAGACAATGGTTTGATCTAGAGAAAGAGGCGACACTTCTAAAGGGAGGGGTGAACCTTCTCGGTGTCGAGGAAAGAGTGCATTACCCCTTGGCCAACAAAAGACAATTACAAAAAAAGCTACAGTCGGCAGGGGGAGAGGTGTAGATCTCTCTGACACGAGCTCATATGTCTCATTTAGGGAAGAATCAAAGGGAAACTCCGCCTCTGTTCAGGAGAAGCCTGCCGTACAGTCAATGCCGCAAGGGAGATACTATCTCAGGGACGAGCCATCCTCATCTCATAGCACTTCCGAGGACTCGGAGAGTGCTAATCATGATTATGAGCCATCGGCTACACCTACCCCTAAGGCATATGTTACATCAGTTAAGGATATCCCCGATGATGGCAAATGGGAGATGCTACAGCTGCCGGTCTTGAAAGGTCGAAGAAGAAAGAGGTTTGGGAGGACCGATTTGTCAGCTTGGCTGCCTTCACCAGCTTTCGTACATGGTGGCCAGTGAGGTCGCTAACTCTCGAGTAACAGTTTCTATTTAAAGATTTGGAGAGGTACAACCCAGCAATGTTGAGACAGTTCAGGGAACGCAAGGGGTAGATGTGGTTCACTCAAAGTGTAGTGGACGCCAAAGAGTACCTGGTCTGGGAATTCTTTGCAAATGTGGCTCACATCAAAAAGGGGACAAAAGTGACTAAAGTACGTAACTTAAAAGTGAGATTTGATCAACATACACTCAACACGTACTTGGGCTTCGAAGATGTTGAACCAAAGGAATATTTGGAGAAGTCTGCATTGGGAGACGCAACCCGACCTTGGTTAGCATAGATTCTAGCAGCACCGGGGACACCACCTCCATGGATTGCCGTTGCTGTTCCTATCCACTGGACACTCTCAGTTTCGAGGTAAAGGGGTGGCAAACCTTTGTCTGCAATAGACTGGACCTGAGTTAGAATGAGACTTACCTTCCGATTCCTCAGGCAGTTTTGGTTGATTCTATTATGGCCGGGTACCCTATCAATGTGGGTGCCGTGATGTAGGCCAACATCTCAGTGATTTCTCGGCAAGATGACTCATCCTACCCGTATCCCAACACTATTACAGAATATCTCACGGATGCAAGGGTAGAGCCGAAGGATTATGACAAAAAGGTGAGGCCGAAAAAGCTTTTTACTTGGTATTCACTGATGGATGCAAACAATCTAAAGAAGAAAGTTCAACCTCCTACCACCGCAGGACAGTCTGATGAGCCAGCTACGGTAGCAACGGAGGTAGTTGATGTTCCATCCACTTCAGTCAAGCCTTGCTCCAGTGCCGCAGCTATGCCTCCGCCATAATCCACAACCCCTACTACAGTTCCTGCCACAGCTCCCACTTCGGCTTTGAATTTGGTGCCCATGCCTACTGCCCCACTCTCTACGCTGCGAGTCTCCTAGACATCGGCGAGCCTAACAACTAGATGCAGGCAGCCATTGCAAAGTTGTCTGACTTATCTAGTATTGTTGTAGCACAATCTTCTGTTCAAGCACCTCAGTTTCCCCTGATAGTTGAAGAGACATTGAAGAAGCTCCTTGAGAACCAGAATACTATTATGGCTACCATGGTACAACACAAGTCAGTGATCGAAGAGCTGGGAAAAGAAGTAAAGAAGATGAGAAAGTCCCAGGCCAGCATGAAGTCAGTGGACAAGCTCCAGAGACAGTTGACCAGGCTTGCTACAGCCGGAGATCTCCCATTTGACATACTGATTGACCCACACCTTTCAGGCCCAGATCCTACAGCACCAATAGCACCGGTGGCACCAGCCGGCCAGTCTGAGGAGCTAGACCTTGCTGCCGATACTGCCGAGGCAGTGCGTCAAATGTTTACCAACCCAGCCACACCCAGAGTTGAGGATGATGAGACTCAGTTGGATGATCCTGCGGGCGGTGACATTGCTAGGGACACAAAGATGTCCAAGGAGCTATAGGGAGTTTTCTTCACTCTTTCCCCTCTTTTACTCTTATTTTGTTAAGCATTGAGGACAATGCGTATCGTTATTCGGGGGGTGCAGTTTATTGATTATATTTGATACATTCTGAGACATTTGGCCTGTAATAACTTGATATTATTTTCTCTTTTCTTATTATGTATATATTCTATCTCTTTCTCTTATTATGTATATTCATTCTACCTTAAGTAGTATTTGCTTATTAGCTTCTTTATTTTTGTTTATTTACTACTTCTTTGTTTGATTTAGTAGCTTCTTTGTTTGATTTAGTAGCTTCTCTTTATGTTTTAGTAGATAATAAGCCTTTGGTTTTCTTAATGCCACAGTTCTTTCCAAGGGTAGTTATTGTATGAACCGGGTGACTCGTCCCAACAATGGATGGCGTGACAACCTTCTTTAGGGAATGAGTCTTTTTTTGTGTTTAGGTAATAATAGTAGTAGTAATGAATAAAAAAACCTAATTAAGTCATGCTCGAAGAGTCAACCATGCTTCAATTGGCACCAACACACTTAACTACGTGCTTATGGTTGGAGACAAGTTTTGTTTTTGAAAGAAATAGCTCTAGTTAGTGACTTTGTGTCTCTTGTGTTGACTTTGGCAATCATCGAGTGGTTTAACTCGACCATAGTGATCTTTAACCTTGAATGTGCTCGTTGTGGGCCCTCGACTCTGTCCTCTTTAACAATCCGATTGCGTGAGGGGTGAAATGAATTATTGCTAGTCCAAGTATCCGTGCGAAGAGTTTAGAACTTGCCCCGAATGTGTTTCAAGGCAAAATCCTAAGTTTTGCTTTGTTTGAGAAATGATTGTAGGCTCTCCTTAGCCCGTTTGAGTTTTCTATTGCCAACCAATGTCATTATCCCTAGTCATCCCCTTTGAGCCTCTAGCCTTTCTCATTTGATAACCATGTTACAAGCCTTTACCCATTTGGTCGTGACCCTCTCTTGGCACCCGAGCTTTCCTTAACACTCTCGTGAAACAAATGGCTTAAAACATAGTTTGGTGGAGAGACGAGGAACTTGAAAAAGGTATCAAGGCAAAAAAAGAGAAAATAAATGATCTCTATGAGAAGAGAAGGCAAGAAAAGAAAAAAACAAAAAGGAAAATGCAAAAAAGAGTGAATAAGTGGAAGGGTTGAATGGATCCAAAAAGAGGTAATGATCCCAAACATGGAGAAATCAAAAAGGGAGAAAAAGAATAAAATGATCAAGAAAGAGTGATGTTAAGTCTCTCTAGTCCCCAATGAAAAGAAAGTGCCTCTAAGAGTTGGCAAAGTGTGAACTGAGAAATGAAAGATGGAGTGCTTAAGAAAATGTATAACCACTCACCCATATTGTATCCGACCCTAATCCAAAAGCCTTCATTACATCCCGAAAGAAGTCGTACTTGATTTCAAGCCGAGTGAGCTTACATTATTGGCGATCTACATGAGGGGCAAGTCTATGGTACTTGAAGCCGTACTTGTGAACCTAGCAATCTACATGAGAGAGATGAGTGAAACTTTCATAAATCTTTGGATTGAGTGCTAAATTTCTAAAGTGAACTGGTAAATGAAAAGTAGAGGAGGAAGAGTTTGGAGTCCACCATGGCCTACATGATAGAGCAAGAGCCCTTGATGAGTAAAGTCAATTTTTGAAGCTCAAATGTCACATTAGAACTAAATGTGCATGAATATTTAACTTGTCGCCTTGTTGATAATACATGACTAGTGTGGGTAATTGTTGTTCCAACTGATGTGTGGATGGCTCACCTTTGAATCGCTGAAATGACCCTTAACTTTTGGAGATCGAAACTAATTTATTTGCTTGAGGACAAGCAAAGACTTAAGTTTGGGAGAGTTGATAAGTGGGGATTTTGACTGCTTATTAGCACCTTTTAGCTTTTGTTTTAGTCCGAAAGTATTAAATTGTGTTCTCGAAACTAATGAAATTATGCAAAATTGCAGGAATACTAGAAGTTTGGTCTCTCGCGATGAAATCAAACTCAAAAAGGAGTGTTCAGAAACACAAGGAAATAAAGGGCGTAAAAGCACAAATGTGCGGTCTGCAGAAGAAATTGCGGACCGCAGAATTCTATCTGCGGCCACAAAACAAGAAGAAAAATATAGCAGACCTTTCAGCAATATGCGGACTGCACATGAATTGTGCAGCCGTAGAACTGGGCTAGGATTCAAAGATCAGAGAGTATGCAAAAAGACCCAGTCCGGGAGCCATTGTGAATTGTGGACCGCACAAGAATTGTGCGGCCGCAAGAAGATTGCCTCGCGGCCACAGAAGATTGCCTAGCGGCCGCAGAAGATTCCCTCGCGGCCATAGTTCAGAAATGTGCGGCCGCAGAACTCCACTTCTTGCCAGCTGAAGAAATCTGGGGATCGCATATGGAATTGTTCGGCCGCAGAACCTCCTGAGGGGAATTTTTGTCCGAGATTTTTGGCCCTATATAAATAGACGAGTTTCACAAAATTAGGTCAAGTTTGAACATCTGAAGTTGTTATAGTCATTTTTCTTTACTACTTTAGGAAGATTTACATTATTTTGGTGTATTTACATTAGATTTCATCATTTTAATCTTCCATTATGAGTTTAATTAGCTTTTCTTTATTTTCTTCAAACCACATTATAAGTAGCTAGACTTTTACTAGGTTGTGATCCAACCTTAATGTGTAAACCTTATGGGTATCTAATTTAGTGCTTGTTTATGATTGGGTGTTGATTATTTAGCCTAGTTCATGCTTCAATTTTAGAATTAATGGTTGCAAATATTGATTCATGCTATTTGACTTAATATCTACTTGAGAAAGAGGGACCTAGTCTAGGATAACTTAACTAACAAGGAATTGGGTCAATTGAGAGATTGATTAACCCAATTAAAGGGTTCAAAGTAGAGATAGTAATAACCTGACTTGAGCTCTTATCAATTGTTTTGGTTGATACCCATTTGGACTTGAGAAAGCCAAATTGGGCAAAATCACTCTCTGGCCGAGAGGTATTGAGTGGGTAACGTAGAGTTGAGAGCTATAATACACCCCAATTAATAAAACAAGCATTAACGTCTTTATCCCATTGGGCAAACACCTAGGTTATGGCCACAGCCCTAGGCCTTTAAACTATTTGGAAAAATACCAAAAACTCTGATTTGCTTCTAGTTTCTTTTCTTAGATTATAATTTCTGGAGTAAAATTAGAATTAGAAATCAAAACCTATTGTGGAAGTGCAATTTAGCTATTCTTTTCACTTTCGTCAAGTGAATACTCCTAATACCCCTAGTAACTCCCTGTGGAAATCGACCCCAGTTCTTGTTGGGTACTATTCTACCAACAACCGTTTCCACTCATTATTGAGTGCGGATTGGACGTGGATCACAGCCCAACCTAGAATTAAACTCCACTCCCAAATACCCCTAACCACTAACGACTTATTTTTCCCTATGGGTTTAAATACCAATGAGGCCTTTCCAATGTAAACTAAATGCTATAGTACCCCTTCCCACAAAAGTATACTTTCCCTAACATAATAACATAAGGGCACATAAATAATTCTACATTTTTTTTAACACCAGATGAACAATCCACATGCTAGGTAAATCTGAAGGTTAGACCTTCGAGCACACATAAGAGAGGAACAAAAACATTATAACATACTATTAAATGTCTAACACTAGGGAAATACATTCAAAGTGAAGGTAAGGAATACAAAATTCATATAGACAACAATACAAATGTTCCTGCCCTGGCAAACTAATTGTGAGTTGATTATCTTAAGTATTGCCCTTAACACATGCATAGACTGACCATACTACTTGGGTTTCTTAGAAAACATCAATGAGGATTCAAACAAACAATCATACCAAATAGCTTCTCAAGCATTATCAGAAGTAGTAGAAACATGATCAGGGTTCTTAGTAAGATCATAGGTTATAGATTCAACATGGAGTTCCTAAAGATGTTTTGACAGAATCCTTCTCATAACAGCACTAATCTTAAACAAACCATTATGCTTATGTAATATCCAAATAAGGACTTCTCACAAGGTTTAAGGATCAGATTCAGTTCAGATTAACAATAAGGAGAGGACTGAGTGTAATTCAAACAAATCATGGGATCAAGAAGTCAAACAGGGGAACATACAACATTCAGTCAGCTATACGTAGACACTTTAAGTGAGGTTGTAATCTTATGCAGACAGGGGAGCTTTGCATGTTACAGAATCAAGTTAAACATGTCAAGAATGGAGAGGGGTTACAAATGGGGGAAAGTATTATACCAAAAACAAGTTTAACCCAGATGTATAGATTAAATCAATGTCTAGATATGAAGTAATCACACTCAGCTAAAAATTAACACTTGACTATAACAAGAATAACTAGGTCTTACTTTTATGGAAGGTAGCTTAATGATAACTGCATTTAAGCTTCACAAAGTCAGCAGTAGCAGAAAAGAGATTAATGACATGAAAGAAATATACCAAATAGGTTTTGACTTAAATATGTAACTGAAGGCTTTATCTAAACATGAGACAGTTCTGTCAAACTTGAAGATAGTCATAACTAGGTTTGTTCTGTGAAAGACAACTTGATCACAACAGAATATAGGCAAAGAGGTTACTGGAGTTCATAAGAATTCATCCTAACAACATTGTTTCACATATGTATAATCATTAGTTAGATATAAACATAATATGGTCACAATAACAACTTAGAAGCTATTCCCAGAATTAGCAGGCATTGATAGAGAGGAGAGTAAAAACACTTAGCCTCTTTATGCTTTAGTCAAGTAGTAAGAGATTAAACTGTGAACTTTCAAGTCTTGTTGTCACGACCCCAAATTCCCTCCGTAGGAAGTCGTGATGGCACCTAGTCTCTAAGACTAGGTAGGCCTATCAATGCGGAATAATCATAAGTATCTGAAATAAATAAATTACAATTCAAATAATTACAACTCCTAACACCCGGTAGAAATAAGTCACAAGCTTCTAAAAAGTTATTCTCAATGTCTCTATGTATCAAGGTCTAAAGAAAAATAAGGAAGCAACATAAAAAAGATAGAATGGGACTCCGAAGTCTGCGGACGCTGGCAGATATACCTCGAAGTCACCGTGCGCAGGTAACTCACTGACGTCTAGACTGGTAAGATGTACCTGGATCTGCACAAAAAGATGTGCAGAAGTGTAGTATGAGTACACCACAGCAGTACCCAGTAAGTGCCAAGCCTAACCTCGGTAGAGTAGTGACAAGGTCAGGTCAGGCCCTACTGGAGAATAGATAATGACATGGGAAAATATTTAAACAATTTAATAAGATAAAATGATAATAAAAATGAATCAAGTAGTATGTCACATTTAATTACACCAAATAATGGCAAATAAATACCTCGTGGAAACAAAACATAATTTCTTTTCAACTTTAAGAAAAATCACAATAAAAATCAAAGGCAACTACGGCCATAAATCAATATCAACAAGGGCACTACCGGGGAACCGCCTCGTAGTCCCAAATCATAATTAAATTCACAATATCCCATTTTCTTATCTCACCGCGGGAGCCTTCACAATTTATTTTAAAGAAAATATTTTTCCTGAAATAGCATCTCGCGTTTTAGCCATCCTTATCACACCGCATAACTTCTAGTAGTTCCCCCTACTAGATACGCATATCAAGCCACCCTTATCTCACCGCATGCGTTTCAATACCCAGACCTTATACCACCTCATGCGTATCAATATCACAATATATCATAATTTGCACCTCAGGTGCTCAAATAATTCAACTTGCCAAAATAATTCAATAACAATATTTTTCCGCAATAAAGAGCTCACGACTCATGTCAAAATAATTCAACAATAACATTTTTCCACAATAAAGAGCTCACTGCTCCATCACAATGAGTACAGACATCTTACAAAAATGTTCATGAGTAAATAATTCAGGAAAATAATATTTCAAAATCTTTAATACGTTGCTTCAATATCAAGTTTAAAAATGTCAAATACTTCATATTAATAATATTTAATTTAAAGAAAATCAACCTTCAAATAATGCACAGAATAAAAGAAACCAAGTTTCAACTAAACAGATAAAATAATTAGCAGAAAAAGGTCAAGCAAATTTAAAATCTAAACATTAAATCAATAATGAAGAATATAACAAAATGAAATAATTTAATTAATGCGCAACAGTGATCTACACAATTTAAAACATAATCTTGCACATTTAGCCCGCGTACACACTCGTCACCTCGTGTACACGACTTTTCACACATTACAATTATCAATCCTAGGGTAAATTTTTCCCGCACAAGGTTAGACAAGTCACTTACCTCGACTTGCTCCAATTTAACCAAGTAGTATGCTTTTTCCTCGATTTTCCGATTCCGGTCGACTCGTATCTAGTGATAATTAATTCGATACAGTCAACAAAAATTATAGAATTATTTCTGTAAGAAAATACAACATTTTTCAATAAAAATCCAAAATTAACTCAAAAATGGCTCGTGGGGCCCACGTCTCGAAATCCGGCAAAAGTTACGAAATATGAATGACCATTCAACCACGAATCTAACCATACCAAAATGACTAAATTCCAATAAGAGTTCGACCCTCAAATCCTCAAATCTATCCAAGAGGGTTTTCAAATTTTTCCAACTTAAATCATCAATTAAATGTTAAAAACAGTGATAGATTCGGGTAATCTAACAAAGATTGAGTTAAGAACACTTACCCCAACGTTTTCTCTGAAAATCTTTCAAAACTCGCCTCAATCCGAGCTCCAATTCGTTAAAAATGGAAAATGGGACGAAAATTTTTTTAGAACTTAAATATTCTGCCCATGTTTTTACTCATCGCGATCGCGAACATCCACACGCTATCGCGAAGCACAAATTGCCACTGCCCAAATTAACTCTACGCGATCACGTATATCCTCACGCTATCGCAGAGCACAGAGTTCCCATCTCTACGCGATCACAGTCCTCTTCACGCGTTCACGAGTCACAAGGTCTCAAAGCTACGCGATCGCATCCCGCTTCACGCGATCGCGAAGCACAAAACTTAGCAGTCCCCAATTAACCCTACGCGATCGCAAACAATGCCACGCGATCGTGATGCACAGCTTGCCAAACCTATGCGATCGCGGTTGACCTGACGCGATCGCGAAGAACAAAATTAACACTTCCTCAACTAAGCCTACGCGATCGCGTCGCAATCTTCGCGATCGCGAAGAATGTTTAAAATACCAGAAATTAGCACCTACCAGCAGTGCCAAAATGAAATAAAATACTTCGAATACCATCCGAAATATGCCCGAGCCCTTCAGGACCTCAACCAAATATACCAACAAGTCTTAAACCCCATACGGACTTAGTCGAGTCTTCAAATCACATCCAACAACACTAAAAACACAAATCACTCAAAGATTCAAGCCTAATGAACTTTGAAACTTTTAATTTCTACAAATAACACCGGAACCTATCAAATCAAGTACGATTGACCTCAATTTTTGTACGCAAGTCATAAATGACATAACGGAGCTATGAAAATTTTCAGAAATGGATTCCGACCCCGATATCAAAAAGTCAACTCCCCGGTCAAACTTTCAAACTTAAATTCCTATTTTAGCCATTTCAAGCCTAATTTCACTACGGACTTCCAATTAAAATTCCGATCACGCTCCTAAGTCCAAAATTACCATACGGAGCTGTTGGAATCATCAAAATTCTATTTCGGGGTTGTTTGCACATAATTCGACATCCGGTCACTATTTGAACTTAAACTTTTTATTTTTCATCAAAATTCCATATCTCGGGCTAGGGACCTCGGAATTTGATTCCGGGCATATGCCCAAGTCCCAAATCATGATACGGACCTACCGAAACTGTCAAAATACTGATTCGAGTCCATTTTCTTAAAACATTGACCAAAGTCAACTCAGTTGAGTTTTAAAGCTCAAATGCACATTGTTTTTCCATTTTTCACATAAAAACTTTTCAAAAAATTTTACGGACTGCGCACGCAAGTAGAAGAATGATAAATAGTGCTTTACGAGGTCTTAGAACATAGAATTAGTTATTAAATTTAAAGATGATATTTTGGGTCATCACATTTTCCACCTTTAAAACAAACATTCGTCCTCGAACGGAGTTACAAAAAGTACCTGAGCTGGTGAATAAGTGTGGATAACAGCTGCACATATCATGCTCGGTCTCCCAAGTCGCCTCTTCGACCGGATGACTCCTCCACTGAACCTTCACGGAAGCAATATTCTTTGACCTCAGCTTTTGAACCTGCCTATCCAAAATAGCCACTAGTTCCTCAACATAAGATAGATCCTTGTCCAACTGAACCGAACTAAAGTCTAACACATGAGACGGATCGCCGTGATATTTCCGAAGCATGGGAACATGGAATACCGGATGAACCGCAGAGAGACTAGGTGGTAGTGCAAGTTTGTAAGCCACCTCTCCAACTCTCTCAAGAATCTCAAAAGGCCCAATATACCTAGGGCTCAACTTGCCTTTCTTCCAGAACCTCATCACACCCTTCATAGGCGAAACCCAGAGCAATACCCGCTCACCAACAATGAATGCAATATCACGAACCTTCCGATTCACATAACTCTTCTGTCTAGATTGGGCTGTATGAAGTCAATCCTGAATCAACTTAACCTTTTCCAAGGCATCCTGAATCAAGTCTGTACCCAATAGCCTAGCCTCGCCCGGTTCGAACCAACCCACTGGGGACCAGCACCGCCTACCATACAAGGCCTCATACCGAGCCATCTGAATGCTTGACTGGCAAGTGTCGTTGTAAGCAAACTCCGCAAGTGGTAAGAACTGATCCCAAGCACCCCCAAAATTTATCACACACGCACGAAGCATATCCTCCAGTATCTGAATAGTGCGTTCGGACTGCCCGTCCGTCTGAGGATGAAATGTTGTACTCAACTCCACACGAGTACCCAACTCTCGATGTACAGCCCTCCAAAACCGTGAGGTAAACTGTGTGCCCCAGTCAGATTTGATAGATACCGGTACACCGTGAAGTCTAAAAATCTCGCGAATATATACTTGAGCCAGCTGCTCTGAAGAGTAAGTAGTAATCACATGAATGAAATGAGCTGACTTGGTCAATCTATCCATAATCACCCAAATTGCATCGAACTTCCTCCGAGTCCGTGGGAGCCCAGCAACGAAATCCATAGTGATTTGCTCTCATTTCCATTCTGGAATTTCCATCTTCTGAAGCAATCCACCCAGTCGTTGATGCTCATATTTCACCTGCTGACAATTTAGGCACCGAGCTACATATTCCACTATGTCTTTCTTCATTCGCCTCCACCAATAGTGCTGTCTCAAGTCTTGATACATCTTTGCAGCACCCGGATGAATGGAGTACCACGAACTGTGAGCCTCCTGGAAAATCAAGTCGCACAAACCATCTACATTTGGCACACATAGCCTGCCCTGCATCCGTAATACATCTTCATCTCCAATAGTGACTTCCTTGGCATCGCCGTGCTGAACTGTGTCCTTAAGGACAAGCAGATGGGGGTCATCATATGGACGTTCCCTGATACGGTCATAAAGAGAAGACTGAGAAACCACACAAGCCAAAACTCTGCTCGGCTCGGCTCGGAAACATCCATTCTAACAAACTGGTTGGCCAAGGCCTGAACATCCAAGGCTAAAGGCCTCTCTGCTACCAGTAAATATGCTAAGCTACCCAAACTCTCCGCCTTACGACTCAAGGCATCGGCCACTACATTGGCCTTCCCAGGATGATAGAGAATGATGATATCATAATCCTTAAGCAACTCCAACCATCTCCGCTGCCGCAAATTAAGATCATTCTATTTAAACAGATGTTGTAGACTTCGGTGATCGGTGTAGACCTCGCAATGGACACCGTACAAATAATGACGCCAAATCTTTAAGGCATGAACAATAGCTTCTAACTCAAGGTTGTGTATAGGATAATTCTTCTCATGCACCTTCAACTGTCTAGACGCGTAGGCAATCACCCTACCATCTTGCATCAACATTGCGCCAAGGTCAATACGCGACGCATCATAATACACAATATAAGACCCTGAACCTATAGGTAATACCAACATTGGGGCTGTAGTCAAAGCTGTCTTGAGCTTTTGGAAGCTCTCCTCACATTCCTCGGTCCATATGAATGGAGCACCCTTCTGGGTCAATCTGGTCTTAATAGTTGTTCATAATCAATTACAAAATCGTCAATTAACTTCATGTTAACAAAAACCTCGTTTCAAACCTTCACAATACTGATAACGAGATATGAGGCATAAAGACCTCATAATTATTTACCTGAATTAATGAGTCACATTTAACGTCACTTAGGCGGGAACCTACCTCGTAGGTTAAAACTCAATAATTACAACACAAAATTGGCAAGTATGCACAGAGAATTTCATATAAAATTTTCAAATAAGCCTAACAGGCATGACTCCCTATTAGTACTATAGTACAAATTTAATTTCACAAGGGAGAACTTAAACACAAGAATTTTTCTCACAAGGATCTTGTCCTTATATAACTTCCACCGCAGCTCGTAGCCCGGTTTAAACATATTAGTTTATATTAAAATGCGAGGATCTCATCCTCGGTTGTGAATCACAAGTAATATGAACATTGTGCCAATCGAAACTTTTCATTTGCTCCTTCTAAATAATTTCCGTTAAGCAAAATCACAACACATAAAGAACCCCACACCGGTAGGGCATATAATTCATAATTTGTAATTAATTATCCGTAAATTACATCAAAACTTACCGAAATGAGTAATAGAAAGCCACATTTAGCCTCACAGGTCTTATTATTGACCAACATGGAATGATAGGCATAGTTATCTCCATGGAATCTCCCAACAGGAGTAAACAGATAAGTAGATTATAGAATTATGAAACTCACACATAAGTGGAGCACAATAGGAGGACTCGTCTTGATACTCAGAGCCGAATCAAATTAAGAAAATTATTCCTTTATATTATATCAAGGTCGTACCTGTAACGACACCAACTGATGTAGCGACCTCCGCCATACCATAAAATAAATATATCAATGACTGGGTCTCCACCTCTAGGACGCCTTCTACCCGTTTGTCCTCCACCCCTAACTGGTCGTGTGGGTGGTGTAGTAACTGCAATGGGGCATGTAGCCTGAATGGTTTGATGAAATAAGTCTCTCCCATGTTTGGGACAATTTTCTCATGGTGTGCCTAGTATCACCGTATTCATAACAACCCCTTTGCGGGTTTGGCTGCTCATATTGAGTCTGTGCCAGATAACTGGAATAACCATTATAGGAAACTCATGTCGGTGGTGCATTAAACAAACTTACTGGAGCGCACCGAGTAATCCGATGTGCGGACTGGGCTAGCCGACTGCCCGAGCCCCCGCCATAATGATTTATACTTGCAGAGTAGAATCCACTGAATCCCCCAGAACCTCGAGATGTCTTGGTCTCCTTAGTTTCCTTTTTCCTCACCCCGAACACGTTCTAATATCTAGACAATTTCTACTACTAGCGGAAATGAAGTATCAGCCTATAGCTCCCGAGTCATATAAAATTTTACGATTATAATTGGGTCCTTTAATGAGTCTGTGGACTCGCTCTCTGGTTGTAGGAAGCAAAGTAGGAATATGACGGGCTAACTTATTGAACCTGATGGCATATTATGACACAGTCATGGTGACCTGACGCAACCATTCACATCCTATGCGCCACGCATTACGGAGATTCCGAGAAACAAACTCTTTCAAAAGCATTTCTGAGAACTGAGCCAAGTGGGCGGTGTTGTATTGACTGGTCTGCCCTCTTAATAGGCTTTCCACGAATACTGGTGGAGAATTAGCTCTCCCAAGGCCAATTTCTTCTTTTGTTATGCTGACTCAACACTGTTGAGCTGACCTATTTCTTAACATACTCTTCGATTCTTCTTTGGGGTAACCCTTACCCCTATTTATACACAACGATCACAAAAGTAGAGCTCCATACAGACAAATC
Organism: Nicotiana tabacum; assembly: GCF_000715075.1. Taxonomy (NCBI): domain Eukaryota; kingdom Viridiplantae; phylum Streptophyta; class Magnoliopsida; order Solanales; family Solanaceae; genus Nicotiana; species Nicotiana tabacum. The sequence continues at coordinate 39,178,642 of NC_134094.1, forward strand.
TTGGCACGAACCACATAGTCCAGAATCTCTTCAACAACTGTACTTCATCCGAAGCACCCCAAAATCCGCAACCGTAACGTCCACGCTGAGTAGACCTTTTGTAATTTAGAGTTGTTTCTATACCGCAAGTACCAACCTTATCCTCTACAAAATCTCAGGCCTTAAACATGTGTAAATTTTAGGGAACCTTACAGTACCACATATATACATTTCAGGCCAAAACTGATATAACACATGACCCCCACAATCCACCCATTGGTAGTGGACGACGTGAAGTCATAGGTGACAACGTCCGATGATCCACAATAATAACCTTCACAGCTCGTATAAATTAACCAGACGCCAATGTCCGTTGCACCCCACACATGATTCACTAGGTGATCTCTTAATATGCCTGCATCTTCAATTAGAACCACACGTTAAGGCAATGTTTGAGCATCTCTGGCTCCCTCGTAGTCCATCTGCGACATCACGAACCGTTGACGCACAACTGATACCGAGTGCGCAATGTCATACACGAGTGGATACAAAGGAATATGAGATATACGTTTCAAGCTAAATCAATGTCGCACGATAAGGAATCAAAGAAGTGAATATTTTCCTAACAGTTCCATAGCCTCCCGAAGATAAGTACAGATGTCTCCGTACCGATCTACAAGACTCTACTAAAACTGCTTGTGACTCATAACACATATGAACCTAGAGCTCTGATACCAACTTGTCACGACCCCAAATTCCCTCCGTAGGAGGTCGTGATGGCACCTAGTCTCTAAGACTAGGTAAGCCTATCAATGCAGAATAATCATAAGTATCTGAAATAAAGAAACTACAATTCAAATAATTACAACTCCCAAAACCCGGTAGAAATAAGTCACAAGCTTCTAAAAATTTATTTTCAATGTGTCTATGTATCAAGGTCTAAAAAAAATAAGGAAGCAACATAAAAATGATAGAAGGGAACTCCGGAGTCTGCGGACGCTGACAGATATACCTCGAAGTCTCCGTGCGCAGGTAACTCACTGACATCTAGGCTGGTAAGATGTACCTGGATCTGCACAAAAAGATGTGCAGAAGCGTAGTATGAGTGTGAATACCTAATTTTTGTACTATTTTAACACCTCCTAAAGTCGTTAGTGTTTTATTGCTTTAATTGAGAATAGATAATGACATGGGAAAATGTTTAAATAATTTAATAAGATAAAATGATAATGGAAATGAATCAAGTAGTATGTCACATTTAATTATACCAAATAATGGCAAATAAATACCTTGTGGAAACAAAATAGAATTTCTTTTCAACTTTAAGAAAAATCACAATAAAAATCAAAGGCAGCTACGGCCATAAATCAATATCAACAAGGGCACTACCGAGGTACCGCCTCGTAGTCCCAAATCATAATTAAATTCAGAATATCTCATTTTCTTATCTCACCGAGGGAGCCTTCACAATTTATTTTAAAGAAAATATTTTTTTCGAAATAGCATCCCGCGTTTTAGCCATCCTTATCACACCGCATGACTTCTAGTAGTTTCCCCCTATTAGCCACGCATATCAATCCACCCTTATCTCACCGCATGCGTTTCAATACCCAGACCTTATACCACCGAATGTGTATCAATATCACAATATATCACAATTTGCACCTCAGGTGCTCAAATAATTTAACTTGCCAAAATAATTCAACAATAATATTTTTCCACAATAAAGAGCTCACGGCTCATGTCAAAATAATTCAACAATAATATTTTTTCACAATAAAGAGCTCACGGCTTATGCCAATGAGTACGAAAATCTTACAAAAATGTTCAGGAGTAAATAATTCAGGAAAATAATATTTCAAAATCTTTAATATGTTGCTTCAATATTAAGTTTAAAAATGTCAAATACTTCATATTAATAATATTTAATTTAAAGAAAATCAACCTTCAAATAATGCACAGAATAAAAGAAACCAAGTTCCAACTAAACGGATAAAACAATTAGTAGGAAAAGGTCAAGCAAATTTAAAATATAAACATTAAATCAATAATGAAGGATATAACAAAATGAAATAATTTAATTAATGCGCAATAATGATCTACACAATTTAAAACATAATCTTTTATATTTAGCCCGTGTACACACTCGTCACCTCTTATACACGACTTTCCACATATTGCAATTATCAATCCTAGGAAAAATTTCCCCCACACAAGGTTAGACAAGTCACTTACCTCGACTTGCTCCAATTTAACAAGGTAGTATACGTTTTCCTCGATTTTCCGATTCCGGTCGACTCGTATCTAGTCATAATTAATTCGATACAGTCAACAAAAATTATAGAATTAATTCTATAAAAAATACTATATTTTTCAATAAAAATCCGAAATTAACTCAAAAATGGCCCGGCGAAAGTTACGAAATATGAACGCCCATTCAACCACGAGTCTAACCATACCAAAATGACTAAATTCCAATAACAGTTCGACCCTCAAATCCTCAAATCTATCCAAGAGGGTTTTCAAATTTTTCCAACTTAAATCATCAATTAAATGTTAAAAACAGTGATAGATTCGGGTAATCTAACAAAGATTAAGTTAAGAACACTTACCCCAACGTTATCTCCGTAAATCTCTCAAAAATCGCCTTAATCCGAGCTCCAATTCGTTAAAAATGGAAAATGGGACGGAGTCCCATTTTTAGAACTTAAACATTCTGCCCAGGCTTTTACTCATCGCGATCGCGAACATCCACACGCGATCGCGAAGCAAAAATTACCACTGCCCAAATTAACTCTACGCGATCGCGTATATCCTCACGCGGTCGCAGAGCACAGAATTCCCAGCTCTACATGATCGCAGTCTTCTTCACGCGTTCGTGAGTCACAAGGTCTCAAATCTACGCGATCGCATCCCGCTTCACGCGATCGCAAAGCACAAAACTTAGGAGCCCTCAATTAACCTTACGCGATCGCAAACAATGCCACGCGATCGCGATGCACAGCTTGCCAAACCTATGCGATCGCGATTGACCTCACGCGACCGCAAAGAACAAAATTAGCACGGCCTCAACTAAGCCTACGCGATCGCGTCCCAATCTTCGCGATCGCGAAGAAGCTTTAAAATACCAGAAATCAGCCGCTACCAGCAGTGCCAAAATGAAGGAAAATAGTCTGAATACCATCCGAAACACGCTCGAGCCCCTCGGGACCTCAACCAAATATACCAACAAGTCCTAAAATATCATACGGACTTAGTCGAGTCTTCAAATCACATCCAACAATACTAAAAACACGAATCACTCATAGATTCAAGCCTAATGAACTTTGAAACTTTCAATTTCTACAAACAACACCGGAATCTATCAAATCAAGTCTGATTGACCTCAAATTTTGTACGCAAGTCATAAATGACATAACGGAGCTATAAACATTTTCAAAAATGGATTCCGACCCTGATATCAAAAAGTCAACTCCCCAGCCAAACTTCCAAACTTAAATTCCTATTTTAGCTATTTCAAGCCTAATTTCACTACGGACTTCCAATTAAAATTTTGATCACGCTCCTAAGTCCAAAATTACCATACGAAGCTGTTGGAATTATCAAAATTCTATTCCAGGGTCGTTTGCATATAATTCGACATCCGATCACTATTTGAACTTAAACTTTTTATTTTTCATCAAAATTTCATATCTCGGGCTAGGGACCTCGAAATTTGATTCCTGGCATACGCCCAAGTCCCAAATCACGATACAGACCTACCGAAACTATCAAAATACTGATCCGAGTCCGTTTGCTCAAAATGTTGACCAAAGTCAACTCAATTGAGTTTTAAAGCTCAAATTCACATTTCTTTTCTATTTTTCACATAAAAACATTTTGAAATATTTTATGGACTGTGCACGCAAGTCGAAGAATGATAAATAGTGTTTTACGAGGTCTTAGAACATAAAATTAATTATTAAATTTAAAGATTACATTTTGGGTCATCACACTTGTCCTAACTAGAATTATCAAACAATAATCTCAATCACAAAAATGCAGGAAAGGAGTGTATAGAGATAAAGATCAATAAAGGTCATTGTAGGACTATTTGCAGAAAAACTCTGAAGTTTAGAAGAGGGCAGCAGACCAAACTAGGATCCTTCTTAATCTCCTAAAACCCCCAAAGCTTCAAGATTGAAGCCGCGAAAGTACTCAAAAAACAAAAAAAAAAAAAGAAAATCAGTAAGAAACCCTAAGTTTCAAAATCTCATAATTGCTCTTAGATGATTGTTTCTTTAGTCTAGTTGGTTATTCTAGGTTGTGGTAGATGAGATTAGGTTGTCTAGATATTAGGTGGTTCTAGATGAGAACATTAAAGGCCCTATTTATAGTGCCATTTAAGGCCATTAGGGTTTCACATATTCAAAACAATAGTGGAAAGTGATGAAAGATCGATGATGACAACAAGATTGAGTGAAATCAGAAAGAAACAGAGGGAAAAATGAATGAAACTTTTACCTGAGTGGAGAGCAATTGACCGTTGAAGGAATACCCATCCGACAAAGCCCAAAAACCCAGAGGTCACTACGTTTGACATCTAGGTACCGAATATTTATGATGAAGCTCTAAAACGTGCACATTCATGCTCCGATTTAGAAGGACAAGTGGAGAAAACAGATAAAATGAAGTTTCATTATTTAGGTCTAGGGTTTCAATGGAGGTTTTGAATTTGATCAACGAAAATGGAAACTGTACTCACTGGCTTCATCACCAAGGGACAAAGGAGATGAATCTATAAGTCTGATTTGAAAGAACGAAAAGAATGGGATTTCAACCTTACTAGTCGTGTCTAATCTCTCAGATTAGAAGAGAAAAAAGGGAAAATTAGCGGGATTTGGGGATGGAGGAGCAAGGAAGGACGATTTGGTGAAGGTCTTGTGACCTTGCACTAATTCGTGCAAGATTTTCATGACTGATGGATTGGAAGGGATGATAAAAAAAGAGAGAGGAAAAGGAAATGAGGGCGGTTGTGTCAAAGAGAAATGATTAGGGTATTGGGATAATGGGAGGTCTTTCTCTAGGTTAAATGTTAAGAGATAGAACCTAGACCGTTGATAATTTAAATATGTTTGTAATTACATAATATTAATACTATGTGATTAATCTTAAAACTGATACTTAATTCATTCGTAAAATTATGTATTTGTTACTAAAAAATACTTTAAAAATATTTATTATAAATTATTAAATATAAGTAAATTAATTTTAAAAGGAAGGGTCAAAATTGGCCGTCAACATTAATCAATATATGCTCAGAAGTTCATAATTCATCTATTAGAGTAATTACCCAACCCAAATTAGAAAGTTCCTAAAAGTCACCCCCTAGGCCCACGTACCAGATTTCAAAAGATTTCGTAGATAAATGTTACCCATGGACATACGAACTCGAATATATAATTTTTACTCAATTTCATAATCAATTTCGTGGTCTAATCCCATTTTTACCAAACCTTAGGTTTTTCAGCAGAATCTCATAGTTTTTCATAATTTTTATGTTAAAATCTACCCATAATATAGTATTAAACTCACATTAGGTATAAATAACTTACCTTAAGATGTAGGTGGAAATCCCTATCCAAAAAGCTTTAAAATCGGCCAAACCAATGTGAAATAAATGAAAATGAGTCTAAGTCCCGATTTTAAAACATGTTTCTGCTCAGTGATCCTTCTTCGCGATCGTGGAAGGAGCCTCACGATCGCAAAGGCAAACCAGCCATCGCACAGAAAAGTCTCCTTCGCGAACGCGACAGGGCCATCGCGATCGCGATGCCCAATGTGGCTTACCCTTCACGAACGCGAGTGGCCCTTAGCAAAAATTATGCCAAACATAAGAATTGATCCCGCTGCCCTTTGAAGTCAATCACACATGCTCTGAGCATGTCCTCAAGAATCTCAATTGTCTGCTCCGACTGTCGGTCGGTCTGCAGACGACGTGCTGAGCTCTTCCCGGGTACCCAACTCACTCTGTACTGCTCTCTAGAAATGTGAAGTGAACTGATGGCCTCTATCTGAAATGATGGAAATAGGCACACCATGCAAACGGACGATCTCCTAAATTTAAATCTATACCCATCTCTCTAAAGATTACGTGGCCATCACCTAAATAAAGTGTGCAGACTTGGTTAGTCTGTCGAGGATGACCCACACAACATTAAATTTCTTCAATGTCCGCGGCAACACAACTAAAAATCCATAGTAATGTGCTCCTATTTTCACTCCGGTATAACCATCTGCTGAAGTAGTCTACCCTGCCTCTGGTGTTCATACTTAACCTGTTGGAAATTTACACGTCTCGCCACATACTCAACTATGTGCTTCTTCATCCGCCGCTACCAGTAATGCTGCCTCAGGTCACGATACATCTTCTTGACACCTGGATGAATATAATACCAAGAACTGTGTGCCTCTAAAATCGTCTCCCTCAGGCCATCAAAATTAGGAACACATAGGCGACTCTGGAGTCGCAGAACACCATCATCACCGATAGTAACCTCCTTGGCATTACCCCCTAGCACTGTTTCTCTTAGAACCAGCAAGTAAGGTTGTGTAATGATAGGGTAATACTGGTACCCGTACCGTAGGGTGGAGGGTAAGGGTAATGGTAGGGTACCCGAAATAGTACCCTTAGTACTGGTACCGTAAGTACCCTTAAGGTACCGTACCGGTACCTGACTTGTACCCAATGGTTTATTTTTTTAAAATTTAAAATTTGGCCATTAGCCAACGACTATTTTCCCCTCCATAGCCCCCCAACATCCCCCCTAACCCCTAATTTATGTTTTTAACCCCTAAGTTTGTTCAAATATACTTTGGCCCTATTTTAAAATATATATACCCCATTTCATTCTTTCAATTTTTATTCAAAAACTCTCATATCTCTCTAACTCTCTATCTCTCTCTATCTCTAATTGCAATTAATATTTATAGCACTCAATTATTTTGATATAACTTTTCAAGCATCAACATCAAGTATTCAGTGACGTATTGTTTTCTTGGTACTACACCACTAGTTGGAGCAATTTTCTTTTATCGACATCAATTATACATCGGCATTTGGTACTTTCGTTCCAACTCTTATTAATTTTTGCATTTATTTTTGTTATACTCGTGTTGATATTTATTTTTATTTTAATTATTAATTAATAGAAATGACTCCTAAACTATTAAAAACTTGTTTAAAAAATTGACTAAGGGTAATACTAGCTCTAATACACCTACTCATGTTGACGACTTAACTCACGTAGATGAAACACCTAAATATCATGATGTTAATGTTAATTATCAACCACTATATCACGAAGCACTACAAGAACAGTGTGATAATTTTGATATTTTTAGTAAGGAAGAAGAGAACTTACATGAAACACCTACGAGTCCTGCTCCTGCAGCTCCAACTCATAGTCAATCTCAGTTAGGAGCTGATGTTCCGTTACCTCCCATTAGAGAACCAATTGAACGTAAAAAAAAGATCAATTTATTGGAAATAATTTATGCAGGATAAGGCTAGTGAAAAGGCTATTTGTAAACTTTATAAACAACAATTAGCTTTTAAAAATAAATCTGGTCATGACGAAATAGGAGGTTTAATGAAGCATATGCAACTTAAACACAAAGATAATTGGCTTGATAGGGAGGGGGGTCCCCATTCTAAAAAAAATCCTACTCAGTCGAGGCACGGTTCTCATACTGTACAAACATAAATTAACCCTCTGATAGGAGGTCTTCTCCATTATGATCAAAAAAAGGATAAAATAAATATAGCAAAAATGGTTGTTGTAGAGGGATTGCTTTTTAGTTTTCCGTCATCTGACAGGTTTGTTCGTTACATACAAGAAACTTATAATCCTGCTTTTTTCAAGGTTTTCCTAGAACAACTGTTAGATGTGATATTTTTAAATTTTAACGTGAATATCAACAATATTTATGGTATTTATTTTTCCACTTAGATTGTAGATTTTTTATCACTTCTGGCATATGTCGTAGTGTAAATGGTTATGATTACTTAACAGTTATATGTCATTGGATAGATAACAACTGGAATATGCAAAAACGCATTCTTGGTTATAAATTTGTTGATGACTGACACACTAGTATTTTTATTTCTAAACAAATTAAAGAAATTTGTGATTTTATGAACTTTCTAATAAAATTATTACTATTACTTTAGATAATGCTTCTAGTAACACTTCTGCTATTGGAGTTTTGAAAACTAGATTAACTCCACCTTTTGCAGATTTATTTCATATTAGATATGTATGTCATATTTATAACTTAGTTGTTCAAGATGTACTTACTTTATTTGGCACTACTCTTGATAAAATTAGATTTGCAGTTGGTTATATTTTTTACTCTCAAATACCTACTAGACGTAGAGAACTTAAGATGCATTGTGAATCTGGTGAATTACCCTTTAGAAAAATACCTAAAGAAGTTGCAACTAGAGGGAATTCTGTATATGATATGTTGTTTGTTGCTTATGAATATCGATTACCTATTACCAACATGTTTAATTCCCATGTTCAATCTGTTCACGATATGATAATAGATGATGATTGGGATACCGCTTTTCATCTTAGTCATTTATATTATCCAACTATTTCTAGCATGCTAATGTATATAGCTAGAATTTCGATGTTATTTTTTAGTATAAACAAAAAGAAGATTATAAAGATGCTATTCAAATAATGGTTGGAAAAATTTAAAAATATTTTTTCCCTATTCCTGTTATTTAAATTATTGTTGCTGTTTTATATCCTCAAATCAAAGTTATTGGTGCAAACACACTTATATGAAATAATTTACTTTAATTTAGAAATAGAACCAACTCAAAGACCAACTCTTTCTACTTGTTTGGATATTATTCAACATTATGCTAAAATTGTGTATGACTATTATCAAAGACAAATGAACTCTGTTGCACCAACTAGTGGTGCCTCTTCTTCTTAATCATCTTAACATCTTAAAAAGACTGCTGCAAATAGACCTTTTGATGCTATTCGACAAATGATTAGTCAATCACAATCTTCACAAATTAGTGAATTATTTACTTGCAGAAATTATTGATATTTGCGATTATGAAGGGAATAAAGACTTGCTCAAATATTAGAGAATGAACGAACAAACATTTCTGATTCTTTCAAGAATGGCCCCAGATATGTTAACTATTCAAGCTTTATCAGTAGCTTCCGAAAGCGCTTTTAGTGCAGCACGATTTTAACTTGGAGACTACAGACACTCATTGGCAGAAGACATCTTGGAGACTACCATTTTATTCAGATATTGGATTAAAGCGGAGAGAAGAAACATTGTCCTTCTGGAAATAATTCGATAAGACGATGATGCATATAATGAAATACTATCAACCGAAGATGGCGGGGACGTAAAGGAACAAGTGCTGCCAATTCCAATCAAAGAGCCACAAAAATTTATTGAAAAGTTACGTAAAGCGTTCAAAAGAAATATGTAATTTTATTTTTACAAGTATTAAAATACAAATAAATACTTGTAACTTGTATTAGAAATCTAATATTTACATTGAATAAAATAAAATAAAAGGTACTTCATAGCCTTGATTGTTTTTCATCCATTAAAGCTTGTTTGTATTTAAATATACTTTTTTTAAAATTTTAATTTAAAATTATCCCTAAGTACCCCTAAGTACCGGTACAGCACCCTTAGGATCGGTGGGGATACTGGTAGGGTACCAAAAACAATATCCTTAACCCTTACCCCTAAATACCATTAAGAAAAGTATCCTTAAGGAACCCTCCCCTTACCCTTACTCTTACCCTCCCTGTACTTTTAACCATTAATGTCCCAGTACCCTCCCCTTAGACAGCCCTAACAACAAGTGTGGATCATCATACTAACGAGCCTTAATCCACTCGAATAAAGAAGACTGAGCTACAACACATGTAAAAACTCGACTAGGCTCTCAAATATCCAACCTCACAAGTCTGTTAGCTAAGGACTAAAAGTCCAAAGCGCCTCTCCCCTACTGAAATAAATGCCAAACTACCCATACTCTCGGCCTTCCTACTCAAAGCATCCGCAACCACATTCGCCTTGCCCTTATGATAGAGGATAGTAATATCATAATCCTTCAATAACTCAAGCCACCTGCGCTACCTCAGATTAATATCCCTATGCTTAAACAAATGCTACAAACTACGGTGATCAGTGTAGACCTCACACGACACCCTATAAAGATAATGCCTCCAGATCTTGAGGTCATGAACTATTGCGGCCAACTACAAATCGTGCACATGATAATTCTTCTTGTGGGGATTCAATTGACGTGAAGTATATGCAATAACTCTCCCCCTCCTGCATCAATACACAACCCAAGCCGACACATGAAGCGTCGCAATATAGAGTATACATCCCTGAACCAGAGGGCAAAACTAACACTGGTGTTGTAGTTAATTCGGTCTTGAGCTTCTGATCGCTCGCCCCGCAATCATTGGACCATCTAAACGGAGCACCCTTCTAGGTTAATCTAGTCGAAGGAGCTGCAATAGACGTGAAACCCTCCACAAACCGGTGATAATAAATTGATAGCCCCAAGAAACTCCTGATCTCGGTCGCTGTGGTATGACGAGGCCAACTCTGAAATGCCTCGATCTTCCTCGAGTCCACCTTAATGCCCTCACCTGATACAACATGCCCCAATAAAGCCACATATTCTAACCAGAACTCATACTTGGAGAACTTAGCATATAACTTTTGCTTCTGCAAGGTCTAAATCACAATCCTCAAATTCTGCTAGTGCTCCTCCATACTACGCGAGTAGATCAATATGTCATCAGTGAAGACAATGAAAATGAATCAAGATATGGCCTGAATACCCGATTCAGCAAATCCATAAAATCCGTCGGGGCATTAGTCAAGCCGAAGGACATCACTAGAAACTTATAGTGCCCATATCTAGTCCAGAAAGCCATCTCAGAACATCCAAAGCACGAATCCTCAGCTGATGATACCCTGACCTCAAGCCGATCTTAGAGAACACTCTAGCACCCTGTAACTGATCAAACAAATCATCAATGCACGTTAACAGGTACTTATTCTTGATAGTGGCTTTGTTCAACTGGCGGTGATCGATGCACATTCGCATACTCTCATGCTTCTTCTTCACAAACAATACCGGTATACCCCAAGGTGACACACTCGGCCTGATGAACCCCTTCACGAGTAACTCCTCAAGTTACTCCTTCAACTCTCTCAACTCTTTTGAAGCCATGTGATAAGGTGAAATAGAGATAGTCTGGGTGTTTGGCGCCAAATCAATTCTGAAATCGATATCATGATCAGGTGGCATGCCTAGTATATCAAAAGGAAATACTGTCACAACCCGGAATTTCCCACCGACGGGACCGTGATGTCACCTAATATTTTACTTGCTAGGCAAGACAACGTTAGAAAATCATTAAACCAATTCCTTATTTCCATTTAGTAAATAACAATAATTAACTAATATGAAATATGATAAGTGCAAAATATTATAAAACTATATTAATTATTACCACCCGGATCTGGAGTCATAATTCATGAGCATTCTAGAATTTTCTACAAGTAATAGTCTGAAAGAAATACAACTGTCTTAATGAAAGAAATAGTAGGACAGAGAAGATAGACGGGGACTTCAAGGTCTGTGAATGCCGACAGATCTACCTTGAGTCTCCGGACAGAGGACCAATAGCAAAATTCTCGATCAACTCGAACCGGTACCAAAATCTGCATAGAAAGTGCAGAATGCAGTATCAGTACAACCGACCCCATGTACTGGTAAGTGTCGAGCCTAACCTCGACGAAGTAGTGACGAGGCTAAGGCAAGGCACCTACAAATCAACATGTACAATTTAACAGTGTATATACAAATAACAGAAATGAAGAACTAAACAGGAAATGTCGGGAGGGGAACATGCTGAGGGGAATACGAGATAAAGAAATACAACAGAATGATAACTGGAGCAGTCAACATACCATGAAGCAATAGGAATAGTGAATACAGTAAAGGAAAAATGCACTGCATCACCCTTCATTCTTTTACTCTCAATCTCACCATAAAATGAATAGAAACGGCACGACATCATCCTTCGTGCATTAACTCTCATATCATGGCACGACATCACCCTTCGTGCATTAACACTCACAATATGGCACAGCATCACCCTTCGTGCATTAACACTCACAATATGGCACGGCATCACCCTTCGTGCATTAACACTCTCCCTTACCATAATGCAATACATAAATAATAACAGGGAGATAGAATAACAAGTACAAACCTTACTTCAACATTTGGTTCCAGAATATCAATCTCAACTTGAAATAAAAATTCAATGATCACCAGAAAATCCGTAAACATGATAAGAACGATAAATTGAACAACACTAGTATAACACGTAGCAATTAGGCATTGGAAAGAGACAATATAAGAAAAACAGAGAAACATGAAAAACAGGTAAATTGGCGGCGCATAAGTACTCGTCACCTCACATATACGCCGCTCACATGAATTTCACTTAGCAAGTAATCTAAGGTTCCTAATTCCCTCAAGTCAGGGTTAGACACAATACTTACCTCGCTCTGAAGGCCACTTAATTCCCAATCACAACTTTTCCTTTGGAATTCACCTCCAAACCACTCATATCTATTAAAAATGATTCAATAATATCAAATATTTCTAAAGAAATCAATTATATTGCATAAATTAAATTTTCCAAATTTTCCTCCAAAAAGTCGAAAAATCGACCCCGGGCCCGCTTGGTCAAAACTAGAGGTTCGGATCAAAATCCATTTACCCATTCACCCCCGAGCCCGAATATGTAATTAGTTTTGGAATCCGATCTCAAATTGAGGTCTAAATTCCCAAATTTCTGAAATCCCTAGTTTAAACCCTAACCCCTAACTCTACTATGAAAACTCTAGATTTTAGGTTGATAATTCATGAATGTAATGGGTAATTGAAACAAAATGGTTTAGAATCACTTACCAACACTTTGGAGAAGAAATGGCTCCTGAAAAATCGCCTTACACCGTTTGGTTTTTGAGAAAAATAAATTTTTTGGCTAAATCCCATGTTTGGATTCTGTTAAGTGCTGGGCAACAATGTTCATCACGATCACGAGAACACTGCGGCGTTCGCGAAGAGCAGCCTCCTAAGGACTTACGTGATCGCGGGAGGCTTTACGCGTTTGCGAAGGCTTAGCCCGCCTTCGCGTTCGCGTGAAATGGCTTGCGTTCGCGTAGAGCTTCCCCAGGTCCCCTGCCCAGCCTAGCTAAAGCTACGCGTTCGCGTTAGACAGGTCGCGTTCACATAGAGAAACTCCCCCCCCTCCCCAATGCTCCGCGTTCGCGACCATGGTCTCGCGTTATCGTAGAGTAAATCCTCCCCAACCCAGTTTCCCCTTCGCGATCGCGAGAGTGACTACGCGATCGCGAAGCACAACATAGCAGACACAGATACAGCAAAAATACCAGATTTTTCTAAGTCCAAAACATCCCGTAGCCTATGCGAAACTCATCTGAGCCCTCGGGGCTCCAAACCAAACATGTACACAAGTCTAAAAATATCATACGGACTTGCTCGCGTGATCAAATCGCCAAAATAACACCTAGAACTATGAATTTAGCACCAACTCAAATGAAATTCTCAAGAACACTTTTAAAATTTCTATCTTCTCAACTAGACGTCCGAATCACGTCAAATCAACTCCGTTTCTCACCAAATTTCACAAATAAGTCATAAATATTATATTGGAACTATACCGCGCTCCGGAACCAAAAATACGGACCTGGTATCAACAAGGCCAAACATCAATCAATTCTTAAAAATAATAAACTTTCAGACTTTTAATTTTCATCAAAAATTCATAACTCGAGCTAGGGACCTCCGAATTCGATTCCGGGCATACGCCCAGGTCCCATAATTCGATACAGACCAACCGGGACCATCAAAACACGAATCCGGGCCTGTTTACCAAAAATATTGACCGAAGTCAACTAAAATCAACTTTTAAGGCATAAATTCTTAGTTTCATCAATTTTCAGCATAAAAGCTTTCCGGAAACCTGCCCGGACTGCGTACGCAAATCGAGGAGGGTAAAAATGAGATTTTTAATGCTTAAGAGCGCAGATTTGATTCCTAAAACATAAGATGACCTTTTGGGTCATCACAAATACATCACAGAACTCTCACACCACGGGCTATGAATCAATCGTGGGAGTCTCCACAGCAGTATCCAGAACATAAGCCAGATAGGCCAAACAACCCTTCTCGACTATATGTCAAGCCTTCAAGAAAGAGATAACCTTACTAGATGTACTGATGGATGAGCCCCTCCACTCCAATCTAGGCAACTCTGTCATCACTAAGGTAATTGTCTTCACATAGCAATCAAGAACAACATGGTACGGAGACAACCAGTCCATGCCTAGGATGACCTCAAAGTCGGTCATATCAAGCAACAGAAGATTCGCTCTGGTCTCATAACCACAAAAAGTCACTACACATGACCGGTAAACCCGATCCACAATAACAGAATCACATACTGGCGTGGACACATATATAGGAATACCCAAGGACTCACGAGAGACATCTAGATAAGGACGAGATAGAGAAGATACATATGAATAAGTAGACCCTAGATCGAATAGTACCGAAGCATCCCTACTGCCAACAGAAATAATACCTATGATCACGGCGCCTGAGGCTACTGCATCTAGTCTGGCTGGTAAGGCATAAAACCTAGCCGGAGCGCTACTTAGCTGGCCTCTACCTCTAGGGCAACCTCTACCCACCTACCATCTGCCTCTGGTCGGCCGGATAGACGGTGCGACAGCTAGTGCGATGATCATGGGGTGATGGCCCTGTTATACTGTCTTGCCCCGAAGCGTGGGGCAAAACCTCCTCATATGACCAAGATCCCTGCACTCGTAGCAACCTCTTGGTGCGGAAGACTGTTGACCCTGAGTCTGACCCTGGTGAACTGAATACCCACTGGAGGAACCCTAAATAGTCGTTGGATGATAGGTACTCTCAGGAATGGCACTGAAGTAGGGCCGCGTTAGAGCACCCCTAGCAGGCGGTGGTGCTGAATACATGGGCCTGCTGGACTTGCCCCTCATGAACTGACCTCTGCCCCTAGACGGGGCGCCACTGAATCCTCCAGAATGCAGAGGATGCTTCTCCCCCGTCGTATACAATAGGCCCTGGTTGAGGATACCCTCGATCCTCTAAGCTATCTCCACAACCTGCTCGTAAGAAGTCTCCATCTCAACCTTTTGGACCATAGTAACTGTAACGACCCGACCGGTTGTTTTGTGTATTTGCAACCCATTTCCCCTTTAGATACTTCATACATGTGTATCTCCGGGAAGTTTTTGGATTGATTTGGACCCTTTGAATTTTTGCTAAGAAGTCTAAATTGGACCCTTGGACCTGGGTTTTGACTGAGCGGGCCCTGTTGATGGTTAATTTTGACCCTCCCTTTTAAAATTAATTTATTTACACTTAACAATTTACAACGAATGTTTTGAAAGTATTTTCTATTAATAAATACCTATTTTATAAAATTGATTAAGAATTAATTTTGAAATTAATATCCTAGTACTAACATTATGTAATTATAAATATACTTACTACTTTTTATATCATTAAGGCAATTTATAAAATACACTATCTAGGCTTTATAAGTATTTTGATGAATTATTTCTCAATTTCTGTTAATTAGATTTTTATGTTCAAATTAGTGTTATAATTTAGAAGACAAAGTATTTCATAAATAATTAATTATAATAACTAGTAGTATGTTTGGTAATTATAATTTTACTATATTTTATTGAAAATAATTAAGTTCATTTAAATTAATTTTAAAAGAGTTAGAAGACCAAAAGACTACAATTGCAAATCTCCAATTAAACACAAGATGGCCATCTTTTAAACTAATTTTGGCCCAATACCAAGCCCAATCAGGAAAAAGACCCAGCCCAGACACCCGTCTCTTTCCATCTTTGCGATATGCGTTCTTTTCCCTAAACCAATCAGAGCATGACATGTCACTCTCTAATCCCACTTACAAAACAAACACAAACGATCTGAGCCATTGATCCAAACCATTGACGGTCCACGATTATCCCTATTTTTTCTTTTAATTTTGACATGTTATTAGATATTATCTCCGCCGTCAGATCACACAAATCCAACCGTTCCGGTATTTTCTCAAATTGATTTCTTTAAACACATAAAGCCTCGATTTATCAGGTCCGTTATTCAAATTATCAAACGACCAATATTCCATCTCTCAATCATAACCCTCAGAGACCAACCCCAATCCCTTAACCCTAAATCATTTATCCTTTAACCCCGCCGCCCTTCTTTCCCTTTTCTCTCTCACTTCTCTCAATCTCACAGACATGTCCAGCAAAGAAACCTTGCACAAATTTGTGCAAGGCTTCAAATCAACCAAAGATTCATACCTTCTATCCCTCGTATCTGTGATTCCCGCCAATAACTTCCTCGTCTCATCGTTTCACCTCAAAACCCCTCAAATCCAAACCCTAATCTTCAAAGATGAAACCTCAACTCACCATCGATCTTTCAAATCTATGGCATGCATGGCCATCCGTTCTGTCTCTGTACTATGAAACCCATCACTTCCTTTCAATTTTCATCACTTAATCTCAATAGCCCTATTTGAAGAAGTCAGACCAAAAGTGTGAAGCTTTAACTCGCCAGATCTCCTCCTCTGTCTTTTCAAATCAAAGTGAGCATGAGGTGCTAGCTGGCTTCAATGTTGATATTAGACACCCAAAGGTCAAATGCAATGACCTCTAGGTATTAAGGTTCTAACCAATGGTCTCTCGTACCTCAACCGTTATCTTCCCTCCTCTCAGGTAAATTCCCTAACGATTTCCCCCTATGTCTCTCTGATTTTCACTCGCCTATGCTTGCATCATCTTGTAGTCATCATCTTCCACTATTGGAGCCATTAATGGAACTATAAAGGAGCTTTCAATGCTCTCACCAACCAGATGAGAAAACAACAAGAAAACCTAAAATGCTGAACCTGTAGAGCTAATAGGCACAGGAAGCTATCACGAAATTTCTTAGAAAAAATCTCACTTTTATTTCTGAGTAGTAAATTGAGCTAGGGTTCTAATTAGTTTCTGGTTTCTCTCTGATTCTGAGCATTGTATTGGTCGGGTGATTTCTTGATCCTATACGGCTAAACAAGAACCTTTTGTTTGGGTTGCTGCTCAAGATGAGGTCAGTATGCCTCCGTCCTCTCTCTCTTAAACTTCATTTAAAATCATGAACGTGTTATTATTTTTCTTGGTTAACTGCTTAGTCTATAATATTTATTCAGCCTTTAATTACTTATTTTGGTGCACTGTGACTTGTTAATGCTCTATGATAAGTTGTTGTATTTATTTAATGTTAATTAGGTAGTTGTGTGACTTTAATGGCCTCATTTTTTGTATTGAATAGCCTATGTGTTTAAGTTATTTAACTTGATGATTTCTCACATCTGCCTAAAACCTCAGACCTTACTCTAATGTTTTGTTATAATCTTAATGCTGCATTTTGAGTTCTGTTAAGGTCCTGTTACAACATTCATAATCTTCATGTTGCATTTTGAGTTTTATTCCACTTAATGCTCTGTTATAACCTTCATGCTCATCATGTTGTATTCTGAAATTTGTTTCACATAATGTTCTATTATAAATACTCATGATTCATCATGTTATATTCTCCTGAGTTCTGTATCTAGATTCTGCTATAGTCATCATGTTTAACATGCAGCACCCTTCTAAGTCATGCTATTCTACTTAAGCTTTTTTGTTCATCATGCCATATTTTTGGGTTCTATCATGCTATACTTAGGGTTGTTATTGTCGTCTTCATGTTTAATATGCCATATTCCTTTAGGTTCTGTCATGCTAAATGTGGGATGTTGTTAGATAACCTTAGCTAGGGTACATATGAAATACATAGGATAACCCTGCCTCACTAGGTTAAGTCTTATGAAATGCTTTCATAAATGTTTATTAGTCCTTAAGTGTTCTCTGAATCCTCATCAAGAGTCCTTTACGTTCATATCTAACTGTTAGCTTGTAAACAGTCCTATTGGGATGGATTTTCCTTTGAATTTCAGTAGAATTTGTCGTGATCAGTCTATCTCCTATGAGACAGACTATAGTTGTGCCCTGTTGATTATTTTTGTAAATTGAATATGACTCCATCATGTTTAGCTATCCAACCAAGCATGTGTTGCTGATTTAAGTCTGTTAAGTGTAATGTTTCCCATATTCTTAACTCCCCTAATGATACTGACAACCTGATTCTTCAATGTTTAGGGTTCATCTTATCTTGTGAAATCATAATCTTGATTGAAATCTATGTATGTGTGGGAGCTTGGCATGAACTTTTGCTTATCCTTTATGACTCCATATTTTGAACATTGTTTTAGACTTATACTCAGTCTTTTCTTTCCTTTGTTATTCTGGACTGAATCTGGTGTAACGAAAACCTTCTACTGTTATTGTTTGAATGCAATAACCTACTTGTATCATTGTATGAATCTGTATTAATGATCGTAAGGGATTCAAGTAATGTTATTAACCTAAGTGCATGCTCATCTGTGATCAATGTTAAGGCATTAGTCTCTGTATCCTAAAGCTGTTATAATTCCAAACTATGTGCCTTATTTGTCTATGAGATGTATGATTCTTGTTGTCTAATTTTCAATAATAACAGCATAAGTATTCATGTTGCCATATGTGCCTAGAAGTCTTATTTTCAAAACCTGTTCATATGTGTGCTTCACTTATTTAATGCTGAAGTATATGGATTGTTCTATGTATCTATTTTTGTGTTATTCTGCTAAGGAAAGTAGGATCCTGTGGTAGGAAATGTCATAGTGGGTGGTTTGCATTGAGAGGACCTCATTGGCATTCACACGTATAGGGAAGAGTTAGTCGTTAGTGGTTAAAGGTATTTAGGAGTAGAGTTTAACTCTAGGTTGGGTTGCTCTCCCCGGCACAAGCATTGACCTAGGCCTTGAGACCCTTGGGAACTTTGAAGTGTCGGGGGATTTAATGGGGGCATCGGCCTTGAATAGAACTCTCTCCTTAGCCCTTAATTCATTGATACTTATTACTCTCTCTGGGTTTGGTGTTTAATGGTAACGAAAGATATTCAGTGTGGATCTCACTATACACAACCTCCACATTAGCATGATTCCCTTAACATTTAGGTACTGTTAGTAACTTCTTCTTTCAATCTTTGCTTAGTATGATTTGCTTATCGTGTAAACACTATCAGTGATTTCTCTTGGTCTTTGATTGAGAATTTTATATATAGATTTGTATACTATACTGTTATTCTAATGACCTTTTTTATTTCTTGGCATGTACAAATGATTTGGGACTGTTGGGTTCTTTAAGAACTCAGGCCCAAGTCCAACTCTACTATGGTCCAAGGGTCTGCCATCGCTCGTCATTTGTTACTGCTGGTCTTTCCTTTTGAGGCCCAAACCTCCCAGAGTCACTTCTTTCCCTTCACCTCTTTACTTAATGTTTCGTCATTCCTCAGTTGCACTATGTCATTGCTTGTTGCTATTTTCTATTGTTATATCCCATTATGTATGTGATAAGTATATCTTGGGTTGAATGTCTATCCTTATCTTTTAATTCATAGAATGACTTAGGCAAGCCTAAAGAACATAGTATTAAAAAGAAGCCTTAGTTAGAAATCAATTTCATATCCGCTAATCGTAAGTTGTTGTTAATATATCATGCTTTACTAACTCTTTTCTTAAAGATATTTTAAGCCAAAAGCTTAACAAAGGCAGTTGTCTCTCTTTCAAAAAAATCAGAATTGTCGTGAATTTGATCTTTCTAAAAGGAATCAACTATTTCGAACGATTAATGTGTTGTTGCCCTAAAACAAAGGCTTTCAAATAGTTTTCTACTTCAAGACCAAGGTATATCTTAGAATCATTTTTATAACACCTTTTTACCATGTTAGAATGACCCGAAGCTCCATGATTTAAGATATAAAAGGCTTTAACTTGGTTTTCCTTTTCGCATTTATACAAATGTTCCCGTCTTTCAAAGTTCTTTTTAAGCTTATATATACTAAGACTAATTTCCTAAAGACTTTTCTTTAAATCCATCTTCTTTAAACCATACTCTCCCCTTATAGATATTGTATCCTAATATATGGTAAGCTATACTCTTAGAGAACTAGTTAAGGCATATTAAAAATAATTAATTTCAAATCTAGTCTAAGTCCTATGGAGCTACCTCAGGTAGATTTTAAAGGGTGTCTAACACCTTCCCTTAGAAGAACAAGAACCATTACCCATGATCTCACCGGTTAGTAGACCAATAAAGAATACAACCTTTAGTAATTAAATAGGCACCCAAGTATACCTTTAAATATTAGGTGGTGACTCTCTTTTATCAACAACAGGGAAACCACATGTTGAATCTTATTTTGACTAGTGCAAAATAGGGTGCAACAGACCCGGGATTGAATTTTGTTAACGTTTTGGGAACTTGTAAAAATCATAGCTTTATCTATCGTAATTGGTATACCTTGCATTCATTTTTGCTTAGATTTGAGCCGTGTGGAGGCAAATTTTAGGGGAAAAGATATTTTCGAAGGTTGATTTGGCCTAGTTGAGGTAAGAATCTTGCCTAACTTTATGTGAGAGAACTACCCTTTAGGATTTGGGTTGTTGTGTGTTAATTGTACTATGTGGAAGACGTGTACACAAGGTGACGAATTTGTACACGGGCTATATGTAGTATTTTGACCGGTTTAGAATTTTAGACTTCTTCCATGTATTTAATCTAATTTGTTATAACATGTTACATCTTTCATTGTTAAATTTACTCTCACATTCTCCAATTGACGTTGTTAGAATTTGTTTTGTCCTTTATTGTTGTAATTTCTCTTATATGCTTTAGTTGAAGTTGCTACCTCCCTTATTGTCTTGTTATCCATTTTATTATTGAATTACTCTTACTTGAAGTTGTTATTTTGTGGAATATCTTCTTATTGGGTTATGGATATTGAAGTTGTGAAAGCCATTATCACATTGAGGTTGAAGTTGTTAATTGTTGAGATATATTTACGTGTTGAGTATTCCTCATTCATTTTGTTGTTATTGAGATTCATATAAACATTGTGATTGAGCCATGGTATATATGTTGTGATAAAATTGGTATTGTTGATGTTGGCAAGTGTTATGGTATATAGGCACATGTGGTGCGAGTTGATTATTGTGTTGTAATATTGATACGCATGCGGTGAGATAAGGTAGAATTTATACACGTGTTGCTAGTAAGGGAATTACTTGAAGCCACGCAGTGAGATAAGGGGGCTAAAACATGTGTAGATTTTTAGAAAAATGTTTTAAAAAATAAATGCAAGTCTCACGCGGTGATATGAGCAAAGATTGTGATTGCGATTGTGAAATGAGGTTATGAGGTGTGGTACCTCAGTTGTGATTCTTGTTGTGCATCCTATGTTAAATAAAGGCTTGTTGGTTGAGCAGTTCTTATTGTTTTCTCTATTGTCTTACTTGTAATTGTCCGTATTTGACTACTGATTATTTCATTATGTGTTCACTACTTGTTGCCTTTACCGCTTAAATTTTCGTCATTAGCTTACATTATTGAACTACTTATCTATCATTTACTTACTCGCTTTCCATTATTTGACTATGCTATACTCTGTTCAATTTTCTTATCCTAATAGGTTCTTTGACCTAGCCTCGTCACTACTCTATCGAGGTTAGACTTGATACTTATTGGGTACTGTTGTGGTTTACTCATACTACGCTTCTGCATATTGTTGTGTAGATCCAAGTACATCTGCTCGGGCCGGGTGCCAGTGATCATTCAGTTATCTTTCTGTAGACTTCAAGGTATACCTGCTCGACGTTCGCAGGCCTCATAATCACCTTCTGTCATTTCCTTTACTACCATTTACCCTATTATCAGACATTGTTATATTGGAGATGTTAGTACATTCTGTATAGCTTATGACTCAGTTCCACCGATTTTTGGGGATTATGTTATTGATGTTCTATTTTGGAGTTATTATGAGTTGTATCGGTTTATTTTATTATCTCAGTTTTGTTACCTCTGTTAAACTATCAATGAATGTTAGGATTACCTAGTCTTAGAGACTAGATACCATCACGATATCTTAAGGTAGGAAATTGTGGTCATGATAGTAACCTAATACCATAATGTAAGCCCGCAATAAACCTTCGCACTCTCTCTGCATTTGTGGGGAGTATCATAAGTGCGTGGTGAAACAACTCAGAGAATCTCGCCTCATAGACAGTCACAGACATCTGACCCTACTGGAGTCACTCGAACTGACCCCGTAACTCTTTCCTCTAACAGGGTGGAAGATATCTCTCCAAAAAGAGACGTGTGAACTGGTCCCGAGACAAGGGAGGTGAACCTGCTGGCCTGTTATAGAGATAAGACTGCCACTATCTACGGGCTTTGCCCTCCAACTGAAATGTGGTGAAGTCCACCCCGTTGGACTATAATACTCCCATATTATGCAGTATGTCCCTACAATGATCAATGAAGTCCTGTGGGTCCTCATGCCGCTCACCGCCAAAGATAGGAGGATGAAGCCTAGTCCATCTGTCCAGCCGTTTCTGCGGCTCAATGGTCGCGGCTGGTCCGAGCTCTGGTATAACTGCTGTAACCGGATGGGGCCCACCCGCAGGTAGTGCACCTGGGGTATGATAAATGGAATCAACGTGCCCTGGTTCCTGAGCGGTTAGGGTCTGTGCTCCCTCTCCCGCCTAAGATATGGCCGGATCTTACGGAAATAGCCCGGCTTGAGTCATAGAATCTATGAATCGCAGCATACGGCCCATGACCTCCTGAAATCCTGGTGCAGTCATAAAATCCGCCATAGCCCGCTCAGCTGCACGTGCCTCATCCTGCTCCTCAATAACAGGATCCTCTACTGGATCCACTGGTGGTACAACAGGAGCAACTCTAGGATGCCCTCGTCCTCTAGCAGGAGTTGTGGCCCTCACTCGGCCTCTATCAACTGGGGGAGCAGCCCCCTGCCACCAGGTACAGTCGTAGCGCGCATTCTCACTATCTGTGAGAGAATAAGAGAAAGATACTTAGCACATCATCAACTTCACGATAGGAGATGAAGAAAGAGAAGTTTCCTAACACTTTATAGCCTCTCAAAGATAAGTACGGACGTCTCCACACCAATCCGCAAGACTCTATTAGGCCTGCTCATGACTTGTGAGACCTATGTGAACCTAGTACTCTGATATCAAGCTGTCACGGCCCAATTCCCATTAAAATCCGTAATGGCGCCCAATGTTGTCTTTAGGCAAGCCAACGGTGAACTATCCATTTAATTATTCATTTTATTACTTTTAAAATCATAAATTTTATCTAATAAAGAAACTAAGTATAGAAAGCCATGGTGATATAAAGTATAAATAAAACATAAGAGTGAAATGGTGATAATAATTGGCAAAATCCATAAATATCTACTATAAAATTTCAAAATCTGGTGTCATAAGTGCACGATCAATCTAGTAGAATATACAAAACACTACAACTATTGTCTGAAATGGAATAGACAGAAATATATAATGCAACAGGAAGGAGGCTCCAGGTGCTGTAGGTCGGAGCATGGGGGGAGCAGCTCACCAAGAAGTCTTCGGATAATGTGGATGCGCACACGAATAGATCCCAGATGTACCTACCTCAGTACCTGCACAATTTGTGCATAAGTGTAGCATGAGTACGTAAATCAATGCGTGCCCAGTAAGTATCTAGTCTAACTTCGAAGAAGTAGTGACGAGGGGTCGACATTGACGCTTACTAGTAGTCACTAAATAAAGTATAAGAATTATAAATAGGCAAGAAATATAACAGTAACAATGGAATAAGAAACAGTAAGTAACGTGATCCTTTAACATAATATCAGTTGAAAATCCCCATATATCACATGCCATCGCAACAAATAACAACCATCAAGTAAATATCAAATCTCAACTCATGAAGAAGATATCAAGTATATTCTGACTCCTAACGATATTACGCACGAGTTATGCCGAGGTCGTATGGCGCGATCCATTATAATCATTTACATACACTACTTAGGTCGTACGGCCCCGATCCAGAGATGCATCTCAAATATACCATGGAGGCGTTCGGCCCGATCCACAAGAATAGAGAAACTCTTCAGACTACAGGTCAAACAACTACAACACCGGGATAGGCATGTAAAGAAAGCATAATTTTCTATCAACAATAAAATATTTCGCCAAAACTCAAGGTAATGAAGCTTGGCCTAACATAATCCCTAATCAAATTTCAATTATAAATTCAAGTAATTAAACTAACAGGTTGGTTCAGCATGATAAAGTCCTAAGTCTACTCGGACATAAATATGATTTTAGCTACGTACGGACTCTCGTCACATCGTGCATACGTAGCACCCACAATTAGTAACAAATAATAATTTAAACACCTACGGGGATAATTCCCTCTTACAAGGTTAGGCAAGAGACTTACCTCGCTACCAAGTTCACTACTAGGCTCCTCAACTGTCACACCCCTCCCCAAATTGATGTCGAGCTATTCGAAACTAGCCAAAGGTTGTAAAAACTAATCAATATATGCTCAAAATTCATAATTCATCTACTAGAGTAATCACCCAATCCAAATCAAAAAGTTCTTAAAAGTCACCCCCGGGCCCACGTGCTCAGATTCCAGAAATTTTCGTAGATAAATGTTATCCATGACCTTACAAACTCGAATATATAATTTCTACTCAATTCCATAATCAATTTCGTGGTCTAATCTCATTTTTACCAAACCCTGGGTTTTTCAACATAATCCCATAGTTTTTCACAATTTCTATGTTAAAATCTACCCATATTCTATGTATTAAACTCCCTCAGGATGCTAGGTGAAAATTCCTCTCCAAGAAGCTCTAAAATCGGCCAAACCGATGTGAAATGAGAGAAAATGAGTCTAAGTCCCGATTTTAAAACATGTTTCTGCCCAGTGGTCCTTCTTCGCGATCGTGGAAGGAGCCTAGCGATTGCGAAGGCAAACCAGCCATCGCCCAGAAAAGTTTCCTTCACGAGCACGATAGGGACATCGCGATGGCGATGCCCAAAGTGGCTTACCCTTCGCGAACACGAGTGGCCCTTCATGAATGCGAGTGGCCCTTTGCAAACGCGGAGGCCTGTCTCCTCCCCCAACTGGCCTCCCACTCTGCGAACGCGACCCATCAATTGCGAACGCGAAGGCTATTAGCCCCAAAGCTTCGTGATCACAACTCCTATTTCGCAAACGCGTAGAACAAAAGGCTCGCAGTCCAAATCTTTCATTGCGAACGCGGGAGAACCTTCGTGTTCGTGAAGAAGGAAACCAATAGCAGAAAATCTGCCATTTTAGACTTAACTCCAGGTGGTCCGAAACACACCCGAGCCACCCCAGACCCCGTCCAAAAGCACCAACAAGCTAATAAACATAATCCGAACCTGCTCGAAGCCTCAAAACGCCTAAAATAACATTGAAACCAAAAATCGCACCTCAAAACCAAATTAACCAACACTTGAACTTTAAACTTCTTCAACTAGCTCCGAACGCGACGAATCATACTTAGACAACTCGGAGTGACGTTAAATTTTACGCACAAGTCACAAATCACCATATGAACCTATTCCCAGGCTCGGAATCCCAAACGAACATCAATAACACCAAAGTGTACTCCAAACCAAATTATGAAACTCTAAAACCTTTAAGACGCAAACTTTCGACAATAAGCGTCGAAACGCTCCCGGTTCACCCGAAACTCAATCCGAACATATGCCCAAATCTAAAGACAAACCTATTGAAATCTTCAAATCCTAGTTCCGAGGTCATTTGCTCAAAGTGTTGACTCAAGTCAAACTTGGCCACCTTAGGCCACCATTAAGGAACTGCTTGTTCCGAATCCAACCCGAATCCTTCCAAAACCAAACAAATCATACCCACAAGTCATAAAACAGTAAAAGCACATAGGAGATGTATTAAATAGGGAAATATGGATCAAGAAAGCTAAATGACCGGTCGAATAGTTACACTAAACCTATTATGTATCCTGTTTGGCATCTTTGTTTCTCTCTTTTTCGGCGAGCATGGACTTTTAATTGCTTTTGCACTAGCGTCTAGTGAAGGAAAAATAAAAAATAAAATAAAGACTAAGTTCAGGGCTTTTGCTTACGTCTATGATTACAATGTGCACTCTCTGTCCTTATTTTATAGTCTTCTGTTAATATATGTGTGTTGAGTGGAAACATCCTTAATACCCCAACTAACTGATTTAAAAAAATTGATGTTTTTTCGTGTATCTAAATTACTCTACCCATATGTTAATTTCTCGATGTACAAGATCTTATGTAAATTTGTACATATTATTCTTCTTGTTCTTCTTTTTTTGTGTGTTTGTTGAGGAAACATAGCAATGGTGGTGTTGATGGATGTTCAGGCTGAATTGATTTTACTTCTAATAGATTTTGAAGGGTGGAAAGTGGTCTATATGATATGTATATTTGTTTGATCAAAAAATGTAAACCTTTGATTAAACTGATTAATTTTATATAAAAAGGGATTAAACCTAGTTAATAATAATATCCCAGATTTATAACTAGTCAACTCAAATTAAATCGGATAGTGTTGGCAGAGGATTAAATGTTGTGTAAATTCAATGTTTCAAGATCTTTAATGATAGAAGAATTTCATGCAATAAATAATAATAAATGGCATTAACGTAAATAAGGAGTATGATTCACCCAATATTGAATGGGGTGGATGATTTCTCCTTCCGACAGTGATGAATGATAGGCAAAAGCTATAATATTGGAATTATTCTAAGATCTGATGGAAAAGTGTGAAATAATATATAATCGAATCTTCTCAGAAAGGTAGTGTTTGTATTTTTTCTAGAGAGAATCCTCTTATCAAAAAGTGTTCTTATCAGAGAATGTTACATACCCTTTTTCTGCTCTCTTTTTCTATTTATATGGGACATACCCTAGTCAACCCTAAAAGTACAGACACCAAGAATATTCAATGGAATATTCTCTTGAATATCCTATTATAAAAACTAGTTGTTAGCACTGCCCTTGATACGCGACCTCGATCGTTACTGACTGCTCAACTACGAGCCCCGTTATCTACTAGTCGACCTCGACGATATCGCTCCATGATAAATTTCACTGAGGTAGATTTTGACCTATACAGTTAGTCCGTCCACTTATTGATGTCGACCCTGGGCGACCTTGATGAGCGGACTCTGTTAGTTAGGGTTGAGAAGTTTTATGCGAGCATGTCGAGTAGTAGCGCTTCGGATGGGATGGAAACGTGCCTTCCGTGAGCTGCAACCTTGGTTCACATCATTTTAGTGTAACGTTATGTCATCATGCGTCATTATTATATATTTTCCCGATACCCTGTATCGTTTCCCGCGCCTCTACCGTTTTGATTCTTGAGCTGGGAAATGACGATTTGCTTCCTTGATATTGATGCCCTAACTCTTATAAATAGGGATACTCAACCCTTCGATTTACTCTTTGCATTCAAAAAATCGAATTTTCATATCTTCTTCTTCCTTCCTCAATCAGAATCTCTGTTTTCTTGACCTTACTTCATACTCCTGCCTTCACTGATTTTGGTGGCTCCTGCTACTCTTGACTCTTCTGCATTTACACCTCCTCTATTCATAAACCAAAAGGGTTAATGTGTCTTCCAGTTCTGGGGGGTACCTGACCTTGTTCCCTTGGCAGTGGGCATGCCTCCCCATGATGATGGTGATGCCATTGTTGAAGAAGATGAAAGCTTTCCTACAGTGGAGGAAATAATTCCCCGTAACGAGAAGGCTAGAACTGACTTCTCAAAGCTGCCCGAGGATGACCCTGAGGCCGGGGAGTCTGAGATGGACGTGGCTGCCCTTGCTATTTTTAGGGCGAAGTTCAAAATTCCCGTCCATATCGATCTGGTCCCGGCTGGACGCGATGTGGTGCAGATTCATCACCCTGGATATTATGTGTTCTACGCATATCCATTCTACGTGGGCTACTCTTTTCCCATTCTCCCATTGGCAGAGGAATTCTGCCGCTACTACGGCGTCTACCCAGCTCAACTTTCTCCTTAAGATACAAGCTCATCCTCATAGTGACAAAGTACGTTGAATTGGCTGGTCGTGGGATCTCTCTTAGACACATGATGCACCTCTTTGCACCGAGTTTCCATAGGGGTACGATGTTGCACATTCATCACTGTGGAGGCAAAATCTTGGTAGTGAAGATGGACGATAAAGCAAATCATCGATTCTGGGTTAATTACTTCTATGTCAAGACTGAGGACATGGTGGCGAACGCAAATGGATTTCCTGAGGCGTGGAATTATGCCCGTGAGTATTTTTACTAAGTGCTCATTTTGCTCGTTCTGGTTGTAGTCTAACTGTTCTGTTTTTTTCTCGTTCAGCCGAGACTGAGCCCCATCCTTTGGTAACAGATATTCACGATTGGGTTAGCCAGGTCTTGCCTCACACTGTGGGGATTCGTGGGTGGCCGTCCTTTTTCAAGAAGTTTGGGCCCAAGCTTTCAGCGACTGGTGAGTTTGTCCATTCAAACTCATATATATAGTGACTTTTTACATACTCCGTTCTGACCTTGTGGTCGCATGTTCGTCATGACTTTAAAAGTTGACGTTCTAATCTCTTTTGCAGGTTGAGGGTCTTCGAGGAGGAAGAAAGCTCCTGCTCTGGCATTCCGTAAGAGGAAGGCCATTTCTGTTCCTGCTGCTGCAGTGAGATCTGCTCGGTCATCGACTACTGCGGCGGGTGTTTCCACTTCCCCTCTGTGTCATCTAATTGACGGGGACGATGAGGAAGGATCGTCGTCGAATGACTATAATCTGCTTCCACACAATAGGCGATCTATCGGTATCGGCGATGGAGGTGTCCGCGTGGGGAGTTCAGTGATGGAGGGCTTTGTCATCAGAGAAACGGCAACCATAGATCTCAGAGATGATGTCGAGCTGTTATCCACGATTCCGCCATCGTCGGGGGGCGAGGGATGTACGTTGCTCCCTTAGGTCGAAACGGGTTTTGAAGGGTCGGCGGCGCGAGTCCCTAACACCTTACAAGGGGGTGATACATCAACCTCATTACCAGCCGAGAATCCTTCCTCTTGAGTTGATACCAAGGGAAAAAGTGTAGCCGAAGAGGATTATAAGACGGGCTCCGATATGGACGTCGAGGAAGTTAGGATGATGGGCGAAGGACTCACCCGGCTTGAGGTGAGGTTGGAGGGGAGCACGCGGACTATTGCGATCCCTCTGGACCGGGATCTATTAGTTGACATGGAGGACGTGGTCCCTTCTCTTGGTCCACTCTGTTCCGATGTGGAGGGTAAGACCCTTGAGAAGCTAAAGGATTCCACTTTATCGAAGAGCATATCCGGCCTTGCTCTTAGGGTAAGTTTGGTATTTTGTTTCCATATTCATTTTTCATGTCGACTCTGACTTTGTTCTTATCGTAAGATGGAGGTGTAAGGCCATCTTCAAAAAGATGGAGCGGAAATATCGCGAATATCGTGACAAGCACTGTGAGCTCTACCTGTGACTTGGTGGCAGTAGCAACTTTAGGGCCTTCCGAAACGAGCTAAAGGAGAAGGATGACGAATTGGTGAAGGTCATCAGAAAATGTAGTGAGCTCGAGGTTAGTAGGGGGGTCGAGGCCCAATGCACCGACCTTCAGGACCAAGTTATCTCGTTGCGTGCCGAGCTAGAGGAGTTTCAACTTCGAGAGGCCATTTTGAATGGCGAGGTCGCCGAAAAGGTAGCGGGTTTGGAGAAGGCAGAGTTGGCCCAGTTATCAGCTGCGCGTAAAGCGGTAGCTTTAAAGGACACGATCTGTGTTATCCGTTCTGAATGGGATTGCGCCATGGAGACGGCTAGGCTCATAGAGGATCGGCTTGATGAGCGGATAGGGGATAGGGCTCGAGGCCGAAAAGGCACAGTTACTGACACAACCGTCCTCTTCTTCTTTTCCTGATGTTCCTCGGGTTCTATATGAATAATTGATTCATGTTGAGGCCCGGCTGGATATATTCAGGGATCTAATGGGGACGGGGGTTGTTTCGAAAGCCGACTTAGAGAACGCACATGCTAAGGCACGTGAAGCTCGGTTTGCTTTTGGCGATGACCCTGCTACACAACAAGCTGGTGATGATGAGGAAGACGTGGAAGGGATTGAGCAGGATGCCTGGTACGAAGATGAGTATCCCGACGGCGACGGTAATGGTCGAGAGACGGGTGGAGATGGTGTTGCTGAGATAGGTAGCGCGTAGTTTCTTTTCTTTCTTTTGCTTGTAACTCCTGTACATACTTTTGCTGGCATCTGCTTTAGCCATTGTAAGGAATATATTTGAAGTGTGAAATGTCGTTTTCGTTGTTTCGTATATAAATCGTTTCTTTCTGTTCGGGCTTGCACGCTTCTTTCTTTTGTTTTGTCGTTTGGTCGCTTCAATCATAAAAATTTGGTTTTGGTCATGGCCAGGGATTAGTAGGTGTTAATTCGAACGAGGTCGAATGTAACCTGTATTGACTTGGTTCGAGCGAGGTCGAATGTGAGTTAATTCGAGCGAGGTCGAATGTTAGTTAATTCGAACAAGGTCGAATGTTGGTTAATACGAACGATGTCGAATGTTAGCCAATTCGAACGAGGTTGAATGTTAGTTAATTCAAATGAGGTCAAATGAGAGTTAATTCGAATAAGGTCGAATGTGAGTTAATTCAAACAAGGTCGAATGTAAAATGTATTGAGTTGGTTCGAGCGAGGTCGAATGTTGGTTAATTCGAACAAGGTAGAATGTTAGTCAATTCGAACGAGGTCGAATGTTAGTTAATTCGAATGAGGTCGAATGAGAGTTAATTTGAATGAGGTCGTATGTGAGTTAATTCTAATGAGGTCAAATGTTATTTACTTAATTGTGGTCGGGGGCTGAGTAGATATTGAGGCAATGTTGTTCTGGCAAAAACATGGGCGAACTTCATACATTTAAATTTTGCTCATATACTTAGAGAAATTTACATGTTTTTCGGGCTGGCATTCCAGTCCCAGTCTATCTAGTCCCTTCATTGGGTGACTTGGAGACGTGTTGAGAGGTTGGGCAATGAACTGACCGTCCGGTGTCTCTTTCCGTTCTTATTTCGACTTGAAGTGTCATCCTTGTCGCCTCGTTAAAAACCTCCTTGAGATAACTCCATTGGGACAAAACTCAAGTGAGGGAAAAAGAGTACGACTTGGAGGACATAGTTTTTTAAAAGTTGAAGTACTTGAGGTGGGGACGTTCCAGTTGTTTGGTAGTAGTTTTTCTTCCATTGTTTCTAGTTGAAATGACCCTTTATTTGCTGCTGCCGTGATTTTGTATGGGCCGTCCCAATTCGTCCCTAGTTTGCCTTCCCGCGGGTCTTTACTTGCTTGTGTTTTGGCCTTGAGAATGTAGTCCCTGACTTTGAGTGGTCTGATCTTGGCCTTTTTGTTATAATAGCGTTCTTCTTGCTGTTTTTGGGCGATCATCCTTATGTAGGAGATATCTCTTCATTCTTCGGCTTTGTCGAGCTCTTGCCTTCTGCTTTCATCATTCCTTGGCCCGCTCTCATGGGACTATCGCAAACTGGGCTCTCCGATTTTGACTGGTATTACCGCATCAGTCCCTAAGACTAAAGAGTAGGGTGTCTCTCATGTGCTCGTCTTTGGCATTATGCGATAGGCCCAAAGCACTTCTGGTAATAGCTCTGGCCATAATCCCTTGGCGTCCTCAAGCTTTTTCTTCATGATGTTCAGTATTGATTTATTGGAGGATTCCGCTTGCCCGTTGCCCGTGGGATGGTATGGTGTGGAGAGTATTCTTTTGATATGCCACTTCTCAAAAAATTCGGCGACCTTTTTTCCAGTAAATTGGGGTCCATTGTCGCAACTGATCTCTTTGGGGAGGCCGAAGCGGCACACAGTGTTTTTCCATATGAAGGCGATCACTTCATGTTCGTGTATTTGGGCGAATGCTCCTGCTTCTACCCATTTAGAAAAATAGTCAGTTAAAACAAAAAGAAATAGTATGTTACCTCGCCCCGCAGGGATGGGGTCAACGATGTCCATTCCCCATTTGATGAAAGGCCAAGGAAAGTGACCGAGTGGAGATGCTCGCCCGCTTGATAGATCATTGGGCTGTATTTTTGGCATTGCTCGCATTTTTTCATGAAGTTTGCGGCCTCTTTTTTCATGGTAGGCCAGTAGTAACCTGCCTGTATGAGGTATCTGACCAGAGCTCGATTGCCTGAGTGAGCTCCGCAGTGGCCTTCGTGGACTTCTTCTAGGACGCGCCGCATTTGATTCGGGCCTGAGCATTTCGCTAGGGGGCCACCATACGTCCTTTTATATAGGTCGTTGTGAAGGATTTTGTACCTGGACACTTGCATCCAGAGCTTCTTGGCTTCCTTTTTATCATCTGGGAGTACGTCGTCCTGCAAGTATGTAACAATACGGTTGCGCCAGTCCCAACTTAGATTTATAGTCCATACCTCGATTTGATCTATCGATGAGTGGAGGAGGGTGACCACGTTTCCTTCTCCGGTTATGCTTTTAGTTGTTGCCGTTAATTTGGCGAGGCCGTCTGCTTTGATGTTTTGTGCTTGAGGGATTTGGTCAAGCTAGCATTCGTCGAACTCGGGTAGTAGTTTGCAGATCTCAGCCTGGTATTTTTGTAACCTTTGCTCTTTGATCTGGAAAGTCCCTGTGACTTTGTTGATGACGAGTTGAGAGTTGCAGCGTAGGATGACCCGCCTCGCCCCGTACTTGAGTGCTAGCCTTAACCCTACAATCACGGCCTCATACTCGGCCTCGTTGTTAGTCATGTCCGGGCACCTTATGGACTGGCGAACCACTTCACATGTTGGGACTTCGAGCACAAGTCCCAGTCCGGCCCCCGACGCATTGGAAGCACCGTCGGTGTACAAACTCCATAGATCTTGTGTTCGTGGAGAAGCGTGGGCGGCTTCTTTTTTGACTTCGGGCATTATTTCTGCACTGAAGTCGGCGACGAAGTCGGCAAGGACTTGTGATTTTATCATTGTCCGCGGTTGATATGTGATATCATGCTCACTTAATTCTATGGCCCACTTGGCTAACCTTCCCGATAGCTCGGGCTTATGCAAAATACTTCGCAAGGGGAAGGTTGTGACTACCGAGATGGGGTGGCACTGAAAATAGGGTCTAAGCTTTCGTGAAGCTACGAAGGCCAGGACCAATTTTTCGAAGTAGGGATACCTCATCTCGGTGTCAATTAAGGTTTTGCTAATGTAATAGATGGGAGATTGCATACCTTTATCTTTTCGGACCAGGACTGCACTCACCGCTACTTCAGATACGACGAGGTAGACGAGAAGGCGTTTCCCCGGTTCCGCTTTGGAAAGCAACGACAGTGACGACAGATAAACCTTTAATTCTTTCAGGGCTTGAACGCACTCGGAAGTCCACTAGAGGCCGTTGTCTTTCTTGAGTATACCGAAAATCTTATGACATCTGTCAGATGATCGCGAGATGAATCTCGACAGGGTGGCGATACGGCCGGCCAGCCTCTAAACCTATTTTTTGCTGGTTAAGTGCTATGGTATTCCTTCTATGGCTTTGATTTGGTCGGGGTTGACCTCGATACCTCTTTGCGATACTAGGAAGCCCAAGAATTTTCCTGAGGTAATGCTGAATGCACACTATTCAGGATTTAGCTTCATTCTGTACAGCCTGAGTATATCGAAGGCTTTTTTCAGGTGGTTGATGTGATCTTCTTTCCTTTTGGACTTGACCAACATATCGTCTATGTATACTTCCATGGTCTTGCCGAGTTGGTTTTTGAACATTTTGGTCACCAACCTTTGGTATGTCGACCCCGCATTTTTCAGTCTAAAGGGCATCACCCTGTAGCAGTATGTCCTTGGTGGGTGATGAAAGTGGTCTTCTTCTCGTCCTCCTCTTCCATGAGGATCTAATTGTAGCCCTAGTAGGCATCTAAGAAACTCAGCAGTTCATGCCCGGCCATTACGTCAATGAGCTGGTCGATATGAGGTAGCGAGAATGAATCTTTGGGGCATGCTTTGTTTAAATCTGTAAAATCTACGCACATCCGCCATTTTCCTTTCTTCTTTTTCACCATGACCACATTGGCGACCCATTGGGGGTATTTTGATTCCCTGATGGAGCCATTTTCTAGCAATTTTTCGAACTTCTCGCGGACTGCATCGCTTATTATAGAATTGAACTTTCGCCTAACCTGCCTTACCGGGGATAGAACAGGCCGACGTTCAACTTGTGTGTGGCGACCTCCTTCGGGATACCTGGCATGTCTGCATGGGAAAAAGCAAACAAGTATGCGTTAGCAGTTAAGAATTGATGAAATTTACCTGGTTCTTGAATCTTGCAACCAACGTAGGCTCTCTTGCTATGGTCGTTATCATCAAGTTGGACGGGGTCAAGGTCTTCTACGGTTGATCCCGTGGCATTTATTATTTTCGGATCTTTGATGACGTCCGTTTTTTCGTCACAGCTCGACCTCGACCCTGTTAATTGCTATGCATCTTCTGTTTTGCCCTTCATTTATTGGGTATATGTACAATCCTGGGCGATGCGAGATGTAGCATTCTCGAGATGTGCGTTGTTCTCTTCGTATGCTGAATACTCCCCATGGGGTTGGAAATTTGATAACTTGGTACAAGTTGAAGGGGATAGCCCTCATGGCGTGTATCCAAGGTCGACCTATTATGGCATTGTACGCCGTATCCTGGTCCATAATGTGGAATGTCATTTCCAGAGTGATGCCGTCAGCCAGGACAGGGAGTGTGATTTCCCCGGACGTTCGTTCAACTGCACTGTTAAAACTCGTTAGCGTGATGTAGCGTGGCACTATCTTATCCTCTAGTTTCATTTTTGCAAGTACTCAAGGGTGGACAATGCATGCGCCGCTCCCATCGTCCACCATAATGCGTCTTACATCTGTATCTAATATTCTTAAAGTGATAACAAAGGCATCATAGTGAGGGAAAACCAAACCGTAGGTATCTGACTTATCGAAGATGATACTTTCTTCGAGTTCTTCATATCGTTCATGAGTGATTGACCGTTTAAGCTTGTGGGTTGTGGTGAATTTACGCTATTGATCGAAATGTCGTCGCCTTCCCCGATGATCATTTGAATGGTGCGAGTCGGTGAGGGTGGTTTCGGCGGTCCCTGGTGTTGTTCACGTCCTCGGGCAAAATTGGTCCTCCCTCGGTTGCTCAACAATTCTTTGAGGTGTCTTTGATGAAGCATGTTCATGACCACCTGCCTTAGGGCGATGCAGTCCTCAGTTTTGTGACCACGCTCTTGGTGGAACTCGTAGAGGGTGTTTGACTTTCTAGTGCTTGGATCCAACCTCATCTTTTGTGGCCACTTTACTTTTGGTCCGAGCTTCTCCAATGGCGTAGACTATTTCTGAGGGTGACACACAAAAATTGTGAGCGGATAGTAAAGGGGGCGTACCTCTCTCATTCCGGTGAGTCCCTGTCCTTGGCCTAGATGGGCCCTCTTCGTGGCGGGAGGGGGGCATGATGGCGCTTCTTACATATGGCTGATGCCTTTCTCGATTGGATCGTGGAGCTGCAATATCTCTCCTGGCATCATTTCTTCGATCCTTCCTGGTTTCGGCTTGGATCGTGGTCAATCGATGGGTTGGACCATTCATGTCGTCTTCGTCTGCACGGACCTCGACACAGTAGGCGTTGTGTATTTCATCCCAAGTAGTTGGAGGATATTTTATAAGCTGACTTAATAATTTTTTGGTCGCCCTTGAGCCATTCCTGTTTAGCCTATTCTGGAAAGCTGCTATAGCTATTCCTTCCGATACATTTGGTAAGGTCATCCTTACTCTGTTGAATCGAGCAAGGAAGTCCCTCAATCCCTCTCCGGGTGATTGTTTGATGGCAAATATACTGTTCACTCTTGCCTTCGCCTTTTTATCCCCAACATGGGCCGTTACGAACTTGTCAGCCATCTCTTCGAATATTTCAATGGAGCGTGCGGGCAGCTGTGAATACCAAGTTAATGCTCCTCCGGTAAGGGTCTCGCCGAACTTTTTCAACAAGATGGAGGAGACTTGTTCTTTGGCGAGATCATTGCCCTTTACCGCAGTGACATAGTGAGTCACATGATCTTCGGGGTCGGTCGTACCATCATATATTTTCAGATAAGGCGGCATCTTGAAGGTCTTGGGTATGGCATGTGGGGCGGCTTCATCACTGTAGGGTTGCTCAACGAACCGACCAGCGTCTCTTTTTGGCAAGAGTTTTGGGGCACCCGGTATTTTGTCGACTCTTTCTTGGTGCTCTCTCATTTGATCCCAAAGCATTTTGTTTTCATTTTCCATTTCTTCCATTTTTCTCAGAATGGCAATGAGGGTGTCGTTTCCTACATTATTAATATCATGAGTGATACCCGTTACAGGAGGGGGAGGGCTGTGCTGCTCGGCCTTTGCTGGTGTAATGCAAGCCCTTGCATTTGTCAGCCAAGCCTCAAGTAGTTTCTTCACCGCTGGTGGCGCCTCTTCTGCTGTGGACGTGGAAGCTCATTTACCATGGGATGTTGTGATACTGCCGTGAGGGAGGGGCGACCCACTTCACCAGGGGGAAGGCGTTAGGCGTTAATTCTTCTTCTTCTATTTCAGAGACTTCATTGATGGTGTTTAAGAGGCTGGTAGTGAGATTGGCCACTGCCTTCATTCTTTCTTCTTCATTACCTGCCTTGTTAGATCCGTGTGTACAAGGAAGTAGGAGCTTTGTGTTTATTATTTTTGAACTGTGCCAGTTATAGATCTAGAAGAAACTAAAAACTTAATTAAGTATCCCCATAGACGGCGCTAAATTATTTGACCAAAAAAATGTAAACCTTTGATTAAACTGATTAATTTTATATAAAAATAGATTAAACTTAGTTAATAATAATATTCCCAAATTTATAACTAGTCAACTCAAATAAAATCGGATAGTGTTGGCGGAGGATTAAATGTTGTGTACATTCAATATTTCAAAATCTTTAATGATAGAAGAATAAATAATAATAAATGGCATTAACGTAAATAAGGAGAATGATTCACCCAATATTGAATGGGGTGGATGATTCCTCCTTCCGACAGTGATGAGTGATAGGCAAAAGCTATAATATTGGAATTATTCTATCGAATCTGATGGAAAAGTGTGGAATAATATATAATCGAATCTTCTCAGAAAGATGGTGTTTTTATCTTTTCTAGAGAGAAAATCCTCTTATCAAAAAGTATTCTTATCAGAGAATGTGTTTTTATCTTTTCTAGAGAGAAAATCCTCTTATCAAAAAGTATTCTTATCAGAGAATGTTACATACCCTTTTTCCCCTATCTCTTTTTCTATTTATATGGGACATACTCTAGTCAACCCTAAAAGTACAGACACCAAGAATATTCAATGGAATATTCTCTTGAATATCTTATTACAAAAACTAGCCGTTAGCACTGCCCTTGATACTCGACCTCAGCCATTATTGACTGCTCGGCTACGAGCCCCGTTATCTACTAGTCGACCTTGACAATATCGCTTTCCACGATATCGCTCCATGCTAAATCCCACTGAGGCAGATTTTGACCTATACAATATTCTATGTATATCTGTGTGTGTGTGTGTGTGTGTGTGTGTGTGTGTATATATATATATATATATATATATATATATATATATATATATATATATATATATATATATATATATAATATGTACTTACGCTATACCTATATAATCATGTACATCTGTGTAATATTAACAATTATACAGGATTATACATAATTATACGTAGTTGTACAATATGTACAACGAAAGAGAAAGGTTTGACTGTATATACTATGTATAAAAGTATATACTCAACGTATACCCACCATATATTAATAATTCTTCGATTGTACACTAATCTCAAAAAGGATGGGCTTTTTTTATTATATAGATTGTTTAACTATGTATATTTGTACATATGTGATTGTATATCTATGTATATCCACTACATAGTAACAATAAATATCCTTTAAGAAAATAATTTAAAAAATAGCTTATAAAATATGTACAAATTATAAATACTAATATAAAAACAGATATACCTCATAAGTTATACGATCTACTTGGGGAAAATTCTAACATTAGTTTGCTTGTGTGTCTATTAACAAGTTTATTTTTTTTGTTGGAAAGTATTTTCCAAATAAAGATGAAAAGGATTAAGGTTGGAAGAAGGAGAGACAAACGTGTCGAAAGGTCGGGGCTACAGAAGGTGTAAATTAGAACGGGGCTACATGCATTGTAAACTGGTAATTTGGGATGCATATCTGAAAAATTATCTCAAAAATATATCCTAGTCCCATTTCATGACTAATGGGTCATGGCCCAAGATAGCCCCTATATTCTAGAAGAATTAACCCATTTCATCACTAATGGGTCAGAATCTTATGGTGATCTGTTAAGAATTATGAATAATTTGTTTCAAAGTTACGACACAATCTATGCTAAAGTCCAGACAATCTGCCGGGACATAAAAATAGCACGGGCTAACCAGTTTTCGGATTGGTAATTCAAAAATAACCAGCATTTGCAAAGTCATTGAAAAATAGCCACTATTTTGGTGCAACACGGACCGGTCCAGCATAATATACTGGAGATTGTTGCACCTGTGTATGAACTTCCAGCATATTATGCTGGAACTCCAACAAGCGGAAAGTCCAGCATAATATACTGGAGATTGGAGCACATGTGTATGAACTTTCAACATATTATGTTGGACCGGTATATTATACTGGAACTCCAGTATATTATGCTGGAGTTATACTGGAACTCCAATATATTATGCTAGAGTTATACTGGAACTTCAGTATAATATACTGGAGTTCCAGTATAATATACTGGAGTTCCATTATATTATGCTGGAATATTTTCCGAATTTTGAATAGTGTTTTCGTTCAAATTTATCTTTACATGAAAAGTGACTAAATTTTGATTACTTTTAAAACTGTGGCTATTTTTTTAATTACCACTTATAAATCTGACTATTGTTTAATTTCTCCCGCCGGGACTAATGGCAAGCCCATCAATCAAAAACTATTGGTGATCTACGAGAACAATTTTGTATTAATTTTCTGGTGATTACCATGACTTGTGGCAAGCCCATCTATCAAAAACTCCTAGTGATCCACTAGGATAATTTTTATTAAACTCACGGCGATCATGATCAGGAGCATATTTACGAAACTCTCCCCTTTTGAAGAGAAACTAATCATTTGTTTCGAAACAAAGAAAAAAAAGAGTTTTCTTTACTTTCTTTAGGGTGACTTGCACAAATCTCATGTTTTAATGTTACTGTATAAACTTTGATGTCATTTAAAAAGGTTTTGCAAAAATAACTTGGGCGCCTGAACTTGGCAGCAAAATCTGACATATCGTTAGGATTTTTAATTGATGGGTGAAATTTGCCTTGTCGCAAATCTTGATGAACAGTCAGGATTTGGCCACAAATCTTCATAGATCGTCAAAATTTGTCATCTAATGCTCGCGAATCGTTAGAATTTGACCAATAATCTTAACAACTAGTCATAACTTGTTGAGTACTTCCAAAGCAATTTTAAATCAACTCTAAATTTGATATTCATAATACTAATCCCAATCATTATCAATAGTTGGATTCAACCCAAACCTTCAAAAATTAATGTACACATTTTGTCTCTTTTCAACAAGTTATTTCATGTTCTTCAACTGTTGTTCAACTAAACCAATTCAAATTATTAGGAATAGAAAATATAAGGTCAATGGAGCTTATCCGCTCAATTCCAACCACAAATAAAATAATGAGTCTTTATTTTCTACAACACATATCTCATTTTCTTTAATTTTAGTTATGTGCTCATAATTTTTGCAAAAAAAAAAAAAGACGAGGAAGAAGGAGAAGAAGGGTGAAGAAAGATGAGAAAAAGGAGTACTTTCAGGAGGAGAAGTTTTAGCGGATATTTATATTTGGATGGTTGTTATGTTAACGGCTTGTATGGATGGTTGTTACTCGTTGTATTCTATCGTATTGTTATTTTAAATACAATATTTGTTTTGATTGTTACTTAAATTTTATTGTATCGTATCGTTAAATCCGTCGTTACGTAACGACAACAAATTCCACTTTGTGGAACGACCGATTTGGTGTGATCGCGTTATTATCTTATTCTTTTCTCTCATCTTGCCCTTTTTATTATTAAATAGTTTTAAATTATCCTTTACCCTACCTTTTTATATAGTAATATTACCTCGTACCTTATTTTATTTCTTATAATATTGCAAGTTTATCCTTCATATTGTTGGTGCATGACGTCATGAAACGACATTGTTTACCCATAAAACGGTACAGTTGAATTTGTTCGTAATTTCTAGACAAGTGAATTAACAACAATGATGAGATCAAAAGCGAGAGAATAAACTTGTATTAAAATACTGTATAGAATATAGTATAAGTTAGCCAGAAAATTCGTCCCCTTACAATGATAACTGGGCTCCCTATTTATAGCTATGAATAGGAAAGGAAGTCCTAGGATCATGCCCTTTTTTAATGTCAATTATGAGGGCCATTGATGAAGATGTAACGTTAGACATAAATGCCAAATTTCTTGTAACGGGCCATCATCATTAATGCTGCAAAATATTTCGCATTAAATGTTACCGAGCGCAAAGCATTTAATACTCATTTTATGATCGTTATTCCTTCTGGTGACAAGCGAAATAGATATGTTCAATGGTCATCTCCATCTTGTGTTCTACGTGTCTTTCCTTTAAGCGGCCACATGTCATGTCATATTTTTTCCTATACAGATAGTCCTCTTGCTTTCCGGTAACATAACTTTATGTTACCGGGAAGTTGGTAGAAATACTCTTTTGGCAGGAATTACTATAATTCCTTTTGAATGCCACTGATGGCTGATTAGACGCCTGTCTCTCCGCATTTAATGCCCTGAACACGTGTCCTCCCATGATTTAGCACGCTTTTTGCCGATTATCGAGGTAATCATGGCCATGAATTTAGCCGCCAAAATTTTAGTTATACGCATCCTCCTCCTCTTATATACTTCATAAGTTCTCAAACTCCTAACTTGCATCTTATTCCCAACTTTTCTCTAATCTTCTATGAACCAGAAATTTTCCTTTCTTCTATTCCAATGGCTTCCTCTTCAAAACGTGCTAGTTTTTCAAAGGGAAAGAACAAAACCGAGGATTCAGTTCCTCTAATAGTGTGTTTCATCATCCCAAGAAGGCTTAGTATTGCGAAGGATCTTGAAGAGAAATTTCCTACTGCTAACCCTCGTACATGGGCCGTTAGTAGATACCCTTCTTCTATTCGCCTTTTCAGTATTCCTGTTGTGAAGGAGGACTGCCGCTGCTCTGAATTAAATATTATTGCTCCTGATTTATCGGAGAGATTGACCCTTCCCAAGGAAGGCTTTACATATTTCCTTATGTATCCCTTTACTTTAGGTGCGTTTTCTTTGAGCGGAGAGCTTGATTCCGTAATTGCGGAGTTTTGCCTTCGCTACCAAGTGTGCTTGGCACAGGTAAGTCTTTCAGTGTAGAGGACGATTGCCGGCCTTCAGCGTCTGTGCCAAGAAACTGGAGAGGAGCTAACCCTAGATCATATGATGAATCACTATTCCCCCAAAATCTTTTGCGGGGGAATGATAAACCTTTGCAAGCGTGGCCACCATGGTTTGCTGTCTAGCATGGACGACGACAACGACCGTGGGTAGATGGAAAAGTTTGT
This sequence comes from Nicotiana tabacum, assembly GCF_000715075.1. NCBI lineage: Eukaryota > Viridiplantae > Streptophyta > Magnoliopsida > Solanales > Solanaceae > Nicotiana > Nicotiana tabacum. The sequence continues at coordinate 39,220,631 of NC_134094.1, forward strand.
TGCAGTTGCCACCGGTGACATTATTCCAACAACGACATCATCCTTTCCGGTTGGTTAGAACTGTTCTCATAAGTTCTCGTTAATACATCTTTTCTTAATAAATATTCTTTCATGCTTGTATTGATCCTTCAACCTTCGTTTGTTACAGCAACTCGATGGATCCCACCGGTGATAGAACGCTTGGACCGGTGGGTTCAGAAGATCTTGGACATCACAATGCCCGAAACTCGTTTGTGAAAAGAACTGTCCATTAAATACGGGTGGAAGGCCAAAAATTATGGTAATTTTAATTTACCTCGTTTTCACATTTTGAAGAACTTGGTTGAACCCTTCTGACTTGCTCACAAAATTAGGTCTACCTGCGGGCTCAGTTGATGTCCCCGAGGAGGATGTTTTTGCTGACCCTGCTGATGCGGTGAGGCTGCTTCAGGAGGCACTTACTTGAACAGGCGTCTACGGGCCTGCTTTGGGCGCAAGCATTTCTTTACGGAGTCCCCAGCCAGAGAACAAGCAACCAAGAAGGAGACGTTCCTCTGCGGAAAAGAATAAGAGGCCAAAGGTTGATGCCCTTGAATCATCTCCGGTGGCGATAGTGACTGGTCCACTTTCGGGCCGGTCATAGACACTGTGATGATCGACGATGATGAAGAAGCTAGTGATGAGGGAGCTTCTTTACATAGAAGTATACGATCCTCATCATCTCAACACGATGCTCAGCCTGTTGAGACAATTGCAACATCTGAAGATGACGTCTCAGCACTCTAGGGAGAACTTGATTTGGTAGATAATGCCAATTCTCGTTCTCGGGCCCTAATTGTTGTAATTGGTACTGCGAGGTTGAGTACCGGGTCCATGCTATCTTTGGTTAGCGAGCATGAAATAACCAGCATTGCATTTGATGCAGCTGCTTCTCACTCTTCCACTCCATTAGCTTCATGTCCACCTTCACCATCACCAACGACTGCTACATCATTCCCATCTACATTCACTTTTCCAACAGTGGTTTCTACATCATCTCCATCGGCCGCGCCTAACCATAAAGAAGGTGCCCCTCCTCCACAGTCCCCAGTTCATGGGAATTTGGGAGAAAATTATGCTGCCCCTTCTGAAGATCCACAAAGGAGGAGGAGTGTTACCCTTTCGGTCTCCACCGGGTGCAACTTGCTTTCGAGGCCATTGGAGCTTGCTAACTATCTGAAGCCTTTGGCTTCAGAAAATGACTGGGAGAAGATTGATACATTCTTGGGAGAATGTTTGTTGAACAATGCTATGCATAACACTGCAGCGGTACGTTCCTTTCTTCTTCTGTTATTTCTTCTACTTTTGAACAAATGTACTCTAAGTTTTACCTCTTCTTGTTTTGTAGGCCAATTTTCTCGCTTTTGAGGGCCTTCAAAGGCTGATTCATGAGAAGGAAGAACTTACTTCTGAACAGGATCAGATTTTGGCGGAAAGGGACCAGACTGTTCTCCACCTATCGAAACTGGAAACCAAGGCTGCTGAGGTCGTTGTTTTAGAGGCTCATTTCCAGCAAAGTGAGCAAGAAGTGATAACTCTCAGCCAAGAAGTTGGCCCGCTGAGGGTTAGACTTGATGAATCCAAGGCTAAATGGGCTGAAGTCCAGGATGCCATTCTTGTTGCGGCCGACCGCGAGGCTGCCTCCCCTGAAAGAGTGATTAATTTGGAAGCAACCTTAAACTCCAAAAGCGAAGAGTTTGTTGTTGTGTGGCAAAACATGCCCAGTTGGAAAAGAAGTACATGAAAATTATCGAGCATAACAGGCTCTATAGTTCAACTATCCGTGAGCTCGATGTCAGTCTCAAATCTGCTAGGTCCGCCCGGGAAAACCTTTCCGCCGAAATTACTTAACTCAAAGAAGAACTCAAGCACCGAGCTACTTCCCTCATTGTTGAAAAAACTCATTCCATGTATAGCATGAGAAGAAAAACCTTGGGAGTGGCCGAGACTGGTATCATTAACATTGATGCCAAAATTTCTAAGGCCCAAGAGCTTGAGTTGGCTACAAAAAGTGGACTCCCAAAGCAGTCTGACGTTTCAGATTCTTCTGATTCCGGTTCTGAGTTTTCGGTAACTAAAGAGGGATCGGAAGGTGATGAAGCTGAAGACCAAGCTGGGGAAAACGTTGATCCATCGGTGAAACCAATTCCCGGGGATGCGGATACTTTTCTTCCTGATTCCTGAGACGTTGCAACTTAGCTTTTTTTTCTATTTTGTACCTTTATCATTCTGACGCGCCCTTGTAAATAAAAACATATTTTTTTGCTCAAGCATCTTTTGAGTCTTATTTTTGTTTTGAATATTCATGCAAGTCTTTAACTTTCATACTTGCTTAAGTATTCTGCGCATGTTGTTCTGTTCGCACTTTATTATGTGTAATCTCGGATGCTTTTTCTTCGAACCATTTTGGTTCTGAGAATTATCCCTTTTACATGAGGGTTTCAATAAGTATTTGTGCAAGTTTGCTTTTGCGTCTTTTTCGTATGCAACTTCGGGTGTATTTTTTCCCGATGGTATTATGGATTCCGAGCATTGATCCTTCCGGAACCAACCCTTTAATGTGAGGGTTTTTATAAGAGAGAGCCCTCTTATGTTTGCGGTCTTCTTGAAGAGGACGTCCCTTGTTCATTACAACACAAACATTGGAAGTATTTGTTTAACTTTCAAATGGTAAAATTAACTCATCGTTCAGACAAGAAACAAGCTAAAAATAAAAGGATTTTATTTCATTTAATTCCTTCTATTTTCAAAAGTACATAAGCATTTTGCTATGCAGAAAAGAGATTTCCATGACTTGTGGCTATAAAGAAATTGCCATGACTTGTGGCTATCTTGTACAACTTGTTTCTATGGGGCTGACTGCGCAGTCTCTGGTCCCGATGATGTATTATGTTCCGGATTTTTGTTCCCCGGTTGACGTGGCATTCAATGTTGCCTGGCATTCAGTATTGCCGTAACCCCATACTACTCCCCCTGGTGTTCGAATGTGAAGAATGCGAATTGGAATACTGGAAGTCTTGTATCTTTGAAGATCCCACCAATGAATCTCTAGGTAATCCTTCACTCGGCAACATATCTTGTTTCCCATTAGGAACCCATGCTATCGAGCGAAAGAATACCTAACAGTCCTCTAGTGGTTTGTGCTCGGATACGATCAGGTAACCCCTATTTGGTAGCAAACTTAACTTCCCGGTGGGAATTTGATATCGAAGCAAAGATTATCTAATCGTCCCCGAGTGGAAACTTGTTTGTTCGCCTTGTTATCAAAGGTCTTATCAATGTTATCTTCGTAGTATGTTTTTCACTGTTGCCTCGTTAAAATCCTTGCCAGAAAAACCTAGTTGGGACAAAAACTGAATGAAGGAAAAAAGAGTGCAGCACATACTTTCTGTTTGACTGTTGTTCATTAGTAGTAATATCTTTTGAGGTGAGCCACGTTCCAGTTGTTGGGCAACTTGTCTCCATTTTGGTTCTCCAACTCATATAATCCTTTCCCAATGATAGTTGAAACCCGGTAAGGGTCTTCCCATGTTGGGCCTAACTTTCCCGAGTTGAGTTCCCATGTGTTTTGAGTTACTTTCCTAAGGACCAATTCTCCTACTTTGAAATAACGGAGGTTGGCTCTTCAATCATAATATCGCTCCATTTTTTAGTTTTGAGCCACCATTCTGACATGCGCCAAGTCTCTGCGTTCCTCGAGAAGCTCCAAGTTGATTAGCATTGCTTCGTTGTTTGATCCTTCGTTCACCTCAAAATACCTTAAAATTGGTTCCCCCACTTCCACCGGTATCAAAGCTTCTGCACCATATACAAGGGAAAAAGGTGTCTCTTATGTGCTTGACTTGGCCGTTGTTCGGTAGGCCCATAGAACCCCCAGGTAATTCTTCGGGCCAACTTCCTTTTGCTGCTTCCAACCATTTCTTGAGGTTTTAAATAATCACTTTGTTTGTTGACTCCGCTTGACCATTTGCGCTCGGATGATAAGGTGAAGAGGTAATCCTCTTTATCTTTAAGTCTTCAAGGAACTTTGTAACTTTTGCACCAATAAATTGCGGCCCATTGTCGCATGCAATCTCTTTTGGTATTCCAAACCTGCAAATTATATTTTTCCACAGGAAGTCGACCACTTTGCGTTCTCCGATCTTCTCATAAGGATCTGTTTCCACCCATTTAGAAAAATAGTTAGTCAAAATTAAAAGAAACCTTACCTTTCCAGGAGCCGGTGGCAGTGGTCTGACGATGTCCATCTCCCTTTTCATGAATGGCCACAGGGACAGAACCGAATGCAAGATTTCTACCGGTTGATGTACTAGTGGTGCGTAGCGTTGACACGTATCACATTTTCATACAAAATCTTTAGCATCTTTTTCCATACGTGGCCAGTAATACCTTGCCCGAACTAATTTCAGCACCAAAGAATCTGCACCTGAGTGGTTGTCGCATATCCCTTCGTGGACTTCTCTCATGACATAGTTAGCTTCTGATGCTCCTAAGCACCGGGCCAACGGGCCTTGAAAGGATTTTCTGTACAATTGGCCTTTCTTGAAGCTATAACGTTCAGCTTTGGTGCGCAACGCTCTTGATACTTTGGGGTCTTCGGGCATCTTTCCATGCTCAAGATAATCGATTATTTCGTTTCTCCAGTCCTAAACAAAACTAGTCGAATTCACCTCATAGTAACTATCTGTGTACAAGGCTGAGTTCATCAGTTGTACTACCGTCCCTGATTCTTATCCTTGGATTTCTGTTGATGAGCCCAAATTTGCCAATGCATCTGCTTCCGCGTTATCTTCCCTCGGGATATGAGTTATTGACCACTCCCGGAATCGTGCCAATAGAGCCTGAACCTTTGCCACGTATTATTGTATACGTTCCTCTTTGGTGTCAAAAATTTTGTAGACCTGATTTACCACCAACTGTTAATCACATTTGATTTCGATGACTTCGGAGTCAAACCCCTGGGCCAATTCAAGCCCTGCAATCAAAGCTTCATACTCTGCTTCATTATTAGTTAAAGGAATTATTATGATGGCTTGCCTTAAGGTTTCCCCCGAAGGCGTGATTAAGACTATTCTGAGCCCAGACCCTTTTACGTTTGAAGCTCCGTCCGTAAATAAGGTCCAAACCCGATGTCGATTCTGAAACCATTATTGCCTCCTTGGCTTCTAGAGGCAATAGTCCCAGACTGAAATCGGCCACGAAGTCAGCCAAAACTTGTGACTTAATTGCAATCCTCGGTTTATATTCTATATCGAACTCGCTCATTTTGACGGCCCATTTGGCCAATCTACCCGAGAGCTCAGGTTTATGGAGGATATTCCTTAGAGGAAAATTAGTCACCACAGCTATCGGATGGCATTGAAAGTAGGGCCTTAGCTTCCGGGCGACGACTATGAGAGCTAAGGCCAGCTTTTCCAGATGTGGGTTGCGAGTTTCTGCTCCCGTTAAAATTCTACTAACATAATAAATGGGAGATTGCATACCTTCATCCTCCCGGACTAAAACTGGACTTACTGCAACTTCTGAAACCGTGAGGTAGACTAGCAATGTTTCACCTTCTTTTGCTTTTGAGAGCAACGAAGGGCTTGAAAAATATTTCTTCAACTCCTTCAAGGCTTGCTGATACTCCGGTGTCCACTCGAAATTATTTTTCTTTTTGAGTAGTGCGAAGAAGCGATGACATTTTTCCGATGAACGGGAAATGAACCTTCTCAAAACTACCAATCTCCATATGAGCCTATAGACTTCTTTTATGTTAGACAATCGATTTGGGATGTCCTCTATGGCCTTGATTTTGTTGGGATTTACCTCATTTTCCTTTTGTGAGACCAAGAATCCTAGAAACTTACCTGAACTGACCCCGAAAGCACATTTCTCAGGGTTAAGTTTCATATTGTGCTCCCTTAGGATGTCGAATGTTTCTTGCAAATTCTCTAAGTGGTCACCTGCACTCAAAGACTTAATGAGCATATCGTCTATATATCCTTCCATAGTCTTTCCTATTTATTTTTCGAACATCTTATTCACGAGTCGTTGATAAGTGGATCCGGCATTTTTTAGCCCAAAGGGCATCACATTGTAACAATATATACCGAAATTTGTTATAAGCAAAGTCTTTTCCTGATCTTCTGGGTTCATCTTGATTTGATTGTACCCAGAATAAGTATCGAGGAAACTCATTAGCTCGTGCCCGACCATAGCATCAATCAACTGATCAATATTTGACATTGGGAATGAATCTTTCGGGTACGCCTTATTCAGATCCTTATAATCTACGCACATGCAAAATTTATTATTTTTCTTAGGTACTACTACTACATTGGCTAGGCAATCCGGATATCTTACCTCTCGGATTGAACCAATCTTAAGTAAACTAGTTACCTCTTCTTTGACGAATTTATTCCTTACTTCGGCAATAGGGCATTTCTTTTGACTTACCAGAGGTATGTTGGGATCCAAGCTTAACTTGTGTACGACTATCTCCGTTGGGATTCCTGGCATATCCTTGTGCGACCATGCAAAACAGTCGGCGTTAGTTTTAAGGAATTCAATAAAAACAGATCTATGTTCCGGGTGCATTCCTGTTCCCAAATTGAATTTCCTTTCTAGGAATTCTTCGAACAACTCAATCTGCTCTAGTTCCTCTGCCATGGACTTTGTTGCGTCCGTCCCTTCCGGTACTTGAAAATACCTTGGTACTGATATTATTCCGAATCCTCTGTCCCCGAGTTATCTTCCTCTGGTTCGGGGGTAGGTGCCGGTTCCAGTAATTGCTATGCCGTACGCTCCTTTCCTTTGCTACTGGAAACCAAAATCGCATTCATCTCCCTTGCTACCAGTTGATCACCCCTTATATGTTTGATCCTCTCGGGTGTCGGATATTTTAACAATTGGTGATATGTTGAAGGCACGACTTTCATCTCGTGCAGTCATGGTCTTCCCAAGATGATGTTATATGCCATGTCTCTATCTACCACTTCGAAGAGTGTTGTCTTCGTTACTCCCTCAGCGTTCGTGAGCAACAAAATTTCTCCCCGGGTTGTCACGCTTGCGAGGTTGAATCCGACGAGGAGTTTCGTTGCCGGGATAATGCTTTCGGTGAGTTTACTCTTCATTGTATGATATTAGCTGAACTTTCTGGATCCACTAGAACACGTTTAATTTTATATATAACACATTAAAAGAAATTGCCAGTGCGTCATTATGCGGCAGTAGTAATCCGTGTGCATTTTCGTCCGTGAATGTGACATCGTCTTCCCGAAGCCTCTTATTATGAGTTATCGACACTTTTGTCTTCTTTGCTACCGAAAAGGTGACCCCGTTAATTTCATTCCCTCCGAAGATCATGTTGATCGTTTGGCGTGGAGGTTCTTCTCATGCTTTCGAGGTTTACGCGTCATCCCTGTTCCGACCATAGTTATTTTTAGCTCGATCACTCAAGAATTCTCTAAGGGTGACCATTCTTTAACAGCGTTGCTAATTCTTCCCATAGGTGTCGGCAGTCCCCAGCCCAGTGACCATTAGTGCCATGGTATTCACACCATAAATTGGGATCCCTCTGGCCGTGATCGAATTTCATAGATCTTGGGAATCGTGCCTCTTTGATATTCTTCATGGCCGACACCACCTCTACGACACTGACATTGGAGTTATATTTTGATAACTTTGGGTAAGAAGAATCTCGCGACCCTGAGATTTCTCTATCCTGCAGCGATCTGTTGTTCCGGCCACGATCAGTCCTTCTATCAACGGTGAACCTGTCTGTTGACCGGAAGTTCCTTCCACGGCCATCTGTCTGCTCGTAGGGCAAAAATCGCCCCCTCGAAGTCCGTCTATCTATGTCAATATATCTTTCATTTTTTCTCTGTTCTTCTCCCGTCCTTTGGTCGACGATGGAAAGTCAATCTGATCGTCTTCGATCCTTATTTTTGACTCATACTGGTTGTGGACATCCGCCCAAGTCGTCGCTTGGAACTCGAGCAGACTTTTCTTCAACTTCTGAAAAGCATACGAACTTCTCGGATTTAAACCTTTGGTGAATGCTTCAGTTGCCCATTCACCCGGGACTGCTAGTAGCAACACCCTTTCCTTCTGGAATCGGGTAATGAACTCTCGTAATTACTCAAATTCTCCCTGCGCGATCCTGAATATGTCGGCCTTTCGGGCATGTATCTTTCTGGCACCGGCATGAGCCTTGATGAAGGAATTCGCGAGCACCTCAAAGGAATCTATGGAATGCTAGGACAATAATGAATACCACGTTAAAGCTCCCCTTGTGAGAGTCTTACCAAATTTTTCAGCAACACGGACTCAATTTCGTAAGGAGCCAAATCATTTCCTTTTACTGTTGTTGTGTAGGTGGTAATGTGCTCCTATGGAACTGAAGTTCCGTCATACTTCAGTACTTCAGGCATTTTGAACCGCTTTGGGATCAATTTCGGGGCTGCACTCGGCTTGAACAGTAACTGCATATACTTCTTCGAGTTTGGGCCCTTCAATACTGGTGGCGCACTCGGGATTTGATCCATGCAGGCGTTTACTTCCTTCATAAATCACAAGAGTTCATCCTTGAATGGATCGTTCTCGTGATGGAGTCCGGATCTACTCCCCCAGCCCGGTCGGACCCAACTTCTCCCCTAGGAGTGTTATTATCAACTCTCTGTGTCGTCTGGTTCGCGGGGACATCAGGAGGAACTGGATCTCGTCTTTTTGCATTATTTTAGGTACCCGATAGTGCCTGCTTCAGTTCTGTCATAACCTAATCCTGCCGCGTGAGATGGCCTAAAATGATAGCATGTTGCTCTTGCAGGACCCTTATTGCATCCGCCACATGCCCCTCATCAACATCATCGGGAGTTGTCTCCCGAACCTGTCGAGGGTACCGCCTGTCATGTTCCGGTGTGGCGTCGTTCCCCTCATTGCGAGTGCCATTGATTGAATCCTCGAAATGAGGATGTTCCCCTTGAATTTCAGGGTTACGTGTGCCGTTAACAGCGTTATCTGCCATTTCTTTTGTTATTTTTGCTAAGACAAAATAATCAAACACGTTAGAAAAAAAGTCAAGGATCAATTTAACTGCCCGACTATCTAGGCCCTACAGTGGGTGCCAAAATATTTACCCGTAAAATGGCACAGTTGAATTTGTTTATGGTTTCTAGACAAGTGAATTAATTTAATCCAAAATATAATAAAATAACTGATGAAATATAAAATACTTAATCTTAGAATATAGATGAAACAGTAGAGCTAATGAGTCCGGGAACAAGATTTCAGTGTACAACAATGATGAGATCAAAAGTGAGAGAATAAACTTAATATTAAAATGTTGTATAGAATATAGTGTAAGTTAGCCAGAAAAATCGTCCCCTTACAATGATAACTGAGCTCCCTATTTATAGCTACGACTAGGAAAGGAAGTCCTAGGATCATTCCCTTCTTTAATGTCAATTATGAGGGCCATTGATGAAGATGTAACGTTAGACATAAATTTCAAATTCCTTGTAACAGGCCATCATCATTAATGCTGCAAAATATTCCGTATTAAATGTTACCGGACGCAAAGTATTTAATACTCCTTTTATGATCGTTATTCCATCCGGTGACAAGCGGAGCAACTATGTTCAGTGGCCATCTCTATCTTGTATTCCACGTGTCCTTCCTTTAAGCGGCCATGTGTCATGTCGTATTTTTTTCCATACAGACGACAAACAATACAATTTATCCAAATATTATATATATCAAAACGATACAGTACAATACAATACAATATAATATACGATATATTATGAAATGATACATAACAATCATCCAAATAAGCTATAAAGGACACTCGGTGAAAATTCTTGTGTTTTCTAATAATTGTTTTGGTGGGAACTCAAATTAATAGTCAACCTTAAATATCAAATGGTTAATAGCCTGTTTGGCCAAGCTGGAGAAATCAGCTCATTTTGAGAAGTATTTTTTTCAAAAGTGCTTTTGAAAAAAGTACTTTTGGGCAGAAGCAGTTTATGTTTGGCTAATCACTCTGAAAAATACTTTTGAGCAATAATTTGTGTTTGGCCAAACTTTTCATAAAGTGCTTTTAAGTATCAAATTACGAATAAGAACATGAATATATTTATTTAATAGTTAATATTATAAGTAAATAAATAATCTCAAAAATTTACTATTACATGCAATAATTAAATCTTTTTATTTTATTTAAGTAAAATATGAAAATAAAATTTAAAAGTACTTAATTCTTTTAATATAAGTTAAATATATTAAAAATTATTCAACAAATATAAAAGCATTCACCCCTAAAGTCACTATATATTAGAAAGTTATCCTAAAAATAATAAGAAATATTTATACATTAATATCCTAAGTATTAGGTTTAATGGTTATTTTGGTATATACTATATTTTATTAAGGGTATTTTTGATAAGAAGAAAAATCAAAACTGTTTCTGTTTGTGCTTTTGGGAAGAAGCTATTTTTTTCTGCTTTTCAGAAACTGCTTCTGCTTCTTCCCAAAAGCACTTTTTCTCCCAAAAAAGTTTGGCCAAACACCTCAAGTTAGAAATAAAGTGCTTTTGAAAAAAAAAAAAAATACTTCTAGCCTCTTGAGAAGCTTGGCCAAACAGGCTATAAATCAACAAAAAAAAAACCAAGGAAAGTCAAGAATTTCCCCTCCTTTCATTTAGCTCGCACGAAAGAGTGAAATAAAATAAAATAAAGTGAGGGATTTTGTTTTTCTTCCAAGTCCACAAATTGTTATTCCTTATTTCTTCCATTACTCTTCACTTAATCCAAGTAACAGAGTGAATATAATTTCTCTTCATTTTTCCTCTTTCTCCCCTCCCATTTTTCCTTCTTTTATTTTCCTTTCCCTAATTTCTTAACAACAAATTTTGTATGATAAGTTGACCGCCGGTATCGTTAATCCGTGGTCGGTCAAGTCATCTCTCTTTTGCTTCATTTACTTATTCCGTAATTTCTTTTGTGCATTATGCTTAACTAGTACTTCATCACTCTTCATAAGCTAAACTGTTTTAATTTAATCCTTATACAGTTGTGTATTGCAAGTGGCCAAGTGGATGAGCATTTTTTGGCTTGAATGTACGAAACTACTTTTTGAAAGTCACTTTACAGAGCAATATATTAAAATGTGTGGACTTTTATTTTGATTTTGTTACGGTGAGGTGTAATAATTATAGCACATAATATTATGCTTAAGTTATGTGGCGATGTTCTCTTTTGGAGGGACAAACGAATATTATGTTATGTCATAGTTTAACCGAGACTACCGAAAGACATCCGTAAAAATAGCATGAGCTAGCTAGTTTTCGGACTAATAATTAAAAAATAACCAGCATTTACAAAGTTATTAAAAAATAGCCACTATTTTGCTGCAACACGAAAAGTTCCAACATAATATATTGGAGATTGGAGCACCTGTATATGAACTTCCAGCATATTATGTTGGACCAGTATATTATGTTGGAAGTTCAGTATAATATACTGGAACTCCAATATATTATGCTGGAATATTTTCCGGATTTTGATCAGTATTTTCGTTCAAATTTATCTTTACATGAAAAATGGCTAAATTTCGATTACTTTTGAAATTGTGGCTATTTTTCAATTACCACTTATAAATCTGGCTATTTTTGAATTTCACACAAGACAGTCCTTCAATCTTGGGCGATGTGCACAGATAGCCAGTAATAACACATGTATTTACTTTTAAGCCACTGTTTTAAATGTATTTAGTCTTTAGCCACTACTTTAATAAACCTTTACCCGCCCGGACGAAAATACCCTTTTGCTATATAGGATTTCGCTAATACATACGCTCCTTATTCACGATCAGCAGCAGCTCAAACTTACGTGCAAACTTACGTGCAAACTTACGTGCAGAGAATTGTTGTGATCGTCCAAAATTGCAAAAGCTTCTCTTCCGATTTAAAACTTTTTGTCAAAGTTCAGAATTCAACTTTCTCGTCCAAAATTTACCATAAAATTACAGTAAGTTCTAACGTTTCAAATATCTCTATATGCTTTTGTGTGTTTGTGTGGATTTTTATTTCGTTACTGAAGAATAAGATGCTAGGAATTTGATTTTTTTTCTTTTCTGTATTGATAACGTTAAGGACATCGCGTCCTTAACTCTGTGATTGTTCTGTAAATATTGAGGACATAATGTTAAGAATTTGGTGTCCTTAACATAACTGTTGTTCTAAAAAATATTAAGGATAAAGTGTCCTTTGTTTTACAACTTGTATTAATAAAGTTAAGGACACAATGTCCTTAACTTCATGAATGTTGTTCTAAATATTAAGGATATAGTATCCTGTATTTGCAAATTATATTAATAAAGTTAAGGACACGATATTCTTAACTTTATGATTGTTGTTCTAAATATTAAGGACACCATGTCCTTAACATTTTCACTATACACATCAAAGTGAAGGATACCATGTACTTAACATTTTTACTGCACACATCAAAGTTAAGGATAATTTGTACTTAATATTTACACTGCACACATCAAAGTTAAGGACAACTTGTCCTTAAAATTTTTACTGTACACATCAAAGTTAAGGACAACTTATCCTTAACTTTTATAATGCACACATCAAAGTTAAGGATAACTTGTCCTTAACTTTTACAATACACACATCGAAGTTAAGGACATCATGTCCTTAACTTTTACAATGCACACATCCAAGTTAAGGACACCATGTCCTTAACATTTTGACTGCACACATCAAAGTTAAGGACATAGTGTCATATTTTTGCAACTTATACTGATAAAGTTTAGGACATGATGTCCTTAACTTCATGACTACTGTGTAAAAATTAAGGACATAGTGTCCTGTTTTTGCAACCTATACTAATAAAGTTTAGGACATGATGTCCTAAACTTCATGACTACTGTGTAAATATTAAGGACTTAATGTCCTGTATTTGCAACTTGTATTGATAAAGTTTAGGACATGATATCCTTAACTTCATGACTGTTGTTCTAAATATTAAGGACATAGTGTCCTGTGTTTTGCAACTTGTATTGATAAAGTTTAGGACATCTTGTCCTTAACTTCACGATTGTTGTATAAATATATCCTGAATTTCCCATTTTCTTGACTTGCAGGATGGATACAATATGTATTATAGTTGCTTTTAATGGTAGATGGACTGCAGACTATAAGTATCTTGATCATCAAACAAAGCTTGTTCTAGTACCTGAGGCAATTCGATTTGAAGATTTCATTAACCAGGTCTTTGAAGTTATTGAATTGGATAGAGACAAGTTTGAAGCAATGATATGGTTTGATATCACTCTGGGAACAAGCAAGGGAATGCTTGTATCCAAAGATTTAGATCTTCACACATGTATAGAGTTACTAAAAAGTCATTCACTCTTCAAGGGCTGTCGTTTCATTGTTGATATTTCGGAAAGAGTTTTTGATTCTACAAGCACCTTTGAACATGTCAATACAGAAACTCAACAAGACAATCAAGACAAATGCCAACAAATAATGGAAATAGATGTGGTTGAAGCTCAACCAATAACTGAAGAGGTGCTTCAAACATTTGATTCTATTCAAGTAGAAGGACAAAGCATTATAGAGATTGACAACGAACAAGCTTTGGGTATTCAAGTCTTAGAGAGTGCACGGGTAATAGAAGAAGTTGCTGAAAAAACCTTTACTCAACTAACTAGACAAAGCTCAAATTCGAAACAAAAAAAATCCCCAACTACGATATTAAGAGAAAATGCTTCGTTGGATGAAATAAAGGTGGGATCAATATTTGACAAAACAAAGAGTATAATTAACTATTTTTCCAATATAGCAATTAAAGGACATTTTGAATTCAAGTTTGTTATATCAAGCTCAACAAGATATTCGTTGAAATGCAATGATGATAGGTATGGGTGGTGTGTGCGTGCTTTCAAAATTAAAGATTCAACACTATTCAAGATAGTAAAGATTGAGAAAAATCATGACTGCTCAGTTAACACTATGAAAGCTGATCAAAGGCATGCAACTTCAAAGTTTATTAGTGGCTACATTATCGACAATCTTCGAGACCCAAGGTTTGAAGTTACACCAGCCTTTGTCATGGCAGAAATGCAAAAATTGCATGGACTAGACATTAGTTATCACAAGGCGTGACATGCTATTCAACGTGCTTTAGCTTTAATAAGAGGAACTCCTGAAGAGAATTATGAATTATTGTCTTTATACTTGTATATGATGAAAAGTAAAAATCCGAAAACATTCACTAACATAAAGATAGACGACAACAACAGGTAAACAATCAAAAAGAGCTTATTAGTCTATTTTATAAACTTAAGAACATGGTGTCCTTAACTTGGATGTGTGCAATGAAAATATTAAGGACATGGTGTCCTTAACTTTGATGTGTGCAGTGAAAAAGCTAAGGACATGGTGTCCTTAACTTGGATGTGTGCAATGAAAAAGTTAAGGACATGGTGTCCTTAACTTTGATGTGTGCAGTGAAAATGTTAAGGACATGGTGTCCTTAACTTTGATGTGTGCAGTGAAAATATTAAGGACATGGTGTCCTTAACTTGGATGTGTGCAGTGAAAAAGTTAAGGACATGTTGTCCTTAACTTTGATGTGTGCATTATAAAAGTTAAGGACATGGTGTCCTTAACTTTGATGTGTGCAGTGAAAATGTTAAGGACATGGTGTCCTTAACTTTGATGTGTGCAGTAAAAATATTAAGGACATGGTGTCCTTAACTTGGATGTGTGTAGTGAAAAACTTAAGGACATGGTGTCCTTAACTTTGATGTGTGCATTGTAAAAGTTAAGGACATGGTGTCCTTAACTTTGATGTGTGCAGTGAAAAAGTTAAGGACATTGTGTCCTTAACTTTGCTGTGTACAGTAAAAATATTAAGGACATGGTGTCCTTAACTTTGATGTGTGCAGTAAAAAAGTTAACGAGATGGTGTCCGTAACTTTGATATGTGCAGTAAAAAAGTTAAGGACATGGTGTCCTTAACTTTGATATGTGCAGTAAAAAAGTTAAGGACATTGTGTCCTTAACTTTGCTGCGTGCAGTGAAAATGTTAAGG
Organism: Nicotiana tabacum; assembly: GCF_000715075.1. NCBI lineage: Eukaryota > Viridiplantae > Streptophyta > Magnoliopsida > Solanales > Solanaceae > Nicotiana > Nicotiana tabacum. The sequence continues at coordinate 39,235,741 of NC_134094.1, forward strand.
ATATGGTGTCCTTAACTTTGATGTGTGCAGCGAAAAAGTTAACGAGATAGTGTCCTTAACTTTGATGTGTGCAGTGAAAATGTTAAGGACGTGGTATCCTTAACTTTGATGTGTGCAGTGAAAATGTTAAGGACATGGTGTCCTTAACTTTGATGTGTGCATTGTAAAAGTTAAGGACATGATGTCCTTAACTTTGATGTGTGCATTGTAAAAGTTAAGGACAAGTTCTCCTTAACTTTGATGTGTGCACTGAAAATGTTAAGGATATTGTGTCCTTAACTTTGATATGTGCAATAAAAATATTAAGGACAAGATGTCCTTAACTTTGATGTGTGCAGTGTAAATGTTAAGGATTTGGTGTCCTGTATTTTTAACCTTCTGTTAAACTGTATTTTCAGGTTTCTTTATATGTTTTATGCATATGGATCATCAATAGCTGGTTGGAATCATTGTAGACCAGTGATTGCTGTTGATGCAACTTTTTTGAAGTCAAAATATCGTGGTGTTTTAATGATTTCAGTTTCAAAGGATGCAAATAACCAAGTATTCCCACTAGTCTTTGGAATTGCAGAATCTGAAAATAACAATTTCTATGAGTGGTACTTTAGTGAGCTTCGCAATACAATTGGGAACCGTGACAATTTAATCTTTTTATCGGACAGGCACCAATCTATTGCACATGGCATTGCAAAGGTATATCCTGAAAGCCACCATGGGATTTGTATCTATCATTTGGAGCAGAACCTAAAGCGAAGAAAAGTAAAAAGTGAGGTCATAAAATTTTTCCAAAGTGCTGCAATAGTATACAGGCGCAAAGAATTTGATCTATATATGTCAGATATAGCAAAAGTTGATAAGAAGATTTTTGACTATTTGATGGAAGAACCACCGGAAAGGTGGGCACATTCTTGTAGTCCACGACGAAGATATGACATGCTCACAACAAACATAGTTGATTCAATAAATTATGTGCTATTAGAAGCAAGAGAGTTGCCCATATTAAGAATGATGGATTTCATCCAAGTGAAGCTACAACGTTGGTTTTATGAAAGAAGAAATGAAGTAGAAGGAACTTTTTATGACGTTTCTTGTTGGGTAGAAGAGGAATTGAAGAAAAAGATAGATTTAACTTTTACTTTAAATATAAGTATTATGTTCTTACTTTAGCTTATTATTTTAATGATAATTTAACATAATGTACTAACTTATAGTTTTTTAACTTTGAAGGTCTTCCCTGTTGATTCATGGCGTTCTAGAGTTGAGGACGAAGGAATTACTTTCTTGGTGGACTTAAACAAAAGAACATGTGATTGTTTTCAGTTTTAATTTGATGAATTACCATGTATACATGCAATTGCAGCTATCGAGAAGAGAAACATCAAGAAGTCCAATTTCTGCTCGGACTGGTACTTAAAAGAATCTTGGTTGAAAACATATGAAAGACAAATGTTAAGTCACAAATTATTAAACCTCCAGATTTCAAAGTCCCGACAGGTAGAAGGCAGAAGAAAAGGCATATTCCAGCTACCGAATCATCAAAAATAACATTCAAATGTGGTCGTTGCAGAAGAATTGGTCATAATAGAACATCTTGTATATATTCTCCGGCAATCCATCCATTTTCAAGGAAGCATAGAGAATAATAGATATATCCACTTATGTTTATCTACTCTTTTAAGTTTTTGCTATAAATTGGATTCATTTAGATTGTTTTTATTTGAGCAAGTAAATATTAGCAGATGGTTATATAAAAGATGTCCTGAATTTTCAAAGTTTCTTTGCACTTGCTTTTTGTTTTTTTTGTTTTTTTGGGAGTTCAATTTACCTTTGTCGGACCAATTATTGTTTATGAGATTTTATTCTTGCCGTAAGTAAACAAGAAAGTCCTTTTCTTTATATAATTTGACGCCTGCAACTTGCTACATCTTTATTTTTAAAATGAGATTGGTACAAGTAAAACTTAAGGACATAATCTTTTACAAGTCCTGAAAATTTCAAGTATGAATCTAATATTAAGGACATAAATTTCTAAAATGTCCTTAACTTATGGAAATCTCAGATTATTATCTAGATTTCCAGAAGTTCAGGACATTTCAGAAAAATATGTCCTGAATATTATTTTCATCCTTCAACAAATCAGGACGTTTATGAACATAATGTCCTGAAGTTCTACAACAATCAATGTGTCTTTTGCTATATCTCTACAGATTTAATAAAAAACTGGCAATTTAAAATGGACAAATCAGTAGTTATAAAATTGACATCTGCAGCTTGCTAAACACAGCTTGCTACATCTTATTTTTAAAATGAGATTGGTACAAGTAGACTTCAGGACATAATTTTTTGAAACGTCCTGAACATTTGAAGTATGAATCTAATATATAGGATATAAATTTCTAAAATGTCCTTAACTTCTGGAAATCTCAGTTTATTGTCTATATTCCAGAAGTTTAGCACATTTAAAAAAATATGTCTTGAATATTATTTTCATCCTTCAACAAATAAGGATGTAGTTAACAGATTCTGAAATTCTACAACAATCAATGTGTGTTGCTTTGAATTTCTAAAAACTTCAAGACAATTTAATCAAAGACTGGCCCTTTAAAACTGTGAAAAATGGACAAATCAATAGTTAACATAAAGAAAGAAATTAATAACACGATGCCTTCATATTATTGCTGAAACTGTAATTTAGCATAGCTGTGACCAAAATATTATGCTATGCAAATAAAATAAAGTGCCTTGTGACAATTTACAGGATATTTCAGAATTCATATGGATTCTTTACAGCAATTTTATATCAATTTCACTACAGCTGACTTTCTTTACAACTACACTACAACTCCTTTGGGCAGAAAGTTTTATTTTCATTATCATAGTCGTCGCCAACATTTTCTGGTGGTGTATCATAACCAGAATTTCTTTTCCACTCTCCATGTGCCCAAAGATTTGCTGCAAGTTCTTTTCTGAAGTTTGATATGTCCTCAGGTTAAAATTTCTCCACATCCTTTCCCATCATCAACAACTCCACATACTTGATTAGGAATGCACCACAATCAGTCCTAAGAAAAATATGGAGTCAATTAAATAATATCTTTAATAAAATAAATCTAAAGTACATATAAATTATATAGCAAATGACAACACGTACGATCCAGTTTGGTGTGGTGATCTTTGCCACTGAATATCAAATTTGTTGAATGCATTTCCAAAAGACTTGTGATTTTTCTCAAACTGTGAGAACTTTAGCAAGTGGGGGATCATGCGTGCATACATTTCAATGTGTTTCATTCCTTGCTCATATGGCTCACTATATATGGAAACGTACACATCAATCTTTCTCTCATTCAAGTCCAATACCCCCAAAAGAAAATGTGTCACAACATCATTATCTTCTGAAGGAAGCCGACATAGAAAAAAGATTTTGTCAACCTTTGTCCAAGCAATTCCACATCTACGATTGTCACCCCACACATATGGTGTGAGAACCAACTGATTATCATCACACCAAAACAAATCTGAAGCATCTTCATTGAAATCCTTATACACAATTAGTATATAGTTATCAAAAAATATATCTGTAGTTGTGCAACGAAAAGGATGGGCGCAAGGGTGGTAGCATTCCTTCTTTCTCAAATAATACAAGGCAATGTCAATATGCTTCATAAAAAGGCAAAAAAAGAAAAAAAATCCATCAGTCATAAATAATTAAAAAACAATAAATTAAGAAGAAAGAAAACAAATACCTTGTGAATTATCAAACCTTATCATCAAGTACAAAGCTACTATCTGCAAGCTCAAGGAAGAATATTTTTCTACTGATTTTTTGATGGTATAATTTATATGGATTCTTTCTCACACCATTATCCTCAGCATATATATCAGTTTGTCCCCTAAATTAAGGACACTTGGTCCTGAACTTACAGTAATAAGGTCATAAGTTTAGGACACTTGGTCCTGAAGTTAGAGTTGCAAATTCAAAATTTAAGGACAAGATGTCCTTAACTTACAGTTACAAGTTCAAAAGTTAAGGACACTTGGTCCTGAACTTAGACTTACTAGCTCATAAATTAAAGGACAATTAGTCATGAACTTAGAGTAACAAGCTCATAAGTTAAGGACAATTGGTCCTGAACTTAGAGTGGAAGTTCAAAAATTAAGGACACTTGGTCCTGAAGTTAGAGTTGCAAATTCATAAATTAAAGAACAATTAGTCATGAACTTAGAGTAACAAGCTCATAAGTTAAGGACAATTGATCCTGAACTTAGAGTGGAAGTTCAAAAATTAAGGACACTTGGTCCTGAACTTAGAGTTGCAAATTCAAAAATTAAGGACATGTAGTTCTTAACTTACAGTTACAAGTTCAAAAGTTAAGGACACTTGGTCCTGAACTTAGACTTACTAGCTCATAAATTAAAGGACAATTAGTCATGAACTTAGAGTAACAAGCTCATAAGTTAAGGACAATTGGTCCTGAACTTAGAGTGGAAGTTCAAAAATTAAGGACAGGTAGTCCTTAACTTACAGTTACAAGTTCAAAAGTTAAGGACACTTGGTCCTGAACTTAGACTTACAAGCTCATAAATTAAAGTCCTGAACTTAGAGTAACAAGCTCATAAGTTAAGGACAATTGGTCTTGAACTTAGAGTGGAAGTTCAAAAATTAAGGACACTTGGTCCGAAGTTAGAGTTGCAAATTCAAAAATTAAGGACAAGTAGTCCTTAACTTACAGTTACAAGTTAAAAAATTAAGGATACTTAGTCCTGAACTTAGACTTACAATCTCAAAAGTTAAGGACACTTAATCCTTAACTTAGAGTTACAAGCTCAAAAATTTAGGACATTTAGTCATGAAGTTAGAGTTGGAAGCTCAATACACTTAGTCCTGAATTTAAAATTACAAGTTCAAGATACAAATGTAAGCAATTAAGAAATAATGAATACATTTAGGAACTTACACTTTTTATTTCTCCTTGCCCAACTACCCAATAAATTTCTTCAATAAGTTTTCATCATCTTTGGCATAATGAAAAATACATGTACGAGTACATTTTGATTTCATCATCTTTCCATTTCCCTTTCCCTCGACCAAGCTCTTCTTCAACATTTCCTTCAACCTCCATAGACAAACCCTCACCAATGCTCATTTGTGTAGTCGGAGGAGTAGGAGTAAGAATAGCAAATGATGGACCATCAAAAACAATACTATCTCTCTTCCTTTTCCTAGTATATTGGTTAACGGCTTCATTTTTGTTTTGCTCTGGAAGCAACACTACATATACATTAGTTTGCTGCAAGTCGTCAATTCTATGAATTGTCAAATGAAGAGACAAAAACTATGGACATAATTTTTGAAATGTTCTGACAATTTGAATTATGAATACAATATTAAGGACACAATCAATACTTGTGTTAGCCACGCTACCTTCTTGTATTTCTTTAATAGACAATAGTGCTGACATATTGCTTGCATTTTCTTTATCTTGCAACTGTTCTCCATGTTCTTCGATTGCAAGTTCACAAGATTCAGTAAAATATTTACAAGAGCTAACACAATTAGTACTTGTTACTAATCTTTGATTAAAACAAACATGTATAAGATGAAAAAAATCTCCGTCTAACCTTTTGCAACTGTCAAGATTATACCAGTTAAATCATTATCTTGACTAGCATTTTTTTGGCTTCCAATATTGTCTATAAGAGAGAGAGGTATAGAGATATCATATGTTCCTTCTATACATTTGCAAACAATCTCACTTATGCTTGTTCCTTGGGTATTTTTTATGTCTTGAGATTGTCCTCCACTTCTCTCTTTTGAAATTTCATCAGCTTGATAGTCCACTCCATCTTCTTTCCTTGCAGTTTCAAAAGATTCTGTAACATTTATAATTAATACTTGTTACTAATAGTTTACTAAAACTAACATTCAACATGTCATGAAAATTCCATCTAACCTTGATTGGCATCATTTTGATTTCTAAATTTCTCTTTAAGTGAGAGAGGTGTAGATAGATCATGTATTTTTTCAACACATTTGCATACAATCTCACTTATACTTGTTCCCAATGGATTTTCTAAATCCTAAGATTGCACTCCAGATTTACAAATTATGTCTGTTATACTTGTCTCTTTTGGATTTTTCTGGTCTTGACATTCCATTCCATCTTGAACTTGCACTCCATCAAAAGATTCTACATACATTTGTAATCACAAAAAAGTTTATATGTATTATGCTATTGAATATAAATTTCAATGATAACAAATTCAAAAATTATATCTAACCTTTCCCAATTTCGATGCCAATATCAGTTTCATCTTCTAGATGCGCATCTCTATAATCGCTTTCATAATGATCTTCTACATGCACATCTATATCATCACATTGATCATCAACTGCATCTTTGCTAATTGGAACACTAGGTTCTCTCTCTATGGTCCTTTCATGAGGTTTGTCAAGAAGCTTCAATAAAGTATCAATCTTTGATCCTAGGTTTTTCTTTAAGCATTTAAAATAAGAATCAGAATGTTAGCTGCTTATAAGTTACGGACATTGGTCCTTAACATAGAGGTACAAGCTCAAAAATTAAGGACAAGTGTTCCTTAACTTAGAGTTACAAGAACAGAAATTATGGACATGTAGTCCTGAACTTAGAGTTACAAGTTAAAACGTTAAGGACAAGTAGTCCTAAACTTTAAGTTACAAGCTCACAAATTAAGGACACTTGGTCTTTAACTTAGAGTTACAAGCACAGAAATTAAGGACAGTTAGTCCTGAACTTAGAGTTCCAAGTTCAAAAAATAAGGACATATAGTCCTGAACTTAGAGTTACAAGTTAAAAAGTTAAGGACAAATAGTCCTAAACTTCAAGTTACAAGCACAGAAATTAAGGACAGGTAGTCCTAAACTTAGAGTTCCAACTTAAAAAACATAAGGACATGTAGTCCTGAACTTAGAGTTATAAGTTATAAAGTTAAGGACATGTAGTCCTGAACTTAGAGTTGCAAGTTAAAAAGTTAAGGACAGGTAGTTCTGAACTTAGAGTTACAAGTTAAAATGTTAAGGACATGTAGTCCTGAACTTAGAGCTACAAGTTAAAAAGTTAAGGACATGTAGTCCTAAACTTAGAGTTACAAGTTAAAAAGTTAAGGACAGGTAGTCCTAAACTTCAAGTTACAAGCTTACAAATTAAGGACACTTGGTCTTTAACTTAGAGTTACAAGCACAGAAATTAAGGACATGTAGTCCTGAACTTAGAGTTACAAGTTAAAAAATTAAGGACAAATAGTCCTAAACTTCAAGTTACAAGCACAGAAATTAAGGACAGGTAGTCATGAACTTAGAGTTCCAAGTTAAAAAAATAAGGACATGTAGTCCTAAATTTAGAGTTACAAGTTATAAAGTTAAGGACATGTAGTCCTGAACTTAGAGTTACAAGTTAAAAAGTTAAGGACAGGTAGTCCTGAAATTAGAGTTACAAGCTAAAAAGTTAAGGACATGTAGTCCTGAACTTAGAGCTACAAGTTAAAAAGTTAAGGACATGTAGTCTTGAACTTAGAGTTACAAGTTAAGAAGTTAAGGACAGGTAGTCCTAAACTTCAAGTTACAAGCTCACAAATTAAGGACACTTGGTCCTTAACTTAGAGTTACAAGCACAGAAATTAAGGACATGTAGTCCTGAACTTAGAGTTACAAGTTAAAAAGTTAAGGACATGTAGTCCTGAACTTAGAGTTACAAGTTAAGAAGTTAAGGACAGGTAGTCCTAAACTTCAAGTTACAAGCTCACAAATTAAGGACACTTGGTCCTTAACTTAGAGTTACAAGCACAGAAATTAAGGACATGTAGTCCTGAACTTAGAGTTACAAGTTAAAAAGTTAAGGACATGTAGTCCTGAACTTAGAGTTACAAGTTAAAAAGTTAAGGACAGGTAGTCCTAAACTTCAAGTTACAAGCTCACAAATTAAGGACAATTGGTCATTAACTTAGAGTTACAAGCATAGAAATTAAGGACATGTAGTCCTTAACTTAGAGTTTCAAGTTCAAAAAATAAGGACATGTAGTTCTAAACTTAGAGTTACAAGTTAAAAAGTTAAGGACATGTAGTCCTGAACTTAGAGTTACAAGTTCAAAAGTTAAGAATAGGAAGTCCTAAACTGAGAGTTACAAGCTCAAAAATTAAGGACATGGTGTCCTTAACTTAGAGTTACAAGCACAGAAATTAAGGATATTACCTTGATGTCATTTTGAATCCTTTTTCTGATAAAGCTATTTTTTTATGTATTCTAGTACATTCTACCTCCATATCCTTTTTGAACTTATCCGATAATCTCTAAATCAAAAACCATAAAAACAAAAAAGTCTCTTAAGCAAAAATAAGCAAATAAAAAACTAATGGTATACAAGACAGAAAACCTACGTTAACAATTTTCTTAAGCAAGTCTTCATCAATTTGTGTTGAAGGCATTGAACTTTGATCTTGAGACAATGGCACATGCATACTAGTGGGCTCCGCATCTACTTCAGAAGAAAGAAATGGTACTATCTCGAGCAACTGATACAACTATTATATAAGAAAAAAAAACATAACAAAAAAATAGCTAGTAATCCTGTTAACTTACTTTTTCATTATGGAAGTACTTTTTACATAGGGTGTCATAATGTGGAGATTTCATATCTGAATAACATAGCATCCGGGGGAACCCACATTCTCTGAAGTTCACAAATTATTTTTCCTGAAAAATTGGGAATACTTCCATAATCCAAACACAGAAGGCGAAAGGGAAGCCAAGTATAGTATAACTGTCCTTCTCTTTATCTTTATCTTTCTCTTTCTCTTTCTCATTCTCATTCTCATTGTCTGAAGTATTTTGTTTGGGCTTCAAGCAGCTTTTCAATGATTTTAGTAACTTTTCATAACAAAGAGAGCCCCAATTGAAAGAAGAGCAGAGTTCATCGTCATCTACGATTTTCATTACCTGCTCAGACATATTCTGATTCTTGCGCTTCCCCATCAACACAGATTTAACAAAATAAATTGTTGCCAACTTCACCGTATCATCATGGCTGCCTACAAATGATGCAGTTGTACCATATAGGTGACTAGTAATAAAATTCCATAAATCGCCTAACTCGATTCTATCCTTTCCAGGGAAGTAGACTTTCGAAAGCCTATTCTCTCTTTGACGTAAAACTTTGAAGTCCACTGAAGAAGAACATTTCAACCCAGTAATTATCTGGAACGCTTCACGTGTAAACTTCACTTCATGATCAAAAACCTTGAATGTCATTGAATGCGAGTCATTGCTTATAATTTCTTAAAGCAACACATAATGAATAAGTCTGCCACAGAACTTCACACCTTGCAATCGGAAAAAGTTTCCGAAAACACCATCCCTCAACTTCTTCCATTGCGTGTTCGACAAGAAACTTTTTATTGTTTTCTTATACTGAAAATCTCATTTCCAATAGCTCATCGAATTACGCCAATCATCAAACTCGAAAACACGATCTCCTTCCATTAGCACACTACAAAGAAGGAAATAGAACGTAAACATTAGGACTATTTTTCTGAAATGTCCTTAATATTTAAACTACAAAACTAAAATCTAGGACCTAAGTAGATGCATCTTTAATAGAAGAACAGTAAACTAAAATTAGCTTACAAATTCTTAGGACTATTTTTCTGAAATATCCTTAATAATTAAACTACAAAACTAAAATCCAGGACCTAAGTAGATGCATCTTTAAAAGAAGAACAATAAACTAAAATTAGCTTACAAATTCTTAGGACTATTTTTCTGAAATGTCCTTAATATTTAAACTAAAAAACTAAAATCCAGGACCTAATTAGATGCATCTTTAATAGAAGAACAATTAACTAAAATTAGTTTATAAATTCTTAGGACTATTTTTCTAAAATATCCTTAATATTTAAACTAAAAAACTAAAATTCAGGACCTAATTAGATGCATCTTTAATAGAAGCACAATTAACTAAACTTAGCTTACAAATTCTTAGGACTATTTTTCTGAAATGTCCTTAATATTTAAACTAAAAAACTAAAATTCAGGACCTAATTAGTTGCATCTTTAATAGAAGCACAATTAACTAAAATTAGCTTACAAATTTGTAGGACTATTTTTCTGAAATGTCCTTAATATTTAAACTAAAAAACTAAAATCCAGGACCTAATTAGATGCATCTTTAATAGAAGCACAGTTAACTAAAATTTTTAAACACAGTTAGCTTATAAATTCTTAGGACTATTTTTCTTAAATGTCCTTACATAATCAATATATTGATTGAACCACAAACACATTTCAATACCAAAAGGTTCTCAATAACTTTCTCACAAAAATCTGCACCTTATTCCTCAGCGAATCAAGTTATAATCATTATTTTGGACATTTCACACATACTTGATGACAAATACATCATTGATCACGATTAGAGATATACAAAAAGGAAAATGCATAAAAGCAAAATCGAAAACATACCAGTACGCTGGTTCGCTGCAGAGAAGATGACAAAGTAGAAGAGATTAAGTTGGACAAAGTATACGCAGAAAATTATTGTGGGCTGGGCAGGAGCGATATTGAGAGAGCGAAATTTTGCTTATGAAATTTTGGCTCTGAACTTCAATCGAGAGAAGAGAGTTGCATGCAGGAACGATATTGAGGGAGCGAAATTTTGCCTATGAAATTTTGGCTCTGAACTTAAATGAAAGAAGCGTATAAAGGAAGGGTTTGGGAATAAAAGAAATAGAAGAAAGGGTAAAAATATCTTTTCATATTAGTTTTAATAGAGTAATGGCTATTTTTGCTCAACATTAGAATTGGTGGATAAAAAATAAACACCACCTTATTTAGTGGCTACCATACGCCATTTGGGCTTGTATTACATTACTATACTAATATTAATAGGAGAGAATAAGAGGAGCTTCCCGTTAAAGTGAATTGATAGAAAAATTAAGTCATTTCATTTTATTTCCTAAAATATTCTTTCTTTATTTATGCTTCCATAAAAAAGACGGCGACTTCTTATTTGTTCCTCTTCGCATCCTGTATTAATAAGGGTTACACGTGTTGAGCCCTTTTTTGGTCAATTTTATACAAGATGTATCTTACTATATACTCCATATTGTTTGCCTCTGGGTTAGTTCATTATTTCGACAATTGTCATTACACAATTTAGTAAATACAATGTTTGGAAAAATAATAGGGATCAAATGAGAAGTTCTCCTTTGTGCTGCATGTACCGCTGCATAGTCATATATTTTCCAATAAGCCACGAAAGTTGGTAATAGGGATGATCTAATATTATGTTACCCTAAATATTCATTAAAGATTAATGGTTTAAAAAATATCAAATTTATATACACTGCTCTATTGAAGTAGTCTAAAGTCTAAATCGCATAAAACAAATATAAGATCAACTCGCTTATTCTATGAGAATGGTATTAGCTTGAGGTAATTATGGAGTTTTTTCACAGAAAATCAGCAATAAACAATTATCAAAAATTAAAAAATATCTTTAATGTGCTTGAAATGGAATGACTTAGGAGGTGTGGAGTCTACATTGTTAGAAATTTCAAAACTTACTATTTAACATTAAAAGTCCATAAAATCAAAAGGAAAGGGAAAAATTAACGTACAAGCTATAATTTAGTGCATTTCTAAATTAAATTAAAGCTTTGTTACATAAAAGTTGAAAGAATTGAGGTCTAAGTAAATGCATCAAATGATTAAAAAAATATTTTTATTGGATAAATAGAAAAAAGCTTAAACGTATATACGTGTTTAATATACATAGTAATATTTTTGTTAATATTTTCCGTCAAATAATTTTGTTACTTTAATTATCAAAAGGAATAAAGATCACTAAGTTGTTCTAATCAGAAGAATGGAAATGGAACTGGCATAGCTTTAAGGAACATAACTTTAAAATTGTAAAGTCGTTCTAATGGAACAGAAGGAGACCAAACTATTGGAAACGACTATTTGGAAAAGATAGAAATCACAGTTTTCTTTTTCCTTTTGTTTTTTATATTTAACTTTGACAAGTTAATCTATGCATATGGATATGGTCGTTAAATTCTGAGCAGTGAAGATAAAAACATTTTGGACTATCAGTCTATCAAGGACTAAAATGCAAGCTTTTCCTTTAAAGAAGCATAACGATAAGTTCCAAGTGCAGTATGAAGAGTTAGTTTCTGAAGATAAAGATTGGTTATCAACGAGCCAACATTATCGCTTCAAGTGTACAAAACAATGTCATAATCGGAAAACAAGTTTCATTGTAGTGTTAGTTATCGAAAAGATTTTGAAAGGCTTAACTGGAGACTTTAAACAACAATGAAAGATAAAGTTTTGGTGTAAACAAGGAAAACCAACCTTGTAATTAACATTAAAAGCTAGTACTAAGGTGCTCGAAAGCTGTTCACTGTCCACATTGCACATGACTTTCATTTCCTTCAGGAGGAACAAAATGTCAAGTTCAAGAAGCATGCTTCCTATTTCATTATAAGCTCATTTTAATTACAGCTTTTTTCATATGACGCGTATTTGTAATTACGCCTATATTGTTGGCACTTGGGAGGATTTATTCAACAATATACAGATAATTATATGTAATTCTTAAAAAATAGATATTAGGTTCGCGCGCATAAAAAAGAAGCATTGAGATTGATAAATAACTTCTTTTTTTCTTTAGAAATATTGCTAAATAATTTATTTTTAGATTAATTGGAAGTCCCGGGGACATGAAATGGTCATTAAAGATAAGCTTCATAACTCAAAAGTCACTTTTTTTCTTTTGTAACACAAAATTCATTTTAGTATATATAACTTTATTAATAGAAATATAAAAGTGCCCGGAAAATACAAATTTTAGCCGAAACACTAACGTGGCTATCCTAATCCTCTAATTAATTTAGTAAGATGGATTAACAACTTTGAATTGAAATGAAAAATATAAATTTGCCGAAAAACTGACGTGATGTTGTTGGTATTTCTAAGAGAGGCAAGAGTATGAAAAGAAGAATCATGATTGAATATGTCACTACTGTGTTTAAGAAGAAGTCTAGGGTTTCTAGAATAGATTATCTTGAAGGGTGTTTTTGGATTTTTGTCTTAAATCTACAGTTTAAATGGCACAACAGGTGAGGTCTATAATTTACAACTGTGTGATGCACCCTTTATTGTTTATGTTGCTTATTAAGCAGTATTTTTGGGCTGATGTTGCTTAATGGGCGTATTTTTTCAGTAAATTCAAGTATGAGTAGCAGTGTTTAGTTTGTTAACCTTTTGCACGTCAATTGGTGATTTTGAAAGTGAATTCAAATATGAGCATTAATTTTTGCATTTAGTTTGTAATTTCAAATACGAGCAGCAGTTGTTTTTCATGATCACAGCTTGCTAACTGCAATGACCAAGTTATTAATTCAAAGTAGAAGATGATCACTTTTTGTAAAATTTTAATAATTTAGTTAGAGGATTAGAATAGTCACATCAGTTTTTCGACAAAATATATATTTTTCAGTCACTTTTATATTTCTGTTAACTAGGCTATACTAAAATGACTTTTGTGTTACAAAAGAAATAAAAGTGACTTTTATGTTACAAAGCTTAACTTGAATAACGATTGATGAAATTTACCCTGCGACAAAAGTATATTTGTGCAACTCTCTTAGTACAAAAATTTGGAAATTAAATAACATGGAGGACTATCGAAGGATTAAAGTAAAAAATTTCAAAGGGCTTAACTTTACCTAGTTGGAATATACTGGAACAAAGTTACTGAAATCCGCTCCCAGGTGGAAAAAGAAAATCGGCTCCCAAATCTAAGTTTCCTATACTTGCCACTTCAATTATAATATTTTTGTTCTTGCGTCTAACTTAATGTTTTCTTCACATAATTTACTTTCTTCAAGGGAAAAATCTCCCTTACCTAAGTAGTTTTAAGAATATAGAGGAACATAGAATATTTAATGGAAAATTTTGCTCAAAGAAGGCAGATGCATCGGATGGAAAAAAACAAGAAGATTCAATGTAGAAATTCATCAAATAAAAAGTTATATTACTCTTTTCCTTTTTTTAAAATTTTTCTCTATAATTGTTTATCTTTCGTGGTAGATGGTCTAACAGGGAAAACCTAACAAAGCTTTGATAGTAAGGCATTTCCCACCATTTTCTCGAGGGAGTTGATAGCTTTCTGTCTTAAGCTGTTTCTTCGTGGAATGAACAAAATAATTTATGTGATAATGTGAAACCGTTTAATTGAGGATATAGTTTAATAAAGAAAGAAAGCCTTTCATAACTTGTGATCATAAACATATGAATGGTGTTTGTGTGAATATTAAACTTTTGAAATTTGTGGTTTTAAACATATCATGCCATTTGTATGGTTATAAAATTATGTCATTAAGCATATAAACAATTTAAAGTTAAACTATTTTTATATATATAAAATGGTCATTTTTTTTGGAACAAATTAAAAATAATGATACAATATTGCATAAAATGGAGCAAGAGTAAGTAGTGTCGCGTCATAAACAGTGTTGAAAGAAATATCGTAAACAATGATCAGGTCAGCCATAAGTAGCTGTCAAAACGGTCCAGGTCAGCCCCAACCAGCCCAAGCCTCGCATATTTTTGAATTTGGTGGGCTAGGACAGGTTAACCTACCCAACATTTAAATGGGCCTTAAAATGAACAACCCAGCCCAGCCCAGCCCAAACCAGCCCTAGGAGGGCCACGGGCTAGGACGGGCCGTCCTTTTATTTTGTTTCGAATATTTTTTTCAAATCTTTAAGGATTTCTTCATGACATACTCCTCTCATCATGTGAATAACTCAATAACTACTTTTTGCATATAGTCGTACAAGAAGCTTGATATTAACAATGCGAATAACTTCGGATTACTTCCAAACTTTGCACATAAGTTCAATTCAACTATATAGACATATTTAAAGTCTCGGAACACCAATTGAAGTCCAATAACATCAAAGTCAACTCTTGGTTAAACTTATGAACTCTTAAGTTTTTCAGATTGTCAACTTTCGACAAATAGTGTCGAATTATTCTAGGAACCTCCGAAATAAAATCCGAACATACTTATAAGTCCAAAAGCATCATACAAACCTATCGAAATAATCAAAACCCGATTTCGAGTCCATTTACCCAAAAGTCAAACCTTGGTCAACTCTTCCAACTTAAAGCTTCAAAATCAATAGTCATTCTTCCAAATCATTCCCAAACCACTCGAAAATAAAAAAAAGCGACCATACACTCAAGTCATAATATATCATATGAAGCTACTCAAAGTCTCAAACCGCCAAATGGAATGCTAAAGCTCAAAACGACCGGTCGGGTCGTTACACAATCTCCTCAAATCTCAATATAGCAACATCTCACAGTATCATAATCAATATACCACACGGAATATACCGACGTGTTATAACTATGCTCAAACCTGTGTCACAGAAAAGGACACTAACAATATGTGAGAGAACGAATAAAAAGTACACAGAGACAGAGATATAGTGTACAGATATAAGATCACGCCTGAAAAAATATATCTATGACTAAGGCAAATAGCTCAACATAACAAATATAGTCGTCCCATGCCTCAACAAATAAGCAAATAGCCTAGACATGAATAATAGCTCACGTAGTCATACATAGAAAATATGATATCAAAGAGGCATGTAGCAAAACAAGATATATAATAGCCTAAGATCTACTCGGATCATGAATAACCATGATGCACACATATACGCTCGCTACCTCGCATATACGTAAAACCCAACATATAACAAATATCATAGCCAACAGGAAAATACCCTCAATCCAAGCCTATGCAAGATACTTACCTCATCCAAGCTAGTCTTCAACCTTAAATCGCGTCAAAACCTCACTCTAGCCCTCCAATCATACAAATCCAAGCCAAATATCATCCAAGGGAGTCAACAATGCCATAGAAAGCGATCCAGTCCATAAAACTTTGATCTTGGAAGAAATTCCCAAAAGTCAACAAAAATTAACTCGGGCTCGCGTGCCCGAAATTCGAATCCAAAACCAAATTTCGATGACCCATAAACTGCTAAGTCCAAATACATGATTGCTTTTCAAATTGGAGTTCAAATCAGTGTTCAAAATCACAAAATACACTTTCTTATCTTTCAAGCCAAAACCCTCTTTTCTTCTTTGAGAATCCTTAATTTAGAGCCAAAATCAATGATAGATTCCTGTTATAATCATAAATTCGAGTTAGGTTTACTTATCCCAATAAATTAGATTAAAACTCCATAAAAAATCGCCTCTTCCCGAGATTGAAAACTTTGTGAGAACACGTGACTAAATTTCGAAATAAGTAAAAAAATTACAGCAGTTGTCCCAGCAAGAATCAGATGCTAGATGATCTCGAAACTAATATTTGATAAGCCCAACATAATCCTTGTGAGATTCTATCTAATATAGCCATTTGAATCACCCAATGTGACCTTGAAATGAGAGAAATATGATGTTGGAAGTTTGAAATTTATAGACGAACTGAGGGATATAACCGGTATTTTTGAAATTATTGTACGAGAAAATCAGCAATTACAAAATTTTAGTTTTAGCACCCGAAACTAATCTGAAACCTCTGGCACAAATCATATATGTATTTTAATCATAAAATACGCTACAAACCTGCTCGCGCACTCAAACACATCAAAGAGGTCGTCTTAACACGATGTTGACCGTAGTCAAACTCCAAATTCTTAACTTGACTAGTATCTCGACCTATGATTCAAAATACACCCGAGCCCCTCGTGACCCCGTTCACTCATACCAGTAAGTACAAATATACATTATTCAAACTTATCTAAAGGTTCTAAATACCACAAATAACATCAAAACCAAGAATCGATCACTAAATCCTTCTCTTAACTTTCAAACATTCAAATTTCGCCAAAGTCGTCCGAATCACACTTAGATATTCTGGATCATAGCAAAACTTTGCACATAAGCTCTAATCAACCAAATAAACACGGTTAAACCTATGAACTCTCAAATTCTTTAAATTGTCAACTTTCGACAAATAGGGCCAAAATCTTCTAGGAATATCCAAATTCAAATCCAAACATACGCCAAGTCCGAAATCACTATACGAACCTATTGGAACCACCAAATTCTGATTTCGAGGTCGTTTACTCAAAAGTCAAACCTTGGTCAACTCTTCCAATTTTAAGGTTTCAAATTGAGAATTACTCTTTCAAATCAACTCTGAACCTATAGAAAATCTAAACCAAATATACACGCAAGTCATAATGCAAATATGAAGTCACTCAATATCTTGGACCGTTGAACAAAATGCGAAAGCTCAAAATGACCTATCAGGTTATTACACTTGATCTCATAAATGTGGTCATATATGACAATTTATAATTTATGATACTAGAAAAATACATAATATTTGAAATTGTATGCAGTTAACTTTGGATCTAAGGCTGAGGAATAGGGATAATTTAATTCTTTTATTTTTCTTTAGATATTAAATATTTAAATTTGAATTCTATTAAATATTTGGCCCACGGGTTAGCCTAGGATCGGCCCGATCAGGCCTAAGGGCCAGGGGCTAACTCGGGTCGGAATTATAAGCTTCAGTTTCAAATGAGCACGAATATTTTTAACCCAACCCAACCCAAGTAGCGAGCTAAGTTGGGCTGATCCCATGAGTCAAACCCATTTTGAGGGCTCTACTCATAAGTCTTTTAATCTAGTTGCAATTGAATTGACTCAATAGCCAACTAAGATTAGCCATATATAATTGTCGAGATCAAACATCAAATAATTAGAAAAAGAATTGCATCATGAATCCTTAAGTAAAGTTCAACAAAAGATAAGCAAAAGGAAAACTCAACTTTGACATCCATCTGGTCAAATACAGCTTGGCAACGAGAAGATGAGGAAAAATATGTTAGACCAGCCAGAGTACAAAAGCTTCTAAAAGGAGTAAGTTTTTTTTTTTTTTAAAAGTCAAAAGCTCGAGAAGGAAATTAGAAGGTATCCCCATTAATTGTTTTTTAATTTTTTATTTATACAATTACAATCAATTTATTTTCTAGATGATATTCCACATTGTTTTTTTCTTTGATTGGAGGGCTGCTGTTGCTCGTAGGGAGTCCTTTTTTCGTTTCTGTTTACAAAAAAAACAAAGGGTGCGGGTGCGCGGGCGGCGGGGTGGGAAGGGTGGGGGGTGGGGCTGCGGGGCTTACATACGGCGTCTGTTTATAGCAAATATGTTGATTTTCTTTTCCAGTTCTGTGGAAACCTTTTGTTTTTCAATCAAACACTATTACAGAAGTGTTTTAATTTTGAAAAAGAAGAAATCAACATTGGCTGAATACATATGTGACCCCTTAAATTTGCAGAAAAGTTTTATTTAGACACTTAAACTAAGCCTTATAACCTATTGAACACTTAATTTATGATATTTTTTAACTACTTTTCAAACATTTTTTCTACCATAGATTAACTGTATTTTCTGATTAGGTTCGGCAAACTTCAAAGAAGATCTTTCTGTGCCGATTTGCAAGCAAGTCTAAGTTGTAACTTGAACGAGCTTGCTGGAAAAGCTAGAATGCCGGAAAAAAATGGAGATAGTTGGGAATTTTTGGAAGGAATCCATCTAATTTTTCTTCCTCGCTTTTTTTATTTTATTTTTTAGCTAGAGAAAATGGAGTTTAATATGAACAACAACACCATTTGCGGGAAAAAATCATTGCCGGAAAGATGGAGCTTTGCCGGAATCCTCTTTCCTGGTCAACTTTTTCAAATTTTTTTTTGTTTCAGATTCTTTTACTTTTTTTGCTGATGTGTCTTTTTGTAATTGGTCTTGTTTGCTATGTCAGTCCCAAGTGCTATTCACACATTAAATTTGTTTTAGATTTGTCAATTTTGTGTTCAAAAGAGCAATTTGAATATATATTAGGAGTTTAATAGGTCATAGGCTTAGTTTAAATTTAATTTTTAAATGGAAAATCCGGGCAAGTTGAAGGGCCGCATATGTGGTCAACCAATAAATTTCACCTTAGTAAAGCGGACATCATGACTTGATTGTCGTTATGCCCCATGCATGCAATGATGGAAATAAAATTACTGTTCTATTTTCTTCCCCAAAGAAAAACTCTTATGTTTGAATGTGCATGGCATGCTGAAACGTATAAGTTCACATGAGTAAAATTAAATCTACACGTAAACTTGCACCAAACGTTTGCATGCATGAGTTTACTGCTAAAAATACAACACCATTTAGCTTAAAAAGAACGTCTAAGCCCTCAAAGCGTAGATTCACGTGAAATTCCATCACTTATGTTTCTTAAGAACTCACAAAAGTGCCAATGAAAAAACTACGGATCGTATATTATGAAAAAGTGCATCGATCCACGAAAAATATTATTTTCTTCGACCTTCCAACTTGGCATTTCATTAATCATACGTGCCATGTAATCAGGTAATAAATCTCTCATCACCAAGTCTAAGTCTATATAAGGCTTTGTCAAAGACAAGATTACACACTAACCTGTATCATATTCAAACTCATTCGACACTAGTGCAAGACAAAGAGAAAAAGAAAAGAAGAAGAAGAAGAAGATCAAAAAAGTATTAAAAGCAATGGAGAAATATTTAGGGTTTTTGGTTATTCTTCTTCCATTGATGATTCTTGCACTGAGCTTGAATGCAGGTTACGTGAATGCTGCCACGTTTTTGCCACCAGAGGATAAGCCACTGGTGAGGCATTACTATAAGAAGCTGAATACATGTGCGAATGTGGAGCCATTTGTGAGACACCAAGTGAAGCTGTTTTGGGACAAAGATAAAACTGTCACTGCCAAATTGCTCAAGCTGCTCTATGCTGATTGCATGCTCAATGTACGCCTCTCTCTCTCTCTTCACTCGATTAATGACCATATATTGTAATTTTTATAGACCAAATATTATTTCATTGACCATCAGAAATTATAACGATTGAATCATGCCTTTCTTTACAAAGTAGTTGATAACAGTTTAATTTCTTTTCTTTCGTTCTTCTTCTAATCTTCTTTCCCCATGTTTTCACGTCTTTGCTATACCAAGAGTTTTACTTTTTCAGTCGTTGCCACTTAAAATATGGTGCAACCGCCAGAAAATTCTGTATTACCCAATAACTATAAAGTTTTTATTAAGTTTATCTTGAGATTTTACCAAAATGACTCATGCTTTTGCCAGTGCCTTTTGCTTAAAATATCAGCTCTTTAATTCAAATAACGTTCATGTGCACCAATAATTTGACACAAATAAGGGCAGTAGTGTTAATCTCCATTGATTTTGGTGTCGAAAAATATGAGTAAATAATATTACGTACGTACTCCCGGAATATTTATATTATATCTTATCTTATCCAGCCCTTCCCTTAGGAAAGAAGCTTGGGTAGCGTAGTTAAGACAGATAGATACCTTTTACCATAAGCAACTAAGTTTAATACATGCCGCTAATATAGATGACATATTTGACGATGATGCAAAATCTATGCCTGTAAAAGTGGCGTGTCTCCTCTTTAAAGTAAGAAAATGTAATAAGAAAAAGGAGGATTAGAAAATAAAGATGCTTACCTTTTGTTTGGCAACACAATTGTCGATTTGTCGTAATTACTGATCTGATAGTGTTATAATTTTTTCTCTGCATTAACTTTGACCAAGCTACATGTTTTAATAAACTAATATGATTTAAATTATTTGCATTGATAGATGATAGTGTAAATATCTTTTGTGTGATTTAAATTACTCATTTTTTTGTGTGAATTTCTTTACTATTGTCCAGGGTTGCGATGCATCAAATCTGCTAGTGGGACCAAACACAGAGAGAAATTCATCAAAAAATGCAGGGATGGGAGGGGGAGCATATGAATTGATAGACAAAATAAAAACAGTACTTGAAATTCGATGTCCCAGAGCCGTTTCTTGTACTGATATCCTCAGTCTTGCTACTAGGGATGCTGTTCACTTTGTAACCTCTCTCTCTCTATATATTTATTAATTCCTATATACTTGTTTATACGACGTACTTTTCTTTTAAAAGAATAACACAATTCTCTTTTGAAAACTATTTAATTTTAGCATTTCAATTTTACTCTAATGATATGACTTGTTTGTACCTATTTGATATACATGTACATTCTTTTATTATAAGGGGATATAAAATGAAAAACAATATGTGAAACTTTTATCACCACTCATTTAAAATGATAATATTGATACTTTGAATATATTTGACTTACACGTCAAAATAATTCTTCATTTTCTTAAACCTCGAACTCAACTAGGCACGTAAAATGAGATGGATGGAGTATTATTTAAATATCTCCTGTCGATCATATCATTATTTTCCAAATCGTATTCGGTTTTAGTGACTTTGCCTTTTGTGTAACTGACAATTTCAATTCGGTATCTTCTTAGAGTCAAGTATATATAAATGGATTTAAGTTAATCTATACAATATGATTGATAGTATACAGACAATTTTACTTGCATATCAGTACACATAATTTAATCTTTATATAAAATACTTGCAATACATCTATTGCTTTGATATGGTGAAAATCACTTTTTTTTCTTAGGATTCATGTGCGCGATACATTAACTAATTAAAGTCCCCCTAATCCATTTTTTAAAAAATTGCGTAATAAAAAACCGTTTTTGGCTTTATTTGTGGAATTTTATAGGCAGGTGGGCCATCTTATCCAGTGTTCTTGGGAAGAAGGGATGGATTTGAGTCAAATGAGGCATGGATAAATTACCCTTCACCTTCCATGTCTTGGGAGGAAGGCCTTGCTTACTTTGAATCCAAAAACCTTGATGTTCAGGACTTTGTCACTCTTTTAGGTATGAGTTTATCATCTTCTTTACTTATTTTAACTGCTTACCAGTATGTTACAATAGCCTTTTGACACAACTTATTGATTTTGATCCTAATGTTTACATAGATCACTTATATCTTACTTTATGATATGCTATTAGTTGGTACTCTGGTAAAAACGGTAACTAACATAGTGTAACAGCCAGTTCACTGGTGATATTGTCCGCTCTGGGCCTCGGCCCTCACGAGTTTAAAACGCGTCACTAGGGTGTAAGGCTTGTTAACTTATATACCCAGCATCCCTCTTGTGTTTTGCCGATGTGGGACTCTGTCTAAAGTCTAGGGTGGTACATACACCCCCTCTTATGGACTCAACGTCCTCGCTGAGGTTTACCCCATCGCATGAGATTCGCCTAGACTTAGCACTAAGGTTTGCCCCGCCTAACCGGAATTTGCCTAAACTCAGTTGAACTTTGCCCCGCCTAATTGGGATTTGCCTAAACTCAGTTGAACTCTGGCCCACCATCAACATGGCCGACACAAGAGTGGATCTGATACCATCTGTAACAGCCCAACTCACTAGTGATATTGTCTGCTCTGGGCCTCGGCCCTCACGGGTTTAAAACGCGTCACTAGGGTCTAAGGATTGTTAACTTATATACCCAACATCCTTCTTGTGTTTTGTCGATGTGGACTCTATCTAAAGTCTAGGGTGTTACACATAGTTTGGTCTTGTTAGGATTTTGTCAAAAAAATTTAACCTCTTTTTTAAAAGAAAGGAAAAAGACTCCTAAAATGATTAAATCTCCTCCATATGCCATATCCTTTTCTTGGAAGAGAAGTTTTGCTCTTCTATAAATTGATCGTTTTCTTTTAACAACAACAATAACAACAGCCTCCACAAGAAAATCATATTTAGGTCTCTCAAAAATTTTACTTTTCCTTTTTATACTAGTGATAAATCATATGTAGGTCGATTGACCAAATCATAAAATATTATGCCTAGTTTAGCATATTTTTCTTTTATACTCTTATTTCACGTCCACCAGCTTTGCATTGTTAACTTCCACATGGACCACGTTATTTCGATCCCAACACATGCATATAACTTATTTTCTTCTAAAAACAATATTCTTTTCTCTTTCAGGAGCACATTCAATGGGGCAAGCACATTGCCGATTCTTCTATGACCGTCTTTACAATTTCAAGGGTACTGGAAAACCAGACCCCACCATGAAGAGATCTACCTTAGTAACCCTGAGATCACAGTGCCCAAAAAATAGCAAAATCGATTCAGCTGTCTATTTCTCACCAGGATATGGTTCTAACTACACATTCTCCAATACATTCTATGGAAAAGTTGTTGCTCACGAATCTGTTCTTAGAGTTGATCAGCAACTATCATATGGAGCTGACACAAGTGAACTAGTTAATGAATTTGCAAACAGTTTAGAGCAATTCAGAAGGGCATTTACACTGTCAATCAACAGGATGGGAGGTCTCAAAGTGTTGACTGGTAAAAATGGGGAAATTCGCAGAGATTGCAAGTTTACAAATAAGAACAATCCCAATCTCTAGTAGGATCGGTTTTCAAGTGTCATCTTCAGTGCATTAACTAATAATATGGCCTATGAAAACATATGTAATTTCTTATACTGCTGATAAGCAGAAATCCATTTTGTCATTTCGAACATTAAGGACAGTATATTGTAATAATTGATGACATAAGTTGAATAATTAATAGAGATGTGGACAATCTCTTTTGAGTCTTAAATTGCATCAAGTATGATCATAACGTGCCTCACAAATTTTCAAGATATTTGCTAGATCTTTTCTAATTAAGAAGTAAAATCATAACATTGGATGGAATTATTTTGATCTACCCAATTCTATCCCTCAATCCAGTCAGATTGGTTTTTACTGTTAACGTAAAATAGTTTAAGTAAAGATAAATCCATATTGAAAACACCGAAAGAGTTTCATGCCAAATATAAGTTTTAGTTTCCAGTCGATGATCCTAAAAATAAATAATCTGTAACCATGTCTATTATGAACAAAATTGTCTCCAAAAGTCAACTGAAAAACTTATATCTGTTGTATTTGCTGCATAAATAAATTCCACTATGAAAATCCTTAGTTATCATAAAACTAAGTGTAAGTTTGTAATTTACTAAAATAGAAAGAACTTTTTTTAAATCTTTACTCATAGTTGATTCATTTACATGCAAAGATGCAAATTGCAGAAGGCACAAAACCCGCAACTCAGTAACTTAAATTCGCAAAACCCGCAACCCAGTGGGTTTTAGGCCTCCGTAGCTTTTTACAATATTGAAATTAAAAAAATGTCTTTTTAGATCTCTTACTTGTAAAAGACAGATTTATCATGTGTAAAAAAAAAAAAGAGATGTCATAAAACTAAAAAGCAAATTTGTAATGGGCCACAAAACCATTTGATCCATTTCCGATAGATTCATTTGCAAAACCTGCGACCGCAACCGCCTCCCCCACATTAAATTTTCAAAATAATTAGTTCAACCTGCCCGTCCCTCACCCGGATAGTAGCAAACCCGCTTCACGTCGTTGCCATCCTTAGGATTGAATGCCCACTTACCTCAAGTTTCAATGCATAGTTGCAGACTCTTCAAATCTCTCTCTAGAAAAGTTAGCAATAACTTAGAGAGAGACAGAGTGTCTTCCTTCTCTTAAGTACAAAATATTACCGTTGCCTTTTTATATTATCGTTATCTTCCAAATTCTACTATTCCGACCCCTCAAACAGGGGCGGATCTACTCTTATGGGTGGGGTGGTATGGCACCCGCTCGGTTGGTAAAATTATCATATATTTATGTATACAAAATTTTAAACTAGGTTAAATATATGATCCTGCCACCCCATCCGCAAATTAGACAAATGTGCCATGACTGGTAGACCTTTTTGAAAGCTTTTCTCGTGAGTAAAATTCAAGTTGAAATTTATCTTGAACTTTGTCTAACTTTTCCTTTTCGTTGTGCTTTTTATTTCTTTTCTCCCGGTCATTTTTCTTTTTGGCTACCTCCCAATTTTCTATTTATCGTGTATTATTTTTATTTTTTCCCTCTATTCTATTACTTTATATGTGATATTTAGCAAGAACACTCAAAAAAGAGCCTCCAAAATTTAAAAATATCATAATATAAGCATTTCTCTTAATCTTAAATCTTTTAGTTTTCTTCTTTCAAAATCAAAAAACTTGGGTCTTGATTTAGATTGAGATCAAAATTAATTTATAATTTCTTTTTTTATTATAACATAAAAATTTGTGTTATTCTATGATTGTTAAATACAATTTAAATCTCCTTAGTAATAAATTATGATGAATATTTCGCAAACATTAGATTTATGATTTTAAGTTTTGAGATCTTGTAGTTTATCTAATTCTGCATTTACTTATGGGGTATAATTTATCTATTGAAGATATTTTTTTTTCTTATTCTGTTCGGTGGAGTTCCCTTATTAAAGATTTTATTTTACTTGTGCAAATTTATTTTTAGCATACAAAAAATGTAGTTCCCTAGTGAAAATATTCATTTTACTTGTATTATTAATAATAAAAGTGTGATTCCTTCTTTAAAATGTTAATTATATTTGCTTCTTAATGTCTGAGATGTAATTTTCATACGACAATAATAACATATATACCCAATAAAATTTCATAAGCAGGGTTTGGAAAATTGATGTAATTTTTATATTTGCAAATAAAGTACTTATTAAATTTCCCAAATAAACTAAAATATGAACCGGACAATAATTCCGAACAAACTATATATTAGTAGTTATTATAAAGTGTACATTAAAGAAAATTTTGGCACCCCCCACTTTTAAATCCTAGATCCGCCTCTGCCCTCAAATGTCCCAACCAGTGGAATCACCGGTCCCCCTATCACCAAATCTTCCAAATATAGATTAGTCAATATGGCCTACTTTCACCATTTATTACTCCCCCTAATTACATATCAATAACTTCCTTAAACCCTCTTAAAGATATCTCCCCTTTGAGTGCTCCACCTTTAAATAGGGCATGCACAAAAATGTAGTGCCCGAAGATTCTGCGCAAACTTCATACAAAGGGGCTTTGGGAAATCGACCTTCAATCTCTGAGTGAAATCGCGTCAAACATCATCATAGGTCATATGAGGTTGCCAATGATAAACCCATTGTCATTTTCACCAAAGAGGAGAATAATATCCTTGTTCAAACATGTACATGGACAATTATTGGTAAGTTTCCCAGAATTCGGCCTTCTATTGATATTATTCGTAGTGAATTTGCGAAATGTTTTCCAGGAAAAGGAACCATTAAGATTGGAGCTTATAACTTGAAACATGTATTTATCGACTTCCACAATCTGGATGATCATTTGAATGTCATTTCGAGGAAATTTATAATGGTTAGTTCAGATAAAATGATGACTCTATATAAATAGACAACTAAATTCAAACCTGATGGTGAATCTTCACATGCACCTGATAGGATCACCTTACCAGACCTTCCTTGGTGCTACTATGAATGGGATGCCATATGTCGTATTGTTGAGCCTATTGGTATTCCTCTCACCGTGGATAAAACCACCATATCCAAATCCAGACCCACTACTGCTAAAGTTCGTGTAGAAATTGATCTTATAAGGCCTCTTCTCAGTGTAGTCAATGTTGAATTCAGAAATACTGATGGCAAGATAGAGATGTTCACTCAAAAAGTGAAATATGATTTGACTCCTTTTTACTGCTCACATTGCAAGGTACATGGCCATTATAAGTCTGCTTGCAGAGTGCTCCACCCTGAGCTGAGAATTGAGGGGAGAAATATTGATCCTCCCACCAATAACAAAGAACAAAGTAATGGTATTTACAACAGAAACAAATTTAGGGAACAGAGGAATTCTCATAGTACTAATTGGGAAAGGTTGTTTCCTCAACTGGTCCTACCAAGACTACATACAAAACAGATTGGAACAACACCACCCAAGGGGAGATAAATATAGGGCAAATAAGAGAAGATCCTAAAGAAGAGGGATGGCAAACTGTGACTAATAAGAAAGGTCAAGGAAACAATAATAGCAGTAATAATGTTGACAAGGCCATTCCAGATCAATCTAAAGGGAACAAAGCTAATAAAAATATAACTGGCAAAGGAGCAAATCAAACTCCTAAGGCTTCATTGTCTAGTAGAACTGTTGTTGTTTTACACAATTTCACTTGTCAAGTGGAGAGTATGGAAGTTGCAGGACCCTCCAATATCTATAATTTCTACTAGCAAATCAATACAGTAACAAAACACACTAGACTGGATAAGGAGAAAGGGCTCAACTAGAGGAAGAAGAATAATTTTCAGAAAATCAAGACTAATATCAGCAAACCACTACAAGATACAAATATCCAACTCCCCGTTATTGATGAAGTCAATATAGAGCTGGATCTTTCCTTAGTACCGGTTCAAGAAGGAAAGGATCATAGAGTGATTAGAAAGCCTAAGATATTTTCCTCAAGAGCCTTCATTCTTACTGATGTCTCATTAGAAAATGAAGAACAACTGGAATAACAAACTTACAGCCATACCATACCTCCTTTTCGCCTTGACCAATAGTTTCTAGATATGTGTCCAGGAAGCAAGGTTACGGTTTAAGAGCAAGTTTGCAATGATGATATTGAACCAGTCCTTGATATTCCGTGTATTATATCCAACAACAATCCTACCTTGTCTTGTAATCAAGGTATAATTGCAAAGTTTGATGACACTGCCTACAAAGATTGTGAGGTAGATATTGTAACGGATAATCATCATAAGACTATGATTCCTCTAAATCCGATGATGAATTTGTCAGAAGTTGTAGAAACTCTTTTCAGGAGGAAAGTGTGGCCAATACTCCCATGCAAAATGTTACCTACTTCAACAACCTCTCTCCTAGAGGTTGCTCTAATTCCCATACTCCCAAATTTGTACCTCCAGCCATGAAAGAATAATGTATAAAGATATTATTACAAAACTTATCCCCTAATATTTCTAATGATTAGTATTCTTTCATAAAATATTAGAGGGATATGTTCTCAAAGTGCTACTAAAAGACTCAGCCCCCTTAAAAATGATTACGAGATTCCTTATATGTTCCTTCAAGAACTATGGTGAGAGCTAGGAAGATTGACAAATACACAAGGATGCTGGCTATCATTTATGCTTCCATAATTGCTTTAGTAAAATTTGGATCTTTTGATCTTCTGAATGTACTTTGGATATAGTTGAAGACAATGAACAACATATTCTAGTCCACATAACTCAATCCTAGAGTCTTATTATTTTCTATGTCTATTTGTTTACCTGAAAAATGAATAGAGTTGAATTTATATGTAGTTCTAAGGATACGTGGTATAACTTGGTACAAATCGAAAAATTCAGTAGAAATATATATATCGAATATTGACTATAAAAAAGGAATGAAATACAAACCAAATTGAGTAGAGAATGATTTATAAACAAGTAAGATGAATCCATATCAAAGACCAAAAAGGATAATCTTTGCTATATATCAGTGTAATAATCTTTGAAACGTGAGAGTATCAATGTTTTCTTCTCTTGCTGTTCAATCTGTCCCATTACAGAAATGATACCCACTCTTAATATAGTGAAAAATTCCTACTTTGGATATAATAAAAAATACATAGTGGAGATCTCATGATAGATTAATTAATTAGCCTTTCCTTAATTCCCGCCGAGATTCTCTCCCTAAGTGCAGCTTCAACGACTCTTTGTCTCATAGTTCGATCTTGGTTGGTCTTGGTACTGATCTATCTCTGGATCTCGAGCTCGATGTCGACTCGAGCTCATAATCAACTCGAACTCAATATCGACTCGGGCTCGGTATTGACTCAAGCTCGATATTGACTTTGAGCTCAGTATTGAATCATCCCGATATTGATTTTGAGCTCGGTATTGATCGGTCCCTAAATTTTGAGTTTGATAACCTGGCTTCGGATCTCATCTCGATATTATGAAGACGACCCTTGGTCCATCATGCTCCAATCTTGACTAACTATACGAAGGATAAAATCGATTTTGACCGTATATACTATTATTTATAATAAATGTGATGAGCAAAAGAGATGTGCCCTATGGGATGAACTCAGGAACATTGCTAGTAAAGTCAATGGCCTATGAGGAGTAGTAGGGGATTTTAATATCATCACAAGTGCCGAAGAAGAAATAGGGGGCAGACCTTATAGAGTAGAAGAAAGCTTTGACTTTATTATCTCTTGCTTATCTGATTGTGATCTTCAGGATACAGTTTTTTTGGGCTCCATATTTACATGGAGTGACAACAAAGACCCTCCTAACACCATCTGGAAAAGACTTGATAGGCTTGCTTACAACTCAGACGGATTTGACAATTTTGGAGGAGCCTCTGTTATTCATATGTCTAGATCAAGTTCTTATCATGCTCCTCTCCTCATTTAATGCAATGCCAACAAATCTGATTTTATAAGGTACCTCAAATTCCTTAACACCTGTCATGACAATAAAGACTTCTTAGAAGTAGTTCAATATGCTTGGGGCATTAATGTGTTAGAGAATCCTCTATATACCCTTCATCAGAAGATCAAGAATACTTGTAAATCTCTTAGTTTGTGGTCAAGAGAAACCTTTGGGTATATTTTTATGAGGAACCTAATAGATTAGAGATCCTCATCAGAAGTTTGGAGGATACTTCTTTTTGACTAACAATTGCTCTATCAACAAAATGAACCTATATAACGCCAAAGCTGAATTCACTAGATTCTTAAAGCTTCAAGATAGTGTTTTGAAGAAAAAATCCAGAGTTAAATGGTTTGAGTATAGTGATGCTAATACAACCTTCTTCCATGGTGTCATTAAAAATAGGAGAAAAAGATTGATGATTCAAAAAATCAAAGACATGAAGGGCAATTGGGTGGAAAGGATCAATAAGATTGAAGAAGCTGCTCTCAAAATTTTTGATCACTTGTTCACTGCTAAAGATACTCTTGAGGATAGCAGTACCTTGAGGGTGGTTAGACAAGTTGTTTATGATGAACTCAATGTTGCTTTGACTAGTATTCCTAATCTTGAGGAGGTAAAAGAATTTGTGTTATTCCCATTGATCCAACTAGCTCCCCAGAACCAGATGGTCTGACAGGCAGATTTTATCAATCTTGTTGGAACATTATATCATGTGACCTTCTTAGTGTTGTGGTATCTTTATTTAAAGGATCTTATTTGCCTAAATTCTTCACTCATACATGTATCATTATGCTTTCTAAAGTTGATGCTCCATAAAGTTTCTCTGACATTAGCCTATTAGTTCGTGTAATGTCTCTCTAGAAAGATTATTACTAAAATTATTAATGCTAGATTGGTAAAGATTTTTCTAAGATCATCATTCAAAACTAAAGTGACTATGTTAAAGGAAGAGCCATAACTGAGAACATATTGCTTGCACATGAGCTTTTCAATGACCTTGGCAAACCTAGGAAGGGAGCTAATGTAGTTATCAAACTGGATATGGCAAAAGTTTATGACAGGACGTCTTGGCCTTTTATTTGCATTATGCTTAGGAAATTGGGCTTTGTAGAAGAATGGATTGAATTAATCCACAGATTTAATTCTAAAAACTCATATTACCTTATTGTGAATGGTAGCAAACATGTCTTCTTTAAATCTGAAAGAGGTCTCGAGCACGGGTACCCCTTTTCTCATTCTCATTTTATTCTTGGTGCGAAACTTATTTCCCGAATGCTCAACAATCTATATTCCAGCAGTAGGTACAAATGGTACTTTATGAATGGCCAGGGACCTAAGATCAACCACCTATATTTTGTTGATGACACTATTATTTTCTGCAGCAGTATAAAATACTCTCTTCAGCTCACATTGAAGACTTTAATTCAATATGAGAAGGTCTTTGGCCAACTGATCAACAAAAGCAAAAGCCGTTTTACTATGTCTCCAAGCACAACCCAAAGTACCATCACAAGAGTTTGTAGAATTCTAGGGATGGGTTAAGATCACTTCCCTATGAAATATCTAGGGTGACCTCTCCATTCAGGAAGGAAGAAGCTATCTTTTTACTCTGGCATGGTTTAAGGTAACTAAAAGAATCAGGGGGTGGCATTTGATGTTTCTTTCATTCGGAGGAAGAGCCATTCTCATAAGGCATGTTCTTCTGGCCCTCAATATTCACACTTTTGCTGTTGTACACCCCCCCAAAAGTATTATTGACATGATTGAAAAGTATATCTCTATTGTAAGGCGCCGTAAAATTTTCTTTCCTAAAAATCCATATTCCGTGATGCCAAAGTAAGCGTAGAGGTTAATAATAGTAATAATTCTCTGCGGCGAGTTTGGATTGAACAGTATACTAGGGAGTTGAAAAAAAATATTGGGCAGAAGTAGGCATTTCTGCGGCCCATTCTGCGACCGCAGAACCACTCTGCGGACCGCATACTGGTCGCAGAGTGGGGCAGTTTTCTGTGGCATTTTTGATGTCAATTTCGCGGCCATTATGCGATCGCATAACCGTTTCGCGGGCCGCACTCTTGTCGTATATCCCGCCTTGGAATTTTTTAGAGGGAGGTTTTGCGGTGCACTATGCGATCGCAGAACCATTCTGCGGTGCATTATGCGACGCAGAACAGGTCTGTGAGCCGCATAGTGATCGCATACCAGGTTAGTTTCTTTCTAGTTCTGGCACCAGATTTCACGGTCATTTCACGGACCGTATAACCATTATGCGGTCGCATATGCGACCACAGAACCTATTCCGGAGTTTCATTTTTTGGGTTTTTAAACTCGACCCTATTCCGTTAAAACACATCCCATAGACCATTTTGAACTTATTTTCTGATATTTTTAGAGTGAGAGAGAGGGTCCTAGAGGGAGAAGTGATCTTCATCAAATTGCTCTTCAATTCTCACTTAAAACCTTGAAGATTATCAAGAGAGGCACCTAGGTCTTCTTTCAAAGATGTAAGATTCTATCACCCAAATTTTTAATTTTAAAATGTAACTAGAATGGGTCATTAGTAAGGTAATTCATGGGGATGGGAGTGCTTACCTTACATGCATGTGTTATTGAAGTATGTGGGAAGATTGTGAGCTAAAAATGATAGAGAATGGGCTGGGGAATGACGGAATCTTCCACAAAAAGGGCCTTAAGACATTGATGCACACCTAGTGTTTGATAATACGCTCAAATGAGCTAAAACCATGTTCATCTTACTAATTTTGGTTCAATTTTGTTATATTGCTAAAATAGATTGAAGGTACTAATATTCCGGAACATCTTAAAGTTTTATGAAGCTCAATTAAGGTATGTTGGCTAAACCCCCTTCTTCTTAGAATCGAATCCCATGGTGTTCATGTAGTTGGAGTAAGTCCTTGATCATTATTGAATTGGCTATTCCTAATGTGGTTGTGTTGAAGGATGTTTGTTCAATGTTTATTCTAAATGTTTCACCATGTCATCTTGCCATTTGAGAATATGTTCAAAATGTGGAATATGTGTTAGGAATGTTAAGACTTCATGTCAAGATCGAAATAAAGGTTGTTATGCCAAATTGTATGAAAAGACTCTATGTGCCTAAGATTTCCAAATTGCCCATTTGTGAATCTAATGTATTGAATGGGAAGCCTTATTTTTGTGGATAATGATAATGATATTTGAATGTGCAAAAAGGGACTGGAACTATGAAATATGGCCAAGTGCCAAGAATAACTTTGTAATCGTAATCACTAGTGCTAATGAATTAAAAGTATATGAAAGAAGTACGATGTGAGATGATTGACTGAAAAAGATAATGTCTCAAATGAGATGGCCTAGCCGATCGAGCAAAGATCGGACTCCGTGTAAGAACACGGAGGTATTGTGGATGAAATTGTAAAAATGGCCGATGTCTCAAATGAGATGACCTAGCCGATCGGGCCGTGATCGGATGCCATATCGCACACATGGTGGTACTGTGCTGGAAATTATAACGAAACTATGGTAATGTATCAAATGAGATGACATAGCCAATCGGGTCAAGATCGGACTCCGTGTAAGAATACAGAGGTATTGTGAATTGTGGAATATCGGTACTAAAGATCACCCAACTTAATAATATGGAAATTGACTTGAAAACGTATATGATCCTTAACTTGTTGTTCTAATATCATTTGAAGCCCTTATTGAATTTTGACTGTTCCTCTTGTATTATTATTCATTCTATTGAGATGATGTTTAGCTATACATACTAGTGCTATTCGACGGTACTAACATCCCTTTTGCCGGGGGCGCTACATCTTTAAATGGATACAGGTGGTTACATAGCAGAAAGTGTTGATCACAGATAGTGGTGCATCCTCTTCTCAGCGGACTCGGTGAGTCCCATTTCATTCTGGGGTCAAGTATTGTACCTTTTGTTTATATTGTGGTCACCTTTTGAGGTATAGCCGGGGCCTTATTGCCGGCACCATCTTTACTCTCTTTTGTATCTTTAGAGGTTCCGTAGATACTTTGTGGGTTGTATATGCGTGTTGGGAATGTTAAACAAGTTATGTTGTGATTGATCACTTGTTCTACTCGAACTATAAGAAATGTGTATTTTGAGACTTAAAGGCGCAATGACTAATGAAACGATTTAGGATTGTGTGAATGAGCTTCCTACTATATAATTAATGAAATCATGTCTTTATTGATCATGGGTGAATTGGGTAGAAAGTATTTAACATGCTTGATCGGCCGGGTTCACTCGGTTGAGCGCCGGTCGAGCTTTTCGAGGTTGGGGCATGAGAAACTTGGTATCAGATCCTAAGGTTTTAAGCGTCCTAGGATGTCTCGGAGCCGTGTCTAGTAGAGTCCTTCGTATCGATGTGTTGTCGACCACATCTATAAGTTGGAGGCTACATGGACATTTAGGAATGTTACCCTTCTTCAACACTCCTGATCGTATAAATCTTGACTATAAGATTGTTTTCTAACTCTTGCGTTGAGATCCCAGGTAAGTTTAAATGCTCTTTCATCTATTCCAAGTAATGTTGTCATATGACATGACCAATAGGCAAAGGCATGAATATTAAGGAGATGGCACATGTATCTTGTTGAACGAATGGTATGGGTATATAGGATAAGTACATAGTAGCATGAGCATAATTTATTCGAGAAAAGTGTTAAAAGTGATTACCCACCTCCAAAGAGACATTGATTTGATAAGTGAGACGTAAGCTTGAATAGCACATGTGGGTAGTGTGGGAAGCATGTAAATGATCCTAAGGTGTGAAAGAAAATTGGTTATATAAGCACACGATATATGGGAGGCATGACCAGGAGGTTAATGATGAGAGTGTAAGTCTCTCCCAGGAGACAAGAAGTTATGAAAGGAGAGTCAATTGAACCCACGATGAGAAGACCCTTGTACTACAAACTTATAAGAATCCAAAAATGTACGAAGTTGTATTACACTCCTAAAGGATATTGACATGAGGAATTGGAATCCCAAGATCGTGTGGCTGAATAAGAGCAGAGAACTTATGAGGTTAATATCTTGGTGACTTAAATCTCCCGAATAGTCGACCATATATATGAGGGATAGAGATATGAGACATATGCCCCTGAAGTTGCTAAATTCAAGACTTGTGTCGAAATCCGGGACATTCGCCCCAAGTGGGGGAGGAAGGGCCATAGTGAGGCCACTTAAATACAATGAAACAAGAGTAAGATTATGTAGCTATGATGTTTGAATATTCTTTTGAAGATAGGTGTAACTTGAAAAGAGATAATGGGTAACGTGATTCTCTAAAAGGATATGCTAATGATAAACCACTAGTACCCCAAAAAGGTGGAAGGTTAAGGAAGGTAAATTCTTCATACATGGAAATGTGAATGACAGGGTCAACGATCCTAGAAACTAAGAGTATGTTTGTAAAGGGATTTTATACTTGTTAGAGGGTCAGGAACAATGGAACCCAAATAAGTACTATAGGTCAAATATGAAAAGTTGCGAGTTTTTAGAATGGGTTAACCATGGATTTGCGATTTAGCTAAAGTTCCAAGGCTTTAAGAAAGACATAACGAGTGGGAGAGATAAATGTGATGTTATAATAACCCAAGAGTTCATATGGACTTGATGGAGAGTCTCTTAAGAATCTTACAAGCAAGGAAGTGTTAAGTGATACACGGATGGACACACTTTCCCACGGATATCCCAACAAGTGTCAAGCGGCGAGCGGGATGAATTCCCAACTAAGGGAAAAGACCACGTAACGTATGGAAGAGTGCATAGCTATTCACTAACTAGAAAGAATGAGGCGAGAAGAATTGGAAGAAAATCTATAAATTGAGATGGTCATGGTTATCGCAAATAGTTTGTATCAGAATGGTGGACTCGCCTAGAGCACAAGTGTTAATAGAAGATATAAAAGATCAACTGTAATGCAGCCAACTTGAGTGACACTGAATATCAACTAAAAGAATTAGAGGGAGTTCATGTCTACATATTACATTGGAAAGTGAGAATACTGGTAATGAAGTAGTGGTGTGATCAACTCAACAAATCAGGTACAATGATACTACGAGCTCATGGGAGGCAGACACGTGTGTGGCACAATAAGGCTGTCAACTATGAATTAAGGGCAAAATAAGATGGGAATGAATGTTCTAGTCACAAAGAAAATATAGTACCAGCATATGTACGAAACAGATTGAGAGAGGATGAATACTTGTTACGAACCAAACATGTTTAACATGATAGCTATTAGGCTGCAATACCAGGAAACACTATTGGTGACTACAATGCTGGGAATAAGGCGAGTTACTCATCGAGGATGGAATCAGGTGGACCAAGTCCTACCCTTTTAAGAAAAACAAGAAGTCGTCGTTGAATAATTTAGGAGGATCTCAAGTTTCAGAAAAGGACCTGTTCGGGCCAATGAATTGAATATATATAAAGGGTGTTGATATATGTTTTAGGAAGTGTTTAGCAGTAAAGAGGGATCGTGAGAATGTTCACAAGGGAAGTACAGTGGTGTCTTAAAATCCTATAAGACTTATAAGGAGGAAAGAGAGTGACCAAGAAAGGCCTGAGCACGATGTTACTTCACATTTGAGGCAATGTCATACAGGTTGATATTATCAGGGTGTGCGCGCAAGCTAGCAGATGTTATTCATTTGAAACAGATGGTCATATAAGAAAACTGACCGAGTAATGTCTTTTGTTGAGAAATTTGGGAAAACAAGTTGCAAGTACTAATAAGATTGTAACCGTATCAAGGAAATTTTTGTAGAACTCAATTCCTAGGAGGTCATATGAAAGAGAAATCTGATATAGATGTTCCACTAATGATGCAATGGGGCAAGACGATCATTTATACCTCTAGGCAACTCAAGAATCATGAAAAGAATTATCCAACACTTGACTTAGAACTTGCGGCGGTGATTTTTGCATTAAAGATTTGGCGTCATTATCTGTATGGGGTCCATGTGGATGTATTCATGAACCACAAGAGGAGCTGAATCTGAGGCAGAGAAGGTGGCTTGAGTTACTTAAGAATTACGACATCGATATCCTATATCACTCGGGGAAAGTCAATGTTGTGGCGGATGCTCTTAGACGAAAATCTATGGGTAGTTTGGCATACTTGGAGGTATGTCAAAGGCCGTTGGCCAAGGAAGTTCACCGATTGGCTAGTTTGGGAGTCCGTCTTGTGCACTCTAATGAAAGAGGGGTAATTGTACAAAATAGGGCTGAATCATCGCTTATTGTGGAAGTAAAAGAGAAGCAATACAACGATTCATTTTTGGTGCAATTGAAGGAGGGGATTCAAAAACATAAAACTATGGCTTTTACTCTTGGCATGGACGATGGTACACTAAGGTACCAAGGGCGACTATGTGTTTCGAATGTAGATGGTCTCCGGGAAAGAATCATGACCGAGGCTTACGCTTCTAGGTATTCCGTGCATCCAGGTTCTACAAAGATATATCACGATCTCAAG
This sequence comes from Nicotiana tabacum, assembly GCF_000715075.1. Classification (NCBI taxonomy): domain Eukaryota; kingdom Viridiplantae; phylum Streptophyta; class Magnoliopsida; order Solanales; family Solanaceae; genus Nicotiana; species Nicotiana tabacum. The sequence goes on from NC_134094.1 coordinate 39,272,634, forward strand.
GAAGTCTATTGGTGGAATGACATTAAAAGGAATGTGGCGGACTTTGTGGCAAGGTGTACAAACTGTCAGCAAGTGAAGGCCGAACATCAACGACATGGTGGGTTGGCACAAAACATAGAAATTCTAATGTGGAAGTGGAAAATGATTAATATGGATTTTGTGGTAGGATTACCACGCACTCCACGCAAGTTTGACTCAATTTGGGTGATTATGGATCGGCTCACGAAATCAGCTCATTTCTTACCAGTTAAATCTACCGACACAGCGGAACAGTACGCTCAGTTGTATATCAAGGAAATAGTCAGGCTACATGGTACTCCAGTTTCTATCATTTCCGATCAAGGGGCTCAGTTCACGGAAAAGTTTTGGAAGAAATTTCTGCAAGGTTTGGTACTCAGGTGAATCTTAGTACAACCTTCCATCCACAAACCGACGGGCAAGTAGAGCAGACTATTCAGACGCTTGAGGACATATTGCGTGCTTGTGTTCTTGATTTCAAGGGTAGCTGGGATGATCATTTGCCATTCATAGAGTTTGCTTATAACAACAACTTTCATGCAAGTATTCAGATGGCACCATTTGAGGCACTGTATGGTAGGAGATGTAGATCTCCCATTGGGTGGTTCGAGATTGGGGAAGCAGAGTTGATAGGTCCAGACCTTGTACATCAGGCTTTGGAAAAAGTTAATATCATAAATGAGCGGTTGAAAACTGCTCAGAGTCATCAAAAATCCTATTCGAATGTCCGACGCAGAGACTTAGATTTCAAAGAAGATGATTGGGTATTCTTGAAGGTTTCCCCCATGAATGGTATTATACGGTTTGGGAAAAAGGGGAAATTGAGCCCGAGGTATGTCGGGTCGTACAAAATCATCCAGAGTATCGGTGAGGTGGCGTACAAGCTTGAGCTACCACCTGAGATGTCATTAGTGCACCCGGTATTCCATGTGTCTATGTTTAAGAAGGTAGTTGGAGATCCGTAAGCTATTGTGCCGGTTGAGACCATTGAGGTTAATGGAGAATTGTCATATGAAGAAATTCCAGTTGCCATTCTTGATAGGTAAGTCTGAAAGTTGAGAAATAAATAAATTGCCTCCGTGAAAGTGTTATGGAAAAACCAGCATGTTGAAGAGGCCATTTGGGAGGCCGAGGAAGAGATGAAGAAGAAGTATCCTTACTTATTTGAGTAGCTGTGTAATCCTTTTTATGAACTTGTCGCGTATGAATTTTGTATCGCTTGTTCAGTTAATGTTAAGGTATTCCTTTTGATTATATGTTGCTTATGAGGCCACAGTTGGTACTGTTATGAGTTTGTTACGTCGTTAGGTTGTGCATATGTTTGTAAGATATGTTTCTGGGGTTCTCTGACAGGTGGATAGGCCTAGTTACAAAGGAAACTCTGGCGAAAGTTTTGGAAATTTGAGGAGTTAGTTAAATTTAGGGCTGCTGGTGTGGGGTATGAAAATAAACTGAGTTGCATAGGGTGGTAATAATGGACCCTGATCCTCATTCGAGGATGAATGATCTTGAGTGGGGGAGGATGTAAGGCCCCGTAAAATTTGTTTTCCTAAAAACCCGGATTCCAAGATGCCAAAGTAGGCGCAGAGGTTAATAATAGTAAAAATTCTCCGTGGCGAGCTTGCGATACATGGTTCAGACTTTTTGGATTGAACAATGCGCTGGAGAGTTGAAGGAAAATATTGGGAAGAAGTAGGTATTTCTGCGGCCCATTCTGCGGCCGCAGAACCACTCTACGGATCGCAAACTGGTCGCAGAGTGGGGCAGTTTTCTGGGGCATTGTTTATGTCAATTTTGCGGCCCTTATGTGAACGCATAACTATTTCACGGGCCGCACTCTTGTCGTATATCCCGCCTTGGGATTTTTCGGAGGGAGGTTCTGCGGCGCACTATGCGACCGCAGAACCATTCTGCGGTGCATTATGCGACCGCAGAACAGGTCTGCGGGCCACACAGTGACCGTAGACCAGGTTAGTGTTTTTCTAGTTCTGGCAGCAGATTTCACGGTCATTTCGCGGACCGCATAACCATTATGCGGTCGCATATGTGACCGCAGAACCTATTCTGGAGCTTCATTTTTGGGGTTTTTAAACCCGACCCTATTCCGTTAAAATACATCCCATAGACCATTTTGAACTTATTTTCTAATATTTTTAGAGTGAGAGAGAGGGTCCTAGAGGGAGAAGTTATCTTCATCAAATTGATCTTCAATTCTCACTTAAAACCTTGAAGATTATCAAGAGAGGCACCTAGGTCTTCTTCCTAAGAGGTAAGATTCTATCACCAAAACTCTTAATTTCAAAATATAACTAGAATGGGTCATTAGTAAGGCAATTCAGGGGGATTGGAGTGCTTACCTTGCATGCATATATCCTTGAAGTACGTGGGAAGATTGTGAGCTAAACATGATAGAGAATGGGTTGGGGAATGATGGAATCTTCCACAAAAGGGCCTTAAAATATTGATACACGCCTAGTATTTGATAATATGTTCAAATGAGCTAAAACCATGTTCATCTTCCTAATTTTGGTTCAATTTTGTTATATTGCTAAAATAGATTGAAGTTGCTAATATTTCAGAACATCTTAAAGTTTTAAGAAGCTCAATTAAGGTATGTTGGCTAAACCCCCTTCTTCTTAGAATCGAATTCCACGGTGTTTATGTAATTGGAGTAAGTCCTTGATCATTATTGAATTGACTATTCCTAATGTGGTTGTGTTGAAGGATGTTTGTTCAATGTTTATTCTAAATGCTTCATCATGTCATCTTTCCATTTGAGAATACGTTCAAAATGTGGAATATGTGTTAGGAATATTAAAACTTCATGTCAAAACCGAAATAAAGGTCGTTATGCCAAATTGTATGAAAGACCTCTATGTGCCTAAGATTTCTCAAATTGCCCATATGTGAATCTAATGTATTGAATGGGAAGCCTTATTGTTGTGGATAATGATAATGATATTTTAATGTGGAAAAAGGGACTGGAACTATGAAATATGGCCAAGTGCCAAGAATGAATTTGTAATCGTAATCACTAGTGCCAATGAATTGAAAGTATATGAAAGAAGTACGATGTGAGATGATTGGCTGAAAAAGGTAATGTCTCAAATGATATGGCCTAGTCGATCGGGTCGAGATCGGACTCCATGTAAGATCACGGTTGTATTGTGGATGAAATTGTGAAAATGGCTGATGTCTCAAATGAGATGGCCTAGCCGATCGGGCCGTGATCGGACGCCAAGCCGCACACATGGTGGTACTGTGCTGGAAATTATAATAAAATTGTGGTAATGTCTCAAATGAGACGACCTAGCCAATCGGGTCGAGAGCGGACTCCGTGTAAGAATACAGAGGTATTGTGAATTATGAAATATCGGTACTAAACATTACCCAACCTAATAATATTAAAATTATCTGGAAATGTATATCATCCTTAACTTGTTGTTCTAATATTATTTGAAGCCCTTATTGAATTTTGACTGTTCCTCTTGTATTATTATTCATTCTATTGAGATGATGTTTAGCTATACATACTAGTCCTATTCGATGGTACTAATGTCCCTTTTGCCGGGAGTGCTGCATCTTTAAATAGATGCAGGTGGTTACATAGCAGACAATGTTGATCACAGATAGTGCTGCATCCTCTTCTCAGCGGACTCGGTACCGGCACCATGTTTACTCTCTTTTGTATCTTTAGAGAATCCGTTGACACTATGTGAGTTTTATATGGGTGTTGAGAATGTTAAACAAGTTATGTTGTGATTGATCACTTGTTCCACTCGAACTATAAGAAATGTGTATTTTGAGACTTAAAGGCGCAATGACTAATGAAACGATTTAGGATTGTGTGAATGAGCTTCATACTGTATAATTAATGAAATCACGTCTTTTCTTGATCATGGGTGAATTGGATAGAAAGTATCTAACAGGCTTGCTCGGCCGGGTTCACTCGGTTGAGCATCGGTCGTGCTTCTCGAGGTTGGAGCGTGACATCTATATTTTCTTATCTCGACTTGAAGAGGGAGGCAAGCACCAAAGGGTCTCTTGATACAATCTTTGTTTTTCATATGAGGAAGGAGGTGCCAACTACAAGAGACAAGATGTCATTTGTTTGGTTTTCAATGCTAAACAATGGTGGAAGTTTAGAACCACTTGTTCCCCGTGGTCCCTATTTATGAATCCAAGTACTGTGGTAGTTCACATCCTCTAACGGAGTCATGCACTTAGGATAAGTCCCATAGTTGGAAAGCTATGTGTGGCATCAAGGATAAGGTGGACTCTAACGTCTTATGGAATATTGACAAGGGAAATATTAACTTCTGATTTGATAACTGGTCCACCATTAGACCTTTGTACAATGAGATTGATGATGGCTTGGCTCAACACAATATTCTCATATGTAGCATTTATAGATAGGAAATGGGATTGGTTTTTTCTCCATGTTCAACTTCCACACTATATTAAGTGGCAAATCTCTCAAATGCATATTATCCTCAATCCTGATGCTGATGACATCCCATACTAGATATGCTCAAGCATAGGTAACTTCACTGTTGTTACTGCTTGGAACCTTCTCAGACAGAGGAGATACACAAATTAATATTTCACGACCCAACTCCATGTCAGGCCGTGATGGCGTCCAACACCATTGCTGGACAAGTCAATAGTGAACAACTTAGTGATTTTCCGTTTAGCTTTACTTATATTTTTAAAATATTTGGTAAATAAAGGATTTTTTAAGGCAAATAAACGGAAACATCTAAAAACAGTTATAACTATTGAATTACAACCCAAACTAAAAATTAAAGTCTACTAATACGTGCCAAGATCTGGTATCACAAGTGTATAGGCAATCTAGTTGAATATACAAAAGAGTACCAACCTACTGTCTGAAAGGGAATAGACAAAAAAATAGAGCATAATAGTGACCCCAACTGTTGCAGGACGGCTCGGAAGGAAGCTAACCATGAAGTCTCGAGATGGGGATCAAAACTGCGCACCAGACTGGTAACCAGATGCACCTGCCTCAGATTCTGTATAATTAAGTACAGAAGTGTAGTATGAGTATATAAACAATATGTACTCAGTAAGTATCCCGCCTAACCTCGAAGAAGTAGTGACGAGGGGTCGACTTGACACTTACTAGGCCAATAATAATATAATTAAAGTATTATACTAAGCATGGATATCATGAATGATACTGTCAGTTCAACAACAGGAAGAGATAAGTCCTTCTTTCATAATTATAACTTACATTTCAGTAATACCATTTAACAAGTTACATTTCATGGCCTTTAAGAAGAATAAATCATGGAGAATTTCTAAATAATTAGCATGCGCAATTATGCCGAGGTCGTACGGCCCGATCCAATAAAATATTTAAACTGTGCATTGCCGAGGGTCGAATGGCGCGAACCATAGATGCATCTATTTTTCCCTCTCGCGAATCATACATGCGACACAATCAAATATAAATTTAAGGAATTACCTTACTCGCGAATCATACATGCAACGCGGTTACCCAAAAATCTCATAAATGTTTATAGAACTCTCCCATTCTTTTCAAAATATAACATTCAAATGAAAACTTTTAAGATCCCATTATTTTTCCTCAATTCCAATTCCTTTTGAAACATTTAATAAGCCCACTCCATTCCGCCCTTCTCAAGGCAAACAATACACATAAAGCAATAACAATATCAACGAGGCATGGTGTACGCCTAAGACTACCCGGATATAACAAGAATAGTAGCTACATACGAACTCTCGTCACTTCGTGCGTACGTGGACCCCCACAAACAACAACACATATTAATTTAGTTCACCTATTGGGTACTTTTCCTCTTACAAGGTTAGAAAGGAGACTTACCCCGCCTCAAGGCCTACTTCCCAATTCAAGAGCGCGCTTAAACCTCCAAATTTGATGCCAAACGGCTCGAAACTAGTCAAACATTACATAAACTAATCAATCTATGCTCAAAAGTTCATAATTTCACCCTTTAAGTGATTACCCAACTTAAATTGCAAGATTCCTAAAATTCACCCCCGGACCCACATGCTCGGATTTCGGAAATTTTTAAAGAAAGTTGTTACCCATAACCATAGGAACATAAATATATAATTTTTACTAAATTCCATAACGAATTTCGTGGTTAAATCTCATTTTTATCAAAAATTTAGGTTTTCATCTAAACACGTAATTTTCACTAATTTACATGTTATAACCTACCCATAAACCATGTATTTAACTCATATTTGATAGGAATTACTTACCTCAACTAGTTGATGGAAATCCCCTCTCTAACCAGCTCCAAAATTACCCCCAAGAAGAGTAAGAAGTGAGCAAAAGTGCTCAAACCCCGATTTAAAACATCACTGCCCTTCAGTGACTTCCGCACCTGCGATTCCGCTTCTGTGGACAACTCGCGCAGGTGCAGACCAAAGCCAGGCTGCCTCCTCTCGCTTCTACGCCCAGGTGATCGCACCTGCGGCCACTCATAAGCGAAAAATGATGCGCATCTGCGACACTGCCCGCTCCTGCGATGCCTGCCTTTGCACATGCGCTTTCACATGTGCGTTCCTTCTTCTGCTTCTGCGATGGCTAGGCAGCCTATGCTGGGACGCACCTGCGGCTGACCAAGCGCAGGTGCGATTATGACATCAGCTAGCGTTTCAGCTTTGGCTTCCAAATTCCAACTTGGTCCGAGCCTCGTCCGATTGACACTTGGGGCCCCCGGGCCCCCGTCCGAACGTACCAACAAGTTTGAAATCAGAAAACGGACTTGCTCGAACTTTTGGAACGCCCGAAACAACATTAAAACTAAGAATCACACCCTAAAACCAATTGAATCAAACTTAAGAACTTCAAGTTCTTCAATTTACTTCCAATGCGCCGAAACGTATTTATACTACTCAGAATGACACAAAATTTTGCGTGCAAGTGTTTAAATGACACTACGGAACTATTTTCGATCTCGAAATTCTGTTTGAACCTCGATATTACCAAAACCCGCTCCAAACTAAATTTTTTTAAAGAACTTCTAAAACTTTCAAGAACCAACTTTCACTATTGGGCGCCAAAACGCACCCGGGTCTTTCAAAACCCGATCCGAACATACACCCAAGTCTGAAATCATCATACGAACCTATTTGAACCGTCAAATCTCGATTCCGAGGTCGTTTACTCAAAATGTTGATCGAAGTCAAATTTGGCCTTTCAAGCCAACCTTAAGGAACCAAGTGTTCCGATTTCAACCCAAACTCTTCTAAATCCCGAACCAACCATCCCCGCAAGTCATAAATTAGTAAAAGCATGTACGAGAAGTCTTATTTAGGGGAACAAGGTTCTAGAAAGCAATATGACTGGTCGGGTCGTTACATAATATAACTCCAAGATTGGGCACAATGACATTCCTTTTATAATGTCATTCTTAACCTGGAGAGAAATTAATGATACAGTATCCACTGATGATAAGATCATCAGGTTTGGTGTTGAATTACCCTCTGTTTGCTCATGTTACATGAGTGCTAGAATGACCAATGAATATGGGACATTGGAACATCTATTCTGTAAAGGCTAATATGCTTAAAATATATGAAAATACTTGGTTGGTCCTCTAGGGATTGCATACAGAAATGTTAATATGAGAATTCTTATCATCAATTGCTGGATCAGAGGGCTAAGAACTCTGTTATTGCTTATGTTCTTAAAATACTCCCTCCCCCTTCTTCAAATGTACTCCATTCAAAAGTGACAATAAAATCGTGACTCAATTAAGGAAAAGAAATACCAAAGTCTCGACATTAATCACCCCAGTCATCTCTTTTGACAATCTAATAATATAATACATTACTCAAGTACTCTCAAGTCAATTACATTGTTGGAGTTGACATCCAAGCAGCATAAATTCAAATTCAATACTAAACCCAAAGCATACATGTAATTTCATCAATCACTATCTTAGTTCACCAAATAAATCCCTTTTCCCATTTTCTCATATTTCAAACAATGTAAATCCGACGAGTTTAGGCTAGTAAAATTATCTTTGGCAGTCAAGGGTTCATGAAGTTTGTTTTTGACTGGTGGGGATTTCTCCAAAAAGTGAAATCTATGAAAATTTGAAGAATCCAATTATACTTTCTGTGAATTCTTCCAATTCATTACAGTAAATACAAAAACAATCAGCACAACAGTAGAGCAATTTTTATATTAACACAGAATCTACTGTCTACATACTGAAAAGCACAAAGGGGACAATTATTTTATTTAATGTTACACAACATTAAAAGTTTCAAAACGAACACATATACACTCTACTTTTTGCTCTTTTTTTGTGTGTCTTGATTGCTAACTTCATCGTCACGTATGATTAGGTTCCTTCCCTTCCTAATATCTCTTGATTAAAATTTTCTCTTCAGAGTTAACACTATCATTGACATGTAGATCTTCCAGAGAGTCTTCAAAGTTGTCCAAAGAGACATCAGTAGATTCCTAAATAGTTTTCAGAAGAAATCTTATTTACATATCTTTTGAATATGTTAATTTTATACTAGTAGGAAGTTTGCTAAATAAAACAGAATAGAAAATTACCTTCCCTTCAATAAGTCCTTCTGTTTCAATGTTATCCTGCACTTTGCTTTTCCCCCTCAGAAGCAACAAAAACAAAGCATATTTACAGCGTATACGTAAATCTAAATTACCATTTGAAACAATCTATATCACAATACCTTTTGTTCTTTCCTTTTTCTATATTGCAATTCCAGGTTTCTCATCTGGAATGAACAACTTGATACCGAATAATTTTCAAGCTCCTCTTTAAGATTAAAATTGTTTAATCTTAGCTTGAAAATAAATTCTTTGCCGCAAAGGCTTTGAATTTGTGGCGGTATATTTTTTCTATCCGACGACAACCTATTGAACTTGTGAGCGGATGTATCAAAGAGCTTCTCCACAACAACATTAAATAAAATCACAGCAGTCTCTCCAGTTTTGTCTCTTATATTTACGTGTATTTAGTACCTAAAGTTATACAATCAGTTAGAATAAATGAAAATATAATTCATTATATTATTACTTGCTTCCTTACTTCACCAACGGAAACTTGCATTCTTTAGCGCAAATGTGGCATGTATAAACATCGTTTGCAGATACAATCTTCTTGGAGCAGGAGTTGCATGAAATGTACTACCAATCAAAATAGTTGTCCATTTCTGTAATGTTGCCCCTCACTACAACAATGTATTTCTAACATTAAAAAACTCTATTTAGTAGAAGCATCTTGAAGAATTGAGGTTTTAAAAATGAAGAAGCAGAAATAGGAAAATACTAACATATATTTTCGGCATTCCAGTCAGACTCCAACAACTCAGTAATGTTCATCATGTTCAGAAACATCTCTTTCTCAATGGGAATGCTATTGACATTAGAGCTGCCGATAGTTTGTACCTGCTAGAATAATAATCACGGGGCGAGAACAACATTAGCGTACCTGTCAACGATGCAGAAGAATTGTTGAACTACCACTGAAACAATTGCCTCAAATCGAACTTTGAATCACTAGGAAACCAAGTTAATCTTCCACTAATTAGATGCCCTAACTTATGTGTGTTTTTCATGTAGAAAGGATTAGTCAGAGAAAATTCTTATGCTTGAAAGTTCTATATTTTCTCCTTAACATAAATAGGCAGAGTAATAGCGGTTAAGGAAGATAACCCACCACTCACCCATTTTTTTTGCACGTTCAGTTTAGTGGAGTTTGTGGTCTAGTGGTAACTTCCCTTAACCTCTCTCACTTATCTCTCCTGAACGGGTTGGGTCAGCCCACATGGAGCGATCCACGACCCATAATCCAACATCTCCCACTTTGCTCATAGTGGGCTAGACCGATATCTTTGACACACAGTTCATACTGGCAAATAGTAGGTGCGACCTGCGAGCACAAAGAGCTGTAACATTCCAAAACCAATTAAAGGTTGTACTAAAGCTCTATGTAGAAATCCAATCACATATGAAAAGGATTCACTACTAGCGTGAGGATATTATTACTCGCAATACCCCAGACATTATTCGTTATTGCAATAGCTACTTATTCGATCCCTCATCCTCGAAAGATACTCAAGTTCTCATATAACATTGTATCCACAATTATACCCAATACCCTCATGGTAAGTGTAATGGTCGACCTATAAATATAAGTTAAATTACTAAATTTTAGTCGTCTTCCCTTTCTACCCGAATCTTTTCATTCCAAATCAACTGCTTTCCTAGACATGCACTGCATTGCCGAATCACTCATGGCTATTAGTGGCATGCTAAAGTAGCAACACTGATTGGAACTTCAAGAGACAGTACAAGGTCAAAGGGTATTTCAATAAAAGTTAATATAACTTCTTTGGGATCTCACACAATGAAGAAGCATGGATTCATTCTTCCATTATCCCATGGTCGATAGCACACGTGGTATGAAACACATATTACAGTGTTCTCACCTTATATTGGCGCGTGTGTCTTATTCTTTTAATCATTCAACACCGTACATATCTTTGTCTAGACACCTTCAAATGTCTAACCTAGGTTTCTCACTTCAATAATCCTCAAATCTAACTTTTTGGAGAAACTCACATCTAGCTTACAAAATAAGTCATAATCAAATATTAAAATTCGTAAGCCTGACAAGTTGTCAAGACTGACCTTAATAAGTAAATATAACCTCGCATTATCCAAGGTTCTATAAGGTCTCATCTCTTCACGATTCTTAACGTAAGAGGTGATCGCTCGCGTGAGAGAGCCAATCTCGTGACTTGTTCGACACACTTTATCAACAAAACATTCATTATATGCATACGAGATATAAGCATAATTCAAGAGTCAAATATTGATGAGCATATTATAATAGTAAAGTCATTTTACAATACATAAATATATTCATATCCTTTGCAAACCTAAAGCCATAACATGTTTCTCAAACATGTCTCTAGATATCGCCTTTGTAAAAGGATCAACTATCATGCTTCGCGTAGGAATGTACTGTAAATTTTTCTCTCCACTTGCTACCATGTCTCTTACAAAGTTATACTTGATTTCAATGTGTTTGGTCTTGCTGTAATACTTAGGATCTTTTGTATATGCAATAGCAGCTTGACTATCACAATATAGAGTCATGGGACCCTGAGAGTTCTTTGTAATATCCAAATGCTCAAAGAATCTCTTCAACCAAACAACTTCTTTTACTACAGACGCACAAGCCACGAACTCAGCTTCCATCATTGAAAGGGTTGTACAGGTTTTTTTCTTACTTTTTCATGATATAACACCACCATTAAGTAAGAAGGAATAACCGGATGTTGATTTTCTATCATTCCGGTCACCAGCCCAATCAGCATCTGTATATTCTCTTAAGTATAAATCATTTCCACTATAACATAGTAAATAATTTGCAGTTCCCTTCAGGTATCTGAAAATTCTCTTCACAGCTTTCCAATGATCTCTTTCAGGATTTTGATGCCTGATCTCTTCCAGGATTGGATTGATGCCTGCTAACCAGACCTACGACATAACAAATGTCTGGGTGAGTACACATCATAGCGTACATCAAGCTCCCGATAGCACTTGAATATGGAACTCGAGACATAACTTCCTTTTCATTTTCAGTATTGGGACACATTTCAGGGCTTAAAGTTTCACCTCTCGCTATAAGAGTATCCATGGATTTGCAACTATTCATGCGAAAAAGCTCCAAAATTTTCTTTATATAAGTTTCTTGAGATGGACTCAATAATTTTTTACAACGATCTCTTTGGATCTTAACTCCAAGGATATAGTCTGCCTCACCCATTTCTTTCATGTCAAATAACTTTGAAAGCCATGACATGATAGTTTTTAAATACTCCAAATTGTTTCCGGTCAATAAAATATCGTTCACATAAAGAAAAAGAATTACAAACATCCCATTGGACTTCTTCACATAAATGCAATGGTCTTCATTGATCATGGTGAAATCATATGAGATCACCTCCTTGTGAAATCTCAAATACCACTGCCTTGAAGATTGCTTCAGGCCATAAATCGATCTTTTCAATTTACAGACCTTCTTTTCTTGGCCTTTGACGATGAAGCCTACATGTTGTTCCATGTAGATTTCTTCGTTTAGTTCTCCATTGAGAAAAGATGTCTTCACTCCATTGAGAAAATATTTCCTCATAATCTATTCCGGCTTCTTGAGTAAAGCCTTTTTCCACCAATCGTGCCTTGTATCTTTCTATTGACTCATCCGCTTTGTATTTAACTTTGAGAACCCATTTATTCCCAATGGCTCCACGCCCAGGCGGAAGGTCAACTAGATCCAAGACTTTGTTGGTTTTCATGGACTCTAATTCTTCTTTCATTGCTTTCATCCACTTATCTTTTCCAGGGCTAAATAAAGCCTCAATCACACACTTTGGCTTATCCATTTCTGTGGGAGATACCAAGAAAACATAATCTTCAATGTCATAAAAAACGTTTGGGTATATGTTTCCTGGCACTCTTTCGTAGTTGAAATTCAGGTTCGTGAGAAGGATTTTGGGATTGAGAGTTTTCACTCCCACTCGGATCAAGAATAAGATCTTGATCAATTTGATTATTAACTGTGTCAGAAGACACTTGCTGACTGTCTGAGTTCAACATTTCATAAAGAGTCTCTCCATTCTTTACCTCGCCCTTCTTTGGAAAATCATTTTCCAAAAATGTGACATCTCGCGATTCAATTTCAGTAACACTTCCATCGTCTAATTCACCAATGAACACATACACTTTGGAGTGTTCTGAATATCTTATAAAGATACATTTCTTGCCTTTTGGACCTAATTTACCAAACTTGCTAAAAGAATCTTTTACATATGCAGCACAACCTCAAGGTCGTAAATCCTTTGAGTTTGGTTTATGACCTGTACATAGCTCATAAGGAGTGGAAAAAACTGATTTAGAAGGCACTTTGTTCAATATGTAAGTTGCAGTCAATAGCGCATCTCCCCAAAAGGAGATAGGTAAATTTGCCTGAGCCATCATGGATCTTATCATGTCCAATAATGTTCTATTCCTCCTTTCTGCTACACCATTTTGTTGAGGCGTGTACGGAATAGTTAACTGTCTGGTGATTCCCTTTTCATTGCACAATTCTTTAAATTCTTTTGAAACATATTCACGCCCTCTATCGGCTCTTAAGGTCTTAGTCCTTTTGTCTAATTGATTCTCAACTTCATTCAAATATTTTTTTAAAGCATTCAAGTGCTTCAGATTTATGAGAAATCAAATAGACATAACCAAAGTGTGTGAAATCATCAATGAACGTAATAAAATATAAAGCACCAGACCTAGCCCTCACATTCATTGGACCACAGATATCATAATGTATTAATTGCAATGGAAAATCAGCTCTCTTAACCTTTTCAAATGGTTTACGTGTAATCTTTCCGGCAAGGCAATTTTCACAAGTTGGCATTTCAATTTTAGAGAAAGAACCAAGATGTCCTTCCTTAGCCAATCTATTCATTCGATCCTGCCCTATGTAACCTAATCTTGTATGCCATGTAATAATATCAACATCATTGTTACTAGAATAACATTCCATAACACATCGGTCAACATAATAGTTATACGTAGAAGGATTACAATATAACACAATAAAACCATCATAACGATGTCCAAAACCATAAAAAACATTGTCTTGAGTAATTCTAAGACCACTGCGACTAATGTTCAAATTGAAATCTAAATCTAGAAGAACAGACATAGAGACTAAGTTTCGTCGAATCTCTGGAACATACAAGATGTCATGCAACATCAAAGATCGGACACCACACATGTCTATTCTGCAAGTGCCTATCCCTTTGACTTCAAGTTTTGCATTATTTTCCACATATACATGCTTTGATCCAGGTGAAACTCGACAAAACTCTATGAACGCTTCTCTATCATGGCTCACATGGTGGGTGGCCCCTGAGTCTACAATCTACACATGATAAGATTCAGCTAGTAAAACAGTACTAGAAACATATATAGCACTAAGAGATACATTTTGAAATGCTACCTTTTTCGGCTCAGTGCACTCACGAGCAAAATGCCTTGGAACTTGGCAATTATAGCACTTCATCTTACTATTGTCTTTCTTCTTGTAGAACCGTTTTTCTTTATTAGAATTTGGTTTGTTTCTTTTCTTGAAGGATCTTTCTCCGGTCTCCTTACCCTTTCCGTCATTTTTTCAATTTCTCTTGATCTTGAAGCTTGATTTCTTTGTACCACTTGATTATGCCACAATGGCATTAGGTACAACTTTAACAGCACCAAGCCGCTCGTCTTCAAGCTCCACATGACGGGCAACATCAACAAAAATTTTGATGCTATCATTGTGGGTCAAGTTAACCTTCAGATGTTCCCAATTATTGGGAAGAGACCGAATCACTGCCGGAACCTGCTGCTCATCAGAGAGAACATGTCCAACAATTTTGAGTTGAGCAATCATATTTGACATCACCCTTAGATGTTGTTTGACACTTTGATCATGACGCTTTTTGTACGTGTCAAACTTGATTGTCAGCTGTCGAAGGCGAGTCACAATTGTACCCCCATATGCCTCTCTTAAATGTGCCCACATGGCTTGAGCAGTAGGATATTGTTCACATTCGTGGATGAGATCATCAGCAACTGAACTTACAATGATTCCACGTGCAGTGGAATCTTTCTTTTTCCAAATATTGTAGGTTTCCAGATCCCTCCTGTGTTGGGCAGTGTTACCCTCCTCTGGGTGACTCATAGCATGGTTGATACTTTCAAGAGCATCTTGCTCTTCGAGTACATACCACATCTTACGACTTCAGATGTCGTAATTTTCACCATTCAGTTTGTCACCCTTGTTCACGTCAGCAATGATACTTTTCGATGCCATGTCTGTTATTAGAGACAATATTACACGTTTAACTCATCAATATATGTCAATATAGTCAATTTATGCATGTGATTACACACTCAAGCAAATTAATTATAATATTAATTCTACATTTAATATAGAATCGAAAGGTCACTACGTTTCCATTCATTATCTATATTTAAATATTTTAATTAATATTAAAATTACTTCTTAGTGTGTACTTTATTTCAAGTCTCAAACCATTAAAAGATAAAATATATGATACACAATGTATGTAACTGGTGAGACAAGTAACATAATTTAAATTTCATTAAGATAAAACACATAATATCAATTTACATGTTTGCTGGGACATACATGTACTAATCGAACACTAACTCTTGCACATACACGCTAAAAGGTACACTGGGCCAAATATCATGATAAATCTCAGTTAAAATTTCAGCCCAAGGCTCTCGAAGAGAGTCCGCTAAAATAGCTAATGCTTCCCAATCAGTAATTTCTACGTAATTCGCCAATTCAGCTCTTTTTAACTGAAAAAGGTGTACATGTTCAGGAATGGAAACATCAGGGCCCATTTTAAATTCCTTAAACTCCCTAAATTTCTTTTCTCCTTCCATTCGTTCAGCCCTTCGATCCCTTAACTAATTTTTCCGTGCCCTTGGGACATTCCTGATGACTTCAGGCTCCAAGTCTGAATCATTATAGAAATAAGTCCTGCGACGGCGTATTCTTCTACGTTGTCCCCTTCCTTGACTTCGAGAACTCCCACTTGGAGTAATTCGAACTTGTCCCTGTTCAGCCATATCTGAAATATGACTAAGGAAAAACTTAGAACTGTTACAACCATTCAATGTGACAACATATGTCACAATAACTCGTAGAAGTATATCAATTTAAGGGATTAAGACTAACCAAAGTTTCTATTTAAGAAATCAACCGTAATCCTCTGGCCAATTCATAATATATTTATTAATGATCTTAGTAAAGCTGGAACACAGTTACTATTGTACCAAGCAATGTGGCAAAAACATATACTTCACTAAACCAGTAGCACATACAAGAAAATTGATTTAGCATATGTAGGTTTCTTTACACCCACGGTTGTAACCAACACATAGACACCAAATCAATTAAATAACAATGTGACTATTCTTTGAATAGATGTTGAGAACAATTAAATATTACTGATGATATTAAAAAAGAGATTACAACCAAATATGTCTGCACGTGACAACTGGGTGATACTACACTAGCACCAGTCACATTAATCATCCTTTTCTTCATAAGAAGATTATATGGCTTTAAGATAATACTTCATACAATGACTAAGGGATGAAGAATCAAGAAACCAAAAAATATATGTCAATTTCAAACAGAAACAAACGGAAATGGCTTAAAGCTTTCATAATCCTTTTTTTTTTTAATATAAATAAAATTGTAGTAATTGCTTGCACAGTAAAGTGATAATCCCTTGTTTGCACCCCATGTACAACTATTCCTCTCGTATATACCCTTTCAGTGGAGTGCTACTTACGTGGCCCCTTTTGTTTTCCAAAAATATTGGTAATAGCATGGACTGAGAAGGAATCTGGATTTACTTTGATAAGCATCTAGGTTATTTTAAACTTGTCCACCGCAACAAAATATTTGTCTATCTTAGCAGAAAACACATAGTTTCATCGGGTTTCCTCTTGATTCCCAATTAAGAGAATTCCCATCGGAAAGAGACAAAAGACAAATTGAACAAAGAGCAACGTCTGTTACCATTACAGTGGGTTATTCCACAGAAAATACATAACAGAAAAATATTCTAACATCTTCGTTACTCGATTCTCGTTCTAACAATATACACAAGAAAATTGATCACCTAATACTGTAACCTTTTTTAAATATATTTTAATGCAGATTTAATTCTGCAATCTTTCAGTCACAAACTAGGAATCAATCAAAAACAATGCTCTGATACCAATGTTAGAAGAATAATCACGGGGCGAGAACAATATTAGCATACCTGTCAACGCATCGGAAGAATTGTTGAACTCACCACCGAAACAATTGCCCCAAATCGAACTTTGAATCACTAGGAAACCAAGTTAATCTTCTACCAATTAGATGCCCTAACTTATGTGTGTTTTTCTTGTAGAAAGGATTAGTCAGAAAATTTTACGCTTGAAAGTTCTGTATTTTCTCCTTAACATAAATAGGCAAAGTAATAGTGGTTAAGGAAGATAACCCACCACTACCCCTTTTTTTTGCACGTTCAGTTTAGTGGAGTTTGTGGTCTAGTAGTAACTTCCCTTAACCTCTCTCACTTATCTCTCCTAATCGGGTCGGGTCAACCCACATGGAGCGACCTACGACCCATAATCCAACAGTACCCCAAGAAACATGGTACCAAACTTTTGAATCAAAGTTGTTATGTAATCTATTTCAAGATTTACATATATTTTACTTGCAAATGTGGGTAGTGAAAGTAACCTCACCTGTTAACAGTGAATGCAATTTAAAAATCAACTTTAATATATCTTCAGAATATCATTAGTAAATTACATAGCAATGAACATTAAGCATAAAACAATTACCACGGAATTGTCTTACTGTTATAGAAGTTACTACCATAATGTACGGGTCAAAGTCGTTGTATAAACGTCTTGTAACATTTCTCAAATCTATAAAAGTTTCAACACATGCTAAATATAGAATTTAATTTTTTTCTTTTAATCTTAGATTATACTTCTATTACAGATTTAAACCCTTGTGATTGACTTTTGAGTTACTTCTCTATTTATAAATAATTGGATATACAATTAGGGGAATATTAATAATTTTAATATTATTAATTATTAAAAGTAGGTATAATTAAATATTAGTTAAGTCAAAACCAAAAAAGAAAAGAAAAGGAAAAAACAATAAAAAATAAGGAAGCACGTGACAAGCCTTAGCCCTTTAAGGCAAAGGATTAAATAAAGGGCTTTAAGGATTAAACAGAAACAGAACGCTGTTCTATCATGCAAGGCACGCAGGCAATGAAAATAAAATTCTAGGGTTCTTTACAAATCACTAGTTCTTGAACTTAGGTATATAAAATTCTTTTTTGTCAATTATCCTACAGTGGTAATAAGTAAGAATTGAATAGTTAATTTCCTTCTTTCTCTTTATCAACAGTAAATTTCATGTTTAGGTGAGAAACTTTAAAATTTAGGATAACAATATGAGTATGTATAGGATGTTCCAGAAAGAATTTAGACTTGAAAAGTCACAAGAAGAAGTTTTAGTAAGAAAAGATTTTTGGGAGTATCCTCTATTATGAGAATGGGTTATCGTCCAGGCCAAGGGTCCTAACCAAGGCGTAAACTACTTGTGCCAAAGTAGGGAGCACACGAGCCGAGGGTCTCGTTGCCGAGAATTTACTTAGCCAGGCAAAGGTATGATACATGAGCGCTGAGAACCATGAAGCGAGTGGCACCTCATGGATTGGACCTATTCGATCAGGTTGGGATCGAACCCGTGCCGATCACACGGTGACTAAGACAGAAATAGGCCAGGATAGTTGGAACTCCTGAAGTATAAACTGAAGTATTTTTTAATAAGAAAGAAGAAAAGAATTTCTTTTAGAATCTTCATAAACTGCTATTATGCAATTATTTTAGAATTGTTCTTATAAGCTTTATGTTTTACATGTATTTAGAATCTTTGCTTGTAATGTATATTTTATTAAAGTTTCGTCCCCTGTCGTTGAGACTCACTGAGTACAATGGATGGTACTGACATTCTCTTTTGGGAACCTACGTTGGTCTGCGGTACAACGTAGGAACCGAATTTGCTGGCAAGCAGGCTACAAGTTAGGACTTCCCTCACTTCCAGTGCTATTGGTGAGCTCCTCTTTTGTTCGTGGAGTACTCCTTTGAGTCGTCATTATTTAGCTATTTCTTTGTTTACTTAGAGAATTGGCCAGGAAATCTCATGTCCCGAGCAATGTGTCAGTTTATCAGTAGAGGCTTCATAGACACAATCGTTGGGTTAAGATTCAAATTTTTTTGATAATAACTCAGCGGTATTTCAGTTGTTACTACGAAAAAAGTTTTGCAGTTGGTTTATTTTCGATATTTAAATTAATTGAAAGTATTTGGTTAAAGTTTTGTCTTGTTACATATAAAGTTTGAAGTTATAATAGATTTGATAAGCGCAGATGGTTCGCTCGGTCAAATTTAGTGATCGGGTGCCGGTCACGACTTGTTCAGAAAATGGGCCGTGACACGTCTCTCCAAAATCTTCCCACAAAATTATTTTTATTTTGCAGAACTATACAGGGAAAACGATTAAACAAAATCTTATTGAGTAAAAATCCATATGATTCATCAAAAATGTAATGCAAAAATATATATGCATAAACAACTTGGATAACAAAATAAAGATACACAAAATTAATCCGGTTTTAGGAAGTTAACAAACTAAAGATACTTCAAATGAGATAAGTGGCTTACTAATCAGTTATAACTTGGATGTCCCTTTTTTTCTCCACTCGCATCCAATACTCTCCATGTCACCAATACCAAATAGACAGCTAACCACATCTAAAATATCAATTGAAAGAAGTAGTCATTTCATAATTACATTGGTATAACGAAAAATATAGCAACAAACATTGATCGTAATTAGTATACCTGATAACATGGTATTTGTTCAACCTTGAGTCGATCATTTCTGGTTTTATAAACTGATATTTGTTTATAGGAGTATTGTTAATATCTTCTCGTTGTTTCTGGAGCACAATTGTCAGGAAGAAAGAAATTTTAAAAGTGCTTGTCATTGGTCTTAATTCACCAGCAGTCTTAGTAACTTTAAAGTTCTTAATAACATAGACTGAACCTTCACCCAGCAAATTCTTGTACTTCTTTACTAAATTATTTTTTATTGTAGCATGTATCAAAGTTTTCTGGTAGAGGAAAGACAGTAAGTGTTTTCAAAATTAATAATTACAAATTGCATATTGAAAAAGAATAAGACACATGTATTACCTCTTCATCTATAAGGATCATGTATGTACTAATCAATTCTCTGTTTCGCTTGACATTAATAGAATCCCACATTCGACAAACCTTGACCCTCATGGTCAAATCATCTCTAGTACTATTCAAGTCTGAAAGAAGAGGATATGTTATATCCTACAACAGTTTCAGGATAGAAAAATAACATATGAGTTTAAGAAGGATGGCAGAAATAGTTTACGGACAATGGTAGAAACACACGTAAGGATGTTGTGGGAGGCTTTTATATAAAGGATTCCGTTCAAAATTTTAAACGATGCCAATGATTAATTTGAAAGTTACAACCCTTTAGAAAAGACACAATAACGGAGGTAGTTTTTGCATAGCAGGAAGAAGAGGCTGTCATTATGTCGTCTAACTTCCCGTTATCAATTAAGTCAGATATATGAATGAATCGATTAAGATAAATTTGTGGCTTAAAAGTTGACGCAACGTGGGATTTCAGAGGGACAACCAAACAAATATAGTTGACCTTTATTGGGAAAACGACATATTTGGGGTTCCTTAAGCAGACAGGTTGTAGGGGTAAAAAGTTCTATTTTTTTATTTTTTCTAATCATTAGGCTACAACTAATGTATTAAATGCATATGTCGATCTTCAAGCATAATAAAAAAGAGTGGAGTAGGAAAATATAATAGAGCTAATATAACATCAATCTATATTCAAACAAATAAAAATAATGAGGCTGTCACGACCCCAAATTCTATTAGAGGTCGTGATGACGCCTAACACCGTTGTCAGGCCAACCAACAATAATTGATTAACTTAATTACTCATTTTAGTATTTTTAAAATTATAATTTCCCTCAATTAAATAATAGGAGATAAAATTTACAGAGTAAACAGAAATGTCTCCACAACTACCATACCGAACAATCCATAAGTAGTCCCAAAAACCCGGTGTCACAAGTGCATGAGCATCAACTAGGAAGTAAAAATAAAATACGGCATTTGTCCGGAATACAAATTGGACAGGAAAAGTACATAAATAACTCTGAAGGAGACTCTGCTGGCTGTGGATCGTAACATGGGATGCAACTCACCTAAGTACCTGCAAGTACCGCGCCTCTGCGCTCATAAGGCCACTAAACATATATGTACCTGCACAAAAATGTGCAACAAGTATAGTATGAGTACGTAAATCAACGCGTACCCAGTAAGTATTTAGTCTAACCTCGAAGAAGTAGTGACGAGGGATCGACTCCTACACTTACTATAGGCTAACAATAAATACCGATATTATACTTAAGCATGGATTGTATGAAACAACTGTAAACTCAATAACAAGAAGTGAGTGGACAATTCTTTTATTAATAGGAATTTTTTTTTTCCAAATATATTCTTATCATTTAACAATTTATATCTCAAGCCAAAGAAGCAATATCAATTATAATTGGTTCCAAAGATTTATCATGCGCAAATTATGCCAAGGTCGTACGGCCCGATCCAACATAATATTTAAACTGTGCACTGCCGAGGGTGGAACGACATGAACCATAGATGCATCTATCTACTACCGAGGCGTTCGGCCCCGCTCCACAAAAGAGAAAATATATTTACAATAACCAATTCAAGATTTATTAAGGGGCAATCATTCAAGGGAATACTAAATTCTCATTAACGGTCAAGAAAATAAAGTTTAACCTTTTACAATTGCTTTATCAAGTTTCAATATGATTTAAGCAATTAAATTAAAAAGTAGGGCGCAAACATCGCAATTATAACATGATTTGGGTCCTAGACTACCCGAACATAAGCATAATAGTAGCTACGCACAGACTCTCATCACCCCGTGCGTACGTAGCCCCCACAAATAGAAGCACACATTAAATCGATTCACCTATAGGGTTAATTCCCTCTTACACGATTAGAAAAGAGACTTATCTTGCTCCGAAGTTCCATAACCGGCTCCACAGCCTTTCCAACAACTTAACCCGATGCCCATCGCTCCAAAACTAGTCAATAAATGTGCAAATCCATAAATATATACTCTAATACTCAATATAATTCAATTTACAACAATTTATAACTCCGCTCGAAAAGTCGATAAAAATTACCCTCGGGCCCACATGCCTAGATTACGAAATCTTTCGGAGATAAACTTTACCAATAATACCACGAACTCAAATATATTATTTATTCCAAATTCCATGTCCAATTTCGTGGTCAAAATCCAAACATACCAATTTCTAGGTTTTTTTACAAAATCCCAAATTCCTACCAATTTCCATGTTTAAATCCATAGATAAACCCAGTATTTAACTTGCAATAGGTGAGAATCACTTACCTCGTGTTACTTGATGAAAATCCCTCTTTGAAGTTCTCCAAAAATCGCCTAACCAAGTGGAAATGAGAGAAAATGGGCCAAAATCCCGTACGTAAGCAAACCTTCTGCCCAGTGATCACCGCACCTGTGGTCGCTCTTTTGCGGTTCCGCAGGTGCGGCCAAAATACCGCTTCTGAGGTCTTCTTTTAGGCCCCTCATTTCCCGCATCTGCGTCCCGGCATCGCTTCTGCGCCTCCGCTTCTGTGGCTCTTCGTGCGCAGGTGCGGGCCCGCTTCTGCGAAACTTGACCGCATCTACGGTCCCAGCCTCCCCCAGCGAATTCTGCTTCTGCGCCCCCTCTTGGCCGCTTCTGCGGCTCTGCACCTGCGGCCAAAACGTCGCAGGTACGGTTACACCAGATACCAACTGCCTTAGCATTTTCCTTAGTCCAAAAATCGATCCGTTAAGCATCCGAAACTCACATGAGGCCCCCGGGACTCCAACCAAACAAACCAACAAGTCCTAAAACGTCATACGAACTTAGTCGAGCCTTTAAATCACATCAAACAACGCTAAAACACGCATCGCCCTCCAATTCAAACTTATTGAACTTTGAAACTTCAAACTTCTACAATCGATGGCGAA
Source organism: Nicotiana tabacum (assembly GCF_000715075.1). Lineage (NCBI taxonomy): Eukaryota > Viridiplantae > Streptophyta > Magnoliopsida > Solanales > Solanaceae > Nicotiana > Nicotiana tabacum. The sequence continues at coordinate 39,295,517 of NC_134094.1, forward strand.
ACCTATCAAATCATGTTCGATTGACCTCAAATTTTGCACGCAAGTCATAATTGACATTACAGACCTACTCCTACTTCCGAAATCAGAATCTGACCCCGATATCAAAAAGTCCACTCCCGGTCAAACTTCTCAAAATTATCCAAATTTCTAACTTTCGCCAAATGACCCTAAAATGACCTACAAACCTCCAATTCCACTTTCGGACGCGCTCCTAAGGCAAGAATCATCATACAGATCTATTCCCAGATTCGAAATTCCAAACAAACATCTATAACATTGAAATGCACTTCAACCCAAATTTATGAAATTCTTCCAAATGCCAAGCTTCCGTAATAAGTGCTGAAATACTCCCGGGTCATCCAAAATCCGATCCGGACATACGCCTATGTCCAAAATCATCATACGAACCTGTTGGAACCTTTAAATGCCGATTCCGAGGTCGTTTACTCAAAAGTCAAACATTATTCAATTCCTCCAACGTAAAGCTTCCGAATTTAGAATTTTCTTTCCAAATCGACTCCGAACTTCCCAAAACTCAATTCCGGCCACACGTACAAGTCATAATACCTGAAGTGAAGCTACTCATGGCCTCAGATAGCCGAACTATGTGCCAGGGCTCAAAACGACCTGTCGGGGCGTTACATTCTCTTCCACTTAAACATACATTTGTCCTCGAACGTGCTAAGAATTGCTCTGGAGTTGTCCGAAATTATTGTTTAACAACTCGTGCACCTATCCGTGCTACCACAACCCAGTTGAGCACATTAACTTGAGCCAGTCTAAATATCTTCCCCTTTATTTAGTCAAGTAAGCCTTAGAGTCAAATTCCAACATCCAAAATTCTCCACCAGGCCTGTTTCCAACATATGAACACCGTATCAATCACTACACGATGCACCAATACATGATTGCATGCCTTTGCTGAATTCACACCATGCACCGCATAATTCACATGACCATAATAACGTCCTCCAATAATAACAGCCAAAATTCCACGAATCTGATGCCCACAACACACCTCATGACACATAAAAGTCCTGTTCCAACTCTTGTAATGCTGCCATGACGGAAGAGATATGTAGAAATTCATAACCAACTACCGAGTCAACAAATCATTGAGTTTCTCCTTTTGACAAGAACCATTACCTCATTCTGGACTGAATAACAATATTTATTATTTAATATTCCTTATATAAATCTGATCGCACTAATCCCAGGTCCAATAATATCATTTCACCCAGTACAAGCTGCTCAGGCAATAAGCCACCTCAGATACTGCAAAAGCCTCGTATGATGCCACATTGTGCTAACAAGCTATAAACTCGAATGTGATACATAAGGAAAACAAACTCTGGAATGTACTACTCAACCCATGTAACTAGTTTAATAACCGAAAAGATGTTATGAACCTTTCTCAGAAATGAGACACAAAACACACAAGAATAGCTATGGGAAACTGTACTCAACGTCAAACTGTTGCGGCGTGCAACCCGATCCACACATGATACCGTTGCGGCGTGCAACCCGATCCAACCATGATACCCGTGGCGGCGTGCCACCCGATCCAAACAACATACCCGTGGAGGCATGCCACCTGATCCACACATAATAATCTAAAGAAAACACACATCGAGCCATAACGCTAGTACTCACGAAATGCCAGAATATCAACCATACGCACGCCAAGTGCATAATACAAATCCTGGGGAGACGGGTAGCGTCATACGCTATAAAACTCAAGCGCAACTAAGGTGCGATATATGATCTGCATCTCGAGAGCCACCCTACTCACATAACACCACCGCTACGCGGGACCTCAACACATTGTACAAATAATCAAGCCGTCTTACAACCCACATGACACAATAGAGTATTACCTGAAATAGCTGGCAACAAAATTAACATCCCACGCCCGAATACTCTTCCATAAGGAATGCTATGCTGAATGAACACACCCAGGCTGGTGTAGAGTACACATCCACATTTGGACCCATCAACGGACCTCAAATCGATTCTGATCATACCATGCTTGGGCAAATAACCTCTCAAGGATCCACAATGACCCTTTTCCCATGACACGCAAGAACAACCATCGAATCCAAAACAAACTTCAATGATTCACAACCAACTGAATAGAGTTCATTTTCAGGCCTAAACACTCACATTAGCGATAGTACAAAAATCTCCATACTCTATTTCAATCTTTAATCAATCAAGGGACTACATGTCACACTTATACAATTTTCCCGTGGAATACGCTCCCACGACCTTCCGCACCAGGTAACAAGCCTGCACCTCCATACCGCTGGCCACATTAATGCTGTAAAGCAAATCAAAAATCCGCAAATGAGTACACAAAGCCTCTTACACAGGAAACTGATCTCAGGTGATGCTAAAGACAAACCAACTGATTCTAACCATCTGAATTCTTTCCTGCTCATCCGAGCTCGTGACATTCTTGTCGATACCAAACTGCAACCTTGATCCTCAACTTCAAATTCCCAAGCCGCTCACTGCATCTAACATACCAATACGTGAGAGTATAAGAATTTCATCATAACTCCTGAACCACTAGTAGGATACACACTTCATCATATATGAACCTTTCACTTAACTCATTTTAGTAGAACTATAGCAACACGCGACCAAATTCACATAACCGCAGAAAATACAACCCCAAGTAGTGGTCCAAACCACCATGACTCTTCCGGGATCTATCTACACATAACAGGCCATAAAAACTTGAATGCCTCCAAGTAACAACAATTATGGTGGCCGTCAAGCCTTGCACGTACCGCCATAACCACCTGCAAAACTTAACACGTTGAAGGAACTGATCATTGCCACCATCATGCCGATTCAACCATTGCTAACTGTTCTGACTTCTTCTAATTTACTCTGGACTTGCCTTATGAATAATAATAGCTCCATTCAAAATATGACAAACCCAATCCGCACTCATCCAGAAGGACTCTATTTCACGAGACCACGTTATCTCAAAACCCACAAACCATCTCATACCCGCTTGTGCGCACATTCGCATCTTCAACTGGTACACCCATTCTGATATTTCCTTTACGAATCCGAAGTTTTTTTCTCCTATTCCTCCAATGCTACACTGCAGACTGATGATAACATAGAACACTCCAAGCCCCTTTTCGTAATCCGCTGCAATGCTCGATACTTAACCATACTATGGACTAGAAATCCTTAAGCACCGCACTTTAAATTCTAGAATCCACTAGGGCCATTATTGAGAGTCACCCACTCTGACTTGTTTCCAAATATGATAAAACTCCAAGGCTCTGCTAGCACATGAACGCCCTCTGAAAGAAGCATCCGGCTGAATCACCTTTCTTGTACATCACATCTACACGAAGCATAAATCCGGAGTCTTTCCAAAGCCTGAACATGAATCGATAAGGCCAATTATAGCACACATTCCTCAAATCCTTTGCTCAAATCACCACTGATGTTCTCTTTCCTTAGTCGTAATAACCCACCAATATGCCGATAACTAGAAACCTCACAAGTAGACAACTATGCAATCCAATTATAGGCGGTGTGGCTCTTCCACTTATCTTGAAGCTACCATTACATGACCCTGGAACCTACTAAGATTCCTTCTTCCTCACTGATATGACCTCGCGCAACCGACCCGTCAAATTCCTCAAAATCTTCCTGTTAACCATTCCATGAATGCTCTGAATCCCTAGCCACATTCACCTGTTCGACCTCCTACCGGGTAGCCAGTAGAATTCTTCGCAGAAGCTTCGTCAACACCACGCAGCTGTTAACCTGCTCACCGGAAATAACCCACCTATGGAAATTCCATGCCGACATCTTCCAACAACGCTGCACCGAGTACAATTACCATGAAACCAATAAACCATCCTGAGCCCGTGCTCATTCACCAGCTGTACAAGTCCGTTCATTCCTTATGGACATCAACTAAAGGTGCGACAATACATTCCAATCCAAAGTCATGTTGTATCCTTCTTCATATCAAGCAACTCCTTTCCGTCGTATCCAACCTTTCTCCGTATAATAGCCAATATTCCAAATTAAGTTCGTAGACTTAGTCACTATCCACTATGAGTTCCAAATCACTCAAAACTTTCCTCAACATGTGTATATATCCTACCACAGAACCCATATGATACTCTTCCACTCTCCCACTTTGGTCAAACCCTCTCCTTTAAGAAACTACTCAACTTCTGTTTTCTTACACTTGGCCTTCTAGAAGTTTAACCACTGCAAGACAACTCCCACATGTCCTTCCTTAACCTTTACTGCCCAGTTGTTTCCTTAAATCCAAATTCATCTATGTAGCACCTGAACCAACAGATCGCCACCAACTCTAAACCTCCCCGAAGATCATCTTCCGTGAGCCATCAACATTAGGATCATCGATTCAATCCTGAACCACAGCACACCGTGACCTCTGATAGCCGCTTCCCCAGCACTATTCACAATACCCTGCCCTGAAGGTGAATTGAAGAAAACTATAACACCGGAGAACTTAATACATTCAATCAAGGACGACGACACCACATCACAGATAAAGATTCCACCACGCTCGAAAATACCAAGTCTCGTTACTCCATCAACCCAAACCTGAACATTCTTAGTACGATTGCCTTTCCTCCGCTGGAAATAAAACACCGAACCTCTGAATCATGCATTGAGAAAAACCTCCTTTCAAATCATTCAGTGCCTCTACACATAGACAAGTATCCTACCATTACTTTAATACTGTGCGATAACAACTCATGAACATAATAGCAATTGGTTCATAGCCCCAAAACCATAAAAAATACAGCTACTGAGCTGAGATGACAGAACATCCTTCTGCAAGGCGACGACATTAGCCCAATCGAATACGCAGGGAGAAACATCCTGCACTACATCAGTAGTGCCATTAAAATTCCTTGATTCCAAATTTATAACAAGCGCTTCACGTCGCATAAGATTGAGTAGGAAAGAAATAAAGGCACTAGCCTCAAAGGAATCAAATTGCACGATGAGGAATCAAGAAGGGAAGTGCTCCTATCAGCCCTGTAGCCTCTCGAAGATAAGTACAGACGTCTCCATACCGATCCACAAGACTCTACTAGACTTGCTCATGACTCGTGAGACCTAAGTGTACCTAGTGCTCTGATACCAAGCTGTCACGACCCCAAATTTCATTAGAGGTCGTGATGGCGCCTAACACCATTGTCAGGCCACCAACAATAATTGATTAACTTAATTACTCATTTTAGTATTGTTGAAATAATAATTTCCCTCAATTAAATAATAGGAGATAAAATTTACAGAGTAAATGGAAATGTCTCCACAACTACCATACTGAACAACCCATAAGTACCCCCCAAAACATGGTGTCCCAAGTGCATGAGCATCAACTAGTAAGTAAAATAAAATACGACATTTATCCGGAATACAAATTGGACAGGAAAAGTATATAAATAACTCTGAACGAGACTCTGCTGGCTGCGGATCGTAACATGGGATGCAGCTCACCTAAGTCCCCGTAATAACTGCGCCTCTGTGCTCACAAGGCCACTAGACATATATGTACCTGCACAAAAATGTGTAGCAAATATAGTACGAGTACGTAAATCAATGCGTACCCAGTAAGTATCTAGTCGAACCTCAAAGAAGTAGTGACGAGGGGTCGACTCCGACACTTACTATAGGCTAATAATAAATACTGATATTATACTTAAGCATGGATTGTATGAAACAACTGTAAAGTCAATTACAAGAAGTGAGCGGACAATTCTTTTATTAATAGGAATTTTTTTTTCTAAATTTATTCTCATCATTTAACAATTTATATCTCAAGCCAAAGAAGCAATATCAATTATAATTGGTTCCAAAGATTTATCATGCGCAAACTATGCCGAGGTCGTACGGCCCGATCCAACATAGTATTTAAACTGTGCACTATCGAGGGTCGAATGACACAAACCATAGATGCATCTATCTGCTACCGAGGCTTTCGGCCCGCTCCACAAGAGAAAATACATTTACAACAACCAATTCAAGAGTTATTAAGGGGTAATCATTCAAGGGAATACCAAATTCTCATTAATAGTCACGAAAATGAAGTTTAACCTTTTACAATTCCTTTATCAAGTTTTAATATAATTTAAGCAATTAAATTAATAAGTAGGGCGCAAACATCGGAAGTATAACATGAATTTGGTCCTAGACTATCCGGACATAAGCATAATAGTAGCTACGCACGGAATCTCGTCACCTCATGTGTACGTATCCCCCACAAATAGAAGCACACATTAAATTGATTCACCTATGAGTTTAATTCCCTCTTACAAGGTTAGAAAAGAGACTTACCTCGCTCCGAAGTTCCATAACCGGCTCCAAAGCCTTTCAAACAACTCAAACCGATGCCCATCGCTCCAAAACTAGTCAATAAATGTGCAAATCCATAAATATATACTCTAATACTCACTATAATTCAATTTACAACAATTTCCAACTCCGCTTGAAAAGTCAATAAAAATCACCCTGGGCCCACGTGCCCAGATTCCAAAATTTTTCGGAGATAAACTTTATCCATAACACCACGAACTCAAATATATCATTTATTCCAAATTACATGTCCAATTTCGTGTTCAAAATCCAAAAATATCAATTTCTATGTTTGTCTTCAAAATCCCAAATTCCTACCAATTCCCATGTTTAAATTCATAGATAAATCAAGTATTTAACTTGAAATAGGTGGGAATCACTTACCTCATGTTACTTGATGAAAATCCCTCCTTGAAGTTCTCCAAAAATCGCCTAACCAAGTGGAAATGTGCCAAAATCCCGTACTTAAGCAAACCTTCTGCCCAGCGATCATCGCACCTGCGGTTGCTCGGCCGCTTCTGCGATTCCGCAGGTGCGGCCAAAATACCGCTTATGAGGTCTTCCTTCAGGCCCCTAATTTCCCATATCTGCATCCCGGCAGCGCTTCTACGCCTCTGCTTCTGCGGCTCTTCGTGTGCAGGTGCGGTCTCGCTTCTACGAAACTTGACCGCATCTGCGGTCCCAGCCCCCCAGCGAATTCCACTTCTGCGCCCCCTCTTGGCCACTTCTGCAGTTCCGCACCTACGTCCAAAACCTCACAGGTGGGGTTACACCAGATACCATCTGCCTTAGCATTTTCCTTAGTCCAAAAATCGATTAGTTAAGCATCCGAAACTCACCCGAAGCTCCCGGGACCCCAACCAAACATACCAACAAGTTCTAAAACGTCATATGAACTTAGTCGAGCCTTTAAATCACACCAAACAACGCTAAAAACATGCATCACCCTCCAATTCAAACTTAATAAACTTTGAAACTTCAAACTTCTACAATCGATGCCAAAACCTATCAAATCACGTCCGATTGACCTAATATTTTGCAAGCAAGTCATAATTGAAATTACGGGCCTACAACCACTTCCAGAATTAGAATCCAACCCCGATATCAAAAAGTCCACTCCCGGTCAAACTTCTCAAAATTATCCAAATTTCTAACTTTCGCCAAATGACCCTAAAATGACCTACGAACCTCCAAATCCACTTCCGGACGTGCTCCTAAGGCCAGATTCTTCATATGGAGCTATTCCCAGATTCAAAATTCCAAACGGACATCGATAACATTGAAATGCACTTCAACCCAAATGCATAAAATTCTTCCAAATGCCAATCTTCCGTAATAAGTGCCGAAATACTCCCGGGTCATCCAAATCCCGATCCAGACATACGCCCATGTCCAAAGTCATCATACAAACCTGTTGGATCCTTCAAATCTGGATTCCGAGGTTGTTTACTCAAAAGTCAAATATTATTAGAAATACTGATTGTTGAGAGACTGATTTATGAAAGTCCGGTGAGGCCTCCACCGACAGCCTTGGTTCGTTCTGTGGCAGTTTTCAAGCTAGCACCCATTTCAACATATCATCTCGCTCGATTCCCAAAAAAAAAAGATGTTGTTTTTGATTATCCAGTTATATATCAAAAACGAGTAGTTGATCCCATGAAAGCAACACTGGCTTTGTTGCGGGTTCAACTGGAATTGTAAGAAGTGAGGTAAATTGCCTTTCTCCCCACCGCATATGCCTCCTCTGCTTATGCCACTGGTGATGAACTCACTATGGCTATTCAACGTCAAACTCAAAGTTTTTCTTACTACATAGGTGGCAAAATGAAGCCTCTGTCTTGATTTGTCAAACCCCAACCCCCTTATTAGTAGCCGAAGTAAAGTCCATCATGAGATCAAAGTCACTTTCCGTCCGTTCGCTCTCTGTTCAACAAAGGCCATCGATATTCCCTTCTCCAGTTTTGAATTTTATGAGCCCTTCGATTGGTATCCCATAAGAAAATCTCTCTGATAAACATCTTGTCGATGATTCGATTTTAACATATTATTTATAATCTTCGTGTGCGCTTTTCTCCTGGCTTCTTTGTGTAAAGAACCTAACTCATTTGAAGTTAAGAAAAATGAACCATTTAACCATTTAACCATTGTATGCTAAGTAATGGCAATAAGAATCTGAACTTTTTGAAATTGGAACCAGAACTTGAATAGGAAAACAAGTGGACACAACTGCAAGGAAACCCATGTCAAGACCCGACCGGTTGTTTTTAGCATTTATACTTTGCTCGGTAGTTTGAGGGCATGAGTAGATCCGTATGATGTATTACAACTTCTGTGTATCGTCGGTTTCGGTTTTCGGGTGATTCAAAATTAGTTTGGAAGAATAAATTTCATTGTTGAAGCTTTAAGTTGAAAGAGTTGACCAAGTTTGACTTTTATATATTTGACCCTAAAGGGGAGTTTTGATAGTTTCGTTAGGTCTGGATGGTGATTTTGGACTTGGGCGTATGCCCGGATTTGCATTTGGGTATTTCTAGAAGGTTTCGGCACTATTTAGCAAACGTTGAAAATTTGAAGGCTTGGAATGTTCATAAGTTTGACGGAGAGTTGACTTTGATGATATTGGGTTCGAATTGTTGTTCTGGGAGTTGGAATAGGTTTGTTATGTCATTTGGAACTTGTATTCAAAATTTGAATTCATTCTGGATTGGTTAGGCTTAAATCGGACGCTTGGTTCGAAGTTAGAAGTTTATGAACTTAAGAGATTGATCTTGATCGACGATTTGTGGTTTTGATGTTAATATGTGTGATTTGAGGCCTTGAGTAGGTCCGTAATATGTTTTGACACTTATTGGTATGTTCGGACGGGGTCTCAAGGGGCTCGGGTGAGTTTCGGGGTGATTTCAGATCATTTCTAGGCCATTTTAAGTTGCTGATTTTTGGCTACAGTAGTGTGCATCGCGATCGCGGTCTTGGGATCGCGTTCGCGAAGAGAAAAATGGGAAAAAAGGGTCTGTGAATTGCGTTCTCATAGAAAGTGTCGCGTTCACGAAGAAGAAATTCTGCTGTCACTCAGTCAACTTTGGAAGCTTATATCTTGCAATCTATAAAGAATTTGGAGATGATCCAAAAACAAAATTTGTAGCCCATGGTGTCTAGTATTCAAACAATTTCTAAAGCCCATGCAATCTATAATTATGGATATTATACTAGAGACTATCTGGAAAATTTGGGCAAGATTGTTGGACTTTGTTCATCGTGATCGCGGGGGAATATTCGCGATCGCGAAGGGTAAAAATTGAGCTGTAATTTTTTTAATCGCGATCGCGAAGAGGGAACCCTGGCAGTGCATTAAAATATCAAATTTTGGAAATTTGAGTTAATTTTAGCATATTCGGAGTTATGGAGCTTGGATTGAAGCGACTTTTGAGGCGATTCTTACCACATAGTTTGGGTAAATGTTCTATACTCAGTTTTGATTATATTTCATGAATCTATCTTCATTTTTGGCAATTGGGCTGATTGGCATGAGATTTGTGAGCCTGAGAGGCTGGAGAGATTGATGATTGTGCTGGGACCTGAGAGCCGTGTTATGATTATTATTATTATTATTATTATTATTATTATTATTATTATTATTATTATTATTATTATTATTATTATTATTATTATTATTATTATTATTATTATTATTATTATTATTATTATTATTATTATTATTATTATTATTATTATTATTATTATTATTATTATTATTATTATTATTATTATTATTATTATTATTATTATTATTATTATTATTATTATTATTATTATAATTATATCTAACTCTTTGTTCTTCACATTCATCCATTGTGAGGATATTTATGGGATCGGGCTGCGCGCCGCAGCAGGCCATATTGGCTTTATATTAGTGCTTGGGAAGGATCCGCCCCTCCGGAGTCTGACATACCAGCAGAGAGCACAAGTACTGTATAGTGCTGAGTGATTGAGCGTGATGAGCGGGAGTGTAAGACAGTGAGATTGAGTACTCTGAGAGTGTGAGTACACGAGTTCATCAATGTGATGCATTGCTTTTGACATGCATACTTGACATATATGCATAAAGATACATTTTCTCATGCTACACGGTTTGTGACATTCATGACTTCGCATGCACATTGACATGTAAGCATAGAGATGTAATTTCCTCATGCTATCTCATAATGAAACATCTTATCTGTCGTTGAAAGTTTTTTTTATGAAAAATCATTATTTTCGGATATACTCATATTTTGGTGATTTCGGTGAAAGATTTGGGTTTTACCGTTATACCTGAAAAACATGCCTATTTTCCGTAACTGTGGACAAGCTGAGCATAATATCTTTTGAGTTATTACTTGTACTGATTTTATTATATTGTTACGAGTTGTTCTTGTTTATTGGTGTTGGACTCTAACCGTTGTCCAAGCTCGCCACTGCTTTCAACCTAAGGTTAGGTTTATTACTTATTGAGTATATGGGGTCGGTTGTACTCATACTACACTTCTTCACCTTGCGTGCAATTTTTGGAGTTGATGTTGCTGTGTATGGTAGGAGCTGGCATTGAAGATCTACATGCGTTCCGGTTACAACTGTCTCTTGTTCTTGGTAGCTTTAGATTTATAAATCTGTTTATGTACGTTTCGAATAGATGATATATTTATTTCATATTAGCTTTGTAAACTCTAAGTCTTAGAAGCTCATGATTTGTACTACCAATCCTTGGCATTTTTGTATACAAGTTCAATTATTTCATCATTTATTTTTCTCAGTTAATCTCATTTCAATTGGATTGTTGCTATTTAGCTTACCTAGCGGGTCGGGTTAGATTCCATCATGACTAGTTAGATTTTGGGTTGTGACAACCCATCTCGAAACCGGCGAGTTGCCTAAAACCTGCCTTGTTGTCTTGCTTGCTTTCGGATAAGAAAGCCCAGTCACTTTAACCTACCTTCCTAGCTTTAGTTGCCTTAAGGCTTGTCTTTCTTTCAGATGCTTGTTACTTTTAATCTGTGTTTTCGCGTGAGGCTTTCGGACAAAACTACTTACTCCAGTAGGTTAATAAGCTACCTCTTTCAGGCAAGGATAGCTCTGAACGGAGAGTTGAGCGAAACCATTCATAAGGAGCAACAATCGCTATTGATAGTTCCCCTGCTGTGGGAACATCAAGAGAGGGACATGCTCTATGTCCACTGATTCTGTTTAGTATAGTATAGGAAGCCCTTGTTTGAGTGATAGCTTCTAGAAGGCCATTCATTTCGTAATAAGAAAGTTTTCCACATAGATATTTCAGCTACTTAAAGCGAGAGTGCATCCAAAAATTCGAGAAGAGTGCTCGGCCTTGGTTGAAACAATTATAGGTGTCAATGGACCGATTCACTAGTAGAGCACTTTCTACAATGTGTGCAAACAAAGATTCCACTTTCAATAATGGACACCGGCCTTTGTGTTAAAGTAGCATCGAGTTTTGCTTGGAAACCGACAAGTTTCTAGTTTCCAAATAATTGGTACCCTTTCTTTAGAGTCTGATAGGTCAATTAAGTTGCCTAAATATCTTCCTTATCTGCTCCTCTGTATTTGCCTTCCTCGCTTCATCTTCGGCTTTCAGAGTTGGGAACTAACCTCTTCCTTTTACAGTCAGACAACTGGCAGATAAGCTGGGTATCTAAGGAACATAAGATCCGAGTTGCCTCCAAGCATAAAAGTCATATTATTAACTAGGGAAATTGGCATAACCAGGCATCTCAAACATTGATAAGGGAAGAATCAGGCTTTCATTAGGATGATATTCCTTTCATCCGAATGGCAAGGCTTGCTTGTTTCCTGAAGTACACTCGCATCTGTCTATCTATGTCATAGTTTCTTGGAAGGAAGGTCTAAGATGTACCTTCGATATGTAAGAGATTTTCTTTTCTCTATCTATGTCATACTTGCTTGGAGTCAACAACCAGTTCGTGTGTTCGAATACTCAACTAGCAGAGAAAGTTGAAGGAACACACACTCCAAATGATCAATCAACCGGATCCTCCCCATCTCGCTCAAGGAAAACTCTCCTGCACGATCGGATAATGAATGACGAGGCTTGGAGGATATGGTGACAGAATTCATTATACACCAGCGGAAGCTGAACACCCAAATCGGAGAGGTTCTGAAAGACCTAGTGAGTGGTGCAACAGTTGAAACACAAACCCCACCTCCAAGGGTGCATATTGACATGGAAACCCTGAATTCCAAACTAAGAGATACGACAACAGGGGGACTCCCAAATGACACTAGAGCCGGAGGCTCAAGTATGTCTGAAAATGCTGGATTAGAATGTTTAATACTAACCCTACATCACTAGGTTAAGGAATATAATAAGAGGATCAAGTAGATCCAGGAGTTACACCCGTTATCAAGGGAATCGACATAAACAAATGCTCTCAGCAGCCGTGAAAATCGAGCGTGACCTTGCTACCAATCCCTAAAAGTTTAAAATACTGAAATTCCAAATATGATAGGACCCGGGAACCGCACAACTGGAATCAAAGGGAATGACCTCACGAAGGAAGAAATCAGACTCATAAAGAAATTCAGGTAAACCCTAACAAAGGAAGCTTTAACATGATATTCTCGTTTACTTGAATATTTCATTAGCTCTTTTGCTGAACTTGCACATGCCTTCATCAAAGCACACTCTAAGTGCAAAAGGTAGAGAAACAAGTGGAATATATCTTCGAAGTCCTACAAGGATGAACGGAGTTTCTCTGAGACTTCATAGATCTGTTTCAAAGGGAGCGGATGATACTCCCTGAGGTTCTAGATAATTAGGCAGTTGTGGGTTTCACTAAAACTTGAACCCGAATAGTTCAGAAGCCTTGAAGAAATCGAAGGAGAACTTAGGGGAAGTCTCGACCAAAACATGGAATGAGTTGTACCCCAGATACATCACTAAGCTTTGAATAAAGGGCGAGATCTCAACATTACCAGGATTTGAGCGAAGGGAGGTAATAGGATATAACAGCCTGACTGAAGAAGTCTATAGGCAATATGAGCCTAGACACCAAGATTCCAGGGTCCGGTACAAACCTTGTTCCAGACCCGTGCACCGAGAAAGAGATCGTAGCCCGAAATTTGGTCGAGATGATAGAAATTCTGGGCGAAATATTAATGCAGTACTTCATGGAGCAGGGAAAGAATCAAAAACATAAATAAATAGTGATTATCACCTTTAGCCAAAACCAGCCGACTACAACTTCAACATCAGCACCTCTGAACTAGTAATAATACTTAAAGATATAGGGGACAAGGTGAGATGGACAAAGGAAATGATGACAGATCCGAGCAAATGAAATTAGGAATTTTGGTATGAATTCCACAACAATCATATTGGCCACAAAACCACCAACTGCAGAGCTCTTCAAAGAGAAATAGACCATCTTCTCAAATAGGGATATCTCATCGAACTCTTTAATGTAAAAGTGAAATAGTCATATATGAAGAAAACTAAGGAGCCACCGCAGGTTTTGTCACTGAAGAGAGTAGTCAACATCATATGTAGAGAAGAAAAAGAAAAGAACGTGACCTTTACAGTAGAAAAAAGGTTCGCAAAGGTGTAAATCTCATAGAAGAAGCATAGTCGGCAGACACTGATCGTATAAAGCATCACCTTCGACAACAAATATGCCGACGACCTAACCATTCCTCACAATGATACACTAGTAATAGCTCTAGATATTTTAAATACTAACGTTAGATTAATTTTGATTGACCGAAGTAGCTTAGCAAACATCGTCCAATTGTGAACGATAAAAAATGTAGCTTACATATTAGATCATCCCAAAAGCAAGGGTGCTCTCTGGGTTTAACAACTTTAGCAAGATAACAAGAGGAGAAGTGGTCTTGACATCCTTTGCAGAGGGGGTGCTCAAAGAAACTCCATTTCAAGTAGTAGCCGAAGACATGGCCTACAACACTATTCTCAAAATACCTTGGATCCACGAGATGAATCCAGTCCCATCAACGTTGCCCCAGGTGATTAATTTCCCATCGAAATGGGGAATCAGAGAAATTCGAGTAGAAAAATGTCACAACGCAAAATTCTATCAACGGTTGTGATGGCACCTAGCCCTACTGCTAGGTAAGCCAACATTCAACCATTAAGCAAAATGAAACAAATACAATATAATTTGCCCATAACATAGATAAGTCATAAATAAGTCTCAAAACCATCAATCAAAAGCGGATTTACTATAATAATATCCCCCAATACCTGGTAGTACGGAGTCATGAGCTACTCAGATAAAATATAACTATCTAAAAACAATACAAGGGTACTGTTTGAAATGGATAAACAGTATGAAAACAAGAAGAAGGTTACTTCGAGGCCTGCGATGAAATAACACTACCCGAAGTCTCCTAAATCAACTACTGGGAACCCTCCTGAGATCCACTAGTTCAATCCGAGAATCTATACAAAATATGTAGAAGTGTAGTATAAATACATAAATAACGTGGATGCAGTAAGTATCAAGTCTAATCTCAAAGAAGTAATTGCGATATTTTGACAACAATATGATACTCACCTTCACAACCTAAACAATACATAATATTATGATCTCACAGAAAATAATCGAGAATAACAGATATAACAAGATGGTGCACCAATTAGAGATAAGAAAAGCATCGTTCTCAAAATAAAATAACCCAAAAATAATTTAATTCATGTTCACATATAGAAGTGATATGCACCAATATATGAATGCTCCTACATGAGTCTAGGATGATTATGCATGCGCAAGACTCAATCTTTAACCAATATCCATCATATCTCATATGCTCCAACATGGTCCAGTACGTCCCACATGCTCCAACACGATACGTGTATCATTTGTACTCATAGGGCTCAATATAGCATGGGTAATCACCTGACTCCGGAGGGATGAATCCATATCCAATTGCGGCGGAGAAATTCATCATTCCCTAACGTATAAGTATCACAATAATTGCACAGTAGAAACCTTCTTCCATAACAATATCAATCTGCTCATAAAGTTCCAATGTGCCATAATCATATCTGACCATTGTTTATCCGTAAAGCGGTATAATTAAATTTGTAATATAGTTTATAGACATGTGTATTAAATTGATCAGATAAAATAAAGTAATGAAGAACATAAACAAATAAAATAAGAATAATTAAGGAAACGACAAACTTGAGCTTTGAATTGAACTTCTCCGGGAACAAGAACAATACTAAGAAATATGTATTAGCAGAGTAAACTTTTGCTAAAGAAGAATGTAGTGGGATAGAGGATGCCCAAATCATGCTTCTCTTTAAGCCGTTTCTATGCACTCCCAGCCAGACCAGATGTTATTGCTTTAGATGCCATGATTATATGTATTGTCTTAGTTTGCCATAGAGATGTCTCTATGTTATTTTGCTTTCAAATTCTCTTTTCCAGTTTTGAGGTCTTCGGATCTCATATAACACCGGTCACATGCTTATACCCGGTGATAACTTTTTGCGGACTCATCTCCTACCTGTCTTTACTGCCATATGTCAACTCGACGAACATCCATCTGTCATATGTTAATTTTACCTTATACATATAGTCCCCCTACTTTTTAGTGACTCAACTGTATGTGACCGGAAAGTAGATAAGACCTTCTCTTTTCTTAGCGGGAAATTTCTTAAACGGTTTCTGACACATGAAAAGACGCACGTTTCTTTGCATTTAATAAGGCAAACACATGTTCACCTATGACTCGATAAGTATTTTTGCCAGTTACCTAAGAAATGATGCCCTTACATTGTGCCGCCTATAAACTTCTTCCATTTTCACCACTTTCATTTTTCACTTTTAAAACATTTCTTCTCCGTCTTTTCCTAAAACTTTTATGCAACTCCCCTTTTCTTAGTAAAATTTACAAATTCATACTTTTCATCACCATATCTTCTGCTATTTCTTGCTCTTGTTACACATGAACTTGTATTGGCGGCGGCGCATCCAAAAAGAACAAATCTAAAAAACCTGATGCCAGGCCTCCCTCTACTAACACGATCATCCATTCTCAGTTGTCTTATGAAAAGGATCTCCTTGTTCAAAATGAATCTTTTGACTATGGTAACGACATAAACAAAGTTGTTGGTAATATCTTTCTTCCATTCGACCGGCCAGTATTCCTATTGCAAAAGAAGATTGTGGCTAGAAGAAAATTGAGGTTTTAGCCCCTAGTGAAGTGGAGAAGATTACATTCAGCAAACCAGGGTATGTTTATGTTTACACATATCCTTTTACTTTAAGTCTTTCCAGGGAAATAGACCCAATCATCTTGGGTTTTGCCGGAACTACCAAGTTTGTTTGGCTCAAGTGGGGCCGACAATATGGCGCGCTGTAGCTTGCATCCAATACTTGTGTTCTTGGGCTCAAAAAAACTTTACTCTTGCACATATGTTCAATCTTTATGCAAAGTTTTTTTGAAGGCGTGATCGAACTCAACAAATACGGTCACCATGCCATCGTTACCAGTGTTGATGACGATAATGACCGTGGTTGGATAGAGAGATTTGTTGTTGTCTCTCCCGGGGAAATTTTACCGGTGTCAACATCTCCTATTCCCGAATCTTGAAACTATGCTCGTAAGTTCTCTTAATATCCCTTTTTTTTACTGTGTTAAAGGAATTGCTTTTCTTTACTAAACTTTCTTTCTTTTTATTTAAGCCACCCATTGGGTTCCTCCAGCAGTTGAGAACTTAACTCAATGGGTTCCAAAAAGTTTTGATACCTCCACACCAAATTCCCATATATTAAAGAAAATTTCAATCAGGTTCAACTGGAAGGGCAAGAACCATGGTAAGAAAAACTTTCCCTTTCCTCTCTTAACTTTTATCTCTATACAATAGATAATTTTGACTTCTTACAATAACATGTTAGGCCTTCCAAAGGGATCTTCTATCTGTCCCATCGTCATGGTTTCATATGGTGCAAAGGTGGCACAACTACGGATTCGAGAAGCCCTTGAATAAAAGAGGGCTCGTGATGCCGCTTTTGCTTCCGGGAAAGGCACCTCTTCCCTGAGTCCCCAGCCCAAGGGAAAAAAACTGAAAAGAAAGCATACCTCTAAGGCTGAGGTTAAGGAGAAGCCCCTAGTCATAGAAGAGATCCCAGAAGGATCGGGCGCAATGGCCCTTGATAAAGCTGAAATCGAGGACGATGATGAAACAATTTCTCTTCAAAGAATAAGAAAAAGATGAACTCCCCCAGCTTAACCAGAGAACATACAAGGACTCTTTTAATAGTTCGAATTGGTTAAGAATGCTGAATCCAGTTTCCGGGCTCCAGTTTTCTGCTCTGGTTAGAAGGGTTCTGTTTATGATGTTCCTCCAACTTCTATTCCATCACCATCTCCTGCCTCGCCACCGGTTCCAGTCTAACAAGAGGAAGATGCACGTTCCTCATAATCAACCGATCAAGGGATCGTAGAAAATTCCTTCCCGGCATCTATCCAGAATCCAAATGGTAAATGCAATGTTACTTTTTCGGTTTAAGATGAATGCCAGTAGCCAAGTACTTGATGCCTTTGGCTTCTGTTAAGGACTGGAGAAAAATGGATGGTCTTTTCGCGGAATGTTTAATCAATAATAGTATGCATCTTGCTGCCCATATATCATTTTATACTTCTTTATTCCTTTATACTTGTTAACTTCCATCTTTGAAATTAATCTTCGTCTTTATAGGCTAACTTCCTTGCCTCAGAGGGCTTACAGAAGATAATCCTAGATAAAGTGGCACTTAAGGCTTACGGGATCAACTTGCTGAGCGCCTCGCGGCTCTAGAGGCAATACTTGCTCACATGGGTGAAATTAAATCCCAGTTAGAGCAAACTAAGAAAGAAAAGATGGCCTATAGTCAAGAGGCCACTCAGTTACATGTTGAACTTACTTAATTGAAGATCAAGTGGACAAAGCTGTAGGATGCCGTGACTTTAGCAGCTGAACGTGAGTCTACTTCCATTGAAATAATCAACAACCCGGAAGTGAACTTATGTTCGAAAATCGAGAAAGCTACTGTGGCCGAAGAGAAGAGGGCAAGAATGTAGGAAAGTCACAAACGGGTCATAGAGCACAACCACGAACATGCGAAGACCAATACTGACCTTTCTGGGACCATGACATCTTGAAAGTTGATAATTAATGGTAGCAGTTGAAAATCCAAAGACTCCAAGACAAATTTTGAGATCAAGAAGATTGTTTCTTGCTTGAGAAAATTCATACAGTTTATCATATAAGGAGGAAAACTTTGGACGATGCCAAACAAAGCATTTCAAATATAGATGACTTCATCGCTGAAGCCCTTCCCTTGGAGACAACTGCCTTCTAGAACATTCATGCCCGACCCACTGCTTCAAGCTCCTCAAGCACTTGCTCTTAGTCCCCGAATACTGAAGAAGTCGAAGATGATGAAGAAGTTGAAGGCGAAGATGCTGAACCCGATGCTGAGAAACCTTCATCTTCAAAAGATGCAGCAGAGACTTCTCATCCTTCGGAGTATGCTGATAAAACATAATATATTATTATTATTATTATTATTATTATTATTATTATTATTATTATTATTATTATTATTATTATTATTATTATTATTATTATTATTATTATTATTATTATTATTATTATTATTATTATTATTTATTTATTTATTTATTTTTATTTTTGTAATTATCCCGGAGTGTCTATTGGGTCCGAGTTTTTTGAAATAAAAGCTATCCTTTTTACTTAACTTCTGTGAAAAAGATATCTTTTTATTTTTATATTGACAAAAGTTAGAAAATATTTCACTCTCCGTTGATATTAATACTAGAAATTCATACTTCCAATTTTTAACCTTTAATTACAAAGGTTTCATAAGAGAGGGCCCTCACGTTTATAATGCTTTCGAAGAGGATGTCTCCTGTTCATCCGACACTTGCATTTGAAGTTTAGGTAACATTCAAATGAAATAAAAACCATGTCATTTGGACAAAAATATAATATATTTTCAAAAGTATTTTTACATTAGCCAAATCATTTTTACACTCACTTAAGTAAATGAAACTACCAATACATATGGCTAATATGTACTTCTTATTTCGATGGGACTAGACATACAGTCCATGGGCCTGACTCAAGGTCTTTCATAACAACTGAACTTTTAAGTTCAAGATATAGTTTTCGATTCTAGTAGTCCCCGATTTCATTGACATTTTTCGTGCTCTGATATACAATAGTTTCTCCATCTAGTGTTTGGATGCAAAGTATGAGAATTCAAACACTAAAGTTCTTGTTGCTATTGAAGATCCTTCTTTGGAGTATGTTTTACGTTGCTGCCTTATTAAAAACCTTGCTAGAAAAACCCATTTGGGACAAAAACTGGACGAAGGAAAAAAATAGTGCAGTGCATACTTTCAGTACCATCAAGGATCTTAAATAGTAGTACCTTTTGAGGTGATTCACGTTCTAGTTGCTTGATAATTTTACTCCATCTTGATTTTTCAGTTGATATGAGCCTTTACCGGTTATTGCTCAAATCTGGTAAGGTCCTTCTCAGGTCGGTCCCAACTTTTCGGCATTGACTTCCCGGGTATTATGAGTTACCTTTCGTAAAACCAAGTCTCCGACTTTGAATTAACAAATATTTTCTCTACAATTGTATAATCCTTTCATCCTTTACTTTTGTGCCATCATTCTTTCATAAGGAAAAGTCCAATGCTCTTTAAGCAAGTCCAACTTATTCAACATTACTTCATTATTCTCCTGCTTGTTTTTCTGGGAATACCTTATGGTTGGTTCACCTACCTCCACCAGAATCAAAGTTTTCCTACCGCACACAAGGGAAAAAGGCATTTCTCAAACGCTCGACTTTGCCGTTGTTCAATATGCCCATAATACTCCTGGTAGCTCTTTTGGCCACCTGCCTTTAGCATCCTTTAATTTCTTTTTGAGGTTTTGAATTTGCATCTTGTTAGTTGATTTTTCTTGACCATTAGCAATTGGATGGTATGGCTTCAATCCCTCTAGGAATTTTGTAATCTTGGAACCTATAAATTGTGGCCCATAGTCACGAGAAATTTCATTTGGTATTCTAAACCCACAAATGATATGATCCCAAATGAAATAAATCACTTCTCATTCTCTAACTTTCTTTAAAGAACCTGCTTCAACCCATATAGTGAAATACTCAATCAAAACTAAAAGAAATTTTACTTGTCCGGTCCCTTGCGGCAAATGACCAACTATATCTATTCCCCATTTCATGAATGGCCACAGTGATACCATTGAATACAAAAGTTTCGCCGACTAATGTACCAGTTGAGCATGATGTTCGCAATTATCACATTTTTGCACAAACGCCTTTGCATCCTGCTCCATTCAGGGCCAATAATAACCATCTCTCATTAATTTGAGCACTAGTGGATCTACAACGGAGTGATTTCTACAAACTCTTTCATGAACTTTCCTGATCGGATAATCAGCTTCCGGTGGACCTAAACACGAATCTAACGGTCCTTGAAAAGATATCTGGTATAACTGTCCATCAACAAGATAGTACCGAGCCAACAATACTTTATAAACTCATTTCTCCAATCCTAGATTAAGTTTGTTGAGTTCACTTTGCAATAGACATCTATGTCTAGGACCAAATGCAATAGCTGAACAAATGCACCAGAATCATCGCCTTTAATTTCTATGGATGAACCTAAGTTAGCCAACACATCCGCTTTCACATTTTCTTCTCTTGGAATATGGATCACTAATCATTCCCTGAATCGGGAAAGTAAAAATTGAACTTTATTCAAGTATTTCTGCATGCGTTCTTCTTTGGCATCAAAGATCCCATATATCTGATTTACCACTAGCTGAGAATCACACTTTATTTCAATCACCTCAGAGACGATTCCCTGGGCTAATTCAAGTATGGCAACCATAGCCTCATACTTAACTTTATTATTAGTCAACATAACAGTTTGAATAGCCTGTCTCAGGATTTCTCCCAAAGGAGTGACTAATACTATCCCAAGACCAGAACCTTTTACATTAGAGGCGCCATCTGTTAACAAGGTCTATACACTGGAAACAGTTCTCTATACCAGGACTGCTTCTTTTGACGCTAAAGGCATCATACTCGGACTAAAATTAGTCATAAAGTCGGTCAAACTTATGACTTAATCGCAGTCCGAGGTTTATATTCAATATCAAATTCGACAAATTTCAACTGCCCATTTAGCCATTCGACCCGATACTTCAGTTTTATGAAGGAAGTGTTCGGGAAAAAGTCATCACAACAACTATTGGATGACATTGAAAGTAAGGTTTACGCTTTCTAGAAGCGACTACGAGAGCTAGAGCCAACTTTTCTAGGTGTGGATAATGTGTTTCCGCACCTGACAATAATTTCCTAACATAATATATAGGAAATTATGTACCTTCTTCCTCTCGGACTAGAACTGCACTCACCGCAACTTCTGATACGGCTAAATAAATTAACATTTGTTATCCATCCTTTGGTTTAGACATCAAAGGAGGACTGGAAAAATTCCTCTTCAAATCTCTTAATGCTTGCTGACACTCCGGTGTCCACGAGAAGTCATTCTTATTCTTCATTAGTGAAAAGAACTGGTGAAATTTCTCCAATGATCTTGATATGAATCTACTAAGGTCCGCCAACCTACTGGTCAACCTTTTCACCTCCTTTACACTTTTCAGTTGGTCAGGGATATTTTCTATGTCTTTAATCTTGTCAGGATTTACTTCAATTCCTCTTTGAGGAACCAAGAAACTTACAACATGAATTGAACCTATATTTAGCAACCTGGTTACCTCTTCTTTTACAAAGTTGTGTCCGACCTCGGCTATCAGCCGCTTCTACTTTATCAAAGGGAAATTAGGGTCTAAACTTAGCTTGTGGACAACTATTTCCAGTGGAATACCTGTCATATCTAAATGAGACCATGCAAAATAGTCAATGTTAGTATTAAGAAATTCAATAACTTTAAACCTGAGTTCGGGGCCCAACCCTATTCCCAAGTAAACCTTCCTCTTCGGGAATTTCGTAAACAAAGTGACTTGTTCAAGATCTTCTGCGGTTGACTTTGTTGCATCCGTTTCTTCTAGTACCTGGAAAGATCTGAGAACCTAGAAAATATTTGATGTTCTCTTCCTCTCCATCGTTTCTAAATAGGGACCAGACCAGAAGTTATTATCGGTTCCTATAGTTGCTATTTGTTGATTCCCTCCGCCTTACTGTTAGACAAGGTGACACCATTCGTTTCCCTTTACAGAAGGTTGATCACCTCTAATCTGCTTAACCCTGTCCGGTGTTGGGAACTTTAGCAATTGATGGTACGTTGATGGCACAACCTTCATTTCATGAATCCATGCCCTATGAAGAATCATATTGTAACCCATAAGAACCATCCACAACTTCGAACAAAGTTGATTTCTCACCCCTTGGGCATATGTGGAAAACACGTTCTCTCCTCGGGCCATTACGCTTGTTATGTTAAACCCGACCAAAAGCTTTGTTGCTGGAACTATGTTTCCGGTTAGCATTACTTGTTCCAAGACCCTCAATTGGATAATATTGGCGGAAATACTTGGATCAACCAACACACGCTTAGTTATAAACTCTAAAACATTTAAAGATATTATCAGAGCATCATTATGCGGTAAAATAAGGCCATCAACATCTTCCTCTGTAAAGGTGATCTCATCATCTTTTGACGCTTCTCAGATTCTCCTGCCATGAGTGAATCATATCTTCATATTTTTTGCTACCGAAAATGTCATCCCATTTACTTCAACCCCATAAAAAATCATGTTTATTGTTAGGCGGGAAGATCCTGTGGTTGGTTTTGCCGATTATGTTGCATCCCGACTCATACTGTAGTTGTCCTTAGCCCGGTCACTTAAACATTTTCTAAGATTGCCATTCTCCAACAACATTGCTACTTCTTCATGAAGGTGTGGCATTCCCTAGTCCTATGACCATGTGTACTTTGGTACTCACACCATAAATTAGGATCCTTTTGATTGGGGTCTAATCGAATTACTTTCGGGAACCTTGCTTCCTTGATGTTTCTCAAAGCCGAAACCAACTCTACCAAACTGATGTAGAAATTGTAATCCAATAACTGGGGATATCCTGAATCCCGAGACCTTGATGGTTCTTTATCCTATAAAGTTCTGCTATTCTTTCCACGAAATGTCCCTCTGTCTGGTCCGAATCTTTCCGATGACTGAAAAACTTTAGCTCCATAAGATCTTTCATTTGACACATTAGACTGAAAATGATTCTTGGATAATCTCCGGTCTGCATCATGAACATTCTTGAACTTTTCTTGATTCCTATCGTGATTACGACGCTTGCATGACACCGAAGAACCCGACTTATCATCTTCAATTCTAATTTTTGATTCATAATGATTATGGACATTAGCCTATGTGGTTGCCTGAAATTCCAATAGACTTTCTTTCAACTTCCTCGAGACATCAGAGCTTAAGGAATTAAGACCACTGGTTAATGCTTCTGCTACCCATTCATCCAGTACTGCCGACAATAGTATTCTCTCATTTTGGAACTTGATCACAACCTCTTGTAGCAACTCAGAATCTCCACACGCGATTCTAAATATATTCGCCTTCCTGGCTTGGACTTTCCTTGCCGCAACATGAGTTTTGTCGAAAGAATCTGCAAGTATTTCAAAAGAATCAATTGAATGTCCAGGTAAGAGTGAATACCAAGTGAAAGTTCCCTTTGTTAGGGTTTCCAAATTTCTTTAGCAAAACTGATTCGATCTCATGCGGAGTCAAATCATTTCCCTTCGCAGCCATAGTGTAGGTAGTGTTATGTTTCTGTGAATCCGATGTTCCATCGTATTTTGGAATATCCGGCATCTTGAATCAACTCTAGGGCCATACTTGGTTTGAATGGCAACTGAGTGTACTTCTTTGAGTCCGATCCCTTCAGTATCGGAGGTGCCCTCAGAATCTGATCCATCCGAGCGTGGGATTCTTTAGCATTTTGATCCATCCGATTATTCATTTCCCTCATGAACCTCATGAACTCGGTTTTAAAAGGATCATTTTTATTGTTTTAATTCTCGGATCCGCTACCTGCACCACTTGCTTGATTATCATAAGATTTAAACTCCTCCCTTGAAGTGATGCTACCAGTTCTTTGAGTTGTCTGATTTGCAGGAACACTGGGAGGACCTCGAACTCCTCCATTGGAATTATTTGAGGCAACCAATAACACTTGCTGGAGCTCAGTCTATATTCAATCGTGTCTTGAGATGAATCATGTTTTCCCTTTGATGTGCTCTCTAAACTTTTATTGTCTCAACAATGGGTTCATCATCCATATCATCAGGGGTAGGAATCATCGCACACAAAGTATTTTGTTCCTCCTGGACTGGAGTTGTCTCACTTCCATCGATACGAGTTTCACTGGTCGAATCATCCTGCTGATCTCCACCGTGGAAATTATCCTCATGCTTATTGAAGTTGTTTCTTCCAATATTGAGCGAATTGTTGAAATAATAAGGTTCCATATCTATTTTTTTCCTTCACTATAGAAAAACGTCAAAGTATGTAAGTAAAAGACGAGTGGATCAAGGTAATACCACAATTGTCTATTCTCCACATATGACGCCAAATTGTTTACCCGCAAAATAATACAATTGAAATTATAATACACTTTATAGACACATGGATTATATTGATCGAATAAAATAAAGTGATGAAGAACATAAACGAATAAAATAAGAATAATTAAGGAAAAGGCAAGCCTGAATCTTGAATTGAACTTCTCCGGGAATAAGAACAATATTAAGAACTAACTATTAACAGAGTAAAGTTTTGCTAAATAAGAAGTAGTATCAACCTTTTTTCACACAAGTATATCATGTTCTTCAATGAGTATATATTTTCGTATTTATAGCTAAATTAGGGGAGACAAGATTCCCAAATTATGCTCATCTTTAAGGTGAATAAAAACCCCTCTTGATAGCAGCATAACGACTGAGACTAAATGCCATGATCCTATATAATAATTTCTCCTTTAATGGTGTATTCTTCAATCAGTACCTTCCTTTCAAATTCTCTTCTCCGATTTTGATATCTTCGGAGCTCATAAAACACCTGTCACATGCTTATGCTCGGTGATAACTTTTTGCTGACTCATCTCTTGCCTGTCTTTAGTGCCACATGTCAACTCGACGAACATCTACCAGTC
Organism: Nicotiana tabacum; assembly: GCF_000715075.1. Lineage (NCBI taxonomy): Eukaryota > Viridiplantae > Streptophyta > Magnoliopsida > Solanales > Solanaceae > Nicotiana > Nicotiana tabacum. The sequence continues at coordinate 39,321,166 of NC_134094.1, forward strand.
ATCTATTAACTTTATCCTATGCAACCATATCACGGTTTCCATCTCTAAGGATGAATGCATATGCTCATACAATAATGATAAGATGCACAAGGACATAATAAATGATGCGAATGTGTGTTCATGATATAAAGTATGACTATGGCTAAGTCAAGTACATCAATAATCTCAAGAATAGTCCATTTTCTCAAATAAGATGTCATAAGCTAAAATATGATCTCTTGCATGATAATTTTACTCACGTAGTCATACAATCAAATAAGGCATAAGTCAAGAAAAACACACAACCAAATAAAGCTTAAGGAAGCCTAAAACTACCTTGTACATGGCATAACCTTAGTGTACGTATATATGCTTGACACCTCGCATATACGCCACCCCCAAAATAACATAACATATAGCATATAAGTCCAATTTGTAGCTATTAAAAAGGTTAGACAAGAGACTTACCTCTCTTGGAACTACTTCAATCCTCAAATAAGAATTTTCTTCTATTCAAAAGCTCCAAATCTAACCAAAAAAGCACTTAACGAAGTCAAATAATGTCATAGAAACCATAAATTAGGATCCTTTTGATTGGGGTTTGCTCGAATTGCTTTCGGGAACCTTGCTTCCTTGATGTTTCTCATAGCCAAAACAAACTCTACCAAACTGATGTTAAAATTGTAATCCAATAACTGGGGATATCCTGAATCCCGAGACCTCGATGATTCTTTATCCTACAAAGTTCTACTATTCTCTCCACGATATGTCCCTCTGTCTGGTCCGAATCTTTTCAATGACTGAAAACCTTTAGCTCCATAAAATCTTTCATTTGACACATAAGACTGAAAACGATTCCTGGATGATCTCTGGTCCGCATCATGAACATTCTTGAACTTTTCTTGATTCCTATAGTGATTACAACGCTTGCATGACACCGAAGAACCCGACTTATCATCTTCAATTCTAATTTTTGATTCATAATGATTATGGACATTAGCCCATGTGGTTGCCTGAAATTCCAATAGACTTTCTTTTAACTTCCTCGAGACATCAGTGCTTAAGGGATTAAGACCATTGGTGAATGCTTCTGCTACCCATTCATCCTGTACTGCCGACAATAACATTTTATCATTTTGGAACCGGATCACGACCTCTTGTAGCAACTCAGAATCTCCACGCACGATTCTAAATATATTCGCCTTCCTGGCTTGGACTTTCCTTGCCGCAATATTGGTTTTGATAAAAGAATCTGCAAGCATTTCAGAAGAATTAATTGAATGTTCAGGTAAGAGTGAATACCAATTTAAAGTTTCCTTTGTTAGGGTTTCCAAATTTCTTTAGCAAAACTGATTCGATCTCATGCGGAGCTAAATCATTTCCCTTCACAGCCAGAGTGTAGGTAGTGTTGTGTTCCTTTGAATCTGATGTTCCATCGTATTTTGGAATATACAGCATCTTGAATCTCTTTTGGATCAACTCTAGGGCCATACTTGGTTTGAATGGCAACTGAGTGTACTTCTTTGAGTCCGGTCCCTTCAATATCGAAGGTGCCCTCGGAATCTGATCCATCCGAGCGTGGAATTCTTTAGTATTTTGATCCATCCGATCATTCATTTCCCTCATGAACCTCATGAACTCGGTTTTAAAAGGATCATGTGCGTTGTTTTAATTCTCGGATCCGCTGCCTGCACCACTTGCTTGATTTTCATTATATTTAAACTCCTCCCTTGAAGCGATGTTACCAGTTCTTTGAGTTATCTGATTTGCAGGAACACTGGGAGGACCTGGAACTCCTCCATTGGAATTATTTGAGGCAACCAATAGCGCTTGCTGGAGCTTAGTCTATATTCAATCATGTCTTGAGATGAATTATGTTTTCCCTTTGATGTGCTCTCTAAACTTTTATTGTCTCGACAACGGGTTCATCATCCATATCATCAGGGGTAGGACTCATCGCACACAAAGTATTTTGTTCCTCCTGGACTGGAGTTGTCTCATTTCCATCGATACAAGTTTCACTGGTCGAATCATCCTGCTGATCTCCACCGTGGAAATTATCCTCATGCTCATTGAAGTTGTTTCTTCCAATATTGAGCAAATTGTTGAAATAATTGGGTGCCATATCTATTTTTTTGCTTTACTATAGAAAAACATCAAAGTATGTAAGTAAAATACGAATAGATCAAGGTAATACCACAATTGTCTATTCTCCACATACGACACCAAATTATTTACCCGCAAAACAGTATAGTTAAATTTATAATATAGTTTATAGACACATGGATTAAATTGATCCGATAAAATAAAGTGATGAAGAACAGAAATGAGTAAAATAAGAATAATGAAGTAAAATGCAAGCCTGAATCTTGAATTGAACTTCTCCGGGAATAAGAACAATACTAAGAACTAACTATTAGCAGAGTAAAGTTTTGCTAAATAAGAAGTAGTATCAACCTTTTTTCACACAAGTATTTCATGTTCTTCAATGAGTATAAATTTTCGTATTTATAGCTAAATTAGGGGAGACAAGATTCCTAAATCATGGTCATCTTTAAGGTGAATAAAGACCCCTTTTGATAGAAGCATAACGGATGAGACTAAATGTCATGATCATGTATAACAATTGCTCCTTTAATGATGTATGCTTCAATCAGTACCTTCCTTTCAAATTCTCTTCTCCGATTTTGATATCTTCGGAGCTCATACAACACCTGTCACATGCTTATGCTCTGTGACAACTTTTTGCTGACTTATCTCTTGCCTGTCTTTAGTGCCACATGTCAACTCGATGAACATCTACCAGTCATTTATTAACTTTATCCTATGCAACCATATTACGGTTTCCATCTCTAAGGATGAATGCATATGCTCAAAAAATAATTATAAGATGCACAAGGACATAATAAATGATGCGAATGTGTGTTCATGATATAAAGTATGACTATGGCTAAGTCAAGTACATCAATAATCTCAAGAATAGTCCATTTTGCTCAAATAAGATGTACTCACGTAGTCATACAATCAAATAAAGCATAAGTCAAGAAAAACACAGAAACAAACAATGCTTAAGGAAGCCTAAAACTACCTTGTACATGGTTTAACCTTAGTGTACGTATATACGCTCGACACCTCGCATATACGGTACCCCAAATAACATAACATGTAGCATATAAGACTAATTTGTAGCTCTTAAAAAGGTTAGACAAGAGACTTACCTCTCTTGAAACTGCTTCAATCCTCAAATAAGCATTTTCCTCTATTCAAAACCTTCAAAAGATCCAAATCTAACCAAAAACAGCACTTAACGAGGTCAAATAAAGTCATAGAAACCAATCCTAAACAATAAAGCTTCAATCTTTAATCAAATCTAAAAAAGATAACAAAAATAAACTCGGGCCCACATAGTTAAAACCCGAGTCTAAGGATTGATATCATTGACACATAGCCTCACGAGTCCAAATATGTGATTAGTTTCCATATCCGAGTCCAAATTGGTGTTCAAAATGTCAAAATATAGTCTCTTAAGTTGAAGACAAAATGTAAAGCCCCGTAAAGTTTCACCTAAACTCCGGGGTTTCGTGGTGCCGAGGTAGGCTAATGTATTTGAGGGTTGTGGAAAATCAAGCTCGCCGCGGTACAGACTTTTTGGGTTTAGCAGAGTGTTGGGGAGTTGAAGAAATATTGTTACAGAACAGGGTGTTTCTGTGGTCCATTATGCGACCGCAGAACTGATCTGTGGACTGCAAATCTACCGAGTGAAGTAGAGAAATGGGCCAATTTTGGAGGTTGTTTTGCGGTGAACTATGCGACAGCATAATCGTTTCGTGGGCCGCACATTCATCGTAGAACAAGCATGAAGATTTCCCGAGGTAGATTCTGCAGTCAATTCTGCGGCCGCACAATTGATATGCAGGCCGCAGACTGGACCAGGCCAGCCCAGGTTTTGGGACCATTTCTGCGATCCATTTTGCGGGTCGCAGATCTGATCTGCGGTGCACCCTGCGACTACAGATTTGAGTTCGGAGGGACCATTTTCTGATTTTAACACCCGACCCCATTTTTATAAAATAACTTAGGGTTCATTTTAGAAGGCTCAAACTGAGATTGTAGATAGAGGAAAGTGGTCTAGAGTGAAAAGAAGAATTTCTAAGCTATTTGTTCATCAATCTTTGCTCAAGTCTGGAAGAATTTACTAGGATAACTCACAAGGCCTTCATCCAAGAGGTTAGATTCTAGCCCTAGCCTTCAATTTCGAAATTTCGGTTGGGAATAGGTAATGGGGAAGAAGGTTTTGAGAATAAGAGTTGTTATTTATGCATGCATGTACTAATAAAGGTGGTAGGAAGGTTGTGGAGTATTTGTGGGTGGCCTACTGAAGTGGGGATTTATTGTGGGGGGTAAAGGAATCCACCATAGAAGGACCTTGAAACCTTAATGCACAACTAGTGCTTGATAAAATGCTCAAATGAGCTGAAACCCCGAGTATCTTCCTAATTATGGTTCAAATATGTCATGTTTCTAATAGATTGAAGTCGCTAGGATTTTCGGAACATTTTAGTAATTTAAGGAAGCTCAAGTGAGGTATGTTGGCTAAACCCCTCTTGTAGAATCGATTTCCATGATGTCCTCGTATGTTTTGATTATGTTTGGCCCAATTTCTTATGTCTCATATTCCGAGTCCTTCCTAATAGAGTTGATTATGGTAAAATAAGTGTTGTGTTGAAAGATGTATGTACCCAAAATGTCTTCCAAATGTTCCTATCATATCATGATTCCTTCTGAGAATGTAATCTAGTATGATCAATGTATCAAAGGTGTTGCAATTTAAAAACAATGTTTCAATTCCAAGCTAGTATTCCTAATCGTGGTAGAGAAACTCAATGTGCTTAAGATTCTTATTTGCTCATATGTGTACTTAGGGTCTTGATTTGAAATTCTCTTATTGATGATAATCCTTGGTAACGCCTGAAAGTTATAGGGGTGAGTATGAAATATGAAATACGGTCGACGTGCCGAGAATGATATTACAATTATGGCCACTGGTGCCAATAAAAATGGAAAGAGGTGTGAAAGATTATGAAATGCGTTGTAAATCCTTTAAATAATAAATGGTTTGGGAGTATCGTTTAGTCATCGAGGAAGGGTAGGTCGAAATAACCAAATCCCAAAATTACACGTGCCGGTGTAGGAGTGATTGAGGGGTAAATCCCCGTGTTGATGTGACAGGATTGTTTCCCCTTATATGGGATAAGATTGATGTGTTGAGATATTTCCCCTTAAATGGGATGAGATTATTGCTAGAAGGATGTGATGTGATGTCGACCCGCACGGCATTGTGGTGAGACGGCTTAGCCGATCGGGTTGAGATCGGATGCCATGTCGTGCACATGGTGGTGTTGTGATTGGATGTCTTGGGGGTGAGATGGCTTAGCCGATCGGGCTGAGATCGGACTCCGCGCTACAATCACGGTGGTATATCGGTGCTAAATATTGAAACTTACTTGAAATTTACTTTCCTTCTAAATTGACACCTTGATATTGTTTGTGGCTTTTATTGATTTCATGTTTCCTTCTCCTTTTACGGTTACTCGTTCTATTGAGAGGGTGCTTAGTTTTACATACTAGTACTATTCCATATGTACTAACGTCCCTTTGCGGAGGGCACTGCATCTTTAATGGATGCAGGTGGTTGCATAGCAAGTGGTATTGATTAGTGATAGTAGCACACACTCTCCTCAGCTGACTTGGTGAGCCCTATTTCATTTTAGGGTCTTGTATCTCTTGTCCTATGTATATTATTTTGAGGTATAGCCGGAGCCTTGGTGCTGGCACAATCATGCTACTCTTTTGTATCTATTAGAGTCTCTGTGGACATAGCGTGGGTGGTACCGTTCTTTTGGGAAGTTAAATTAGAAATGTTGTATATGTATCATGTGTTTCCACTTCTAAACTATAAATGTGTAATGTAATATTTTGGGGAATCTTGAATGAAGTTCTATCGGTAATGAAATTTGGATTGTTCATGTAACCTTCTCATTGTCTAATTAATGAAATATACCTTTTCTTTATTCATGGGTGAGTTTGGGTAGAAGGCATTGTACAGGCTTGCTTAGTCGGGTTATCTTGGTTGAGCGCCGGTCGCGCTCCCTGAGGTCGAGGCGTGACACAAAACCCCAAATTTCACTCTTAAATTCCTTGTTTTAGGTGTAGAAATACATGGGAAATCATGATATACAATCAAAACCAAGTAAGAATTTCTTACCTTCAAGATTAGGGTAAAACTCTCCTAAAAACGCATCTCTTCCCGATCGCCAAAACTCAAAATTGGTGAAAAAAAACTAAATCCCAAAATATGGACATTAAATACCCCTGCAAGTGAAAACTAGCAATCTAACTCAAGTTGAAATGCTCCGAAACCACCTTAAAAATTACCTTAGCCCCTCGGGACCCTGTCCAATCATTCTAACAAGTTTGTATACTCTATAAAAACTTGTCCAAAGGCTCAAATTACCAAAAATAACATCATAACCAAGAATCACGCATAAAACCAAAAATCCCAAATTCTCTTAAATTTAAAATTCAACTTTCGACTAAAAGCGTCCAAAATCATCATACAAACATACTGGAATCTATAATCACTAATCCAGGGTCGTTTACGTATAATATTGACTTTGGTCAACTTTTCCAACCTTAGGCCTCAACCTAGGAACTAAATGTTCATAATCACCCCCGAACCCTTCTGGAACCAAACCATCTATTCCCAAAGGTCATAAAACATAATAACAACCTACAAGAAGTATCAAATATGGAAAAGAGGTTCTAGAACTCAAAATGACCAGTCGGGTCATTACATTCTCCACCTCTTAAACAAACGTTCGTCCTCTAATTGGTTTAGAAATATAATTGAACTACTGAAAAGATATGGATATCGGCTCCGCTTATCCGACTCGATCTCCCAAGTAGCGTCCTTGCTCAATTGTCCTTTCCAAAGAACCTTCGTTGAAGCGATATCCTTTGACCTCAACTTTCGAACATGTTTGTCCAAAATATCTATCGGCTCTTTTTCATAGGTCAAATTCTCATCCAAATGCATTGTGCTGAATTCCAAAAGGTGTTAATTATCTTCATTATACCTCCAAAGCATAGAAACATTAAATACCAGAAGAACCCCCGATAGGATAGGAGGCAAAGAAAGCCTATTAGCAACCTCACAAACTCTCTCCAACACCTCGAATGGGCCAATAAATCTCGAAATCAACTTTCCCTTCTTCCCAAACCTCGTGACACCTTTCATTGGTAAAACTTTCAGAAGTATCTTCTCACTCTCCATATATCCATACCATAAACATTCTTGTCTGTAACTCTTCTGTCTACTTTGAGCTGTCCGAAGACGTTCTTGAATCCATTTCAACTTCTCTAAAGCATCACATACCAAGTCTATACCCAACAACCTAGCCTCACCAGGCTCAAACTAACCAACAGCAGAATGACATTGCCTACCATACAAAGCCTCAAATAGAGCCATTTGAATGTTGGACTGAAAGTTGTTGTTGTAAGAAAACACTACCAAAGGCAAGAATAGATCCCAATGAACTCCAAAGTCAATCACGCAATTTTGTAACAAGTCCTTAAGAATCTGAATAGTTACTCGAACTAACCATCCGTATGTGGGTGAAAAGTTGTGCTGAACTCAACCTATGCACCCAAATCATATTGAACAGCTCTCGAAAATTGAGATGTTAATTGGGTACCACAGTCTAAAATGATAGAAACAAGTACACCATGCAAACGAACTATCTCCCTAATGTAAATTCTGACCAACATCTCCGAAGTATAGTAGTCAACATTTGTATGCAATGCACAAACTTAGTCAACTTGTCCATAATGAACCAAATAGAATCAAACTTCCTCAAGGTACATGGTAAACCTACCACAAAGTCCAAAGTGATACGCTCCCACTTATTTTCTGGTTTAACCATCTTCTGAATCAAACTACTCAGTTTTTGATGTTCATACTTAACTTGATGGCAATTCAAACACCATGAAACATGACCAACAATGGATTTCTTCATCCTTTGCCACCAATAATGCAGCTCCGTGATACATCTTCATATCACCTGATGAATAGAATACCGCAAACTGTAAGCCTCCTAAATTATCAATTCCCTCAAGCCATTAACATTAAGAACTCAAATTCAACTCTGGAGTCATATAACACCATCATCTATAATAACTACCTTCTTAGCACCACCTCGCTGCACCATGTCACTAAGAACCAACAATTGGGGATCATCATACTAGCAAGCTATAATGCGCTCAAATAAGGATGGCTGTGCAACAACACAAGAAAGAACTCTTCTAGGCTTAGAAATATCTAATCTTATAAATCTATTGGGTAAAGCCTGAATATCCATAACCAAAAGCCTCTCCTCACCTGGAATAAATGCCAAACTACCCATACTCTCTGCCTCAGGAAATCTGCTACTACATTCGCCTTGCCCGGATGATGCAAGATAGAGATATCATAATCCTTAAGCAACTCAGGCCACCTCCACTTCCTAAAATTCAAATCATTTTGCTTGACAAAGTGTTGAAGACTCACTGATAATTACAAACCTGACATGACACACCGTACAAGTAATGCCTCCAAATCTTGAGCACATACACAATCACTGCCAACTCCAAGTCATGAACTATATAATTCTTCTCATGAGGCTTCAACTACCATGATGCATAAGAAATCACTCTACCCTCCTACATCAATACCATACTGAGGTGAATGTGTGAAGCATCACAAAACACGGTGTGTGGCCCTGAACCTGCGGGTAACACTAACACTGGGGCTGTAGTCAAAGCAGACTTGAGCTTCTGATAGCTCTCTTCACACTAATCAGACCACCAAACAGGAATGACCTTCTAAGTCTACTTAGTCAATGGAGCTACAATGGATGAAAATGCCTTCACAAATGATAGTAGCCTACCAAACCCAAAAACAACTCTGAGCCGCCTCAATATTCTTGGGATCAACCTTAATACTATCACCAGATACCACGTGACCCAAGAATGCAATTGAGTTAAACAAAAATTCATACTTACAAAATTTGGGGTACCAATTATTTTCCTTAAATCCTCAAATGATGCTCATGCTCCTCTCTACTAAGAGAGTAAATCAAGATGTCGTCAATAAACACAATCACAAAAGAGTCCAAATAATGCTTGAACACTTGGTTTATCAAATCCATGGATGTCGCTGGAGCATTAGTCAAATCAAATAACATCACAAAAAAATCATAATGACCATATCGAGTCCTAAAAGTCATCTGAGGGATGTTAGATCCCTTAATATTTACCTAATGGTAATCCGATCTCAAATCAATCTTAGAAAATACCTTAGCACCTTAAAGCTGATCAAACAGATAATCAATACGAGATAATGGATACTTGTTCTTAATAGTAACCTTGTTCAACTGCCTACAATCAATACACATCCTCCTAGTACCATTTTTCTCATTCACAAACAACACCGACATACCACAAGAAGAAGCACTCGATCTTATGAATCACTTATCAAGCAAATCATGTATTTGCTCCTTCAATTCCTTTAATTCAGACGGAGCCATGCAATATGGTAGATAGATATGGGCTGAGTATCCGTCACCAAATCAATCAAAATCAATATCCCTATCCGGTGGAAACACCCGACAAATCCACAGGGAAACCTCAGGACACTTCCTCACAACTGGCATTTAACCCGTGGAAGGAACCTCTATACTAGAATCACGAATGAAAGCTAAATATGAAAAATACCCCTTTTCAACCATATGTTAAGCCGTCAGAAATGAAACCACTCTACTTGTAGAGTAACCAAGTGACCCTCTCAACTCTAATCTAGGCAACTCTATCATAGCTAAAGTCACAGTCTTTGTGTAACAATCCAAGATGGCATGATACAGGGGTAACCAATCCATGCCAAGAATCACCTCAAAATCCACCATGTCCAATAAAAAGAGATCAACCCTAGTATTATATCCATTAATGGTAACCACACAAGGCCAATAAACCCAATCCACCATAATAGAATCTCCCACATGTATAGACAGATAAACAAGATTATCGAAAGAATCGCGAGTCATACCCAAATATGCTGTAAAGTAAGATAACACCTACGAATAAGTATAACTGAAATCAAACAATACCAAAGGATCTCTATGATAAACTAAAGAAATACATGTGATGACTGCATCAGTTGCAATTGCCTCTGGCCTACCTGGAAAATCATAGCTATGAGCCTGATTTCCACCCCTGGCCTCCACCTCTTGGACTACCTCTACCTGCATGACCTTTATCTCTAGCTGGCTGGGCAGGTGGTGTAGCAAATGGGGTTAGAATTTTGGCTTGAGTACCCTGCTGCTATGTAACACTACAAATTTGAGGACAATCTTTACTAAGATGCCTCAAATCTTCACACTCAAAACAACCTCTATGCTAATGTGGATGCTGAGACTAAGTTGGTCCCTGACAACCAGAATAACCACCATAGAACCATAAGCTGGAGGCACACTATAGGATGCTTGCCCCGAACGACTACCGTGGGAACCATGACTGAAGTGCTGAGTGAACTTTTCTAACATAATGACCTCTACCAAAGTAACTCTTGCCTCAGATGAGGCACTAATAAATCCTCCTGAATGACGAGGGCTCTAATCCTTCACTGACTCTCTACCCGACCATAGATGCGCTCAATCCTCTATACTATCTCTACTGCCTGCTAAATGGTAATACCAATCTCTGTCTCTGTAGCCATACTAAGCTTAATTCCAAAATTAATCCCCTCAATAAACCTACTCACCTTTTTAGTCTCGATAGGGATTAAGAAATCTTTATAGCAAGACAACTCTGTAAACCTCATATCATACTCTATAACTAATGGGCACTCCTAGCGTAAATGCTTAAGCTAACTGCACAAACTCATCTCTCCTAGTGAGTGAGATGAACTTGTCCAAAACAGAGTAAAAGACCGAGTCCAAATGAGAGTAAATAACCATGTTGGTCTACTCTGCTCATAAGTCTGCCATCCCTTTTTGGCTGGCCTTCTCAAGTGAAAAGTGGTAAAGTCAACTCCATTGGACTCCACGAATACCCAAATTATGCAAAATCACACGACACCTATCCAAGGGCTCCTGAGCATCAGTTGTGGGATCACCATCAAAACAATAAAGATCTAAATTCTGGAACCGATCCATCATCTTCTGCTTATCAATAGTTATAGCAAGACTAACCTTAGGCATGACTGTAGCAATAAGATGAACTACCCCAACTGGTGGCATAACTGGAACACCCAGAGTTCGAAACATAGCAGTGGCCTGCTCTAGAGTATGAGTAGGTTGTGTTTATGATCCCCCTCAAACATAAGAAGTAGCTGGGACCAGAAGAATCATACCAGCCTATGCGAAGCCACCAAGGTAACTCAAGATCCAGACCGTAGTTCCTTAAGCACTGGAGTAGTAATAAAACCTTCAGGAACCTGACCCATTGGAATAACTTGATCTGGAACCTGGACCACCACTAGAACTATATGCGGCTCCTAAAAACTGGCTCTAGCACAGACATGAGTGGTTGCAGGTACTCCATCCCTAGGCGCTGCTACACGTGCCTTGGCCTGGGCTCTAGCCCTCCCTTTGTCTGACTTTAAAATTTAAGATAAAACAAAGTTGCACGATAGCGAAAGAAAGAAAGAAAAGTTTCCTAAATATCCCATAGCCTATCGAATATAAGTATAGACATCTCCATACCATTCCACAAGACTCTAGTAGACATGCTCATGACCTGTAAAACCCAGGAACCTAGAGCTCTGATACTAGCTTTGTCACGACCCAAATCCCACCAATGGTTATGATGGCACCTAAAGCCATTGGTAGGTAATCCAATACTTAATCATCAGTCAAAACAAAACAATACAAGATAATCTACCAATAACATAGATAAATCATAAATAAGTCTCAAAACAATCAATTAAATGCGAAAGTACTACAATAACATCCCCAAAACCCTGGTAGCATGGAGTCATGATCTACTAAGATAAAATATAATTGTCTAACAAATTACAAGAGTACTGCCTGAAATGCATAAATAGTATGAAATGAGAAGAAGGCAACTTCATGGTCTGCGATCGATCAAAGCACTACCTCGAGTCTCCTAAATTAACTACTGGGCACCCTCCTGAGGTCCACTAATGCTAATGCCAGAATATGCACAAAATATGCAGAGGTGTAGTATGAGTACATAAACAACATGTACTCAACAAGTATCAAGTCTATTCTCACAAAAATAGTGGTGAGATGTTGACAACATTATGATACTAACTAATCTCCCAAGTTATTCCCTAATTTAGAGTACAAAGTTGTCGTGGCAAATATAGTAATTCTTTCGAGTTAGAATCATATGTACAAGGAGTTTGTAAGGTATTGCAGTTTATACCTAAGTTGCGAAAGCTCAAATACCATAGATAAACTTACAAACAAAGTTTTGAGTAGCTAAAACTACAAGTAAAACTACCAGCTTTCACTAAGATAATTTATCAAACATATAATATGCGACAACTGAACTAAGTTATAACAAATAAAGAAAGGCCTAGAAGTGTAGTCCTAACCTAGGTGTAAACCTAATGGATGAGATCAAATAAGCTTGCTTGATTGATTAGCGTTGTTGCGACTCTCAAATATAAAGTACTTACTCAATACCTCTCGATTAAAGGGTGATTATGCCAAAAATAGCTCTCTCAAGTCTAAATGGGTAGAAATAAGAACAATTGATTATGTGCCCAAGTTGGATTATCACTATCTCTAATCCAAATCATTTTAATTAGACTAATTAATCACTCAACTAGTCCAATTTCTTTTTAGCCAAGTTTTTCTAAACTTAGTTCCTCTTTCTCAAGTAAGAACAAAGTAAAAGAAGGCATGAATCAATGTTTGCAACCACTAATTTGAATTCAAAGCATGAAAATGGCAAAAATGACAATTAACACAATCATAGACATACATACTATTAATGACCCATAAGAATCACACGTTAGGGTTGGATGACAGCCCTAGATAAAAATCTAGCTACTCAAATAAAATAAACAAATGCATAAATAATAGATAAAATTAAAGATATAATATTAAATAAAAAAGATGAAAATGATCTTCTCCAACTGCGGCTCAAAACTTGCTCCAAATAGCTAAAAGTAACTACCCCTCAGCTGCTATAATGAAAAGCTGCCCTAAAAGAGCTCAAAATCTATTTATAAGGCTCCAAAACTTTCTACAAAAAATTCCCTTTGGAAGACTTTGTGACCGCAAAAAGGGAAATGCAGTTCACAGTGTCACGACCCAATTTCTCCCTCCGTGAACCGTCGTGATGGCACCTAGTCTTTACGACTAGGTAAGCCTAACACTTTTACGGAAGTGAAACTAAAGCTTGAACATTACCTACTAACGGTAACAAATATCTAATAAGCAACTGAATGTCACTCGGCATATACAATTAACACCTCTGAAAATGTACAAAACAATTTCCCAAAACCCGGAATACCGTAAGTCACAAGCTACTAAGAAGTCTTAACCGTTCTCTACATCATTTCTACAGAAAGAAGGAAAAATGAACATAGGGGGATAGATGGGGACTTCGAGGATCTGCGGGCGCAAGCAGATGTACCTTGAAGTCTCCAATAAACTACAACGACTGCAACTAGTGGTGAGGCTGGTAAGATGAACCTGGATCTGCACACAAAAAACATGTGCAGGAAAGGGCGTGAGTACACCACAATAGTACCCAGTAAGTGCCTATCCTAACTTCGATCGAGTAGTGACAAGATCAGATCAGGGCCCTACTGGAATAAATATAATGAAATAAGACAGAATGAAATATCACAGCAAAATAAATACGAAAATCAAACAAGAATAGAATCAATGAAAGACAACATCTCAAAACATAGTGATAACAACAGGGGATCTCCCGAGATACCGTCTCATAGTCCCAAACGTAAATGTGCAGGGGGATCTCCCGGAATACCGTTTTGTAGTCCCAAAATAAATATGGAAAATAGTGGGATCTCCCGGAATACCGTTCCATAGTCTCAAAGTAAATATGTAGTATAGGGGGATCTCCCGGAAAATAGTTCCTTAGTCCCAAAGTAAATATGGAGCGCAACTAACCGAAATAACAATTACAGCAAGAAATCCTACAGTTTAGACTTAATTCAAGTCAAGGAAAGCAGGTAATTTCACTAAACATGCTGCACAGAGTTCAAAATAGGGAGTTAAACAAGTAGGCATGCTATTCTAGTCTAAACAGGATAGTTACATAAGCTAGTGTGTTTCAAATAAGGAGAAAACATGTCATGACTTAGTGAAAAACAGAGTTTTACAACAAATAGCCTGTGTACGTACTCGTCACCTCACATACACGGCGCTCACATATCAAACAGTACCAAATCCTAAGAGAAGCTTCACCCACACAAGGTTAGGCAAGCTACTTACCTCGATCCAAGCTCAATCAATCAGTCACAATGCCTTTCCCACGAATATTGGGCTCTGAGTGGCCCAAATCCATCCAAAATCAATTACATAGCATAAATATAACTACAAGAATCTAATCTAGCTAATGAAATCAAAGCTAACGCAAGAAATTGAAAAATCGCTCAAAAAGCCTCCCAGGGCACACGTCTCGGAATCAAGTAAAAGTCACAAAATACAATCACCCATTCACTCACGAGTTCACTCGTACCAAAATTACTCAAATCCGATACCAAAATCATGATCAAAACCCCAAAATTCGGCCTAAGAACCTTTTCTCAAATTTTCCCAAATTTTCATCCCAAATCCGAAATTAAATAATAAAATTAATGATAGAGTAGTGGGATATAACCATAAAGGAATTAGGAATCATTACCCAATTACTTCCTCTAAAAATCTCTCGAAAGTTTGTCTTCTACCGAGCTCCCAATTAAATTTTTGTGATATGAATTCAAAACCTTCATTTTTGAACTTTAATACTGCCTAGTGATTCCTTAATTGCGATCGCGGAAATAGCCTCTCGATCGCGAAGAATAACTTTGCTGCCCGATAAATTAACTTTACGCGATAGTGTAAACCACCATGCGCACGCGATGCTCTGGCTCCCATACTCACGCGATCGTGAACGTCCTCACGCGTTCGCGATGAGCAAAGCGTGTGGCCCAACTTTGGTCCACTTAACCCTACGCGAACGCGACCTTGTCTCTGCGTTCGCGAAGCATCACCTAACATCACTACGCGTTCGCATTCCCATGTCCACGAATGCGAAGAACAATTCCATCCTCTGCCCAGCTAAGCCTACGCGATCGCGGATCACCCCACGCGATCACGTATAAGGAAACCAGAACTCTGACACCAGAATACTTCAGCAACCTCCTAAGTTAAAATATCGATCCGTTGGGCGTCGGAAACTCACCCAAGGCCCCCGAGACCTCAACCAAACATACCAAACAATCCTAAAACACCATACAAACTTAGTCAAGCCCTCAAACCACATCAACCAACGCAAAAATTAAGAATCACCCTCCAATTCACTTATAAGTAATAATAAGTCGGTTATGGTCTCAAAACCACTAAGAGCAATCGAACATGTCCGATACACGCGGTCCACAACAAGAGAATCTTCCACACGAGTAGACACGTAAACATGGGAACTTAAAGAATCCCGAGATACGCCCAAATGTGGGGAAAAATAAGAGGACACATATGAATACGTAGAGCCTGGGTCCAATAATACCGATGCATCTCTATGACAGACTAGAACAATACTGTAATAACAGATTCGGAAGAAATTTCCTTTGTACGAGCTGAAAGAGCATAATACCTGGCCTGGCCTTCCCTTCGACCTCGACCTCCCCGACCTCCACCTCGAGTTGGCTGAGCATGGTGGGGCGGTAGCTGTTGCTGGAATCATGGCCTGAGGACCCGGTGGATCACGTGGTGGCTGAGAATTCAGTAGAGGTGCAACCCTCCTAAGTCTGGGCAAATCCCTCACCATATGGCGGGTGTATCCACACTCAAAAAACCTCTCGAACGGCGTGGCTGCAGCGACTGACTCGGGCCAGGTCTGCTGGACTGGCCTCTAAAAGCTCCCCGAGCAGGAGGAATACTAGATACTAGCGATGCATAATAAGGCTCATGGGGCCTAGAAGGGGCTGGAACACCACTGGCGGCTGGAAGAGATGAATGAACAGGTCGACCCACATAACCCCTACCATGGCGGTCTGCTGGGGCATGAGCTCCAGAATAAGAACTAGTCTCTGGAGACCTCTTGGCCTCTCTCTCTCCTCTCGGTCTCGGGCAAGAATGCCCTCCAATCTCCTAGCAATACTCACAACCTACTAGTAAGGAATATCTATCTCCAGCTCCCTGACCATACAAATCCTGATACTGGGATGGAGTCCCTCAATAAATCACCGAACCCTCTCGCAAACTATGGCAACCAAGGCCGGTGCATGTCGGGCCAAATCATTGAAGCGAATTGCATACTCTGACACAGTCATAGCACCTTGGCGCAGCTGCTCAAAACTCCAAGCGCCATATGTCCCCGAGGCTCTGAGGGACATACTCTCTCAAAAACATGTCCGAGAACTGAGTCCATGTAACTCAACTCATAATCACGCCACCACTGATAGGCTGCTCCTATAAGTTGGAAAGTGGTAAAAGAAACCCCACTCGTCTCCGCTACGCCCATAGTACGGAGAATATGATGACACTCATCCAGAAAACCCTGAGCATCATCTGTAGCCAATCCGCCGAAGGTAGGTGGGTGGTACCTCTGGTACCTCTCAAGTCTGAGCTGCTCCGCCTCAGAAGTGGCTGTCCTAGTCTCATGCTGAACCGGGGCTACCGGTGGCATAGGAATGAACTCTGGGGCCTGATCAACCTAGATCCTCTTTTCAGGAGTGTGGGTTGCGGGAGTCTGTGCCCCTTCCCCGGCCTGAGATGTGGTGGGAGCTAACGGAATCAATCCATCCTGAGCTAAGGTGCTGAACATGCTCATGAACTGGGCTAGAGTCTCCTGGAGGGCTGGTGCAGCAATAGGAATATCAGGTGTCTGGACTCCAGCTGCAACTGCTGGTGGTACCTCGATGGCATCTCGCGCGGGTGCTCTGGCTGCACCACATGTGCATCCTAGACCTCTACCCCGACCCCAGCCTCTAACTGCTGCAGTAGGGGCGGGGGTGCCTGATCATCTCGGTACGGGTCCTCACCATCTGCGAGAAAGAATAGAATAGAGAATTTTTTTTAGAATTTAATGCCAATAACTTGCACGACAAGGAATCAAAGAAGTATGTTTGTTCCTAACAGTTCCATAGCCCCCGAAGATAAGTACAAACGTCTCTGTACCGATCCGCGAGACTCTAATAAACTAGCTTATGACTCACGACTCCTATGAACCTAGAGCTCTGATACCAACTTGTCATGACCCAATTTCTCACTCCGTGAACTGTCGTGACGACACCTAGTCTGTACGACTAGGTAAGCATAACACTTTTGCGGAAGTGAAACTAAAGCATGAGTATTAACTACTAATAGTAACAAATATCTAATAAGTAACTGAATGCCACTCGGCATATACAATTAACACCTCTAAAAATGTAAAACACAATTTCCCAAAACCCAGAATACCGTAAGTCACAAGCTTCTAAGAAGTATTAACCCTTATATACATCATTTCTACAGAAAGAAGGAAAAATGAACACAGGGGGATAGAGGTGGACTCTGAGAATCTGCGGGCGCAAGCAGATGTACCTTGAAGTCTCAAATATGTAGCAGCGACTGCAACTAGTGATGAGGCCGGTAAGATGAACCTAGATCTGCACACAAAAAATATGTGCAGGAAAAGGCGTGAGTACACCACAATGGTACCCAGTAAGTGCCAAGCCTAACCTCGGTCGAGTAGTAACGAGATCTGATCAAGGCCCTACTGGTATAAATATAATGAAATAAGACAGAATCAAATATCGTAGTAAAATAAATACGAAAATCTAACAAAAATAGAATCAATGAAAGACAACAGCTCAGAACACAGTGATAAAAACAAGGGATCTCCCGAGATACCGTCTCGTAGTCCCAAACATAAATGTGCAGGGGGATCTCCCGGAATACCGTTCCGTAGTCTCAAAATAAATATGAAAAATAGGGGTATCTCCCGTAATACCGTTCCGTAGTCCCAAAGTAAATATGAAGTACATGGGGATCACCCGGAATACCGTTCCGTAGTCCCAAAGTAAATATGCAGCGCAACCAACCGAAATAACAATTACAGCAAGAAATCCTACAGTTTAGACTAAGTTCAAGTCAAGGAAAGTAGGTAATTTCACTAAACATGGTTCAGAGAGTTCAAAATAGGCAGTTAAACAAGTAGGCATGCTATTCTAGTCTAAACAGGATAGTTACATATGCTAGTGTATTTTAAATAAGGAGAAAACAAGTTATGACTTAGTGAAAAACAGAGTTTTACAACAAATTGCATGTGTACGTACTCGTCACCTCATGTACACGGCGCTCACATATCAAACAGTACCAAATACTAAGAGGAGTTTCCCCCATATAAGGTTAGGCAAGCCACTTACCTCGAACCACGCTCAATCAATCAGTCTCAATGCCTTTCCCACAAATATCCGACTCTGAGTGGCCATAATCAATCACATAGCATAAATATAACTACAAGAAACTAATCTAGCTAATGAAATCAATGCTAACACAAGAAATTGAAAAATGGCTCAAAAAACCTACCGGGACCACATCTCGGAATCGGGTAAAAGTCACACAATAAAATCACCCATTCACTCACGAGTTCACTCATACCAAAATTACTCAAATCTGATACCAAAATCCTAAAATTTGACCTTAGAACTTTTTCTCAATGTTTCCCAAATTTTCACCCCAAATCCGAAATTAAATGATACAATTAATGATAGATTTGTGGGATATAACCATAAAGGAGTTAGGAATTATTACCCAATGACTTTCTCTGAAAATATCTCGAAATTGTGTCTTCTATCGAGCTCCCAATTGAATTTTTGTGATATGAACTCAAAACCCTCATTTTTGAACTTTAATACTGCCTACTGATTCCTTAATCGCGATCGCGGAAAAAGCCTCGCGATCGCGAAGTACCACTTTAGTTCCCCATAAATTAACTCTACGTGATCGCGTAAACCACCACGCGAATGTGATGCTCTGGCTCCCATACTCACGCGATCGCTAACGTTCTCATGCGTTCGCGATGAGCAAAGCGTGTGGCCCAGCTCTGGTCTACTTAACCCTACGCGAATGCGACCTTGTCTCTGCATTGGTGAAGCACTATCTCACATCACTACGCGTTCGCATGCCCATGTCCGTGAATGCAAAGAACAATTCCATCCTCTGCCCAGCTAAGCCTACGCGATCGCGGATCACCCCACGCGATCGCTTATAAGGAAACCAGAACTCAGACACGAGAATACTTCAGCAACCTCTTAAGTCCAAATATTGATTCGTTGGGTATTTGAAACTCACTCGAGGCCCCCGGGACCTCAACCAAACATACCAACCAATTCTGAAACACCATACAAACTTAGTCGAGCCCTCAAACCACATCAAACAACGCAAAAATCAAGAATCACCCTCCAATTCAAACTTTGCTTGCTTTGGGTCGCACTTTGTAGACTTTGAGTGGGAGTTTTGTGGTCGCCTTTTAGGTGTTGCCACTGCACTTCAAGTTTTGCAGCTGCACTCTTTCACTTGCGGTCACACTTTGGAGAGACATTAAATTAGCTATTTTCTCTTTCTCTGATCTTCTAGTTTCACTAGTGCAGGCTGCTTTGTGGATAAAAATGTGGCTGCTCGTACACCCCATGTTTTCGTACGTAAGAGTACGTCGTAAGTCAATTGATGTAAACTAAGAAATGAGATCATCTTTGAGAGTATATAAAGTTAGTTAATCATGTTACCTTGGAGATTACAAATCTTTAAGATCATGGATAACAAGTACCAAGAGGGTTGAAAGGCTAAGAAGCTAAACAAATTGGGAATGTTATAACGTGTACTTTTGTGATGAGACTAGGATTCTTAAAAATATAAGGAGGTTATGTTATGAGTTATTTTAGTCGTATGATAGTCGTGTGTTATGTTTTTAAGTCAAGCAAGTTGTGGAACAAAAGTTGGCAAAGGTCATCATAAGTTACATTCATAAATGTGCTGAAAATTAGGTCACATGTAGATGCGATTTTCTCCCAATTTACTTCGAATTATGGGGTGATCTACCTACCAAATTGAATATCTATGCGTCTAATTTATAACTCATTAAACCGTTCATTGGTACGACCTTAGAGTAGAGATATATTCGCATTTTCGGGAGACTGCGCCAAACAGCTCTCTATGGGACCCACAATGGAGGTTAAGATATGTTGATATATATAAGACGTCTCAACCCCATTTTAACTCATTGGTTTTCGGTATCTTCAGACCCTAGACACCTAAAAACACCCTCTCAAGGTTCTCTCATAATCCAAGACCCAAACAAAGGGAAAACAACACAAATCAAGTGTCAGGAATCCCGTCGCGCCAGTAAGTTTCTTGTTCTTCTTGTTGTTATTGATTTTTGGATGGTTCCAGCTCGTGTGGGAGGTTGTTTTAAGTGGTTTAAGTTCTGTAAAATACTCTCCCAAGGTTTTCATATCAACCCTAGGTTATTTCAAGTCTTGCAAATGGATTACACCATATTTCAACATCAAAAGTTAGTTCTAGTGAAGAACAACACCTCTTTGAGGTTGTGTTGTCCTTGAGGATAGTTGTGGGCTGTGTTTGGCTGAAATTTCAAGTTTTTTCTACTGGCTAATGTGATTATAACAGACTACTAATTGTTCTTAAGCTTGGTTGTATGTTGGTTAAGTTGTTAGGATGATAAACTACAAGATAATACTTGGATTAGCTTAAGTCACTTCTATGGTGTTGTATTGCCATTGAGGGTTGTTGTAAGGTAAATATAACTTAAATTCGACTTGAAGATACTGTAGGAGGTATTTGTATTGTGTTATTTTATGTTCTTAAGGTTATCTTGAAGTTTATTAAGTTAAATGGATGTACTAGACATGAACTAGTGAATAAAGTTGCTAATTGAAGATAGTTGGAGTTGTGGATTATTTCCTTTGTTATAAATATATGATATAAGGATGGAATCATTGATGAATGAATTCATTATCATGTTAATGATGCTGTTAAGTTAATTTAAGATGACTATAAGGGGTGATAATGGGGTTGAAGGGTGCTGAAGGGATTCAATCCGAGCTTGCCGCTCATCATGTTATGTTGACGACTTGTTAATGAAATATTTTGTTCCCTATTGTTGATGTTGTTTTAATTGTATTACTGTGGTTATTTTTGTTGGTATATGGTATCAGAGGAGGCCCTTGTTACAAGGGAGATGCTGTCCAAATTTACATAAAATGAGCTACTCGCTTAAGTTACAGACTTATCCTTTATTCAGCACTGATTTTGAATCTCCTTATGTTATGGTAGACTGAGTTGAGTTGTTTGAAGAGTTGCTTGGAAGCTTTTAAGGACTCAACGAGGTAAAAGTATGTTAAGGCTAAACCTTTCCTTCATTTTGGCATGATCCAGTAACTACATGTGTTTGATAACTAGACATAAAGAGAAGTTCATACTCCTGAATTTATGTACATTGGCCTAGTCTCTTAAGTTACAGTATTCTCCCTTATCGGGACTTTCTATTCAGTTAAGTATTATCTTCCTCCACTCCTCTCTCTATATATATATATATATATATATATATATATATATATATATATATATATATATATATATATATATATATATATATATATATATATATATATATATATAGTATTACAGTATTTTCACCACCATTGAGCTATAATCAATGGGCAGGCCCATATTGGGCAACCTCTGATCAGATGGTACGTTATATACCAAGCCTATTGTGGCCGAGCGCCTATGATACAGGCCTAGACCTTGGAGTCCATTTTATATATATATGTTTGATGGGTAGGTCGAGGCCCTGTTTCGACCATGATACAGTTTAGCTATATCTAGAGGCTTGTAGATGAGTCCTATTTATTTTGTATATATTTTGTATATCAGTAGATGTTTATGGCGGCTTTGTCGGCCTACACAGTTATATATATCAGCTTTTGGGTATATTTACCCTATAGATGAGAGAGGCGTTATTTTCAGATGATTCAGAATATGGCCTCATTGGCCTAAGTTGAGGGTTACCCATAGATAGTTCACAGTTACAGAGTGGCACGCTCGGGCCGAGTATGGCACCGGGTGTCGGCCATGCCTCTTCAGGCTTGGGGCGTGACAGCTGCACACTTTCTTTTGTGGACTACTCTTCTGGAAGTGGTGCTAAGGCTTCAGTTTCTCACTTTGTCGTCGCCCTTCATTAGTGCGAGCCGCACCTGCACTTTTGCGAACTGCACTTTTGTATTGATTTTGGATTTTGAGCACTCATTCACGGGTTGGCTTTTGTAAATTTTTTGGGAATTCATCAAAGATAGAATATTTATTGATTGGGATCACTTCCTATAGCATTATTTGACTTCCTTGGATGCATTTTGGCTTATCTTTACGTGATTGAAGGGTTAGAACGATGTTTAATGCGATTTGAGGTTGAAGACTAGCCCGGATAAGATAACTATCTTGCCTAGCTTTGGTTTGAGGGATTTTTTCCTAATAAATAATATTGTTTGCTACATGTAGGGGGTAATGTCTATGCGAGGTGAAAAACGTATATTCATGCCCCATGGTTATTCTTGCTCGGGGATAGATGCTAGATTACTTTCTACCTTGTTTGGTTGTGTGATCTACTTGCTCTTTGGTTTATTTGATTGATTGACTACGTGAGCACTATGAGTCTTGATAGAATTAAATGTCGAGGTTAATGATACCATACTTTAAGCATGATAAACTATTCTCAGGATCGTTATTATACTTGATTTAGACGTAGTCCCATGTATATTATGTACACACATCCGTACTTGTTATTATTGTGTTTTGCCTTTAATTGTTGTATGACTACTTGAGTTCGCTTGCCATATTGAGGACTATGATTTGGCTTTTGATGCTTAATTGGGCAGGCTGATTGTTTGGACGATGAATTACATGTTGGATCCATAGTCATACGTACGTACATGCATACATCTTACCTATAGATCATCCCTTGTATACATGTATACATTTATGCATGGTTATTTATCTGTCCATGTGTATTATATATACTAACCACTTATTCATGTGCATACATCACTACATATGGTTCTCGGATATGGACTGAGGTTATGACATGGGATTTCTGTCGTGCGGATACTGTAATATTATTATTAATTTGGCGAGATTTCTTTTGTGCGCATGAGTATTCCATGTAGCACATGAGTTGTCCATGTGGTTATGGAACATGAGTTGTCTGTGCCGTATGTGGATGTGGATCGATCCCCCCTAGGGTCTACCTTCTATGTTTCTCTCTTTATGGCATACACGTAAGTTGTGAGAAACCAACGAGTTTTTAGGTGATTGTGACGTGGGATCCTATGTGACGAGTTATTGAGCATAAAGGTGGAAGCTTGGCCATTCAAGTGATCTTTTGTGCATGTTTATGCATTTACATGCTTTATTTACGTATATCATCTCTATATGCTAGTTGATGCATTTTACATATGCATGAGACTTGTTAGTAAGTTGTTGGATAAATTGGAGTGTGTCGGATTGAGGAAAAAAGAAAGTTATCATCATACATTGATACTTTGGACTCATGTAAAGGTTTCATAAACAAGCCATTTAGAAATTGATATGAAATTGGATCATTGTTATATATAGACACTCTATATTTATGTGGGAGTATTTGTGTACACACTACTCAGTGCTTGTCTCTTTTATGTGCGGAGTTGGTGAAAGTTGTAGTTTATTTAACCTGTTTAATTTGAAAAGCATGTTTATTATCTCTTCTTTAGTTATGCGCCTTTAATTGCAATATCCTCTATTCTATGATAGTTTTTCCCTAGATACTTTTCTATCCTATATATACTTTTGAGTTGCACAGTTATGTGAGTATCTTTTGACTTAAAACCTTGTCATTACTTTACTTAGGTTAGTCAAGATACTTACTGAGTATATGGGATCGGTTGTACTCATACTACACTTCTGCATATTGCGTGTTGCTATTTGGAGCCTAGCTGTGGTGGATGATGAAGGCTAGCATTGAAGTCGTACCAGCATTCCGAATACAAGCTAGCACTTCTTCAAGGTAGTTTAGGATTAGTACTTCTATTTACTATATTCAAATAGATGTTGTATTTTCTTCATACCGACATTGTAAATCTAAATCTTAGTGGTTCATGACTTGTAATACTAATCCTTCGAATAGTTGTATGGATTTTCCACCATTTATTTATCGATTGTTGATGATCTTTCATTCGAGTTACGTTATTTATTATTTGGCTTGCTTAGCATGCTAGAGTTAGGTGCCATCATGACTAGGTGGAATTTTGGGTCGTGACAAGTTAGTATTAGAGCTCTAGGTTCATAGGTTATATGAGCCATGAGCAAGTGTCTTATAGAGTCTTGCGAATCGGTATAATGACGTCCATACTTATCTTTGAGAGGGTACAGGGCATCTTGAAAACTTCCCTTTCTTTTTCATCCATATCGGTTGATTTTATTCAGCTTGCAGCAGTCTATATCCTCAATTCTTTCCTGTTTTCTCGTATGGGATGAGGAGTACTCGGTATCAAATGTGCATTGATGGCTTAGGATGTCATGGATGAGGTGTGAGGTGTGTCTCTATGTTATGAAGGTAGGCCAGTCTGGAGGACTTGTGGCCAGGTTTCGACCGCAACTTGGTCTCAACAGATTCAGTCGTATGAGTATGTTCTTTTGGACTCTTATGTTCGTTAGTCCCCCTAGTGGTGGGATTGATGGATTGGTGGATGGAAAAATGGCTATCTGACTGAGGATTACCCTTAGTGTAGATGTGACGAGAAGGATTTGCTTGGGGTACTTTGTCTTGATGTATTGTATAGTCTTAAGATATGGATGTATTGGTAGGTCTTTCAGTTGTTCATTTATGCGATTAAGTGGATTATAGTACTTGTTGACTAGTATAGACTCAGGATGATTAATTGATATCATAGTGGTTATGACCATGGTAGAGTCACAGAAGATGCCGATTTGACGTCAAGCAGGTGGGTTATCTACTGTGAGAAGGTTTAATCTTGTGGGGTTCTTATGAGATTTCTGTGAAGAATTTTCCTTCTATCCAATGAAATATATGTACTATGAATAGAGTTCTGATCATTTGAGGAAGTTTGCACGACTATCCGAAAGATGAGTATGCACTTGGTAGATGATTTGAAGTGTGTTATGACCAGTACTACATGATCTTATAAGGAATTCAACTAAATAACAGTGTGAGATCATGTCAGTTAAAATGGAAGAGTATCGTGGGTTATCATATAATGTGTTTTGCGGGCTTTGAGCTAAGTGGGGGAGTCTACAATTGACAATTAGATCATATGGACATGTGTTGTTATAGTTCCTGGACTGGGATGTGTTTATGGATTAGCTATGATTTAAGGAATTGCTCATCAAGGATGAATTTGATCAAGGGATCTTCTGGATACATGATGTAATATGCTTTATTGATATATGAAGGTTGTGCAATGACTCGGGTTTGATATTCGTTGTAGAGATGGTATGTAAGGAGAAATGATTTACTCGGTTGCTTTAGGATGAGATTGCTTATTAAAGTATATATGCGCTAACGGGGCACAAATCATTCGATGCGTATTGGTTGTGCATTAGAGATTAGAGAAAAGTAGATGACTCTCGAGACACTTTTAGTGGGTTTGAGTTCTAGGAGGTAGTACCTAAGGATTTGCTGGATTTAGTTGTGTGCCTAAAGATTTGAGATTCGCCTTAGATAGTGCCGAGACTTGCAATATTTCTATATCATTGATGATTCTACATTGCAGTATTAGAGAAATAAAAGAAATAGCTTCGAACTCACAGAAGGTCTCTTCAGAGCGATCATTTCAGTTTGAGTTACATTTGGGTTTGGCAGTCTGATGGCTTAGCATGTGATAATGGGTTTTGCAGAGTTCAGGGTGATTTTTACCATGGCTCGAGGTTGATATCTTCTACGGGTATAGAACATTTGTTGCGAGTTGTGATTTTCTCCTGGATTGGGTTAAGTGGAGGATTTCTAGTTGATGGAGTCGTTATCCTACTCGTGATTCAGAGTTGATAATGAGATTCCCGTACTTTCATATTGTAGCATGGTTGATGTAGAGAGCCATGTGAGGCATTGTGATTGAATGGACGAGGTTGTGGTTCAACATTGAAAAGAAGGCCATGAGTTCTAGACAACATGGGGGATTTAAGATGTTTAACAGTATGCAAACACTATCTTGCATCACCTAGGAAGGGTGTGCTGTATAAGACGCATTGTGCATTGATTTTTGGATGCTTGACTAGTACTAAAAATATTGGCGTGGTTGGTGACTCTTGATGTTCAGGTTTTACTATGTGGCGCGGAAGATATATGGCATTATTTCTCATGAGATAATTGTGTATGAGTGATGTAGCAGTTATATAAGTAGGAGAGTTGGAGATAAGATATAAAGATTCGTGTATTCTTGAGGTTCAGAGACAGGATATTCTTAGAGGCAGAGTATTCCTCTGGTTGTGGGCTGTGGAAATGCGTTATGGATTTGGTAGCTGATTATATATGTTACGGGAAGGTCACTGTGTATCTTTGGATTATTATTTGCCTATTTCAAAATGACTTGAATTGATTTGGGAGCCTATTGGTAGGCCTAATGTGAATGTGTATTCTTCACCAGATTGTCGTTTCTTACTCACACGCAACATCTACTATGGGTGTATCATCGGGCAAAATGGATGTTATGCATGCCCTGATTTATTTCATGTGTTTCTCTCTCATGCTATAATGGGCTGTGAGGCTACCTAATTGTTCACACGCCTGTTGTGGTCCTGTTAGGCCTTGGGGTTATGCATTGAGCGAGATGGCTTTTGAGATGTTAAATTACTTATTGCACCATAGTTGTGTTTCCCTTATTCATAGTGTTGTAAGCTATCCACCTCCCCATTGTTATGTATATGCACTTTACGGGCTTGTTGTTGTTACATATGTGTTAGGCGAGCATGAGAATTATGGATCAATGGGTATTCCCATGTAGATTGATATGTTTGGATCGGGTTGCACGCCGCAACAATATGATGTTAGATTGGGTCGCATGCCGTAATAAAGTTATGATTGGATATGATTCCTTGTGTTAATCCATGTCTTTTATTTCTCCCTTGTTGGATAGATTCATAGCTTTGTGCTTTTGTGGTTGCAGCTGTTGAACTTGTTGGATAGACATCTTTTTTGGTTCTTTTTCCATTATTAATCACATTCGAATGTAGCTTGTTTGGTGCACGAATTGTATCCTAAGTGGTTCTTATTGGCATTTGGTGTGGCTTGATGGTTGAGCAGTTTATACTGGGTGAAATGAGCTTATTGGACCTAGAATTAGTGCAAGCGATTTTGGATAAGGTATGTTAAGAGGGAGAATGTCATTAGTCAGCTCAGAATTTGGCAATGGTTCTTGTCAAGCAAGTAAACTCTATGACTTGTTGATCTGATGGGTGGTTGTGAGTTTCTACATGTTCCTTTAATCATTAACAGTGTTGTGAAGGTTTGGGACAAGGTTTTATTTGATATGAGTTATATTACCGGTACCAGATTTGGTAAAGAGCAGCTATTATGGTCAGAAGATATTGCTATGGGTACATGAGCTATGTGGTACATCGTGTGATTATATCTTGGCATTATATTTATGGCCTGATGTAGCTTGCTGAGATTGATACAGTGTGTATATACAAGAATCGAGTCTCAAAGGGAGTTACAGATGTTGGAACTTAGTTCTAAGGATTGTAAGCTAAGGTCTAAGGAAGGATCTTCAGTTAAGATTATGTCGATGGGTTTATATGGATTGTGGTGACGTGAGGTCACCCATGGGTATATGTATGGTGAGCATATACTGTGATTTGATGGCTTTGGAAAGGCTCTTGGCACATTTGAGGATGAACATATGTTTAAGTGGGGGAGAATATAATGACCCGACCGACCGTTTTGAGCATTAGCATTTTGTTCGGTAGTTTAAGACTTTGAGTATCTTCTTATGATGCATTATGACATACATGGATGGTTGATTTTGATTCGGAAGAGTATTTTTCAATTTGGAAGTTTTAAGTAGGAAGAGTTGATCATGGTTTGACTTTTGAGTAAACAACCTCAGAATCGATATTTGATGATTTCAATAGGTTTGTATAGTTATTTTGGTCTTGGCCGTACGTTTGGATTTGATTTTGGATTTTCCTATGGATTTTAATTTTATTCGTCAAAAGTTGGCTATTTGAAGAATTGGAGAGTTCAGAGGTTTGACCGGAGGATGACTTTGATGTTATCAGATTTCTTTTGGTATTCTGAAACCTTGGATAGGTTCATTTACTTGATTGGAACTTGTGTGCATAGTTTAGTTCTGATCTGGAATGTCTAAGTGTGATTCAGATGCGTTCGACGAAGTTAAAATGTTTGAAAGTTAAGATGATTATTTGATCACCAATTCTTGGTTTTGAGGTTATTTGTGGTGTTTCGAGCCTTTGTATAAGTTTGAAATAGGTATATATACTTGTAAGTATGATTGGACGGGATCCCGATGGGCTCGGGTGAGTTTCAGGGTGGCTTCTAACCATTTCTAGGCCCTTTTCAATTGCTATTTTTGGGTACAGGAGTATACATTGCGATTGCGGAGCTTTTGGCTGCATTTACGAAGAGTAAAGTGCAGTTTTGGTCTTTTGAATCAGGTTTGCGGAGGGTCTATCCTCGATCACACAGAAAATTTTCCTGCTATCACTATGCTGACTCGGGAACTTATATCTTAATCTATAAGGAGTTTGGAGATGATCCAAAAATGAGAGTTATAGCCCTTTGTGTCTAATTTTCAAAAAGGAAAATCGTTTGTTATTTGGAGCTTTGTACAGAATGTCATGACCATTATATTAGAGGTTGTCAGGAAAGAGTTGAGCAAGTTTATTCAAGTTTCTTCATCGTGATCATTAAGCTTCTTGGCCACGATCGCAAAGGGTAAAACCATATTGTACATTTTTTGAACCACGATTGCGAGGTTGGTGACCGAGACTGCAACTGCAAAGAAGGATAACTTGTAGGGCTTTAAAACGTTCAATTTCGGGATTTTGAGTTTATTTTCTTCATTTTTTAGTTCTGGAGAACAAGTAAGGCGATTTTGGAGGAGAGAAACACCCAAATCACGAGGGTAAGTGATTTTTATCTTTGTTTTTACTATATATATTGTGTCTCCATGGATTATTACACCTAAATCAAGGAAGAAGAGAAGAAATACGGGGAGGGGGGAGGGTATGACTTGAACTTAAGAGAACGAATTTTGGGGTTTTGAACATGAAATCGAAGTTGGATTTGGAAACTAATAATATATTTGGACTAGGTAGGTTATGGGTCATCGAAATATTGTATTGATTTCGGATTTTGGGCATGCGACCTGGGTTGACTTTTCTTGACTTCTTGGATATTCATCAAAGATCGAAGCTTTATGGATTGGGATCGCTTCCTATAGAATTGTGAGTCTTTGGGATGATGTTTTTCTTGGATTTGCATGATTGGAGGGTTACAACGAGGTTTGATGCGATTTGAGTTTGAAGACTAGCACGGATAAGGTAAGTGTATTGCCTAGCTTTGATTTGAGGATATTTTTGCTAATAAATGGTATTGTTTGCTACATCCAGGGGGTGATGTATATGTGAGGTGATGAACGTATATGCATGTGCCATGGTTATTCTTGCTCGAGGGTAGATGCTATATTACTTTCTACCTTGTTTGGTTGTTTGATCTACTTGCTTTATGGGTTACTCGATTGATTGTCTACTTGAGCACTATGAGCCTTGCTAGAGTTAAATATTGAGGTTAACGATACCTTACTTTGAGCATAATAAAATATTCTCGGGATCGTTGTTATACTTGATTTAGACATAGTCACATATATATTATGAACACACATCCGTACTTGTTATTATTGTGTTATGCCTTAAATTGTTATATGAATTCTTAAGTTTCCTTGCCACGTTGAGGATTGTTATTTGGCTTTTGATGCATAATTGGGCATGATGATTGTTTGGACGATGAATTACATGTTGGATCCGTAGTCATACGTACATACATGCATACATCCTAGCTAGGGATCATCCCTTGTATACATGCATACACGCATGCATGATTATCCCTCTATCCATGTGCATTATGTATGCTTGTATCTTATTTACATGCATACATTCCTTTATATGGTTCTTGGATATGGACTGAAGTTATGGCACAAGGTTTTTGCCATACGGTTGTTATGATTATGGCACGT
Source organism: Nicotiana tabacum (assembly GCF_000715075.1). Classification (NCBI taxonomy): domain Eukaryota; kingdom Viridiplantae; phylum Streptophyta; class Magnoliopsida; order Solanales; family Solanaceae; genus Nicotiana; species Nicotiana tabacum. The sequence continues at coordinate 39,351,683 of NC_134094.1, forward strand.
GGGTTGTCCATGCAACACGCGAGTTGTCAGTGCAACACGTGAGTTGTCCGTGTAATTGTTATAATTATGGCACTTGAGTTATGTGTGCGGTTATGGCATGTGATTTGTCTGTGCCGCATGTGGATATAGATTCATCCCCCTAGGATCACCCTCTCTTGTTTCTCTCTTGAGGGGGTACATGTATCTTGTAAGAAACCGACGTGTTTCCTGTTGATTGTGATGTGGGATCATATGTGCTGAGTTATTGAGCATAAAGGTGGAAGCTTGGCCATTAAAGTGATCCTTGTGCATATTCATGCATTTACATGCTTTATTTACTCATATAATCTCCATATGCTAGTTGATGTATTTTACACATGCACGAGACTTCTTAGTGAGTTGTTGGACACTTGGCGTGTGTTGGATTGAGGTAACAAGAGAGTCATTGTCATACATTGATATGTTGGACTCATATTTAGGTGTCATAAACATGCCATTTAGAAATTGATACAAAATTGGATCATTGTTATATAGACACTTTACATTTATGTGGGAGTATTTGCGTACACGCTACTCAGTGCATGTCTCTTTTATGAGCGGAGTTGGTACAAGTTGTAGTTTCTTTGACTTGTTTAATTGGAAAAGCGCATTTATTATCTCTTCTTCAGTTGTGCACCTTTAACTGCGATATCCACTGTTCTATGACTATTTTTCCCTGGATATTTTGTGCCATATATATGTTTTTGAGCTCCACATGTTATGTGAGTATCTTTTGGCTTAAAAACCTTGTCACTACTTCACTGAGGTTAGTCAAGATACTTTTCAAGTACATGGGGTCGGTTGTACTCATACTATACTTATGCACCTTGCATGCAAATATTTAGAGCCTTGCTGTTGTGGCTGACGAAGGCTAGAATTGAAGTTGTACCAGCCTTCTAGATACAAGCTTACCCCTTGGTCATGGTATTTTTTGATTAGCACTTCTGTTAATGTATATTCAAACAAATATTTTTTTTTCATTCACGGTATTATAAATATAAAGCTTAGTGGCTCATGATTTGTATTACCAATCCTTGGTATAGTTGTATGTAGTATCCGCCATTTTTTGTATTGATTATGGAGCATCTTTCATTTAAGTTATGTTATTTATTAATTGGCTTACCTACCATGTTGGAGTTAGGTGTCATCACAACTAGGTGAGATTTTTTGTTCTGACACTATTGAAGAGCTGACTGGGGGAAAATAAAGGGTTGGGGGCTTGGTTAGGAATGTAGAATGGACAGGGAAATCTCGGGGGTAGACGACCTGACAGGATCATCCATAACTACACCTTTCCCTCGATCCAAGAGGGGAGTTCCACCTCTCACCGACTTTGTATCTGGGGACTTCATCTCCTCATCCTCGATCACTATGGGCACATTATCTTATGGATAAGGGATCTAAAGGTCAACTCGGCGGCTTCCCGGAGACCATCAAGCCCTATCAGAAAGTAGACCTCGTCCTCTTCCTAAGAAGGTCCGCAGAACTACCCATCAAAATAGGTTTAAGTGAACCCACCTTCCTCTTCAAGGCGGACAATTGCTTGATTTATTCTAAAGAAAAATCTATGGAATGAGGATATTTATTGGCACTTGAGGGGGAGACCTTCCTTGGAGAATTCCTATCATAAAATAAAGAGACATGAGGGCATAAAACACTAAAGCAAAGGGAGGATAGGCACAAAAGCCTACCATGGGTATCCCTCCATCCCGAGATCTCTGATATATTCCTCCATGACCTTTTGTCTATCGGAGAGAAAGACAAAATCTTCTCGACCCATCCCTCGATGTTAAGGACTCCCTGAGTGCTGCCAGAGCACTGCAATACAAAACCCAAAAAATCAAAATACATACACTAAATATCAACCTAAGATAAAGGCAACAGTTATATTCTTAACATTCCACTTCTTAGGGACAATCCCGTTGTTGGAGGAGATCAATTCGAGGGTTGGGATTTGAATGAACTTTTCAAATCAGTCTCAATTGTGGTCATATTTTGTTTCATGGTTGACATCAATAGCAACACTGGCCTTGAATGGATTTAGGGCATAGAGATAAAGGAGAAGTTGTAGAGAGAAATTAGCATTGTCTAAATTGGCCAGGAAACTATAACGACCCCCTGGTCATTTTGAGTATTTTATTCCCGTTTCCCATATTTGGTGCTTTACTTATTTGTATTTGTGGTTACATGACTTGCTGAGGTGGTTAGTTTGGTTTCTGTGAGGTATTAGAGTGAATTGGGATATTTAGTCTGGAGGTTGGATGCCTAAGTTGTGAGAGTTGACCGGAATTTGAATTTTGTGTAGATGATACTGGAATAGAGTTTTAATGGTTTCAATAGCTTCATATGGTGATTTTGTACTTTGATGTATGTCCGGATATGAATTTGGAGGTCTGTAGGTTGATTTGATATTTGTTGGCGAAAGTTTGAAAGTTGAAGGTTTGGAAGGTTGATAGGTTTTATCGAGAGTTGACTTTGTTGATATCAGATTTAATTTTTGTTTCGGGAGTTGGAAAAGGTCCATTATGTCATTTGGAACTTGCATGAAAAATTTGAGGTCATTCCTAGATGTTTAGGCTTGTCCAACGTTAGTTTTGAATTTGGAAATTTGGATTTCTTCCTTAGGCTTAAATTGAGATGTGATTCGTATTTGTATGTCATTTGGAGTAATTTGAGGCCTCTAGTAAGTCCAGGATATGTTTTGGAATTGGTTTATGTGATTGGACGGGGCCTCAGGTGTGTTTTGGATGGGTTTTAAACCATTTCTCCATGTTTTGGCATTGCTAATTTCTGATGTATGGTTTCCTTCTTCGCGATCGCGAGAAGGAACTCGAGATCACGTAGGGTATTTTTGGATGGCAGGCAAATTGTTCTTCACATTCGCGAAGTTGTGATTGAGTTCGTGATGCTTTGGGAGGCAGTGGCCTTCACGATCTCGTGAGGGATGACGCATTCACGTAGAAGGCAAGCCGATATGCGAGAGGACGCCCACGTTCGCGACCAGTGTTCTGTGTTTGTGTAGGCCTTTTCTTGGGAAATGTGTGATTGTTCTCTTCAATCGTGATGTTTGTCTCACAATCACGAAGGGTATGCCTGGGCAGACCATAAGTACTCCATTTTTCGTGGGTTTTAGTCATTTTAACATATTTTGAGTTGTGGAGCTCGAATTTTGGCAATTTTGGAGGGGATTCTTACGATTTGGATCGGGATAAGTGTTTTTGACTAGAATTTATTAATTATTCATGATTCCAACCTTGATTTTAGCATTTAATTGGTGAATTAAAGTGAAGAAATTAGAGATTTTAGAAAAAACTTTTCTAATGCATAAATTGATGATTTGACGGTCGATTTGAGGTCGAATTTGGATGAAACACATATAATTTGGACTCATATCGGAATGGATTTTCAGAATTTGTGAGTTTGGTCGGGTTTCGGTTGCGGGCCCGGGGTTAATTCTTTGGGTTGACTTTTTTTATTTTGGTTAAAGATCTTAGCTTTATCATTTAAAATTGTTTTCTATGACTTTTATTGATGATATTTAGTTGTTTTGGCTAGATTCGAGCCGTCCGAAGGTTGATTCACGTGGGAATGGCTTATTAGAGGATTGATTTGGCTTGCTTGATGTAAGTATCTTATGTAAACTTAGTTAAGGTATTAGTTGCCTGAATTATTTGTGCTAGCTACCTGCTATGGATGTCGCACAAGTGTAGGGCTGAGCCCATGTGTATGTATCAGGTTATTTATTCATGCTCAGGGTAGTGTTTAAGCTATGATATGCCTTGGATTGTTTGTTAAGATTCATGTTCAGATGGTTCTTGTATTTGTAACCATGTTGTGTGCTATTTGAACCATGTTTGAGGTTAAATAGAGGTTAATCTCCAGATTGAACCTGATAATTGCTATTTTGTGATGAAATTGCATGATTCGAGCTATGATAGCACACTTTGCACATGCATACACCTTAGCATGTTACTTATACCAGTCCAAGAGTATGAAATTTGATATTCATTGATCATATACACGTATTATTGTATATTTGCTTTATGTGTGATTTGGTTGAACTGGCAGCCTGTGACCATACCAGACGAATTGTAATATTGTGCCTGTGACCACGCCAGGTGGATTGTGATATTGTGCTTGTGACCATGCCGAGTGAATTGTGATATTGTGCACGTGAGGGCGGATTGTGATATTTTGCATGTGATCATACTGGGCGTATTGTGATATTGTTCCTCTGACCATGCCGGGTGGATCCGTGATATTGAGCTTGTGACCATGCCGGGCAGATTATGATATTGTGCCTGTGACCACACCGGGAGGATTATGATTATTGCACGTAACTACGTTGTGCAGTGTGTGGATATGGATCTGTCCCCCTATGGTCACCCTCTCATGGTTCTTCTTGATGGTGTACATGCGGATTGGAGGAAAATTGATCAGTGGTTTGGTTCGGTTATGGAAATTCTGAGGAAAGCCTAGCAAGTGTTTGTTTTTGTTATTGCATTTCATCTTTACTTGCAATTTCCTTGGCTATTTACCTAATTACTTGCATATCATCTTTATATGCTAGATCATTGACTGAACAGAGTACTTGAGTAATTGTGTACATCAGGATTGTTGTTACACTCTATATTTTTGTACGTAAAAGCACGTCGTAAGTCAATTGATGTATGCTCGAAAATGAGATCATCTTTAAAAGTACATATAATAGGTTAATCATGTTAATTTGGAGGTTACAAATATTTAAGATCATCAATTGCAAGTACCAAGGGGGTTAGAAGGTTTAGAAGCCAAACGTATTGAAAAAAATAAGTTTTGTCGAAAGTCGACAAGTTATGTTATGAGTTATTTTATTTGTGTGATAGTACTTTATTAAGTTTTGAACTCAAGCGAGTTGGGGAACAAACATCGTCACAAGTTACGTTCATAAGTTTTACTAAAATTTGGAACTAATATCACTGAGCTTTTATCCCAATACACTTGGAGTTACGGGGTTATCAACTCATCAAATTGAATATCTACTAGTCTAGCTTCCAACATGATAAACCGTTTCTCGATGCGAAATAGGAGTAGAGAGATATTTGCGTTTTTGTGAACTGCGCAGTCATCCCCTATGGGACCCACCTAGGCGGTGGATGATTCTCCAACCTTTAATGACTGGGTCAAGGCTTATTTGGGTTCATTTTTCGATCCAACCAGACCCTATACTCTCCCAAAACACTCTCAAATCAGTCTCCATAATTCTAGACTGAAAACCAAAGATAAAAACATGAATCCAATGCTAGAAATCCCGTGGTGTTTGCTAGATCGTAGTTCTTCATCTTGTGGTTGCTTTGGAGAATTAATCTAAGTGAAGTAAATTTGGATTTGGACTGATTCTTGTTGTTTAAGGTAAGATTTTATCTCTCACATGGTTCTGGGGCAAAACCAAAGGGAAACAACACAAAACAAGGGTCAAAAATTTTGTGAAACTAATGGAACCAAGTCCTTCCTTGTTATTGTTGATTTAAAGGTTTCTTCTCTATGAAGTAAGCTCAAGTTTAGGTCTGGTCTTATGTTATAAGATATTTTTTAGCCTCTTCTACTTAGTAATGAACGAATTTAATCCCTCAGTAGCTCGTATGATAAGGAAACTTGCAAAATAATGGTTGAAAGTTGTTGATGAGGTGCTAGTACATGCTGGAGTGTTTTGAAGTTTTTTTTTGTGCTAGGCTTGGGTTGGATCTTGATGTAGTGGCTTTGATATGTTGATGTTGATGTTTTTCTTGTTGATTTTGATGTTGGTTGGAATTGGAAGGAAGTGAAAGGTATAGGGAAAGTGCTGCACAGTGTTCTAGAAATGAGCTACTAGCTAAGTATTGTGTTTTAGGTCTTTCCATGTTTTAACCTTAGCCCCATTGTTAATATTGTAGATTGAAGGAATACAAGAAGAGTATAATGAGTCATTAACTAAACGACAAAGGTATGTTAAGGCTAAAACTTTCCTTCATTTTGGCATGATCCCGTAACTACATGCGTTTGATAACGAGACATAAAGAGAAGTTCGTACTCCTTACTTCATGTACATTATCACAGTCTCATAAGTTAGAGTAGTCTCCCTTATCCGGACATTATATTCAGTTAAGTATGGTCTTCTTTAATTAAAGAGAGAATACAGTCAAAAGTCGTGTTATGAGTCATTTTATTCATGTGATAGTAGTTTGTTATGTTTTGAAGTCAAGTGAGTTGGAGAACAAAAGTCGCCACATGTTATGTTCATAAGTTTTACTGAAATTTGGATCTAATGTCACTGAGATTTTCTCCAAATATAATTTGAGTTACGGGGTTATCAACTCATCAAATTGAATATCTACGAGTCTAGTTTATTGATATGCTAAATTGTCTGTCGATACGACATAAGAGTAGAGAGATATTCGCATTTTCGTGAGACTGTGCAGTCAGCCCCTATGGGACCCACTTAGGCGGTAGATGATTCTCCAACCTTTAATGTTTGAGGAAAGGCTCAATGGGGTTTATATATCGACCCAACCAGACCCTATACTCTTCCAAAACACTCTCAAACCAGTCTCTATGATTGCAGAGTCAAAACCAAAGATAAAAGAAAAATGAATCCAACGCTAGAAATCCCGTGGTGCTTGCTAAATCATAGTTCTTCATCTTGTGGTTGTTTTGAAGGATTATTCCAAGTGAATTAACTTTGAACTTGTACTAATTATTGTTGTATAAGGTAAGATTGTACATCGTACATGTTTCTGGAGAAAAACCAAAGGGAAACAACACAAAACAAGCGTCATAAATCTTGCAAAACTAATGAAACCAAATCCATCCTTGTTATTGATGATTTAGAGGTTTCTTCGATGTGAAGTAAGCTCAAGTTTAAGGTATGTTTTATTCTGTTCTACTTAGTCTTGATGAATTTAATCTCTCAGTAGCTCGTATGATAAAGAAACTTGCAAAATAATGGTTGAAAGTTGTTATTGAGGTTCTAGTACATATTAGAGTGTTTTTGGATGTTTTTATTGTGCCAAGTTTAGGTTGGTTCTTGATGTAGTAGCTTTGATATGTTGTTTATGATGTTTTACTTGTTGTTTTTTATGTTGGTTTAAGTTGGAAGGAAGTGAAAGGTATAGGGGAAGTGCTACACAATGTTCTAGAAATGAGCTACTAGCTAAGTAGTGTGTTTTAACTCTTTCCATAGTTTAACCTTAGCCACATTGTTAATAATGTATATTGAAGGACTACAGGTAGAGTATGTTAAGTCATTAAGTAAATAACAAAGGTATGTTAAGCCTAAACCTTTCCTTCATTTTGGCACAATCCCGTAACTACATGCGTTTGATAACGAGACATAACGAGTAGTTCGTACTCCTGAACTCATGTACATTATCTTGGTCTCATAAGTTATAGTATTCTCCCTTATCAGGACTTTATATTCAATTACGTATAGTCTTCTTTAACTCAAGAGAGTAGATGGTCTATATATACAGTATTACATTATTTTTACCACCACCCATCTATAATCAGTGGGCAGGCCCCTATTAGGCAACCTCCAATCAGATGGTAAGTTATATACCAAGACTACTATGGTCGAGCACCTATTAGCAAGCTCAGAATGACCTCGATACCGAGACAAGTATGGTCGAGCACCTTTGAGCGAGCCTACTACAGTCGAGCAGTTATACATACCAAGCCTTATAAGGCCGGACAACTATTTTACTTAATATATTGAGAGAGTTGAGTCAGTATCAGTACGTAAGCATATCTTCAAATCGTCATTGACTCCCAATTACCTTCAGTTATTATATTATCAGTTCAGTTTATTCCTTCAGTTATTCTATTACTTTACATACTCGGTATATTATTTCGTACTAATATCCCTTTTGTCGGGGATGCTGTATTTCATGCCTGCAGGTCCTGATAGATAGTTGGATAGACCTTCCTAGTAGACAGAGCCAAACATTAGCTTGATTGGTAAGCTCCACTCACTCGGATATACCGGGTCTAGACTTTGGAATCCATTTTGTATATACAGGTTTGATGGGTAGGTCGAGGCCTTATCTCGACCATGATACAATTTTGTTGTCTCTAGAGGCTTGTAGACGTGTCTTGTATATTTTGTATGTTAGTATTGTGGCATTTCCAACCCTGTGTGCATGTGCAGTTTGGTATTGATAGTTGTTGACGTTCATGATAGCCTTGTCATCCTAAATAGTTATGTATATGAAATTTTCGGTATGTTTATCCCTCAGATGAGATAAATGTTATATTCAGATGATTCAGAATATGGCCTCGTCGGCCTTGATTATTATTGTCAGCTTGCAGGTAGGCGTCATCGGCCTAAGTTGAGGGCTACCCGTCCAGAGTTCACAATTACCGAGTGGTATGTTCGGGTTGTGTATGGCACCGGGTGTCGGCCACGCCTCCTCAGGTTTGGGGCATGACAATTGTACTTTCTATGCTTATTGACCTTATCATATTATTGTTCTGTACTTGTAAAATTCATGACCTGCACAGGTGATTAGCAAGTATCATTTATAATTCCTTCTTTTTTTACCTCGCCGAGGTTAGTTATGATACTTGTTGAGTACATGGGATAGATTGTACTCACACTACCTATACACTTAATTGTAGAGATCCAGGTGTTGGACCAAGCCACCAGTAGCGGGGTTTTTTCTTGCTGAGTTGTCTGAGAGACGAGGTAGAGCTGCATCTCGATAGTAGTCTTGACGTCACTTTCCATTTGTACTGATATCTTTATTTCGGATGGTATTGTTATTTAGCATTTCAAACATGTATTTTATTTTAGAGCTCATGAATCTATATTTACTTGTTCTAGGAGATTCTTCTTGTATTAGTGCTATTATAGTTTGTTGAGACTTTAGAGTTGTACCATTTTTGCCATTTCAGTATTTATAATTCATTCTTTTTATGTTTGTCTTGCGTAACAAGTGAGTTATGCGCCATCTCGATCGGATGGTGGTGTGGGTAATGAAAAAAATGGAGACATGTCACCAGCCTTCAAACAATCGGGTTGACTTGGCCCAAATAAATATTGAAGTACCGACAAATATCCAGAATTATGGAATCCATCAGGGGCTCAACCCCTAGGGTGAACATGTAAGTTTACACAAAGGAGAAACCAACATGGTGAGTCGTAATCCTCTCACTTTCTAGGGCCCCCCAAATATCAACATGATCAGATCAATGTCTTTCTTGCCTTCTAAGTGAAATATGTTCCTCTTGAGCTAGATAATTGATGTTGTTCACATGGGAGTCTACAAATTGAGCCACCGCTTTGTTTTAAGAATTGCCATCCGCATCAAAATCTAAGTGTTTAGGAAGTATGTTAGAAACTAAAGGTTCAGTACCAAACTTCCCTCTCCTACATTTGTGAGGCTTCTGAACATCCTTTCCCTACTCACAGGAAGAGGAGGTGACCTTTGTAGGTGTAGTAGAATGGATTACCTTTACTGAAGGGGTTTCTTCCATAGGTACAATAGAGGGAACTCCTCCTAGGGATGGATACAATGAAAATTTTTCCAAAAGATTAGAAGTGTTGCCTAGTTGTGGCAAAAGAGGAGGACTTGTTTCTACTATGAAGTTAAGGTTCTAAGAACCCATGAGAATGGAGTGAAAAGAGGTAGAAGAACATAGAGAGATTTAGCAGCAGGCCAAGAAAATTACAGGAGTAATTAGAAGAAGAGTATTAGGCAAATAAAAGGGTTTCCTATCTATATATAGGCGGAAAACTCATCTTTCATAATCGCTAAAATTGGGAAGGACTTCTGTCATAAACAATTATTATGACCTTGGGGACTGTAATCGATTGAAGAGCCAATTAGGAATTGTCACGTGTCTCATGCAATAATGAAGAATGCATGCAGGTCTTATCACTTTTACTAGAAGATATAGCTGAAATTCCTTTATTAATAAGAAAGGATTTTGAGGAAGATCTACTCTTATCAAAAGATTATTACTTCCTAAAAAATAAAACTAGTAAATACAAAAAAGTAAATTTTTAACATGTCACATATACACTCACACACACATTATATATATATATATATATATATATATATATATAAAATAAAGCTAGTAAAATATGAAATTATATTTAATAACTAAGAAAAATAAAGGATAACAAAAAAGAAAAAAGTAAAAATATGAGAAGTTGCAAAATTATATGGAATGACACTATAAGCAACACATTGGAAGGTTAAAAAAGGAGGATAAGATAAATTGAAGATAAATACTCTAAAAATAATAGTACATAATATATATTAGGTAAAAAATAAATTTAAAAGTTATATTAGCTTGCAATTATATAGTGTAATTACCATAAATTATCAGTTCCCTCTTTAGAATTGGAGAGTGTAATTACACCCCTTCAACATGTCACGATCAATAATCTCACTGGAGCTGTGATGGCACCTAACGCCGCTTGATTGCCAATCCAATATCAAATATTCTGATGTAAACTTCAATAATAGTAAGAAATAATCTCAAAATCAAAATAAGATAAATAATTTTAACCAAATTGCAATACACTTGAAATACTATCACAGAACCTGGTGTCAACGAGTATGAGTTCTATAGAATAAGTAAGTACAGCAGTCTGAATAACGATACAATACTGTCTGAAGAACATAAACAGTAATAACAAAAGTAAGGAAAGGGACTCCAAGGCCTGTGAATAAATCAACAGAGCTACCATGAAATCTACAACAGGTACATATACGGCTCTCTAGCAATCAACTATATCAGAAGTACTGGGATCTACACATAAAATGCAGAGTGTAGTATGAGTACAACCAATCCCATATTCTCTATAAGTAGCAAGCCTAACCTCGGATTGAAGATAGTGACGAGATTGGCAAAGTATGAAACTCACTTTCAATAGCCAACAATAACAACAATATCAAAATAATAATTTTAAAAGGAAAAGCAGCTCAAGAATAGCAGGTTAAATTTAATCACATGAATATGAAAATAGGCATGTTTTCCAAACAAATCAGTTAAGGTATCGATTTCAAAATATAAAGTATCAATTAGCATGAGGAATATACGACTCTATTCCTGTATGACAATTATCCATGCCAAACTCAACGGCTATACAGTTAAATCATCAAGTAACCACAATCTCAGCACTGTACGAGTGCCAGGCATAAAGCCCCTCACTAAGAACATACCAAGTGCTTGCATTCACAGGGCCAAAAGTAATACGGGTTATCACCTAACTCCGTAGGGATGGATCCTAGCCCAAGCGCTGATCGGATCAAAGGTCAACAATCATCATAACTCAGCCCAAATGGCCTGACACATATATCAGCTCAAAATCAATACCACTTAATGAAATATAGGGCTCAGTGTACAAGTCGCCTCACTATCAATATCAACACGGCTCTATGGCCCTATTTCAATCATTAATCTGCTCAAATCTCAATATGCCAACATCTCATAGTATCAAAACCAATATACTACACAAAATATACCAAAGTGCCACAAATCCACTCAAACCCATATCATACAAGTAAAGACACTAAAAACATGTGAAATAATATGTAAGAAGTATACAGAGATGGTGATATAATACACAGATATAATATGATGACTGAAATACATGACTATTATCAAGGCAAATAGCTTAACATCGCAAAATAGCCCTATCATGTCTCAAACAGATAAGCACATGGCCTAGGCATGATTTCTACCATGAATAATAGCTCAAGTGGTCATACAAGTAGAGAAAATGTGGTAACAAGGAAACACGATAGGAAAATAAGGCAAATAATAGGCTAATGTTTACCCGGATAATAAATAACCACGGTGTACGTAAACAATCTCGTCACCTAGTACGTGCATCATCTCAAACATCTAGCGGCATTGTAGTTTATGGGAAAGTACCATCAACCATGCCTAGGCAAGATACTCACCTACAAACGCAAGATCAATACTCCAAAAATCTCTTGCCTCTCGAATCGGTCTCCGAGCGGGTCAAATCTACCTAAAAATAACTCACTAACATCAAACAAGGCTATAGGAATCGATTCCAAGTAATAAAGCTCCAATCTTTATCAAATTGCACAAAATCAACAAAAGGTCAACCTACACCCGCTTCTCGAAACCCAAAACAAGTCACAAATCCCGACTACCTATTCAAATACGAGTCCAAATATATATGTCTTATTGAAGTCCGACCCCCAATTGGGGTTCAAATCTTAAATATTCAGTCGTCAAAATTTCTTGCAAAACCCCCAATTTTCTCTCTTAGATTTCATCAACTAAAAGCCAAAATCAATGATAGAATCACGAATAATAATCAAATTCGATTTTAGAACACTTACCCTATCCAAGTGGGTGAAAATTGTCTCATAAATTGCCCCAATTAGATCTCCCAATATTAAAATATGACAAAATAAAAACAAGTCATTGATTAAAATAGTTTGCCCAGTGATCCCGCATTTGCGGTTCAACTTCCACTTCTACGAAGTAGCATCTACGACCCAAGTCTCTCTTCTACGAGCTTCACTTAAAGTGTCGACCTTCCGCACCTGCGCACGCAACTTGTAGCTGCTACTCCGTACGTGTGACCAAACCACGTAGAAGCAACCTCCCCTGTGCATATGCGGACTTCCATTCCCAGTCCTTCCATCACAGGTGCAGACTTCTCCCACACAGATGCAACATCTCATTTGCACACCACACTTCGCATATGCGGTACACCAGAACCAGACCTGCCAAGAAACATCAAAATAGTCCGGAACCTATCCAAAATACACCCGAGCCCTCGGAACCCGGTCCAATCACACCAACCAGTCCCAATGTCTTATCCAAATTTTTTTTGAATGCTCAAAACACCATAACTAACATTAAAACCAAGAATCAACGGCCAAAACACATGTTAAGCTTCTCTTAAGTTCATTAAATTCCAAACTTCGAACCAAACATCTGATTCAAGCCTAACCAATACGGATTATATCTAGACTCTGCACACAAGTCCCAAATGAAAAAATGAATTTATTCCAACTTTCAGAACTAAAATCTGAATCCAATATCATCAAACTCAACCCCCGATAAAACTTAGGAACTCTCTAAACCTCCAAATTGCCAACTTTTAGCCAAAAACGTTAAAACACCCTAGAAACCTCCAAATCCAATTCCGAACATACGCCCAAGTCCAAAATCACCATACAAACCTATTAGAATAATCAAAATACCGATCTGAGGTCGTTTACATAAATATCAAACATTGGTCAACTCTTCTAACTTAATCTTCCAACCATAGAACTAAGTGTTCCAATTCATTCCAAAACCATCCTGAAACCAAATCAGCCATCCCCACAAGTCACAAAATATCAAAAACACATACAAGAAGCATCAAATAGGGAAAGAGAGCTCAAATACATAAAACGACCGGTCGGGTCATTATTTTCTCCCCTTTTAAACAAACATTCAACCTCGAATGGGTTTAGAATCATACTTGGGATATCGAAAAGAAGAGGATTTATGCTCCGTATATCATGCTCAGTCTCTCAAGTCGCCTCCCCAATCGGTTGACCTCTCTACTGAACATTCACTGATGCAATATCTTTAGACCTCAACTTCCGAACCTGCCTATCCAAAATGGCCACCAACTCCTCTTCATAGGCCAAATTCTCCACCAACTGCATTGAACTGAAATCCTACGCATGTGACTGATGCTTATAGTACTTTCGAAGCCTAGAAATATGAAACACAAGGTAAACTCCTGACAAACTAGGTGGAAAAACAAGTCTATAGGCTACATCACCAACTCTCTCCAACACCTCAAATTGACCAATATACCGAGGGATGGACTTGTGCTTCTTCCTAATTTTCATCACACCCTTCATAGGAGAAAGTCAGAGAAAAACCTTCTCACCGTCCATGAAAGACACATCACGAAACTTGTTGTCAGCATAATTCATCTGCCTAGACTGTGTTGTACGAAGTCGTTCCTGAATCAAATTCACTTTCTACAAGGAATCACAAACATAATTTGTGCTCAGTAGCCTAGCCTTGCTAGGATCAAACCAACCAATCGTAGAGCGACATTGCCTCCCCTATAATGCCTCATATGGAGCCATTTGGGTACTCAACTGATTATTGTATGCAAACTCCGGTAATGAAAGAAACAGATCCCATTGGTGTCCAAAATCTAAAACATGGGATCTCAAGATATCCTCCAAAATCTGTATGGTCCGCTCGGACAGGCTGTTCGTATGAGGGTGAAATACAGTTCTCAACTCAACCTGCATGGCCAACTCACGTTGAACCGGTCTCCGAAAATGTAAAGTACACTAAGTGCCGCGATTTGAGATAATAGACACATGCACACCATGCAAGCACATAATGTCCCTAATGTATATCTTAGCCAATTGCTCTGAAGTGTAAGAAGTCATGACTGTAATGAAATGTGGAGACTTAGTCACTGTGTCCACAATGGCCACATCAAATCTCCTCAATGTCCATGTCAACCCTACCACAAAGTCCATGGTGATTTGCTCATACTTCAACTCTGGCATCTCAATCCTTTTATGCAAACCACTAGGTCTCTTATGATCATTATTGACATGCTAACAATTCAAACACTAAGCGAAATATCCAACAATGCCTTCTTCATCCTCTGCCACCAGTATTGTTGCTTCAAATCAAGGTACATCTTCGTAGCACTTGTATGAATAAAATACTGTGAACTATGAGCCTCCTCAAGAATAAACTCTCTCAACCCATCCACATGAGGAACACAAATCCGACCATAAAGTTGCAACACACTATCATCACCAATAGTCACTTCCTTAGCACTACCTTACTGCACCGTGTCCTTGAGGACAAGAAAGTGGAGATCATCATACTGATGAGCCTTAATGTGCTCAAACAAAGATGTATGTGAAACAATACATGCAAGGACTCTGCAAGGCCCAGAGATATCCAATCTCACAAATCTGTTGACCAAAGACTAACCATACATAGCTAAAGGCCTCTCCACGGCTAGAATGAATGCTAAAATCCCCATACTCTTTGCCTTCCTACTCTAGGCGCCAGCCACTATATTAGCCTTTCCCGGATGATAAAGAATAGTGATATCATAGTCCTTTAATAACACTAACCACCTCTGATGCCTCAAGTTCAAATTCTTTTGCATGAACAGATGCTAATGACTCTGATAATCCGTATACACCTTACAAGACACGTCATATAAGTAATGCCTCCAAATCTTGAGCGCGTGTAAAATAGCCAATAACTCTAAATCATGCACTGGATAGTTTTTCTCACAGGGCTTCAACTGGCGTGATACATAAGAAATCACCCTACCGTCCTACATCAACACACACCCAATTCCAACCCGCAAACCATCATAATAAATTGTATATGACACCGATCCTGAAGGCAAACCAATACTGGAGCTATAGCCAAAGCAGTCTTGAGCTTTTGAAAGCTCTCTTCACACTCATTCGACCACCTAAACGGAACGCCCTTCTGAGTCAACTTAGTCAATGGGGCTACAATAGATTAAATCCCTCTATGAAGCGACAATAGTAACTAAACAAACCCAATAAGCTCCTGATCTCTATAACAGTAGAATGTATTGGTCAATAATGAAGGTGCTCAATCTTCTTCAAGTCCACCTTGATGCCATTACTAGATACCACATGACCCAAGAATGCCATCGAGTCCAACAAGAACTTACACTTGGAAAACATAGCATACAACTTCTTCTCCCTCAAAGTCTGAAGCACAATCCTAAGATGTTACCCGTGCTCCTTAGCGCTATGGGAATACACCAAGATATCATTAATGAACACAATGCCAAAAGGATCCAAGTAAGGTTGGAACACATTGTTCATCAAATGCATGAAGGTTGCTGGGGAATTAGTCAAACCAAAAGACATCAACCAAAACTCATAATGCCCACAACGACTCCGAAATGCAGTCCTCGGGATGTCTGAAGCCTTAATCTTCTACTAGTGATACCCCAATCTCACGTCAATGTTTGAGAACACCCTAGCTCCATGAAGCTGATCAAATAAGTCATCAGTGTGTGGCAATAGATACTTGGTCTTGATGTTAACCTTGTTCAGCTGCCTATAGTCAATACACATTCTCATAGAACCATCCTTCTTCTTAACAAATGACACTAGTTCACCCCAAGTTAACACAATAGGCCTTATGAACCCCTTATCCAGCAACTCTTGTAATTGTTCCTTCAATTCCTTCAACTCCACTATAGCCATATGATATGAAGGAATAAAGATAGGCTTCTTGCTCGATGCCAAATCAATGTCAAAATCGATATCCCTATCGGATGGCATGCCCGGTATGTCTGCTGGAAATACATCCAAAAACTTCCTCACTATTGGAACTAAATCAACATTAGGAGTATTAGCACTAACATCTCTAACAAAGGCTAAATACACCAAGAATCCCTTCTCAATCATCAGTTGAGCCTTCAAAAATGAGATCACTCTACTAGTAGTGCAACCAAGATAACCCTTCCACTCCAACCTCGACAACCCCAGCAACCCCGGCCTTTGCATGACAATCCAAAATAACATGGTATGGAGATAACAAATCCATATCTAAGATCACATCAAAATCCACCATATCTAACAATAGAGAGTCTACCCTCATCTCAAAACCACAAAGAGTGACCACAAAGGATCGATAAACTCTATCCAGCATAATAGAATCACCAATAGGTGTAGACACATACACATGAGTATCAATAAAAGAACGAAGCATATCTAGAGAAGAAGAAAAGTATGATGACACATATGAATAAGTAGAACTGACAGCAAACAATATGAAGGATCCTTGTGGCACACAGAAATAATATTTATAATCTATGCATTTGGAGCAACAACTTCAGTCCTCCCTAGAAACGCATAGCATCTGGCCTGATCTCCACTAGACTGAGCTCCCCGTCTAGAGTCGCCATGTTGTTGCACCCTATTTTGCATAAGTCAAAACAATATACAACTTATAGTACTCTACAAGGTTAGTTAAAGTTTAGAGTTGCTACCTAATGTTTAAGGTACACTAGGATACCTATATCACACTATATAATGTACATTTTGACTATGGTCTATAAAACCGTTGAAATTCTGAGTAAGAGTTCAAGTTATCCAGAGGGGGAGGTGTAAAGCATCCCTCAAGATCCACAAAATGTGGTTTATGTGAACTCGATCAAATAAGGGAGGGAAGGTTCTAAGATAATTAGCAAATACTCATAATTATTGCAAAGAATAAAAGAATGATTAAAGTGTACTCAAATTAATAGTAATGATATAAAATATGTAATGAATTATGTTCGTATGAATTATGCATGTATTATTTTGTGTTTTTGAAATGAAATGATATATTGTCACGACCCAAAATTTAACATGTCGTGACGACGCCTATCACAATACTAGGTAAGCCGATAATTCACAAATAATCACGCATCTTAAAATTTAAACATAAGGAAATAAGCTTGATAGTGAAAATCTCATAAGTAACTGATAAGAAAATACCGCGAATCAACACAAAATCCCCCAAAATTCGGGTGTCAATGAGTACATGAGCATCTAAATGACAACACAGTCTGACTGCTAAAAACAACTATCTAGAAAAATAGAACAGTACAAATAAACTGAAAAGAATGAGATCCGAGGTTTGCGGACGCTAAGGCAACTATCTTAATAGTCTCCAATAGGTAAAGCTCGAAAGCTATCAACCACTGTGGCCAGAAGTACCTGGATTTGCACTCAAAGTGCAGAGTGTAGTATGAGTACAACCGACCCTATGTACTCAATAAGTAACAAGACTATCTTTGGGCTGAAAGTAGTGACTAGCTCAGATAATTACAGTCCAAATCTAGATTTATAACCGTACATATATGACAAGACCAATAAAATCTGCTGCAGCGTGCAGCCCGAACTCATAAATATCACTCATAATTAGGCCCTCGGCCTCACTCAGTTATCAATCTCCAGTCTCTCGAGCTTACAAAACTCATGCCAATCAGCCCAAAACAATGATACATGATGTAACAATAAATGATAACAGAGACTGGGATATGATATGCAAATGATGAATGCAACTGAGTACATAACTGCAATTTAAGAAAATAACTCAACAACAAAAAGAACCTCTATGGGTCCCAACATACCAACATATAGCCCAAAGTCAACCAAAACGTCAAACCTAGGTTCTCAAACACATTGAGTAAACATGAATAATAGCAAGATTAGATGACTACACAGTACCACGGAATCAACCAAGTCACAATTACTATGGTGCACGCCCACACGCACATTACCTAGTATGTGTTTCACCTCAACACCAACCACATAACACGTATTTCAGGGATTCATACCCACAGAACCAAGTTTAGAAGTGTTACGTACCTCAAACCGTGAAAATCTCTACTCCAACAAGCCCCTGACTCGTGAATCGGCCTCCGAACGACTCAAATCTAGTCGCAAACAACTTAAAATAATCAACATCAGCTGTAGGAATTAATTCCTTAGGATAAAGCTAGGTTCTTTAACAAAAGTAAAAAAGTCAACTCAAAGGTCAACCCCGGGCCCATGTCTCAAAATTCAACAAAATTAACAAATTTCGAAGACCCATTCAATAACGAGTTCAACCATTCCAAAATTACCCAATTCTGACATCAAATCATCACTCAAATCCCCAAATCTTACTCTCCAATCCCTAGTCCAAAATTCCCCAAATTCCACCTTAAAATCATATAATCTAGGTGGGAAATTCAATGGTTATTCAATATTAATAGATAAAAACAAACAAAAGTAGCTTACATCTTGAAATCCCATGCAACCACTCTCAAATATCGGCTCCAACCGAGCTTCAAAGTCCAAAAATGAAAAAATCTCGGAACCTTTCAAATTAATACACTGCCCAGGCATTTTGCACCTGCGATTCTGCTTTTGAGGAGAAGTATTTGCTTCTGCGAATCCCACTTAAGCCTCGACCTAGCACACCTATGATCCACGTCAAATCTGCACTCAATAGTGAGTGAAAACGGTCGTTGGAAGAATAGTACCCAACAAAAGTCGGGGTCGATTTCCACAGGGAGTTACTAGGGGTGTTAGGAGTATACACTTGACGAAAGCGAAAGGAATAGCTAAATTGCACTTCCAAAACAGGTTTTGATTTCAAATTTTAATTTTACTGGAGCAATTATAAGCTAAGAAAAGAAACTAGAAGCGAATCGGTGTTTTTGGTATTTTTCCAAATAGTTTAAAGGCCTAGGGTTGTGACCATAACCTAGGTGTTTGCCTAATGGGATAAAGATGTTAATGCTTATTTTGTTGATTGGAATGTATTATAGCTCCCAACTCTACATTACCCACTCAATACTTCATGGTCAGAGAGTGATTTTTTCCAATTTGGCTTTCTCAAGTCCAAATGGGTATCAACCAAAACCGTTGATAAGAGCTCAAATCGGGTTCTTACTATCTCTAGTTTGAGCCTTTTAATTAGGTTAATCAATCTCTCAATTAACCGAATTCCTTGTTAGCTAAGTTATCCTAGACTAGGTCTCTCTTTCTCAAGTAAAGACTAAGTCAAATAGGCATGAATAAATGTTTTCAACAATTAATTCTAAAATTTATGCATGAACTAAGCTAAATAATCAACACCCAGTCATAAACAAGAACTAAATAAATTACCCATAAGATTTACACACTAGGGTTGGGTCACAACCCTAGTAAATATCTAGCTACTCATAATGGAATTTGTAAAAATAAAGAAGAAAAGCTAATTAAACTCATTATGGAAGATTAAAATGATGAAATCTAATGTAAAAATACTCAGATAAGCTAAAACTTCCAAAAATAGTTAAAAGAAACGGCTACAACAACTTTGTATGTTCAAACTTGACCTAAGTTTGTGAAACTCGTCCATTAATACAGGGTCAAAATCGCAGACAAAAAAGACCCTCGGGAGGTTCTGCGGCCGAACAATTCCATGTGCGGTCCGCAGATTTCTTCAGTTAGCAGGACAGAGGTTTCTGCGGCCGCACATTTTTGGATTGTGGCCGCGAGGCAAACTTCTGCGGCCGCACAACTCTTGTGTGGTCCGCACTTCATAAAGGCTTCAGGACTTGGTCTTCTTGTATATTCTCTGAACTTTGCATCTTTGTCAATAAAATCCCGATTCTGTGGCCACACAATTCATGTGCGGTCCGCACATCGGTGAACGTTCTGTTGAATTTTGCTTCTTGGTTTGAGGCCGTAGATGGAATTCTGCAGTCCGCAATTTCTTCTCCGGACCACACATTTGTGATTCTGTGCCCTTTATTGCCTTATGCTTCGGAACACTCCTTTTTTAGTCGAATTTTATCTTAATAGACCAAACTTCCAGCATTCCTGCAATTTGCACAATTTCATTAGTTTCGGGAACACAATTCAATACTTTTGTACTAAAACAAAAGCTATAAGGTGCTAATAAGCAGTCAAAATCCCCGCTTATCAACTCCCCCAGACTTAAGTCTTTGCTTGTCCTCAAGCAAATAAATTAGTTCCCACATCCAAAAGTAAGGGTCATTTCAGCGAATCAAAGCTGAGCCATCCACACATCAGTTGGGACCAACAATCACCTACACTAATCACGTATTATCAATAAGGCGACAAGTTAAACATTCATGCACATATAGTTCTAATGTGACATTTGAGCTTCATGCATTGACTTGACTCATCAAGGACTCTTGCTCTATCATGTAAGTCATGGTGAACTCTAAATTCTTCCTCCTCTACTTTCCATTTGCCTAGCTTATTTAAGAAATTTAACTCTCAATCCAAAGATTTATGAAAGGTTTACTCATCTCTCTCAAGAGAATGTCATAAGTACGGCTTCAAGTACCATAGGCTTACCCCTAATGTAGATCGCCACTAATGTAAGTTCACTCAGTTTGAAATCAAGTAGGACTTCTTTTGGAATGTAATGATGTCTTTTGGGTTAGGGTAGGATACCGTATGTGTAAGTGGTTACACCTTTCCTTAAGCACTCCATCTTTCGTTTCTCGGCTCATACTTTGCCAATTCATAGAGGCACTTTCTTTTCATTGGGGACTAGAGAGACTTAGCATCACTCTTTCTTGATCATTTCATTATTTTTCTCCCTTTTTGATTTCTCCATATTTGGGATCATTACCTCTTTTTGAATCCATTCAACCCTTCCACTTATTAACTTTTTGCATTTTTCTTTTTGTTCTTTTCTTTTCTTGCCTTCTCTTCTCATAGAGATCATTTCTTTTCTCTTTTTTGTGCCCTGATACCTTTTATCTCCCCCAAACTTATGTTTTAAGCCATTTGTTACACAAGAGTGTTAAGGAAACCTCGGGTGCCAAGAGAGGGTCACGAAAAAATGGGTAAAGACTTGTAACCTAGTTATCAAATGAGAAAGGCTAGAGGCTCGAAGGGGTTGCTTAGGGATACTGACATTGGTTGGCAATAGAAAACTCAAACGGGCCAATTGTTTCTAACCATAAGCACGTAGTTAAGTGTGTTGGTGCCAATTAAAGCATGGCTGACTCTTCAAGAATGACTTAGTTAAGTCTTTTTATTCATTACTACTACTATTATTACCTAAATACAAAAACGGACTCATTCCCTTAACAATATTGTCACGCTATCCATCCTTGGGACGAGTCACCCGGTTCACACTAAAACTACCTTTGGAAAGAACCATGACATTAAGAAAACCAAAGACGTATTATCTACTAAAACATAAAAAGAAGCTACTAAGCAAAACAAAAGCTAATACACTACTAAAATATAAAAAGAAGCTAGTAAGCAAAAACAAAGATAAAGAAGTTAATGAACAAAACTACTAAGGATAAAATGAATCTACATAGTAAGAGAGAGAGAAGATATATACATACAAATAAGAAAAGAGAGAATATCATTAAATTATTACAGGCCAAATGTATCAAAGTACCAAATGTCCCCAATGCTTAGCAAAATAAAAGTAAAAGAGGGAAGAGTGAATAAAACTCCATGTGGCTCCTTGGACATCTCTGTGTCCCCAGCAATGTCATCGCCCTCAGGATCAGCCAACTGAATCTCATCATCCTCAACTCTAGGTGTGGCTGGGTTGGCGAACATCTGACGCACTACCTCAGTAGTGTCGCAACAATGTCTGGGTCTTCAGACTGGCCAACTGGTGCCACCGGTGCAGATGTTACTGCAAGATCTGGGGCGGAATGGTTTTGGTCAAGCAGCGTGTCAAATCGGAGATCTCCGGCTGTAGCAAGCCTGGTCACCTGTCTTCAGAGCTTGTCCACTGACCTCTTGCTGGCCTGGGACTTCCTCATCTTCTTTACTTCCTTTCCCAGCTCTTCAATCACCGACCCATGTTGTACCAAGGTGTCCATAATAGTCTTCTGGTTCTCCAGAATTTTCTTCAATGCCTCCTCAAGGTCAGAAGGAACATGTGATGCCTGTGAGGTAGACTGCGCTGCAACAGTACTGGACATGTCAAACAGCTTTACAGTGGTTGTCTGCATCTTATTGTTGAGACTCGCCAATGTCTGGAAGACTCGCAGTGCAGATATTGGATGAGGAGGCGCGGGCACTGTCTTCAAAGCCGAGGTGGGAGTTGTGGTAGGAACTGTAGTAGGGGCTGTGGAGGAGGGCGGAGGCATAGATGCAGTACTGGAGGAAGGCTCGACTGAAGTGGATGGAACATTAGCTGCCTTAGCTACCATAGATGGCTCATAAGAATGGCCTGCAGTGGTAGGAAGCTAAACTTTCTTCTTCAGATTATTCGCTTCCATTAGTGAATACCAAGTAAAAGGCTTCTTCGGCCACACCTTTGTGTCATAATCCATCGGCTCTACCCTTGCATCCGTGAGATATCTTTTAATAGTGTTGGGATACGGGTAGGACGAGTCAACTTGCTGAGCAATCACTGAGATGTTGGCCAACATCACGACACCTACATTGATAGGGTACCCGGCCATAATAGAAGCAACCAAAAGTACCTGAGGAATTGAAAAGTGAGTCTCATTTTGGTTCAGGTCCAGTCTGCTGCAGACAAAGGTTTGCCACCTCTTCTCCTCGAAACTCAGAGTGTTTCGGTGGATAGGAACTCCATCGGCAATCCATGGTGGTAGTGGCCCTGGTGCTGCTAGAATCTCTGCAAACCAAGGTCAGATTGCGTCTCCCAGTGCACACTTCTCCAGATACTCCTTCGGCTCAATGAAGTACATGTTAAGTGTATGATGATCAAACCTCACTTTGAGGTTATGCACTTTGGTCACCTTTGTACCCTTTTTGATATGCGCCACATTGGCATAGAATTCCTGGACAAGGTACTCTTTGGCATCTACTACACTTTGAGTGAACCACATCCACCCTTTGTGCTCCCTCAACTGCCTCAAAATGGTTGGATTGTACTTTTCTAAATTGTTCAATAGAAACTGCCGCTCAAGGGTTAACGACCTTGTTGGCCACCACGTATGAAAGCTGGTGAAGGAAGTCATGCTAACAAATCGGTTCTCCCAAACCTCTTTCTTCTTTGACCTTTTGAGACCGGCAAATGTAGTATCTCCACCTCAGCCATCATCGAGGATATCATGAATTGGAGAATCCTGCGTCTTAGGGACTGGTGTAGCCGATGACTTAGAAGCCTGATTAGCACTCTCAAATCGTTCGAAAGTGCTATGAGATGAGGCTGGCTCGTTCCTGGGCTGGTATCTCCCTAGCAGCCTCGACTGTGCGGTCGGTTGCTCCTGAATAGAGGCTGAGTTGCCCTCTGATTCTTCCCTAGACGGGACATATGAGCTCATTTCAGAGAGATATGCACCTCTCCCTCTGCCGGCTGTATCTTTCTTTGTAATTGTCTTTTGTTGGCCAAAGGGTAAGGCACTCTTTCCTCGACCCTGAGAAGGTTCACCTCTTCCTTTAGATGTGTCGTCGTGTCCTCTAGATCGAACCATTGTCTATTTCAAGCAAAAGAGATTGTTAGTTGTAATTCAATGTTCAGACATACACATGAGATATGCAAGTAAGCTATAAACCAGAAAACACAGTGAGGGCACACAGTTAGAACATGCTTGCAGGGAAATGATCTGCGGTACGTACAATTTTTCTCGCATCCGTAGATGAGGACTTACGGACTGCATAATTTTGTTGTGTGGCCGCAAAAGTGAAGTGCGGTCCGCACAATTTTACTTGCGGCCGCACCTCTGAAACCCATAGTTGTCAACTCTCTGATAACAGAGAAATGGCTGATATTTGGCCGCAACATGATTTCTGCGGTCCGCAAAATTAGAAATGCGGCTGCACATTGGGGTCAAAAGTATCGACTCTCTGATGACAGTAAACATGCTATTCTGCGGCCAGGATTGGAATTCTATGATCCACACATTTTGTCTTGCGGCCGCAGAATGAGTTCTTCACTAAGTTCCCCTAAATTCCACATCTGCGGACCGCACAAATTCAAGTGCGGTCGCAGAATTCAAAAGTTACGTACAAGTCAATTTTCTTTTCTATCTAGGTCTTGCAATTTTGTGCACAATTTGTCATGGCAATATCATAGAATGATGAAATATGTCAACCCAGTCCCCATAGAGCATGTATTAGTTAACCCATTACAGATTTACCCTCACATAGATACACAATGAATTCTAATTACAAATGGCCAAAAAAGGACAAAATCTACAAATTAAAAGAAAAAGATTAACAAGAAATTGAAGCATACCAGATGAATGAGTGTAATGAGTGACTGATCACAACTGTTATGTATGGAGACAAATGAAATCATCAAGAAATTTTTAATAGAGGAATATTTTTATGCTCAGAGAGTGAAAAATGTACAAAATGCCCCTATTCCTCTATTTATACTTTTTATATACTAAGGGAAAGAGGAGCAAGTGCGGTCCGCACTCTGTTACCTGATGAGCATCTCATCTGCATTCCGCACAATTTTGTGTGCGGCCGCAGATTTCCAGTTGCGGCCGCAGCTTTCATGTGTGGTCGCACATTGACCTTTTCTCTAACAGCCTAAACATCATAGAGTTGGTATTTTCACCCTCTCATCTGTATGGTCCGTAAGCTAATCACACGACCGCAATGTTCTTTTGCTGCAGCAACCAAAAAATGTGCGGTCCGTACAAATTAACTCCGGTCCGCAATTCTTGGAATACTTAGCCAGATTTCAGTCCACAATTCCTGTAAGTCACACTCACCCCTGTAACACACATCAAATCAAGTTATAATAAAAAGAACAGCTAACTACGAAAGAAAAATGAAAATAAACATGTGTTGCCTCCTAAGAAGCGCCTGATTTAACGTCGTGGCACGACGCAGAATACCATCAATTGAAATGAATGACCACCACGACGTCACTATCTCCAACTTTTTCCAAGTGGTGCTTCACCTGGTGACCATTGACTCGAAATACTTCATTATTTTTTCTTCAAGTCTAATGCACCAAAAGGTGTCACACCCAAAATTTCAAAAGGACCACTTCATTTAGACTTTAGCTTCCCTGAAAATATCCCGGTCGAGCAAGCCTGCACAGTGCCGTTTACCCAATTCACCCATGAATAACGAGAAGAATACATTTCATTAATTAGACAGTAAGAGTTCATGTGAATAACACCAGTTCATTTCTATTAGTTACGTTATTAACAAGTCTCCAAAATAGTACATTGTACAATCATAGTTAAGGTGAAACAAATGATACGATTACAACATTTTTAGTTTAACCTACTAAAAAACAGATACAACCCACACTATGTCTACGGAGCCTCTAACAGGAACAAAAGAGAGCTATGACAGTGCCGGCAACAAGGCCCCGGCTATACCTCAAAATGCTATGTACAAAGGATAAGAGATACATGACCCCGAAATGAAGTGGGGCTCACCAAGTCAGCTGAGGAGAGGGTGTGCTGCTATCACTGATCAATACCACCTGCTACGGAACCACCTGCATCCATTAAATATGCAGCGCCTCCGACAAAAGGGGCGTTAGTACATATGGAATAATACTAGTATATAAACCTGAACACCCTCTCAATAGAACGAGTAACAGTAAACGGAGAATAAAATATCAAATCAATAAGAAACTCAAACAGTATCAAAGTGTCAAATTAGGGGGAAAGTAAATTTCAAGTAAGTTTCAGTAATTTAAGTTGGGAGATATTTAGCACCGATACACCACCGTATTTTAGAACGGAGTCCGATCTTAGCCCGACCAGCTAAACCGTCTCACCCTGAGACATACACTCACAATACCACCATATGCACAATATGGCGTCCGATCTCAGCCCGATCGGCTAAGCCGTCTCACCACAATGCCGTGTGGATCGACATCACATCACATATCGCTAGCAATAATCTCATCCCATTTAAGGGGAAACATCTCAACACACCAATCTCATCCCATATTAGGGGAAACAGTCTCATCACATTAACACAGGGATTTACCCCTCAATCATTCCTACACCGGCAAGTGTCATTTCGGGGTTAGGTTGTTCCGACCTACCCTTCATCGGTGGCTAAACGATACTCCCAAGGAATTTATTATAAAAAGGATTTACCACTCATTTCACATTCTTTTACATGTCATTCATTTTATTGGCACCATTGGCCATAACGCTATATCATTCTTGGCACGTTGGCCATACTTCATAATTCATGCTCACTATTTCACTTCCAGTCATCATCATCGATATTCAACAACAAGGCCTTTCAAATCAAGACTTTAAACACCTACTTGAGCAATTTAGGGTCTTAGGCATATGTGACTTCTTACAGAATTTGACATGATAACTTTCACTAGAATCACGTTTTTAAATCTTAACATAATAACACACAGCCCATACTTAAACCATATTCTCAAACAGTAACTCAACATAGCAAGAATCTTTGGAATATATGTTGAACGCATGTTTATTTTGACACAATAGTTATTTGGAATAATCAATTTATAATGAGCATCACGGGACTTACGAGGCTATTGTGGGGTTCAATTCTAAATGAAGAGTTTAGCCAACATACCTAGAAAGAGCTTTTCGTAATGCAACAATAATGTCCCCAACACTCCTAACAATGCCAATCTATAGAGGAGGGGAGAATTACAAGCACAATTAAAAAATTCGTATGGCAAGGGCTGTTACAACTATGACCCAACCTTTCCCCAACCAATTCAACAACAAGACCACCAAAGATTCACTACAAGAAAATGGGGCTTTAGAGAGAGGAAATCTGGTCGTTAAAAGTCCAATTTTGGTCGTTATAAGTTGATAACGACCGGAAAAAATCCGATCGTCATCGATCGTTAAAACTCCCGACGTTAAAAGTTAACGACCGGTTTACAATCCAGTCGTTAAAGGATCTTTAGCAACGCCGTAATTAAGTCAATTCGAGTGCTTTTAGCGACCGATATTCCCTACGTTAATTGTATAATTACTTTTAACAACTAATATTCTCTTCGTTAATAGTCATTTATCTGTTTGAGAAGCTTGTCGTTAAAGAGTTTTAATGATCATATTTTTCTTCGCTAATATGAAAATGTAATAAACATAATTAAGAAAATTTAAATTACATGAATAGTAATAATTATTTATATGCTTTCATACACGCTTAACAACATTGGAAAATAAACCAAATACTTGATATCTTGTTAAATACAAAGAACTGAAGTATCATATTTACCAAAAACCAATCCAAATTGTAAGAAACCCATCTTATTAAAATAATAAAAAGTAAAAATAACGCAAACCCAACCAGGAGACAACTGGAAGCATAAAGGTAGGTGAGTTAAGCATCATTTTAAATAATTCCTAAAAAAAATAAAAGTAAAATTGCAGCATATATATGTACACAATGTCTTTAAACCATCACTGACGAACTAAAAACCACTTGTACTTCAACTTGCTCTACACTTTCTTCAAGGATAGGCTCTTCGGATTTCAAATTTTTGATATGTTAAAATAATAAATTTATGCCAGTTTAGTAACAAAGGATAAATAACTAAAGAAGAAAATGAACACTTTAAAGGAAAAATGAACAGATAACACCTTAAATTATCAAATGCACAGATAGATAACCATATTCACGAGAAGTAAGTTGACTAGCCAAATAAGTGATAAGTTCAATTAAATTCTAGCCAAGTACCAAACTAACTTATACCAAATTACCCAATCATTATTGGACCCAAAATACACTTTTTCACCTTTCCAAAATTTTCCTAGACACGAAACCAAAACAAACATCATGAATCTCAACCAATGTTCCTGGATACTATTTGGCAATCTTCCACCAGCTTACAAAAAAATGAACCAGTACTTATTAAAGGGAGAACAGTGACCAAGCATTTAAGAAAAGAAAACCTTAAGTCTGTCTGCAAGATGGCTAGTATAACATGTCTTTCACCACAGTGCGTAATCTTTTTATTTATGATTATACGACTGGAAGACTCCGTATAGCATTCTAAGTTTCAAGTCTTGAAGCCATATTATTTAAAAGTATGGAGATATTAGATAGAATAGCAGATTCCCCATTTCTTTCCAACTAGTGTCTTCTCAACTATGGAAGAAGATCTCAATAATAGCTTAAAACCTTTTAAATCCTTGTCCAATGTATGAAATATATATGATATTTTAAATACCCAAGATTGTATCAAGGCCATGAAGAGGTTAGTTGTCATTTGATTACAAAGATTACTAGCAGTAACATGCAAAGAGATAAAGAAATTACCTGAAGAGCAATTTGAAGCTACTCATAGTAGATCAAGAAAATAAACCAAAATGCTCCAATTTTTACAAAAAGAAAATAATAACTAAAAAATCATAATCATAATAATAATAGTTGTAGCATTTTACTAGTAACTATAATAACAATAATTATAACAACAACATACTAACCAACAAAGCTCATGATTTTATCATCAAGAAACAAACAGAGAGAAATAAAAAAAAGGCAACAATTCAGATGGAGATAAAGCTAGAAGCTAAAGCAAAAAGCTGTAGAAAAGAACAAAGAAAAGTAGAGTACCCTTTAGCTATTTCAAGAAAATTACAGGCTCAGAGCTTAAGAAGTGTTATGACAGAATTGTTCTGCTTTGTGGGTATTCTAATTTCTACTAAAAATGGTGAGGTAGAAAGAGAGACAATAATAAGTGTAAAGAAATAGAGTTAAGATCATTGGAGAGAGAGAGAGTGTGGTGCAACATCAGATTAAAAAATTAAAGCAGACAACAGCATATTACTTTAGCAGACAACATAATATATCTAATGTAAAATCTCTCCAAAATTCCTTATCTCCTGGTATGTTAGCAAGCACAAGTGCACCATGTACATAATATTTGAAACTTCATTCTTTTTTAAATTTACTTGTTTCGTTGACTATGTTTTTATTTATTCATAAACCTTAATGACATAAAGAAAAATTTCACATGAGCGTTGCAATATTTTCATCATAGAGTAAAATAGGATTTTCAATATACTAACCTGGTAAATGATTCAATCTATTGATCACTTGAAGATGGTGATGAAGTCTGATCAAACACTATCTTTTTAAGCTGTGCGTATTTACTCTCTAGCTCATCATATTTACTCTCTAGCCCTTCCAAACATCCTTTTAGTGATTCATTTTCTTTTAAAGTAGCATTCAGCTTTTCCAACAATGCAGCTTTAGAGGAGTTACCACCTTTCAACTCCTTAGCTGTTATTCCACCACCAAATCCAACTACATGACTCTTTCGTTGAGGTCCGAAGCACCTTTCTATAACTTCAATATTTGTAAGAGACGATTCAGATTGCACCAATTCTTTGATTTTATCCTGTAAAATAAAAAAGTAATTTAATTAAAATAATACTACACAATAAATAAATAATGTAAATTGAAATTTATCAATAAACATACATATTTCTCATTGGTTTCAGGTTTGAAAAGCTTGTTGTTCTTCTTACGAGTCTAAAAATAAATAGTTGCCACATCTGGTGGATTACCATCTTTACCTCCCTTCACATTCAAGTAAACAAGTCAACGAAATCTTTGTAATAAAGATGAGGTTTCTTAATAGAATTATAAGATTTACTTACCAATTCATAATTGATCTCCCTAATTGGCTTACTACCCGTACGATGTGGCATACTCAACTTAGACCTATTGACCGGGTTTCTTGTACTTGTCTCCTAAATTAACAACACACCGGCAAAATTCTGGTCAGCCACTTAATATAACACGATGTTAACAAATAGCTATAAAATCATACTGTCAAGACCCAATTCTGGTTTAGGCCGTGATGGCGCCCAACACCGTTGCTAGCAAGCCGACAATGGACAATCTAGTAATTTGCATTTTTCTTCTTTTTTTAAAAGTTTTTCAAATAGTTAACTTTCCTTAAACATAAAGAATTTACCAAATAACGGAATTTAAAGTGATCAAAATGAAAGCAGCTAAATGAAATCATAACCATAGAAATACAACCCAAAAATCATGAGTCTACTAGTGTGTGTGTGTCAAGAACCGGTGTCACAAGTATATGGGCTACTAGTAGAATATACAAAAGAATTCTAATCTACTGCGTGAAATGGAATAGACAGAACATATAAACAAAAGAAAGACTCTTGCTGCTGCAGGACGACTCAGAAGGGAAGCTCGCCGCATAGTCTCGTAGTGAGGATCAAACATGCGCACCGAACTGGAAACTAGATGTACCTACCTCAGATCCTTCACAGTCAAGTACAGAAGTGTAGCGTGAGTACATAAACAACACGTACCCTATAAGTATCCAGTCTAAACTCAAAGAAGTAGTGGCGAGGGGTCGACTTTGACACTTATTATGGGTCAACAATAATATATCAAATTTTATACTAAGCATGGATTTCATGAACAATACTGAAAGCTAAAATATCAGGAAAATAGTAAATTCTTCTTTTGCAAATATTAAATCCTGAGTTTAGTTTAATTATTTAACAGCTCGTATTTCAAGGCATTTTAAGCAATATAAATAATGAATAGGTCCAAAGTTTTTCATGCGCATATTATACCGAGGTCGTACAGACTGATCCAACTTAATATTTCAACTATGCACTGCCGAGGATCGAACGGCACGAACCATAGATGCATCTATCTGCTACTGAGGCGTTCGGCCCGCTCCACAAATAGAAAATATTTCAAATAACACACAAATTCTCATTTATAGTCAAGTGTTCCATTCGTAACTTTACGTAAATGAATTTAACATTTTACAATTCTTTTATCAACTTCCAATATGACTTAAGCAATTAACTCAACAAGTAGGAGTGCAAATATTTCAAGTATAGCATTGTATAGATCCAAGACTAACCGGACAATAGCATAAATAGTAGCTACGTACGGACTCTCGTCATCTCGTACGTATGTAGCCCCCACGCGCAGGAGCACATGTTAGTTATAATTTACCTATGGGGTTAATTCCCTCTTACAAGATTAGAAAAGAGACTTACCTCGTCTCAAGGCCTACTTTCCGGTCAAAGATGTTTTTCCCACCCTCAATTTGGCGCCAAACGACTCGAAACTAGTCAAATATTATATGAAATAATGAATACATGCTTAAAAGTTCATACCCTAACTATCAAAATGATTTCCCAAGCCTATTTGCAAAAATACTAAAACTCACCCCGATGGCCCGAATTCCGAAAATATTTGAAGAAAGATGTTACCCATAACCTTAGGAATTTAAATATATGATTTTTACTAAGTTCCATAACAAATTTAGTGGTTAAATCTCATTTTATCAAAAACCTAGGTTTTCACTTAAACCCATGATTTTTCACTAATTTACATATTATTAGCTACTCTTAATCTATGTATTTAAATCAAGATGGGTAGAAATCACTTACCTCCAAGTGCTAGGCGAAATCCCCTCCTTAAAAGCTCTGAAATAGCCCAAGAGTGAAAGAGAAATATGATAAAAATGGCCTAAGTCCCGTATGAAATGAACCCTCACTGCCCAGCGATTTTCGCACCTGAGGTGCCTTGGCCGCATCTGCGGTCTCGCACCTGTGGCTATGGCCTCGCAGATACGTTTTTCCTTCACCTGGCCTTACTCCACATCTACGGACAGAAGGGGCCGCTTCTACAAGCCTAGTCACACATGCGACCACAGATCTCGCACCTACGGTCACGCAGGTGCGCCTAATCCTCCGCATCTATGGTTCCTGGGTTGCCCTTGATATTTTGCTTATGCGGCTCGTGGATAGCATTTACGATCCCGCACCTGCGACTGGCCAAGCGCATGTGCGATTATGACAAATATGGGAGCTTCAACTATTCCTTTAAGCTCCCAACTTGGCTCGAGCCTCGTCCGATCAAAACTCGGGGCCCCCGGGGCCTCGCCCGAACATACCAGCAAGTTTGAAATCATAAAACGGACTCGGTCAAACTCTCGCAATGCCCAAAACAACACTAAAACTAAGAATCGCAACCCAAAACTCATTGAATCAAACTTATAAACTTCAAGTTCTTCAATTTACTCCAAATGCGCCGAAATGTACTTAAACTACCCAGATTGACACCAAATTTTTCGTGCAAGTATTAAATGACATTATGGAACTATTCCCGGTCTCGGAATTTCGTTAGCACCTCGATATCACAAAAATCCGCTCCAAATCAAATTTAAAGAACTTCTAAAGACTTCAAAGAACCAACTTTCTCTATTAGGCGCCAAAACGCTCCCGGGTAATCCAAAACCCGATCCGAACATACGCTCAAGTCTGGAATCATCATACAAACCTATTGGAACCGTCAAATCCCGATTTCGAGGTCGTTTACTCAAAATGTTGACCGAAGTCAAACTTGGCATTTTTAGCCAACCTTAAGCAACCAAGTATTCTGATTTCAACCTGAACTCTTCCAAATCCCGAACCAACCATCCCCGCAAGTTATAAATTAATAAAAGCACATACGAGAAGTATTATTTAGTTGAACGAGGTTCTAAAAAGTAAAACGACCGGTCTGCGAGACTTTTAAGAGAACCTTCTCGCCCATCATAAACGATAAATCACGCGCCTTCTGATCAGCGTAACTCTTCTGTCGGGACTGAGCTGTGCGAAGCTGCTCCTGAATCAACTTTACCTTTTCCAAGGCATTTTAAGCAATATAAATCCTGAATAGCTCCTAAGTTTTTCATGCGCATATTATACCGAGGTCGTACGGACTGATCCAACTTAATATTTAAACTATGCACTGCCGAGGATCGAACGGCACGAATCATAGATGCATCTATCTGCTTCCGAGGCATTCGGCCCGCTCCATAAATAGAAAACATTTCAAATAACACACAAATTCTCATTTATAGTCAGCTGTTCCATTCGCAACTTTACGTAAATGAATTTAACCTTTTTAAATTCTTTTATCAACTTCCAATATGACTTAAGCAATTAACTCAAAAAGTAGGAGTGCAAGCATTTCAAGTATAGCGTTGTATGCGTCCAAGACTACCTGGACAATAGAATAAATAGTAGCTATGTACGGACTCTCGTCACCTCGTACGTATGTAGCCCCCACGTGCAGGAGCACATATTAGATATAATTTACCTATGGGGTTAATTCCCTCTTACAAGATTAGAAAAGAGACTTACCTCCTCTCAATGCCTACTTTCCGGTCCAAGATTTTTGCCCCACCCTCAATTTGGCGCCAAACGACTCGAAACTAGTCAAATGTTATATGAAATAATTAATACATGCTTAAAAGTTCAAACCCTAACTATCAAAATGATTTCCCAAGCCTATTTGCAAAAATACTAAAACTCACCCCCATGGCCCGAATTCCGAAAATATTTGAAGAAAGATGTTACCCATAACCTTAGGAATTCAAATATATGATTTTTACTAAATTTCATAACAAGTTTCGTGGTTAAATCTCATTTTATCAAAAACCTAGGTTTTCACTTAAACCCATAATTTTCACTAATTTACATATTATTAGCTACCCTTAATCTATGTATTTAAATCAAGATGGGTAGAAATCACTTACCTCCAAGTGTTAGGCAAAATCCCCTCCTTAAAAGCTCTAAAATCGCCCAAGAGTGAAAGAGAAATATGATAAAAATGGCCTTAGTCCCGTATGAAATAAACCCTCACTGCCCAGCGATTTTCACACCTGCGGTGCCTTGGCCACATCTGCGGTCTCGCACCTGTGGCTATGGCCTCGCAGGTATGTTTTTCCTTCACATGGCCTTACTCTGCATCTGCGGACAGAAGGGGCCGCTTCTACGAGCCTAGTCGCACATGCGACCACAGATCTTGCACCTGTGGTCACGCAGGTGCGCCCAATCTTCCGCATCTACGGTTCCTGGGCTGCCCTCTATATTTTGCTTATGCGGCTCGTGGCTTGCATTTACTAGCCCGCACCTGCGGCTGGCCAAGCGCATGTGCGATTATGACAGATATGGGAGCTTCAACTATTTCTCTAAGCTCCCAACTTGGCTCGAGCCTCGTCCGATCGGCACTCGGGGCCCCCGGGGCCTCACCCGAGCATACCAGCAAGTTTGAAATCATAAAACGGACTCGATCAAACTCTCGCAATGCCCAAAACAACACTAAAACTAAGAATCTCAACCCAAAACTCATTGAATCAAACTTATTAACTTCAAGTTCTTCAATTTACTCCAAATGCGCCGAAATGTACTTAAACTACCCAGATTGACACCAAATTTTTCGTGCAAGTATTAAATGACATTATGGAACTATTCCCGGTCTCGGAATTCCGTTAGGACCTCAATATCACAAAAATCCGCTCCAAATCAAATTTAAAGAACTTCTAAAGCCTTCAAAGAACCAACTTTCTCTATTAGGCGCCAAAACGCTCCCAGGTAATCCAAAACCCGACCCGAACATACGCTCAAGTCTGGAGTCATCATACAAACCTATTGAAACCGTCAAATATAGATTTCGAGGTCGTTTACTTAAAATATTGACCGAAGTCAAACTTGGCCTTTTTAGCCAATCTTAAGCAACCAAGTATTCTGATTTCAACCCGAACTCTTCCAAATCCCGAACCAACCATCCCCGCAAGTTATAAATTAATAAAAGCACATACGAGAAGTATTATTTAGTGGAACGAGGTTCTAAAAAGTAATCGACCAGTCTGCGAGACTTTGAAGAGAACCTTCTCGCCCATCATAAACGATAAATCACGCGCCTTCTGATCCGTGTAACTCTTCTGTCGGGACTAAGCTGTGCGAAGCCCCTCCTGAATCAACTTTACCTTTTCCAAGGCATTTTAAGCAATATAAATCCTGAATAGCTCCTAAGTTTTTCATGCGCATATTATGCTGAGGTCGTACGGACTGATCCAACTTAATATTTAAACTATGCACTGCCGAGGATCGAACGGTACGAACCATAGATGCATCTATCTGCTACCGAAGCGTTCGGCCCGCTCCACAAATAGAAAACATTTCAAATAACACACAAATTCTCATTTATAGTCAGTTGTTCCATTCGCAACTTTACGTAAATGAATTTAACCTTTTTCAATTCTTTTATCAACTTCCAATATAACTTAAGCAATTAACTCAACAAGTAGGAGTGCAAACATTTCAAGTATAGCGTTGTATGGGTCGAAGACTACCTGGACAATAGAATAAATAGTAGCTACGTACGAACTCTCGTCATCTCGTATGTATGTAGTCCCCACGCGCTGGAGCACATATTAGTTATAATTTACCTATGGGGTTAATTCCCTCTTACAAGATTAGAAAAGAGACTTACCTCCTCTCAAGGCCTACTTTCCGGTCCAAGGTTTTTTCCCCACTCTCAATTTGGCGCCAAACGACTCGAAGCTAGTCAAATGTTATATGAATTAATTAATACATGCTTAAAAGTTCATACCCTAACTATCAAAATGATTTCCCAAGCCTATTTGCAAAAATACTAAAACTCACCCCCGGGCCTGGATTCCGAAATTATTTGAAGAAAGTTGGTACCCATAACCTTAGGAATTCAAATATATGAATTTTACTAAATTCCATAACGAATTTCGTGGTTAAATCTCACTTTATCAAAAACTTATGTTTTCACTTAAACCCATGAATTTTCACTAATTTACATATTATTAGCTACCCTTAATCTATGTATTTAAATCAAGATGAGTAGAAATCACTTACCTCCAAGTTCTAGGCGAAATCCCCTCCTTAAAATCTCAAATCGCCCAAGAGTGAAAGAGAAATACGATAAAAATGGCCTAAGTCCCGTATTAAATGAACCCTCACTTCCCAGCGATTTTCGCGCCTGTGGTGCCTTGGCCGCATCTGCGGTCTCGCACGTGCGTTTTTCCTTTACCTGGCCTTACTCCGCATCTGCGGACAGAAAGGGCCGCTTCTACGAGCCTAGCTGCACCTGCGACCACAGATCTCGCACCTGCGGTCACGCAAGTGCGCCCAATCTTCCGCATCTACGATTCCTGGGCTGCCCTCGATATTTCGCTTATGCAGCTCCTGGCTCGCATTTACGAGCCCGCACCTGCGGCTGGCCAAGCGCATGTGCGATTATGACAGATATGGGAGTTTCAGCTGTTGCTCTAAAATCCCAACTTGGCTCGAGCCTCGTCCGATCGGTACTCGGGGCCCCCTGGGCCCCGCCCGAACATACCACCAAGTTTGAAATCATAAAATGAACTCGCTCAAACTCTCGCAACGCCCAAAACAACATTAAAACTAAGAATCTCAACCCAAAACTCATTGAATCAAACTTATAAACTTCAAGTTCTTTAATTTACTCCAAATGCGCTGAAACGTACTTAAATTACCCAGATTGACACCAAATTATTCGTCCAAGTATTAAATGACATTATGGAACTATTCCCGGTCTCGGAATTCCGTTAGGACCACGATATCACCAAAATTCGCTCCAAACCAAATTTAAAGAACTTCTAAAGCCTTCAAAGATAACTTTCTCTATTAGGCGCCAAAACGCTCCCGGGTCATCCAAACCCGATCCGAACATACGATCAAGTCTGAAATCATCATACGAACCTATTGGAACCGTCAAATCCCGATTTCGAGGTCGTTTACACAAAATATTGACCGAAGTCAAACTTGGCCTTTTTAGCAAACCTTAAGCAACCAAGTGTTCCGATTTCAACCCGAACTCTTCCAAATCCCGAACCAACCATCCCCGCAAGTCATAAATTAATAAAAGCACATACGGGAAGTTTTATATGGTGGAATGAGGTTCTAAAAAGTAAAATGACCGGTCTGCGAGACTTTCAAGAGAACCTTCTCGCCCACCATAAATGATAAATCACGCGCCTTCTGATCCGTGTAACTCTTCTGTCAGGACTGAGCTGTGCGTAGCCGCTCCTGAATCAACTTTACCTTTTCCAAGCCATTTTAAGCAATATAAATCAAAATAGCTCCAAAGTTTTTCATGCGCATATTATGCCGAGGTCGTACGGACTGATCCAACTTAATATTTAAACTGTGCACTGCCGAGGATCGAACGGCACGAACCATAGATGCATCTATCTGCTACCGAGGCGTTCGGCCCGCTCCACAAATAGAAAAAATTTCAAATCACACACAAATTCTCATTTATAGTCAAGTGTTCCATTCGCAACTTTACGTAAATGAATTTAACCTTTTACAATTCTTTTGTCAACTTCAAAAATGACTTAAGCAATTAACTAAACAAGTAGGAGTGCAAACATTTCAAGTATAGCGTTGTGTGGGTCCAAGACTACCCGGACAATAGCATAAATAGTAGCTACGTACGGACTCTCGTCATCTCGTACGTATCTAGCCACCACGCGCAGGAGCACATATTAGTTATAATTTACCTATGGGTTTAATTCCCTCTTACAAGATTAGAAAAGAGACTTACCTCGTCTCAAGGCCTACTTTCCGGTCCAAAATTTTTGCCCCACCCTCAATTTGGTGCCAAACGACTCAAAACTAGTCAAATGTTATATGAAATAATTAATACATGCTTAAAAGTTCATACCCTAACTATCAAAATGATTTCTCAAGCCTATTTACAAAAATACCAAAACTCAACCCCAGGCTCGGATTCCAAAAATATTTGAAGAAAGTTGTTACCCATAACCTTAGAAATTCAAATATATGATTTTTACTAAATTCCATAACAAATTTCGTGGTTAAATCTCATTTTATCAAAAACCTAGATTTTCACTTAAACCCATGATTTTTCACTAATTTACATATTATTAGCTACCCTTAATCTATGTATTTAAATCAAGATGGGTAGAAATCACTTACCTCCAAGTGCTAGGCGAAATCCCCTCCTTAAAAGCTCTGAAATCGCCCAAGAGTGAAAGAGAAATATGATAAAAATGGCCTAAGTCCGATATTAAATAAACTCTCACTACCAAGCGATTTTCGCACCTGCGGTGCCTTGGCTGCATCTGCGGTCTCGCACCTGCAGCTATGGCCTCGCAGGTGCATTTTTTCTTCACCTGGCCTTACTCCGCATCCGCGGACAGATGGGGCCGCTTCTACGAGCCTAGCCGCACCTGTGACCACAGATCTCGCACCTGCGGTCACGCAGGTGCGCCCAATCTTCCATATCTATGGTTCTTGGGCTGCCCTCCATTTTTTGCTGATGCAGCTCATGGCTCGCATTTTCGAGCCCGCACCTGCGGCTGGCCAAGCGCATGTGTGATTATGATAGATATGGGAGTTTCAGCTGTTGCTCTAAGCTCCCAACTTGGCTCGAGCCTCGTCCGATCGGCACTCGGGGCCCCTAGGGCCCCGCCCGAACATACCAGCAACTTTGAAATCATAAAACGGACTTGCTCAAACTCTCGCAATGCCCAAAACAACATTAAAACTAAGAATCTCAACCCAAAACTCATTGAATCAAACTTATAAACTTTAAGTTCTTCAATTTACTCCAAATGCGCCGAAACGTACTTAAACTACCCAGATTGACACCAAATTTTTCGTGCAAGTATTAAATGATATTATGGAACTATTCCCTGTCTCGAAATTCCGTTAGGACCTCGATATCATCAAAATTTGCTCCAAACCAAATTTAAAGAACTTCTAAAGCCTTCAAAGATAACTTTCTCTATTAGGCGCCAAAACGCTCCCGGGTCATCCAAACCCGATCCGAACATACGATCAAGTCTGAAATCATCATACGAACCTATTGGAACCGTCAAATCCCGATTTCGAGGTCGTTTACACAAAATATTGACCGAAGTCAAACTTGGCCTATCCGCTCCGACTAACCGTTGGTCTGCGGATAAAATGTTGTGCTGAGCTCTACGAGGGTCCCCAACTCACTTTGTACCACTTTCTAGAAATGTGATGTAAACTAAGGACCTCCATCTGAAATGATGGAAACGGGCACACCATGCAGCCGAACTATCTCTTGGATATAAATTCGGGCCAATCTCTCTGAGCTATATGTAGTCATCACAGGAATAAAGTGTGCCGACTTGGCCAATCTGTCTACAATGACCCAAACTTCATCAAACCTCCGCAAAGTCCACGGCAACCCAACTACGAAGTCCATAGTGATGCACTCCCACTTCCACTCGGGTATAGTCATCTGCTGGAGTAGGCCTCCTGGCCTCTGGTGCTCATACTTAACCTGGCAACAATTTAAGCATCTAACTACATACTTAACTATGTCTTTCTTTATCCGCCGCCACCAATAATGTTGCTTCAGGTCGCGATACATCTTAGTAGCACTTAGGTGAATGGAATATCGGGAACTGTGCACCTCCTATAGGATCCTCTTCCTCAAGCCATCGACATTAGGAACACATAGATGACCTTCTTAGCACTACCCTGTAGTACTGTCTCTCTGAGATCCGCTAAGTGCGGATCATCAAACTATCGAGCCTTGATCTACTCAAATAGTGAAGACTGGGCAATGACACATGCAAGAACTCGGCTGGGTTCCGAAATATCAAACCTCGCGAGTCTGTTAGCCAAGGAACGAATGTCCAAGGCTAGTGGCCTCTCCTCTGCTGAAATGAATGCCAAGCTACCCATACTCTCTGCCTTTCTGCTCAAGGCATCCGCGACCACATTCGTCTTGCCCGGATGATAAAGAATAGTGATGTCATAATCCTTCAGTAACTCAAGCCATTTGCGCTGCCTCAAATTAAGATCCCTTTGCTTGAACAAATGCTGCAAGCTGCGATGATTATTGTAAACCTCACAGGACACCTCATAAAGGTAATGCCTCTAGATCTTAAGAGCATGAACAATCCTGGCTAACTCTAGGTCATGCACAGGGTAATTCCTCTCATGAATCTTCAGCTGACGTGAAGCATATGCAATAACTTTCCCCTCCTGCATCAGTCCATAACCCAAACTAAAGCGTGAGGCATCACAATAAACTGTATACATCCCCAAACTGGAAGGCAACACTAGAACCGGTGCTATAGTCAAAGCTGTCTTGAGCTTATGAATGCTCGCCTCACAATCCTCGGACCAATGGAATGGAGCACCCTTCTGGGTCAATCTAGTCAATGGTGCTAAAATAGATGAAAAGCCCTCCACAAACCGGCGATAATAACCTGCTAATCCCAAGAAACCCTTGATCTCAGTCGCCAAAGTGGGACGAGGCCAACTCTGAACTGCCTCAATCTTCTTGGGATCCACCTTGATACCCTCGCCTGATACCACATGCCCCAAGAATGCCACGA
The DNA here is from genome assembly GCF_000715075.1 of Nicotiana tabacum. Lineage (NCBI taxonomy): Eukaryota > Viridiplantae > Streptophyta > Magnoliopsida > Solanales > Solanaceae > Nicotiana > Nicotiana tabacum. Next base: position 39,392,348 of record NC_134094.1, read on the forward strand.
ACTCTAACCAAGACTCACACTTGGATAGCTTGGCATATAGCTTCTATTCCCGCAAGGTCTGAAGCACTACTCTCAAATGTTGCTCGTGCTCCTCTATGCTACGTGAGTAATTCAAGATGTCATCAATGAAGACAATAACAAAGGAATCAAATCCATAAACGCCGCTGGGGCATTGGTCAAGTCGAAGTACATCACTAGAAACTCATAATGGCCATATCTAGTACGAAAGGCAGTCTTCAGAACATTTGAGTCCCGAATATTCAACCGATGGTACCCCAATCTCAAGTCAATCTTAGAAAACACCCTAGCACTCTGCAACTGGTCAAACAAATCATCAGTATGCGGCAACGGGTACTTGTTCTTAATGGTGACTTTGTTCAACTGGCGGTAATCAATGCACATCCGCATAGTCCCATCTTTCTTCTTCACAAATAATACTGGTGCACCCTAAGGCGATACACTCGGCCTGATGGACCCCTTTGCTAGCAACTCCTCAAGTTGTTCTTTTAACTCCTTCAATTCTTTCGGAGCCATATGGTATGGTGGGATAGATATAGGTTGAGTGCTTGGAGCCAAGTCAATATAGAAATCAATATCACGATCTGGTGGCATGCCTGGAAGGTCCGAAAGAAACACATCGGCGAACTCCAAAACTACTAGCACTGAATCAATCGTCGGAGACTCTGCGGTAGTATCCCGAATAAAGGATAGATAAGCCAAGCAACCCTTCTCGACCATATGTCGAGCCTTTAGAAACGAGATGACCCGACTAGATGTACTGACAGATGAACCCTTCCACTACAACCTCGGCAACTCTAGCATCGCTACGGTAACGGTCTTGGCATAGCAATCAAGGATGGAGTGATATGGGGATAGCTAGTCCATGCCCAGGATGACCTCAAAGTCGGTCATATCAAGCAACAGAAGATTCGCTCTAGTTTCATATCCATAAAATATAACCACAAAGGACCGATAAATATGATCCATAACAATAGAATCGCCTATCGAAGTGGACACATAAACAGGATTACCCAAGGGCTCACGAGGAATATCCATAAAATGAGCAAATAGGGATGACACATACGAATAGGTAGATCTTGGATCAAATAATACTGAAGCAGCCCTACGGTAGATAGAAATAATACCTGTGATCACGGCATATGAGGCCATTGTATCTGGTCTGGCCGGAAAAGCATAAAATCTGCCTGGAGCGCCACCTAGATGGCCTCCGCCTGCCTGACCTCCACCTCTGGGACGGCCTCTACCCACTTGCCCTCCGCCTCTGGGCGTCCGGATGACTGGTGCGGCTACTAGAGCTGAAATCATGGGCTGCTGGCCCTGCTGCACTGCCTTGCCCCAAAGACTCGAGCAAAATCTCTGCACATGACTAAGATCCCCGCACTCAAAACAACCTCTCAGTGCGATCGGGGCGATATGGCCTGAATACCCACCAGAAGAACCCTGAACAGCTGGTGGGCGATATGAACACTCTCGCATGGCACTAAAATAAGCACTAGAAGAACCCTGATGATCGGAGTACCCACTGGAAGGACCCTGAACAACTGCGGTTAGTAAGAACTCTCCGGCATAGTGCTGAAATAGGGTCGCGCTGGAGCACCCCGTGGAGGCGGCGGTGTTGGATATGGGAGCCTACTGGGCTGACCCCTCCTGAACTGACCTCTGCCCCCAATTGGGGCACATCTGAACTCCTCGGAGTAACGGACCCTCTTGTCCTGCTGCATCTGCTCCCTACCCCTCTGGCGATAACCCTCGATCCTCCGAGCAATATCCACTACTAGCTGGTAGGAAGTCCCCATCTCTACCTCTCAGGCCATACTAGCCTGAATACTTGAGTGCAACCTCGCAAAAAACCTCCGCACTCGCTTTGCCTCAGTAGGGAGTATCATGAGTGCATGGCGAGACAGCTCAGAGAACCTCGCCTCATAATCGGTCACAGACATCTGACCTTGCTGGAGCTACTTAAACTGGAATCGCAACTCTTCCAACTAAGAGGGTGGAATATACCTATCCAAGAATAGGCATGTGAACTGGCCTCAAGTCATGGGAGGAGAATTTGCTGGTCTACCAAGAAGATAAGACTGCCTCCACCTACGTGCTCGGCCCTCCAACTGAAAGGTAGTGAAATCCAAACCGTGAGACTCCAATATCCTCATGTTGTGCAGTATGTCCCTGCACCTATCAATAAATCCTGAGGATCCTCATGTCACTCACCCCCAAATACCAGAGGGTGAAGCCTAGTCCATCTGTCTAAAAGCTTCTGCGGCTCGCTGGCCGCAGCTAGTCTAGGCTCAGGTATAGCTGCTGCGACTAGCTGGGCTCTGCCCACGGGGAGGGGTCTGTGCTCCCCCTCCCGCCTGAGAGCTAGCAGGGTCCGCTAGAAATAAACCAGTCTGAGACATAGTGTCTATGAACCGCAGCATACGACCCATGACCTCCTGAAAGCCCGGTGCTGATATGAAATCTACCGGGGCTGGTTTCATTTGCGGGCATCTCGCCCTACTCCTTAATGATGGGATCCTGCACTGGATCCACTGGTGGTGCAACTGGGGTAGATCTAGGACGTCCTCATCCCCTACCTCGGGCCAGTGCCCTCGCCCGGCCTCTACCTTGGCCTCTAACAACGAGGGGAGCAACTCCTCCCGGGTTTGGAATGTCCACCGTACGCGTTCTCACCATCTGCGAAAAAATGAGAGAAAGGAACTTATTATACCGTCAACTGCACAATAGGAGATGAATAAAGAGTAGTTTTCTAACACCCTATAGTCTCTCGAAGATAAGAACAGACGTCTTCGCACCGATCCGCAAGACTCTATTAGGTCTGCCCATAACTTGTGAGACCTACATGAACCTAGCGCTCTGATACCATGTTGTCACGACCCAATTCTGGTTTAGGACGTGATGGCGCCCAGCACCGTTGCTAGGCAAGCCGACAGATGACAATATAGTGATTTCCATTTTTCTTTTTTTTTAAAAAAGTTTTTCAAACAGTTAACTTTCCTTAAACTTAAAGAATTTAACAAATAATGGAATTTAAAGTGAGCAAAACGAAAGCAGCTAAATAAAATCATAACCATAGAAATACAACCCAAAAATCATGAGTCTACTAGTGTGTGTGCCAAGACCCGGTGTCACAAGTATATGGGCTACTAGTAGAATATACAAAAGAATTCTAATCTACTGCCTGCAATGGAATAGACAGAACAAATAAACAAAGAAAGACTCCGGCTGCTGGCAGGACGGCTCGGAAGGGCAGCTCACCGAATAGTCTCGTAGCGGAGATCAAATATGCGCACTGAACTGGTAACCGGATGTACCTGCCTTAGATCCTGCACAGTCAAGTGCAGAAGTGTAGCGTGAGTACATAAACAACATGTACCCAGTAAGTATCCAGTCGAATCTCGAAGAAGTAGTGACGACGGGTCGACTTTGACACTTACTATGAGGCAACAATGATATATCAAATTTTATATTTAAGCATGGATTTCATGAACAATACTGAAAGCTCAAATATGAGGAAAATAGTAAATTCTTCTTTCGCAAATATTAAATCCCGAGTCTAGTTTCATCATTTAACAACTCGTATTTCAAGGCATTTTAAGCAATATAAATCATGAATAGCTCTAAAGTTTTTCATGCGCATATTATGACGAGGTTGTACGGCCAGATCCAACTTAATATTTAAACGGTGCACTGCCGAGGTTCGAACTACACGAACCATAGATGCATCTATCTGCTACCGAGGTGTTTGGCCCGCTCCACAAATAGAAAACATTTCAAATCACACACAAATTCTCATTTATAGTCAAGTGTTCCATTCGCAACTTTAAGTAAATGAATTTAACCTTTTACAATTATTTTATCAACTTCCAATATGACTTAAGCAATTAACTCAACAAGTAGAAGTGCAAATATTTCAAGTATAGCATGGTATGGGTCCTAGACTACCCGGACAATAGCAAAAATAGTAGCTACGTACGAATTCTCGTCACTTTATACATACATAGCCCCCACACGCAGGACCACATATTAGTTATAATTTACCTATGAGGTTAATTCCCTCTTACAAGGTTAGAAAAGAGACTTACCTCATCTAAAGGCCTACTTTCCGGTCCAAGATTTGTGCCCCACCCTCAATTTGGCGCCGAACGACTCGAAACTAGTCAAATGTTATATGAAATAATTAATACATGCTTAAAAGTTCATATCCTAACTATCAAAATGATTTCCCAAGCCTATTTGCAAAAATCCTAAAACTCACCCCCGGGCCCACGTGCCCGGATTCCGAAAATATTTGAAGAAAGTTCATACCCATAACCTTAGGAATTCAAATGTATGATTTTTACTAAATTCCATTACAATTTTTGTGGTTAAATCTCATTTTATCAAAAACCTAGGTTTTCACTTAAACCCATGATTTTTCACTTATTTACATGTTATTAGCTATCCTTAATCTATGTATTTAACTCAAGATTGGTAGAAATCACTTACATCCAAGTGCTAGGTGAAATCCCCTCCTTAAAAGCTCTCAAATCGCCCAAGAGTAAAAGAGAAATATTATATAAATTGCATGAGTCCGTATTAAATGAACCCTCACTGCCCAGCGATTTTCGCTCCTGCGGTGCCTTGGCCGCATCTGCGGTCTCGCACCTGCGGCAATGGCCTCGCAGGTGTGTTTTTCCTTCACCTGGCCTTACCCAGCATCTGCGGACAGAAGGGGCCGCTTCGACGAGCCTAGCTGCACCTGCGACCACGGCTCTCGCATCTGCGGTCACGCAGGTGCGCCTAATCTTCCGCATTTGCGGTTCCTAGGCTGCCCTCGATATTTTTCTCTGCGGCTCATGGCTCGCATCCACGAGCCCGCACCTGCGGCTGGCCAAGCGCATGTGCGATTATGACAGATCTGGGAGCTTCAGTTGTTGCTCTAAGCTCCCAACTTGGCTCGAGCCTCGTCCGATCGGCACCCGGGGCCCCGCCCGAACATACCAGCAAGTTTGAAATCATAAAACGGACTCGCTCGAACTCTCGGAATGCCCAAAACAATATTAAAACTAAGAATCGCACCCCAAAACTCATTGAATCAAACTTATAAACTTCAAGTTCTTCAATTTACTCCAAATGCGCCGAAATGTACTTGAACTACCCAGATTGACACCAAATTTTGCATGCAAGTCTTAAATAAATTTAGGGAACTATTCCCGATCTCGAAGTTCCGTTAGGACCTCGATATCACCCGATCCGAACATACGCCCAAGTCTAAAATCATCATACGAACCTATTGGAACCATCAAATCTCGATTCCGAGGTTGTTTACTCAAAATATTGACCGAAGTTAAACTTGTCCTTTTTAGCGAACCTTAAGGAACCAAGTGTTCCGATTTCAACCTGAACCCTTCCAAATTCCGAACCAACCATCTTCTCAAGTCATAAATTAATAAAAGCGCATACGGAAAGTCTTATTTTGGGAAACCGAGTTCTAGAAAATAAAATGACCGGTCGGGTCGTCACGCATACCTTCAATTTTTCAGTGAACAAATACTCCTTGACCAGCCATTCCCAATCACTCTTGTCTACCCCATTTGGCACATCTTTTAGAGTATATCATAATGGCTTAGATTTAATATTCTTGTGCATCGATCCTCTCCAATTTTCCATAACTTTCTCATATGTTTCAAGACATGATCTCGTTGATCATTTATGTCATCACTGTCAAATTTGTCCTACAATATTTCACGAGTATCATTAAATATGAAACTTATCTTATAGACTAGAAATATAAAAATTTAGCTGTGTGTATCAAAAGAGATGATAAAGCTTATAAAGGCTATACGAGCTCTAATTGATAGATAGGGTAGATTCTTAAAAGAAAAATGTGAATGACCATGAGTCTATATTTAGTTCTATTTAACAGGCAAAGGAAGTATGCTTATGCATAAATATACTTGGTGATTTGCTAAATGGACACCAGTGCCTCATCTGTCAAAATGTGTGATCAGATAGATGTAGAGTGATATAGCAAAGATTTATCCGAATGAAATTGAAAGCATAGGTAGAGGTCCTAGCTATGACTTATAGCCATTTTTAGCTATACAACTTGTAACAAACAGTTGCAGGCCGGAGAATAAATTGAGTAATGCAATGTTCGTGGAATATTCCAAGTAGACTTATGCAGCTAATCAGAAAACAACTCTTGAGTCAAAATAATTATTAGTATGAGTATAAGCAAATAGCAAAGAGATTGATGGCAACTTGTAGTATTTAGTAGTATCAAATCTATCGCCTTCGTTAATGACTACTAGTATTTTTTTTCTAAAATTCAAAGTCAAGCAAAAATGTCTCCTTCAATCTCTACTTGTTTATAGTAGGTCCTATCTGGTTTTCCTCCATTTTAAATACTAGGAAACCAGCTAACTACTGAGAATCTATTATTTTCGCAACTAAGAGCATATGTAGTTTTGTTTATAAAAGACAGACAACTTCGACATTTTTCCTAGTGTTCCATAATAACGACTAAATTTTCAATGTTTACTTACAGAATCCTAGTTCTTAACTCCTTTTGTCTCATTGAAAAATTCAGAAACAGAAACCTAGTATAAGACTGCCTTGTAGAAATCAGGAACATCAAAAATTACTAGAATTTGTCACAAGCTAAATCGATTAAATTGTTACTCCATTTCTTCCAATACGTGTCACTAATTCTGTTTTAGTTTTTTAACTTATTTATCTTTTGAATTAATATCTCTTATATAGTTAATGCACCAATTGTAAGCAGTAGTTCTTTTCATAAAGAAGAAGAGTTCCAACAAGTTCACTAGATTCATAAACTACAGACTAATACAGAAATCCAAAAAGTTAGCGATTTTTGTGTTGTACTTAACATTCAAGAACTACAGACTAGTATACAAGATCCACAGTTCACTTCCACAGTTCTTTGATGAAATAATAAAGCCTATATTAGTACCAAGTGCCTATCCATCTTGACTTTACAATTGCTATGGAATATGTTATGTGTCACGACCCGAAATTCCCACCTTCAGGACCGTGATGTCGCCTAATATTTCACTTACTAGGCAAGCCAACGTTAAAATAATCTTAACTATATTTTAAGCAAATTAAATTAAATAGAAGTCAATTACTGAAATAAAGTGCGGAATACTATAAATACCGAATTATCAAAATACATCCCCGAATCTGGTGTCACAAGTGCACGAGCTACTAGAATAATGCAAATAAAGGTCTGAATAAAATTCAAGTTGTTTGAAAGATAATACATAGCTGAGATAAGATAGAAGAGGACTTCAGAACTGCGAACGCTGTGCAGTTATACCTCAAGTCTCTTTTGAGTAGCTGAATCCGAGCACGTCTATGGTACGGTTCTGGGACCAACTCCAAATTCTGCACAAGAAGTGCAGAGTGTAGTATGAGTACAACCGACCGCATGCACAAGAAGGGTATGGCACGGCAACACCCTTCGTGCTTTTACACTCTTTCTCACCATGACAATGATAGTATAAATGATAAAAATAGCATGGCATCACCCTTCGCGCTTTTACACTCTTCCTTACCATGAAAATAATAATATAAATTCGAAAGAGTATTTAAATGCGGGGATGTATACTTATCAATCAATTCAATATCAAAATACCGACTTCACCTTCCAAAATATTCAACAATAATTAAATAAATAATAATTTCATAAATAATGATCAAATAATCAATAATAAACTTAAGCAGAAATATCTTAATTAAATAGGTAATTATTCCCGATAAACAAATTCCACTTGCATGCTTTGACTCAACCACAACGCATAAGTACTCGTCACCTCACATATACATTGTACCTGCACATTATATCACGTAGCAAATAGACAAATAAGTCCTACTCCCTCAAGTCAAGGTTAACCACGACACTTACCTCACTTTGCAACCAAATTCAAGATTCCAATATACCTTTGCCTCGCGAATTTGTGTCTGAAAGCTTCAAATCTAATCACAAACAATTCAACATACTCAACACGAATCGTAGGAACTAATTCCATACGAAATTACAAATTTTCTGGATTAAAATCCGAAATTTATTTTAACAATTGAAAGTGAGACCCACGTCTCGAATGCCAAAAAAATCATAAAATCCGAACACCCGTTCCGATACGAGTTCAACCATACAAAAATTATCGAATTCCGACATCGGATTGCTTTTCAAATCCTCAATTAAACTCTTTGAAGATTTTTACCATTTTCAACTCAATCTTTATCCATTTGAACTCAACAATCTTTCCACAAACCTTATTGGTACAAGCATGTATAACTAATACTCTCACATCCAAGAATCATCTTACTAATTACCTATTTCTAGTTGGATTTCGAAATTGAAGAATTGGGGAAAGAAATTCTTACCTCTTTGAAGCTCTAGCAACCCTTTGATGTGATTTCAAGGTTTGATTCAAGGTAGAGTAGTGAAATCCTTAGTCCTTCCTTTCCTCTCTTTAGAATCGCTCCCCCCTCTCTCTGAAACACTAGAAAATACCCAAAATATGAATCATAAACGAGTTAAATGAAATGGGGGTCGGGTTATAAAAACTCTCCAAATTTCTGGACCGAGCTACAGTCCAGGCTAGGCACGCTCTCTAGCGAGCTACAGACCAGGCTTTGCGAGCTCTGTAGCGAGCTAAATTCCAGGCTTCGCGAGGGATATAGCACGGTCTAGCACTCTACAGACCTGGCTTTGTGAGGGATATAGCATGGTCTAGCGCGCTAGAGACCTGTCTTCGCGAGGTCGAAATGATTCAACTCCCAAACGCACTGTTCAACCCAATAAGTTCGAAAATACTATACATTAGCCTACCTTGGCACCACGAAACCTTAAATTTCTTGGCGAAAGTTTATGGGACATTACATTCTCCCCCGCTTAGGATTATTCGTCCTCGAATGAGAATTAGAGTCCACCCCAAATACATAACATAACTTATCTCTTCTTTCACCCATTTCAATTTCCTAACTTTTTGCTAACTCCCAAAATTTCCAAAAATTTCGCGAGAGTTTCCTTTGTAACTGGGCCTATCCACCTGCCATAGAATCCCAGAAACCAATCCTAGCAATATATACATAATCCAATCAACGTAACACAACATGAAAACAATACTAACAGTGGCATCATAAGCAATATATTACTAGAAAAGAAACGCCATTAACATCAACTATTCGGGTGATATGTAACTCATAGCAGGTAAGCTCTCAACATCTTCATAGAATACATAAATGAATGTTTAAATTAAAGATGATATTTTTGGGTTATCACATTCTCCACCTCTAAAACAAACATTCGTCCTCAAACGGAATTAGAGAAGTATCTGAGCTGGTGAAAATATGTGGATATTTGCTCCGTATATCCGACTCGGACTCCCAGGTAGCTGCCTCAATCGGCTGACCACTCCATTGTACCCGAACTAAAGGATAACTCTTAGACATCAACTGACGGACCTGCCGAGCTGGAATATCTATCAGCTCCTCCTCATAAGTCAAATCTTTGTCCAATTGAACTGAGTTGAAGTCTAACAAATGGGATGGATTACCATGATATTTTCGGAGCAGAGATACATGGAATATTGGATGAACTGCTGATAAAATAGGTGGTAGTGCACGCTTGTAGGCTACTTCACCCACCCTTTCAAGAATTTCAATGGGTTCGATATACCTAGGGCTCAACTTGTCCTTCGTTCCGAATCTCATTACACCTTTCATAGGTGAAACTCGGAGCAATACTCTTTCTCCTGCCATGAATGCAACGTCACGAAACATATGGTCGGCCTAACTCTTTTTCCTAGATTGAGCTGTGCGAAGTCGATCCTGAATTATCTTGACCTTATCCAAGGCACCCTATACCAAATCGGTACCCAACAACAGAGCCTCTCCCGATTCAAATCAGCCAACTGGCGAGCGATATCACCTCCTGTATAATGCTTTATATGGAGCCATCCGAATGCTCAACTGGTAGGTGTTATTATAGGCAAACTCAGTGGCAAGAACGGATCCCAAGAACCTCCAAAGTCTATAACACAAGCGCAAAGCATATCATCCAATATTTGAATAGTGCATTCTGACTATCCATTTGTCTGTGGATGAAATGATGTACTCAACTCAACCCGCGTGCCTAACTCACGATGTACAGCCCTCCAGAAGTGCGTACCTCAATGAGAAATGATAGACACGGGCATACCGTGAAGGCAGACAATCTCACAAATGTAAATTTCAGCTAATCGCTCAAAAGAATAGGTAACTGCCACTCGAATAAAATGTACTGACTTGGTCAACCTGTTCACAATGACCCAAACTGCGTCGAATTTTCTCTGAGTCTGCGGGAGCCCAACAACAAAATCCATAGTGATACGCTCCCACTTCCACTCAAGAATTTCTAACTTCTGAAGTTAAGAACCAAGTCTCTGATACTTGTACTTAACTTGCTGACAATTCAGACACTGAGCTACATAAGCAATTATATCCTTCTTCATTCTCCTCGACCAATAATGTTGCCGCAAATCTTGATACATTTGGAATACTTGGCACCTGGATGAATAGAATACTTGGAACTGTGGGCCTCTTCCAGAATTAATTCATGAATCCCATCCACATTAGGCACACAAATACGACCCTGCATTCGCAGAACTCCATCTTCCCCCATAGCAACCTATTTGGCATCACCGTGTTGCACCATGTCCTTAAGGACAAGTAAGTGAGGATCATCATACTGCCGCTCTCTGATGCGCTCATATAAAGAAGACCGAGCAACTGTGCAAGCTAGAACCTGACCGGGTTCTGAAACATCTAACCTCACGAACTGATTAGCCAAAGTCTGAACACTTGTCGCTAACGGTCTCTCAACCACCGGAATATACACAAGACTGCCCATACTCACAGCCTTTCTATTCAAAGCATCGGCCACCACATTGGCCTTTCCGGGGTGATACAAAATAGTGATATCATAGTCCTTCAACAGCTCCAACCATCTTCTCTGCCTCAAATTGAGATCCTTTTGTTTGAACAGATATTGTAAGCTATGATGATCAGTAAATACCTCACACGAAACACCGTAAAGGTAATGCCTCCAAATCTTCAGCGCATGAACAATGGCTGCCAATTCTATGTCATGAACAGGATAATTCTTCTCGTGAACTTTCAATTGTCGCGATGCATATGCAATCAGCCTGCCATCTTGCATCGATAGTGCACCAAGCCCAATGTGAGATGCATCACAATACACCGTATAAGATCCTGAACCTATGGGTAATACCAACAGTGGCACCGTAGTCAAAGCAGTCTTGAGCTTTTGAAAGCTCAACTCACACTCATCTGACCATCCGAATGGAACACCTTTCTGGGTCAGTCTGGTCAATGGGCTTGCTATAGATGAAAACCCTTCCACAAACTGGCGATAATAACCTGCCAAACCCAGGAAACTCCGGATCTCTGTAACTGAAGTAGGTCTAGGCCAATTCTGAACAGCCTCAATCTTCTTAGGATCCACTTTTATGCCTTCTGCCGATAAAACATGCCCCAAAAAGGTAACTGAGTCTAACCAAAATTCACATTTTGAAAATTTGGCATATAACTGATCATTATTCAAAGTCTGAAGCACACTTTGAAGATGCTGCTCATGCTCCTCTCGACTGCTGGAGTAAATCAAGATATCATCAATGAATAAAACCACAAAAGAATCCAAATAGGGCTTGAACACCCGATTCATCAAATCCATAAATGTTGCTAGGGCATTTGTCAGCCCAAATGACATCACTAGGAATTCGTAATGCCCATACCGAGTTCGAAAAGCTGTCTTAAGGACATCAGATGCCCTAATCTTTAACTGATGGTAATCATACCTCAAGTCGATCTTTGAAAACACCCTGGCACCCTGAAGCTGGTCGAATAAGTAATCAATTCTTGGTAGTGGATACTTGTTCTTGATGGTAGCCTTGTTCAACTACCGATAATCTATACACATTCGCATTGAACCATCTTTCTTCTTTACAAATAACAGTGGTGCAACCCAGGGCGAGATACTAGGTCTAATAAATCCCTGATCAAGCAATCTTGTAACTGCTCCTTCAATTCTTTCAGTTCCGGCGGGGTCATACGGTATGGTGGAATAGAAATAGGCTGAGTGCCAAAAGCCAAATCAATATAGAAGTCTATATCTCTGTCGGGGTGGCATCCCCGACAAATATGCAGGAAATACTTATGCAAATTCACGAACAACTGGTACTGAGTCCATAGAAGGAACATCCGCACTGGAATCGCGAATATAAGCCAAATAGGCTAGACACCCTTTCTCGGCCATACGTCGAGCCTTCATATAAGAAATAACCCTACTGGTAGAATAATCTGGAGTTCCTTGCCACTCTAATCGAGGTAACCCCGGCATAACTAGGGTCACAGTCTTGGCATGACAATCCAATATAACACGATAAGGTGACAGGCAATCTATACCCAAGATGACATCAAAATCTATCATATCAAAAAGTAGAAGATTCACACTAGTCTCAAGACTCCCAAAAGTAACCACACACGAACGATAGACATGATCTACCACGATATAATCTCCCACCGTAGTGGAAACACACACAGGAGCACCTAGAGAATCACGAGGCATCACTAGATATGAAGCAAAATAAGAGAAAACATAGGAATAAGTAGATCCTGGATCAAATAGAACTAAAGAATCTCTATGGAAAACTGGAACAATACTTGTAATCATGACATCGGATGATTCGGCCTCAGGCCTAGCTGGAAAAGCATAAAATTAGGGCTGGGCCCTACCACTCTGAACTGTGTCCCTGAGACGGCCTCTAAATGGTTGTCCTCCACCTCTAGCTGCCTTACCCCCAATCACTAGCTGGCTGAGCAGGCGGTGAAGCAACCGGTGCTGGAATCATAGCACGAGAACCCTGCTACTGCATGCTACCCTGAGACTTAGGACAGAATCTAGCATTGTGCCTCAGATCACCACAAGTATAACAGGACCTCGGCTGCTGTGACTGCTAACCCTGAAATTGTCCCTGTCGACCTGAGTAACAACCTTGAAAACCCTGGATCGGAGGTGCACTAATAGGAGCTGGTGGTGCACTGTAGGATGCCTGGAGCACTGAATGAAACGGCCTGGGAGGATGACCCCTACCAAAATTACCCCTGCCTCCATACGAGGCACCACTGAACCCATCGAACTAACGAGGCCTCTTATCAGACCCCTGCCCTCTTTCCTGTGCAAAAACCATCTCGATCCTCCTAGCAACATTAGTAGTCGCCTGAAAGGAAATCTCACTTCCGGTCTCATTGGCCATCTGAAGCCAGATAGGGTGAGTGAGTCCATCAATAAACCTTCTCACTCTCTCTCCCTCAGTAGCTAGTAAAAGGAGAGCATGACGGGCTAAATCCACAAAACAGGTCTCGTACTGAGTAACAGTCATACTGCCCTGTTGTAGATGCTCAAATTGCCTGAGAAAATTCTCTCTCAATGTGATAGGGAGGAACTTCTCTAGAAATAGGCGTGAGAACTGCTCCCAAGTCAATGCATGAATCCAACTGGTCTGGTCAGCGTATAATCTCTCCACCATCTCTTGGTGAAACCCGTCATCTAAAATACAACAAAATCGACCCCATTGGTCTCAACTATAACCATATTCCACAATACTTCATGGCAGCGGTCAAGATAATCCTGTGGGTCCTCAGAAGGTGTACCACTGAAGTGAACTGGAAAGAGTTTAGTAAACTTATCCAGTCTTAATAAGGCCTCAGAAGACATAGCAGGCCTGTCACCAGCCTGTGCCACAACAACTGGTTGAACTACCCCAACTGGTGGGGTGCTCGAGCCTGATACTGGGGAGCCATCTGCTCCCTAGCGGGAGTATAGGGAGTTTGTGCCACTGGCTGGTGCCACTGGAAACGTACCATTCTAGGCCACTCTCTCCATAAGACTCACCAAATGGACTAGAGCGTCCTGAAGCACTGGAGTACCAATGAATCCTTTCGGGACCTGAACTGGTCCAACTGGTACAGTCTGAACTAGAACCTCCACCTGAGGTTCTACAACAGGTGTTGCTTCTCGAGCTCTAGACTGAGCTCTACCTCTGCCTCGGCCTCTAGCATGACCTCAACCTCTACCCCTGGTCATAGTTGCCACCGAGGGCTCTGGTCCTTATCCATCGGTAGATGTATTACGTGTTCTCACCATCTACGATAGAATAAGAATAGAATGGTTCAATCATCGATGATAGAATAAAATCGCACGACAGCATAAGAAAGAAGTGAATTGTTCCTAAATTTCATAGCCTCTGAAAGATAAGTACAAATGTCTTCGTACCGATCCTTCAGACTCTACTAAGCTTGCTCATGACTCATGAGACTTAAGTAACCTAGTGCTCTGATACCAACTTGTCACGACCCGAAATTCCTACCTTCAGGACCGTGACGATGCCTAACATTTCACTTGCTAGGCAACCCAACGTTAAAATAATCTTAACTATGTTTTAAGAAAATTAAATTAAATAGAAGTCAATTACTGAAATAAAGTGCGAAAGACCATAAATACCGAATTATCAAAATATATCCCCGAATCTGGTGTCACAAGTGCACGAGCTACTAGAATAATGCAAATAAAGGTCTGAATAAAATTCAAGCTATTTGAAAGATAATGCATAGCTGAGATAAGATAGAAGGGGACTTCAGAATTGCGAACGATGTGCAGTTATACATCAAGTCTACTCTGAGTAGTTGAATCCTAGCACGTCTATGGTACGCTACTAGAACCAACTACAAAATCTGTACAAGACATGCATAGTGTAGTATGAGTACAACCGACCCCATCTACTCCGTAAGTGTCGAGCCAAACCTCGACGAAGTAGTGACGAGGTTATGACAAGACAAGTACGTAAACAACCTGTACAAGTATATACAAATACGAAGCAACAATAAAACAATAAATAATACTTTATAAATTTGGGAGGGAATTGATGATATAAAAATGGCACGGCACCACCCTTCGTGCTTTTACTCTCATCTGATAAATAAATAATAATAATTGCCATGGCATCACCCTTTGTGCTTTAACTCTCTTTTGGCACGGCATCACCCTTTGTGCTTTTTCACTCTCTGAAAATGACACGGCATCACCCTTCGTGCTTTTACACTCAAAAGTGGCACGGCAATACCCTTCGTGCTTTTACACTCTTTCTCACGATGGCAATTATAGTATAAATGATAAAAAGGGCGTGGCATCACCCTACGCGCTTTTACACTCTTCCTTACCATGAAAATAATAATATAAATTCGGAAGAGTATTTAAATGAGGGGATATACACTTATCAATCAATTCAATACGACAATACCGACTTCACCTTCCAAAATATTCAACAATAATTAAATGAATAATAATTTCATGAATAATGATCAAATAATCAATAATAAACTTAAGCAGGAATATCTTAATTAAATAGGTAATTATTCTCGATAAACAAATTCCACCCGTATGCTTTGACTCAACCACAACGTATAAATACTCATCACCTCACATATACGTTGTACCTGCACATTATATCACGTAGCAAATAGATAAATAAGTCCTACTCCTTCAAGTCAAGGTTAACCACGACACTTACCTCGTTTTACAACCAAGTTCAAGATTCCAATAAGCCTTTGCCTCTCAATTTTGTGTCTGAAAACTTTAAATCTAATCACAAATAATTCAACATACTCAACACGAATTGTAGGAACTAATTCCATATAAAATTATAAATATTTCAGAATAAAATCTGAAATTTAATTTAAAAATCGACAGTGGGACCCACATCTCGAATCGCAAAAAACTCACGACCCGTTCCGATAAGAGTTCGACCGTACAAAAATTATCGAATTCCGACATCGGATTGCCTTTCAAATCCTCAATTAAAGTCTTTGAAGATTTGTACCATTTTTAACTCAATCTTTATCCATTTGAACTCAACAATCTTCCCAAAAACCTTATTGGTACAAGCATGTATAACTAATACCCTCAAATCCAAGAATCATCTTACTAATTACCTATTTCTAGTTGGATTTCAAAATTGAAGTATAGGGGAAAGAAATTCTTACCTCTTTAAAGCTCTAGCAACCCTTTGATGCGATTTCAAGGTTTGATTCAAGGTAGAGTAGTGAAATTCTTAGTCCTTCCTTTGCACTCTTTGGAATCTCTCTCCCCTCTCTCTAAAATACCAAAAAATACCCACATATGAACCCTAAACGAGTTAAATAAAATGGGAGTCGAGTTATAAAAACTCTCAAAATTTTCGGACTGGGCTACAGACCAGGCTAGGTTCGCTCTGTAGCAAGCAACAGAGCACGCTCTGTAGCGAGCTACAGACCAGGCTTCGCGAGCTCTGTAGCAATCTACATACCAGGCTTCGCGAGGGATATAGCATGGTCTAGCACGCTATAGACCTGGCTTCGCGAGGGATACAACATGATCTAGTGCGCTATAGACCTAGCTTCGCGAGGTCGAAATGATTCAACTCCCCAACGCACTTTTCAACCCAATAAGTCCGCAAATATAATACATTAGCCTACCTTGGCACCACGAAACCTTAAATTTCTTGGAAAATATTTACGGGGCATTACAGTATGCAATTAACCAACCATTGAATGCAATAATGTAAGCTCACATGTAATTTCTTTTATTTGTGAAAGAAGAAATGGAGAAGACAAATCAAGAAAGTAATGCTTTAAATTTTTACATTAATAGCTTCCCACATGTGTTTTAGCTTATATTCTTTGATGTCTTCCCATGAGTGTATACGCAATGGGAACTTATTACGATCACGAACAAATATACCTAAGTGTCTCGTAAATGAAGCATGATGTTGCCCAGCAACCCCATTGTGGTAGAAAGTGACGCGCAACGTTTCTCCAACTTTGAGTCCTGCAACTTTTTTTTACACCTATTCGTTCCTCTCACTTTTTTTACGTTTTTATACTCACATGGCCCTACAAAGTCCAATTTAAGTCAAATATAAAAATAATTCTTGTACAATAACAACAGCAAGAACAAAATCTTATAGCTTGAGATAATAAAATACTTATTGCACTTCTCTAAGTGTCCTGCATCTCTTCTTCTGCATGAGGAAGGGGAACATCATCTTCTAATATTTGATCAAATCCAGGAGGTGCAACATTTTCTCTCCAACTTTGAGTCTTGCAATATTTTTACACCTATTTGTTCTTCTCACTTTTTTTACCTTCTCAGATTCGCATAGCCCTGCAAATTTGAATTTAAGTCAAATATAAAAATAGTTCTTGTACAATAACAATAAAAAAATCTTATAGCTAGAGATAATAAAATACTTATTTCACTTCTCTAAGTGCCCTTCATCTCTTCTTCTTCACGAGGAAAGAGAGTATCACCTTCCAACATTTGATCAAAATCAGGAGGCGCAACATTTTCTCCAACTTTGAGTCCTGCAACATTTTTACACCTATTCATTTCTCTCACTTTTTTTACCTTTTCAGATTCACCTAGCCCTGCAAATTTCAATTTAAGTCAAATACAAAACTAGTTTTTGTACAATAACAACAAAACAATCTTATAGCTTGAGATAATAAAATACTTATTTCACTTCTCTGAGTGCCCTTCATCTCTTCTTCTTCTTCATGAGGAAAGGGAGTATAACTTTTCAATATTTGATCGAAACCAGGAGGTTCAAGACTATCATTATGAGTTAGCTTATTCAGATCATAATTTAATACATTAAAAGCTTTATTTTTGCCAATCAAACCTCGTTGTTTAGCATTTACTCTTATAGAACCCAATGCTCTGAAGTGTTTCCCTCGTCACCTTGCTAAGGTACCAGATGGAACATACACATGCTTAATAGTCTTCGAACTTGATTCCATTTTAGACTTCTGATATTTTAATGGATTCATGTCAACCTAGCACAAAAGAATTGAGTAACAGATGTCTATCATGTCCGTTTTATCGTATATGAACATATGAAGGTCTTTGAAAGAAGCTAGGAAGTTAGATGGCCATTGACAACAGTAATAAAGAAAATTTATAGAAACATGACACAAAGAAACCTAGAGATAAACAAATATTTAGCAAGTCAGATTCATCATATAAGAGCATATAATCAGTTAAGAGAAAATTCACTGGTATAGTCTTAGAAACCTTTTCTAAATTTGTAAATCAAATAGAATCCAGGAAGAAACATCCCTTATCACAAGTGAGTTCTCTAATTAAATAAAGGAGTTGATAAATATCCAAACCTTCATGAGTTCTTTTCCTTTTCAGTTGTGAAGAATTATCTAACTCCTCTAAATCATCAATATTTTCTTGCAGAACCTCAAAAGTATCACTAGGTTGAACCTTTCGTACAACATAACAACCTTTATTGGAAAGATCGTCAACGTAAAAAACTTGTGATGCTTGGTTGGTTAGTACAAAAGTCTCGGTTGTTTTCAGAAATCGGTGGCGGTTAACACTTACGAAGCCATATTCATCTATTTTAACTCCCCTTTCTTGGTCATACACATCAAACCACGTACATCGAAATAAAACAATTCTTCGTCGACCAATAAATTGTAATTCTAAAATATCTGTTAGTTCTCCATAGTAATTAACGTTCTTATTCTCTTTATCTGTCTCTCCAACTACAACCACCCCGTAGTTCTGAGTTCTCAAACCTTTATCATAATCTTGCACGTGAAACTTGTATCCATTAATGAGGTAGCCACGATGACTTGTCACATATGTCGTGGGACCACGTGACAATGAGAGAAAATCTGACATTTTCTTACTATTATTGCTTTTGTGTAATTCTGCAACCTATCAAGATCAAGCACATAGTTTAACAAATAATATTTACATACTTGGTTTGAAAAATATTAATGTTAAGGAGTACTCACCTTTTCTTTTAACCAATTAATGAATTGCCTATCAGATATTTCTTGAGAGGTATCAAGTGGAGTTAGTGAAAACTCTCTACAAATAATTAAAGCATCACAACATGTCATTTTAATAAATAAAAAATAGAGAAGTATATAAAAGTAAATTATTAAAACAAGTCATTACTTACTCGAAAAATGGTTGAATTTCATCCGTAATTCTTTAAAATATAAAAATGTGCTTGCTCCACTTCATTTGAATCAAGTTTGTGTGGTTTGCCACCTCTTAAAGCTCTTCCGGGTTGACAAAACATTGTTAAACCTCTATCAGATTCTATAATACCACCATCATAATTTCGTTCAAGGCAATTAAACTTTTTTTCCATTGTATATATATACCTTGAACATAAGGTCATACATTCAGTTGCTAAATATCCCGCTGCAATAGAACCTTCTGCGGAAGCCCTATTATGAATAAATGGCTTCATAAAGTATATATATCGCTCCATTAGATACATGTCATGACCCAAACTCTCTCTGTATAACGTCGTGACGGCACCTAGTCTCTACCACTAGGTAATCCTAACAAATTACAGAAAATAACAAAACGAAAGTAAAACTTAAAAACTTACAGCAGTGGATAACTGAATAATTAGTAACAATGCCGCTCGGCATGTACAATAACTAATACTCTATAAATATACAGTCTTCCCAAAACCAGGAACATTGTAAGTCACAAGCTACAGAAGGAAAATAGCATCTCTATACACCAGAGTCTAATAAATGGAATACAAGAAGTGTTTGACATAGGGGAGGATAGAGGGGGACTCTTAGGTCTGCGAACGCGAGCAGATGTACCTGGAAGTCTCCGGAACAACAGCACTCTTAGCTAATAGTGGGGCTGATAAGTAGTACCTGGATTTGCACAGAAAAACATGTGCATAAGAGTAGCATGAGTACACCACAATGGTACCCAGTAAGTGTCAAGCCTAACCTCGGTCGAGTAGTGACGAGGTCAGGTCAGGCCCACTGGTAAATAATAAATAAGGCAGGAGAATATATAGTATAATAAGAGACTAAAATTTAACAAAAGGAAACGCAGCAAGGCAACAATACAACACACATGAGTAAGTAGCAGGGGATCTACCGAGATACCGTCTTGTAGTCCCAAAATACATATACAGGGACAACTCCCAATATACCGCCTCGTAGTCTCAAAAGTAAATATACAGGTAGAACTCCCGCGGTACCGCCTCATAGTCTCAAAAGTAAATATGAAGGGAGAACTCTCCAGGTACCGCCTCGTAGTCTCCAAAGTAAATGTGCATGGAGAACTCCCGAGGAAACCGCCTCATAGTCTCAAAAGTAAATGTGCTGGGAGAACTCCCGAGAAACCACCTCGTAGTCTCAAAAGTAAACACACAACTCAAATCGATAAATACAACCGTTAACAGCAAGATTTCTACAGTTATATTGATAAAGAACAAGGAAAAGCAGGAAATCAATTAGGCATGCTTCACATAGTTTAATTAGGTGTGTTTCGGGGGCTCTCTGACAGGTGGTTAGGCCTAAATACAAAGGAAACTCTGGCGAAATTTTTAGAAAATTAGGAAGTTAGGCAAATTTGGGAATGATGGTATGTGGTACAAATGAAACTGTGTTAAGCAAACCTTTATCCTCATTCGAGGACGAATGATCTTAAGTGGGGGAGGATGTAAGGACCCACAAAAATTTAGAACAAAAACTCAGGGTTTCGTGGTGCCAAGTTAGATTCCTGCGTTATTATAGGCAAGGTAAGATCATAAGCAATATCCCCAACACGTCGCAATACCTCAAATGGGCTGATAAACCTTGGGCTCAGCTTGCCCTTCTTTCCGAACCTCATAACACCCTTCATAGGTGACACCCTTAGCAAGACCCGTTCCCCAACCATGAATGCAACATCGCTAACCTTCCTATCCGCATAACTCTTTTGTCTGGACTGGGCTGTGCGAAGTCGATCCTGAATAAACTTAACCTTTTCCAAAGCATCCTGAACCAAGTTTGTACCCAATAATCTAGCCTCTCCCAGCTCGAACCAACACACTGGAGACAGACACAGCCTACCATACAGCGCCTCATATGGTGCCATTTGAATGCTTGACTGATAACTATTGTTGTAGGCAAACTCCGCAAGTGGCAAGAACTGATCTGTAAGGACCCGCAAAAATTTAAAACAAAAACTCGGGGTTTTGTTGTGCCAAGTTAGATTCCTGCATTATTATAGGCAAGGTAAGCTCATAAGCAATATCCCCAACACGTCGCAACACATCAAATGGGCCGATAAATCTTGGGCTCAACAGTTCGGACTTTTTGGATTGAACAGTACCCTACAAACTTAGAGAAAATATTTCGCAGAAGGACGCATTTCTGTGGCACATTATGCGGCTGCATAATCACTCTGTGGACCGCATAATGGCAGCAGAGTGAAGCAGTACGTTGGCCAATTTGAGGTCAGCTTTGCGGTCGATTATGCGACCGTATAACCACTATGCGGACCGCATGTCGATCGCATAATCCCTCTTGGGTTTTTGCGGAGAGAGTTCTGCGGTGCATAATGCGACCGCAAAATGAGTATGCGGACCGCATACTGGTCGCATACTTGAGCCGATTCTTCAGGCCCCTGAGGGCCATTTCTGCGGTCACTTTGCGGACCGCATAACCATTATGCGGTTGCATATGCGACCGCAGACCTGTGTCGGGGCACCCATTTTCTTAATTTAAAACCCGACCCCCATTTCGTTAAAACACCCCCTTTAGTCTATTTTGAGCTCATTGTTTTGATACTATAGAGTGAGGGAGGGATCCTTAGAGTGAGAAAGTAATCCTCATCAATTATTCTTCAATTCTTGCTAGAAACTTTGAAGATTATCAAGGAAAGCAATCTAGGCCTCCATCCTAGAGGTAAGAATCTATACCCTAGCCCTAAATTTTTGAAACTTATACTGAAAATGAGTAATTAATAAGATGATCCATGGGTATAAGGGTTGTTTATCTTGCATGCATGTGTGGTAAAAAAACTATGGAAAAGGGAACTAGAACCATGAATGTTTTCCTTATTTTGGGTTCAATTTGTATATTGCTAAAATAGATTGAGGTTGCTAAGGGTTCCGAATAATTGTAGAGTCTAAAGAAGCGCAATTGAAGTATGTATGGCTAACTCTTTTATTCCTATAATCGAACTCCTGGTGTCCGAATATTTGGTGTAAGTTCCGACTTGATCATACTGGAATTGTTTGCCTTAGTGTGTTGGGTTGGAAGATTCATGTTCCCTAATTATTTTAGATGTTTACCATGTCATCATGCTATTTGAGAATGTAACTATGATTTTCCAAGCTCCTTCCCTTATGTGTGAAATGCCTTATGTGATGGTACTTATCGACATGAATAATGACGTTACTTGAACGAATAAAAAGGGAAAGACTTGAATTGTAAAATGTGCCAAAGTGCCACGAACTATTTAATAAATGAGGTTGTTTGTGCCATGTAATGAAAGATGGGAAAGAGATGTGAATACTTGAAAGAGGTTATGTCTCAAGTGATATGGCTTAGCCGATCGGGCCGAGATCGGACGCCATGTTGTACACATGGTGGCATTTGTATAGAAATTATTGAATTACATTGTGGATATGGATATGTGTCATTTGAGATGGCTTACCCGGTCGGGCCGAGACCGGACTCCGTGTAAAAACATGGTGGCATTGTGAGTTGTGGCTTGGCACTAAAGATTATTAATCTAAAAAAGATGGAAAGATTGAATTGGAAACTATGTGATTCTTACTTGGTGTTTTCTTTGTATTTCTATGAAGTACTTATTGATTATTATGACTGCCTTCTCTTTGTTTCACTGTTCATTCTACTAAGATTAGTGTTTGCCTTACATAATAGTACTATTCGACAGTACTAACGTCCCTTTTGCTGGGGGCGCTACATCTTTGAATGGATGTAGGTGGTTCCATCGCAGATAGTGGTGCTCTCTTTCTCTCGTCATAGCAATTTTGGTGAGCCCCATTTCTTCTCGGGGTCATGTAGTCCTTCTTTTGTATAAGTTTTTACATTTTGAGGTATAGCCGGGGCCTTATTGCCGGCATTGTCATGTTGCTCTTTTGTATCCTTAGAGGCTCCGTACATGTTTTTGTGGGTCACGTATGTATGTTGGGGCGGTCGTTGGATCGAGTTGTATTTTGGAAACTTAACTATGGCATAATGCATATAATTAAAAATGAACTAGCAACGTTTATATATTTATATAACTGATCTCTCCCCTGTTTTACAAATGGTGACGCATTCCCTTTTTGGATCAAGAATGAGTCGGGTAGGAAAGGTTTACTAGGCTTGATCGATCGGGTTCACTCGGTTGAGCACCGGTCGCGCTCCCCGAGGTTGGGGCATGAAAATATTGGTATCAGAGCCTAAGGTTTTAAAGTGTCCTAGGATGTCTCGGAGCCGTGTCTAGTAGAGCCCTTCTTATCGATGTGTTGTCGACCACATCTATATTTAGGGGGCTACTTGGACATTTAAGAATGATACCCTTCATTGTTGTTCTATATCATGCGATAGAGCGGAACGTGAGGTTGTTTTCCCCTAACTCGTGCATTGTTCTAAACTTTCAGTAAATGGCACCTAAGAAGAGAGCGAGAATTGGCCAAGAAGCCAATGCCACACCAGGAGTGGTTGTTGATCCCTTACTTGATAATGGGGGTGAGGATAATCCCCACTATCACACTGCCTGATTCGTATACTCCAGAACAGACTACCCCAGTTCCTACACCCGCGGAGGGTGCCACAATCCCTCCTGCCGATATACTTGTTCCACCTCCAGCCCCAGCTCTTAGTCTCGGTATTTCTGATGGGGATCTTAGGGGAGCTATTCAGATGCTGACTCAGTTAGTAGCTTCTAAGGACCAGAGGTCAAATGTTGCACCCACCTTATTTAGCTCGCAAGAGGATTCTTCTAGTTCCAGGGTAAACAGGTTCCTTCAGTTAGACCCTCCAGTGTTCACAGGTACTGATCCCGGGGGAGACCCTCAGGATTTCATTGATGAGATGCATAAGACTCTCCGAGTTATGCATGCTACTGAAGTAGAGGGAGTAGAGTTGGCCTCTTATCGTCTGAAAGGGGTCGAAAGTTAAAGCTCGGGATGGAACGGGAAAGTAGTAGTAGGGCCCGATCAGCGGGCAACCTTGGGGATTCATCCGAAGGTGGGAGATCAGCTTTTCGGGGAGGATCATCAGGGCCATCCCAGTCTTATGCTCAGTCTTCAGCTAGTGCCCCGCCATCAAGGCACGGTTAGCAGCAGGGGAGTCTCTTTAGGCCCGGTCAGGGCAGCAGGGGGTCCCACCATCAGGGCCGATCAGGAGGGAGATTCCAGCAGCAGTAGAGGGTCCCATGCCCTAAGTGTGGGAGGATACATTTGGGAGTCTGCTACCTGGACATGCCAGTATGTTATGGATGTGGAATGAGAGGCCATATTCAGAGGGAGTGTCGTGCATCCCGTCAGGGTGCAGGTAGGGGCACAGCTCAGTCATCCAGTCCTACAGCCGCTACATCTTCAGCACCCCCTCCAGCTCGAGGCTCTCCAGCACCCACGGGGCGTGGTGCAGCTAGGAGTGGTGCACATTGTTCGGGAGGACCCAACCGATTATATGCTATGAGTGGTCGACAAAGTCCATAGGCTTCCCCAGATGTCGTCATAGGTATATTGACTGTTCAATATCATGATGTGTATGCCCTTATTGATCCCAGATCTTCTTTGTCCTATGTTACTCCTTATGTTGCTACGAGCTTCGGGATAGAACCGGGACAGCTTCATGAGCTGTTCTCTGTATCTACTCCGGTTGGCGAGTCTATTATGGCCGCACGGGATTATAGGGGTTGTGTTGTCATGGTGCGTGGTCGGGATACCATGGCCGATCTTATTGAACTAGGAATGATTGATTTTGACGTAATAATGGGAATGGATAGGATTTATTCATGTTTTGCCAAACTCGATTGCCGAGCCAGAATCATGAGGCTTGAGTTTCCTAACGAGCCAGTTGTTGAATGGGAGGGGAATAATGTCATGCCAAAAGGTAGGTTTATTTCTTACCTTAAGGCTACAAAGATGCTCAGGAAGGGGTATATTTACCATTTGGTTCGAGTTATGGACACCACTGCTGAGGTGCCTACCCTTGAATCTGTACCAATTGTGAATGAATTCCCCGATGTATTTTCGGATGAGCTCCCTGGAATTCCTCCAGACAGGGAGATTGATTTTGGGATTGATGTGATGATGGGCACGCAGCCTATATCCATTCCACCTTATAGAATGGCGCCGACAGAATTAAAAGAGCTAAAGGAATAACTAAAGGATTTGCTAGAGAAAGGTTTCGTCCGACCGAGTGTGTCGCCTTAGGGCGCACCAGTTCTCTTTGTCAGGAAGAAATATGGATTGTTGCGGATGTGTATTGATTACCGGAAACTTAACAAAGTCACAATCAAAAACAAATACCCATTTCCTAGAATAGATGATTTGTTTGATCAATTACAAGGTGCTATGTTCTTCTCCAAAATTGATTTGCGGTCCGGGTACCATCAATTGAAGGTAAGGGAGTAGGATATTCCGAAAATAGCTTTCAGAACTCGGTATGGGCACTTTAAATTTTTGGTAATGTCTTTTGGGCTAACAAATGCCCCGGCAGCTTTCATGGACCTTATGAATCGAGTCATCAAGCTGTTCCTTGACTCTTTTTTGATAGTATTCATTGACGACATCCCTGTGTATTCACGAAGTCGAGAGGATCACGCCGATCACCTCAGGGCAGTTCTTCAAACTCTTCATCAACACCAATGGTATGCAAAGTTCTCGGAATGTGAATTTTGGCTTGAATTTGTTACATTCCTGGGTCATGTCGTCTCCGGAGAAGGAATTAAGGTTGATCCACAAAAGATTGCAGTGGTGAAAGATTGGCCTAGACCTACTACTCCAATAGATATTCACAGTTTTTTGGGTTTGGCCGGGTATTATAGGAGGTTCGTGGAGGGGTTCTCCACTCTTGCCTCCCCATTGACTAAATTTACGCAGAAGACGGTTAAGTTCCAGTGGTCCGATGCTTGTGAAAGGAGCTTCCAGGAATTGAAATTAAGATTGACTTCAGGGCCGGTACTGACCCTGCCAGAGGGTACCGAGGGGTTTTTGGTGTATTGCGATGCTTCAAGGATCGGTCTTGGGTGTGTATTAATGCAACATGGTAAGGTTATAGCATATGCTTCAAGGCAACTTAAGAATCATGAAAAGAATTATCCAACTCATGACTTAGAGCTTGCGGCGGTGGTTTTTGCATTAAAACTTCGGCGTCATTATTTGTATGGAGTCCATGTAGATGAATTCACATACCACCAAAGTCTTCAGTACATTTTTAAGCAAAAGGAATTGAACTTAAGGCAGAGAAGGTGGCTTGAATTGCTCAAATATTATGACATCAATATTTTGTATCATCCGGGGAAAGCTAATGTGGTGGCGGATGCTCTTAGTCGGAAGTCTATGGGTAGTTTGGCTCACTTGGAGGCATGTCAAAGGCCCTTGGCCCGGGAGGTTCACCAGTTGGCCAGTTTGGGAATTCGTCTTGCGGACTCTAATGAAGGGGGAGTGATTGTACAGAATAGGGCGGAATCATCGCTTGTGACGGAAGTCAAGGAGAAGTAATACAATGATCCAGTGTTGGTGCAGCTGAAGTAGGGGATTCATAAACACAAGACTATGGCCTTTTCTCTTGGCGTGGATGACGATACATTACGGTACCAAGGGCGACTATGTGTTCCAAACGTAGATGGTCTTCGGGAAAGAATCATGGAAGAAGCTCATACTTCTAGATATTACGTGCACCCAGGTTCTACAAAAATGTATCATGACCTCAAGGAAGTTTACTGGTGGAATAACATGAAGAGGGGTGTGGTGGACTTTGTGGAAAAATGTTCAAACTGTCAACAAGTGAAGGCCAAGCATCAAAGGCACGGTGGGTTAGCGTAGAGTATAGAAATTCCAATGTGGAAATGGGAAATGATCAACATGGATTTTGTGGTAGGGTTACCGTGCACTCCGCGTAAGTTTGACTCAATTTGGGTGGTTGCGGACCGACTCACGCAATCAGCACACTTTTTACCAGTTAAATCTGCCGACACTGCGGAACAATATGCTCAGTTGTATATCAAGGAAATAGTCAGGCTTCATGTCACTCCAGTTTCCATCATTTCCCATCGAGGAGCCCAATTCACACCTAATTTCTGGAAGAAGTTTCAGCAAGGTTTGGGTATGCAGGTAAATCTTAACACGACTTTCCATCCACAGACTAACGGGCAAGCAGAGCGGACTATTAAGACGCTTGAGGACATGTTGCGTACGTGTGTGCTTGACTTCAAGGGTAGCTGGGATGATCAATTGCCGCTCATAGAATTTGCTTATAACAACAGCTTCCATGCCAGTATTCAGATGGCGCCGTTTGAGGCCTTGTATGATAGGAGATGTAGATCGCTGATTGGGTGGTTCGAGGTTGGAGAAGCTGAACTAATAGGACCAAACCTTGTGCATCAGGCTATGGAAAAGATTAAGATCATAAAAGAGCAGTTGAAAACTGCTCAGAGTCGTCAAAAATCCTACTCGGATGTTCGTCGCAGAGACTTCCAGTTCAAAGAAGATGATTGGGTGTTCTTGAAGATATCTCCCATTAAGGGAATCATGCGGTTTGGTAAGAAAGGGAAATTAAGTCCGAGGTATGTCGGGCCATATAGAATTACTAAAAGGATAGGTCAGGTGGCGTACAAGCTTAATCTACCACCTGAGATGTCATTAGTGCACCCGGTATTCCATGTGTCCATGTTGAAGAAGGTAGTTGGAGATCCATCCGCTATCGTGCCGGTTGAGACTATCGAGATTAGTGAAGAACTGTCATATGAAGAGATTACGGTTGCTGTTCTTGATAGACAGGTCCGAAAGTTGAGGAACAAAGAAATTGCATCCGTAAAAGTATTATGGCGAAACCAGCAAGTCGAAGAAGCTACTTGGGAAGCCGAGAATGAAATGAAAAAGAAGTACCCTCATTTATTTGAATAGCCATGTAATAGCTCTATAAAGTTGTCCCCCCCCCCCCTAAAAAAAATCTGTATCACTTATCCGGCTAATATAAAGGCACTACTTTCTAGTTATATGCCCCCCCATAAGGCTTCGGTTGGTGTTATTTTGCATTCTGTTATGTCATTTAATTCTATATATGTTGCTAAGGTGTATTTCGGGGGCTCTCTGATAGGTGGTTAGGCCTAAATACAAAGGAAACTCTGGCGAAATTTTCAGAAAATTAGGAAGTTAGGCAATTTTGGGGAAGATGGTATGTGGTACAAATGAAACTGTGTTAAGCAAACATTGATCCTCATTCACGATGAATGATCTTAAGTGGGGGAGGATGTAAGGACCCGCAAAAATTTAAAACAAAAACTCGGGGTTTCGTGGTGCCAAGTTAGATTCCTGCGTTATTATAGGCAAGGTAAGCTCAAAAGAAATATCCACAACAAGTCGCAACACCTCAAATGGGCTGATAAATCTTGGGCTCAACAGTTCGGACTTTTTGGATTGAACAGTACCCTACGAACTTAGAGAAAATGTTTCGCAGAAGGACGCGATTCTGCGGCACATTATGCGGCCGCATAATCACTCTGCGGACCGCATAATGGCAGCAGAGTGAAGCAGTACGTTGGCCAATTTGAGGTCAGCTTTGCGGTCGATTATGCGACCGCATAACCACTATGCGGACCGCATGTCGATCGCATAATCTCTCTTGGGTTTTTGCGGAGAGAGTTCTGCGGTGCATTATGCGACCGCAGAACAAGTATGCGGATGGCATACTGGTCGCATACCTGAGCCGTAAGTTCAGGCCCCTGAGGGCCATTTCTACGGTCACTTTGCGGACCTCATAACCATTATGCGGTCGCATATGCGACCTCAGACCTATGTCAGGGCATCCATTTTCTTAATTTAAAACCCGACCCCCATTCCGTTAAAACACCCCTTTTATTCTATTTTGAGCTCATTTTTCTGATACTATAAAGTGAGAGAGGGAGCCTTAGAGTGAAAAAGTAATCCTCCTCAATTATTCTTCAATTCTTGCTTGAAACTTTGAAGATTATCAAGGAAAGCAATCTAGGCCTCCATCCTAGAGGTAAGAATCTATACCCTAGCCTAAAATTTTTGAAACTTATACTGAAAATGAGTAATTAATAAGATGGTCCATAGGTATGAGGGTTGTTTATCTTGCATGCATGTGTGGTAAAAAGAGTGTGGAAAAGGGAACTAGAACCATGAATGTTTTCCTAATTTTGGGTTCAATTTGTATATTGCTAAAATAGATTGAGGTTGCTAAGGGTTCCGGATAGTTGTAGAGTCTAAAGAAGCGCAATTAAGGTATGCATGGCTAACTCTTTTCTTCCTAGAATCGAACTCCTGGTTTTCGAATATTTGGTGTAAGTTCTGACTTGATCATACTGGAATTGTTTGCCTTAGTGTGTTGGGTTGGAAGATTCATGTTCCCTAATTGTTTTAGATGTTTACCTTGTCATCATGCTATTTGAGAACGTAACTATTATGTGTGAAATGCCTTATGTGATGGTACTTATCGACATGAATGATGACGTTACTTGAACGAATAAAAAGGGAAAGACTTGAATTGTAAAATGTGCCAAAGTGCCAAGAACTATTTAATAAATGAGGCTGTTTGAGCCATGTAATGAAATATGGGAAAGAGATGTGAATACTTGAAAGAGGTTATGTCTCAAGTGAGATGGCTTAGCCGATCGGGCCGAGATCCGACGCCATGTTGTACACATGGTGGCATTTGTATTGGAATTATTGAATTACATTATGTATATGGATATGTCTCACTTGAGATGGCTTAGCTGGTCGGGCCGAGACCGGACTCCGTGTAAAAACACGGTGGCATTGTGAGTTGTGGCTTGGCACTAAAGCTTATTAATCTAAAAAAGATGGAAAGATTGAATTGGAAACTATGTGATTTTTACTTGGTGTTTTCTTTGTATTTCTATAAAGTACTTATTGATTATTATGACTGTCTTCTCTTTGTTTCATTGTTCATTCTACTAAGATTAGTGTTTGCCTTACATACTAGTACTATTCGACAGTACTAACGTCCCTTTTGCCGGGGGCGCTACATCTTTGAATGAATGTAGGTGGTTCCATCGCAGATAGTGCCGATCGCAAATAGTAGTGCTCTCTTTCTCTCCTCACAGCAGTTTTGGTGAGCCCCATTTCTTCCAGGGGTCATGTACTCCATCTTTTATATAAGTTTTCACATATTGAGGTATAGTTAGGGCCTTGTTGACGGCATTGCCATGTTACTCTTTTGTATCCTTAGAGGCTCCGTAGACGTTTTTGTGGGTCACGGATGTATGTTGGGGAGGTCGTTGGATCGAGTTGTATTTTGGAAACTTAACTATGGCATAATGCATATAATGAAAAATGAACTAGCAACGTTTATATATTTATATAACTGATCTCTCCCCTGTTTTACAAATGGTGATGCATTCCCTTTTTGGATCATGAATGAGTCGGGTAGGAAAGGTTTACTAGGCTTGCTTGACTGGGTTCACTCGGTTGAGCGCCTGTCGCGCTCCCCGAGATTGGGTCGTGACAAACTGATCCCACGAACCTCCAAACTCCATCACACATGCACAAAGCATATCCTCTAATATCTGAATAGTGCGCTTGGACTGCCCGTCCGTATAAGGGTGAAATGATGTGCTCAGCTCCACTTGAGTATCTAACTCATGTTGTACGGCCCTCCAGAACCGTGATGTAAACTGCGTACCCCGGTCAGAGATGATGGATACCGGTACGCCATGAAGCCTGATGATCTCGCGGATATAAACTCGAGCCAGCTGCTCGGAAAAATAGGTAGCCATCACAGGAATGAAATGAGCTAACTTGGTCAGCCTAGCCAGCTGCTCGAAAGAATAGGTAGTCATCACAGGAATGAAATGAGCTGATTTGGTCAGCCTATCTACAATCACCCAAACTGCATCAAACTTCCATTGAGTCCGTGGAAGTCCAACCACGAAATCCATAGTGATATGCTCCCATTTCCACTCTGGAATCTCTAAGTTCTGAAGCAATCCGCATGGCCTCACACTTTACCTGTTGGCAATTCAGACACCGAGCTACATATTCCACTATGTCCTTCTTCATTCTTCTCCACTAGTAATGCTGCCTCAAGTCCTGGTACATCTTCGCGGCACCCGGATGAATGGAGTACTGCGAGCTGTGAGCCTCCTGGAGAATCAACTCACGCAACCCATCTACACTGGCACACATAACATGCCATGCATCCTCAATGCACCATCATCCCCAATAGTGACCTCCTTAGCATCATTGTGCTGAACCGTGTCCTTAAGGACAAGAATATAAGGGTCATCATATTGACGCTCCCTGATACGATCATAAAGAGAAAACCGAGAGACCATACAAGCCAATACTCTACTCGACTCAGAATCCAATCTCACAAACTGACTGGCTAAGGCCTGAACATCTAATGCCAATGGCCTCTCTACTACTGGTAGATATGCTAAACTCCCCAAACTCTCTACTCAACGACTCAAAGCATTGGCCACCACATTGGCCTTCCCCGGATGGTACAAAATGGTGATATCATAGTCCTTAAGTAGCTCCAAACACCTTCTCTGATGCAAGTTAAGATCCTTTTGCTTGAACAGATGCTGCAAACTCTGATGATCGGTGTAAATCTCACAAGGGATACCGTACAAATAGTGCCGCCAAATCTTCAAGGCATGAACAATAGCTGCTAACTCCAGGTCGTGGACAGGATAGTTTTTTTCATGCACCTTCAGTTGTCTGGACACGTGGGCAATCACCCTACCATCCTGCATCAACACCACATCGAGACCAATCCGCGATGCATCACAATATATAGTATAAGATCCTGAACCTGTAGGCAATACCAAAATTGGGGCTATAGTCAGAGCTGTCTTGAGCTTCTGAAAGCTCTCCTCACACTCCTCTGTCCATCTGAGCGGAGCACCCCTCTAGGTCAGCCTAGTCATTGGTGCTGCAATAGATGAGAATCCCTCTACCAAACGACGGTAATACCCTGCCAAACCAAGAAAACTCTGGATCTCCATAGCTGATGATGGTCTAGGCCAACTCGGCACTGCTTCCACCTTTTTCGGATCCACCTTCATCCCATCACTCGATACTACATGACCCAAGAATGCCACTGAGGCAAGCCAAAACTGACACTTTAAAAATTTTGCATATAACTTCTTTTCTCTCAAGGTCTGAAACACAGTCCTCCGATGTTGCTCACGATCCTCCCGAGTCCGGGAGTACAACAGAATGTCGTCAATAAATACAATGATGAAAGAGTCAAGATAAGGCCAGAATACATTGTGGATCAAGTGAAAAAACGTTGTTGGGGCATTGGTCAGCCCAAATGACATCACAAGGAACTCGTAGTGACCATACCGAGTCCTGAAAGCGGTCTTCGGGATACCTGGCTCCCGAATCTTCAACATATGATAGCCTGAACGTAAATCAATCTTGGAAAGCACCCTGGCACCCTATAAATGATCAAATAAATCATCAATACGAGGCAATGGATACATGTTCTTCACTGTAATATTGTTCAGCTGGCGATAATCAATGCACATACGCATAGAACTATCTTTTTTCTTCACAAACAAGACAAGACCACCCCAAGGTGACACACTGGGCTGAATGAAGCCCTTATCAGGCAACTTCTGTAAATGCTCTTTCAATTCCTTGAATTCAAGAGGAGCCATACGATACGGAGGAATAGAGATGGGCTGAGTGCCCGGCAACAAATCAATTCCAAAATCAATTTCTCTGTTGAGTGGCATGCCCGGAAGATCAGCTCGAAACATATTTGGAAAGTCCCTCACTACTGGGACTAACTCAACTATAGGGGCATCAATCATGACATCTCTCGCATAAGCTAGATACGCATCACACCCCGTCTAAACCCTTCGTTGAGCTTTAAGAAATGAAATAACTCTGCTGGGAGTATACTCTAAGGTACCTCTCCACTCTAATCACAGTAATCCTGGCATAGCCAGCGTTACGATCTTAGCATGACAATCAAGAATAGCATAATGGGAGACAACCAGTCCATGCCCAAGATAACATCAAAGTCTACCATATTGAGCAATAATAAATCGGCTCTGGTCTCAAAAACACTAAGAGCAATCAAACACGACCGATAAACGCGGTCCACAACAAGAGAATGTCCCACAAGAGTAGACACATAAACAGGGAAACTCAAGGAATCACGAGATACGCCTAAATACGGGGAAAAATAAGAGGACACATAGGAATAAGTGGAG
The DNA here is from genome assembly GCF_000715075.1 of Nicotiana tabacum. NCBI lineage: Eukaryota > Viridiplantae > Streptophyta > Magnoliopsida > Solanales > Solanaceae > Nicotiana > Nicotiana tabacum. Next base: position 39,425,703 of record NC_134094.1, read on the forward strand.
CCTAGATCAAATAAAACTGACGCATTTCTATGATAGACCGGAACAATACATGTAATAACAGAGTCGGAAGCATTTGCCTCTATACGAGCCGGAAGAGCATAATATCTAGCCTGGCCTCCCCCTCTAGGGTGACCTCGACCTCCCCGACCTCCACCTCAAGCTGGCTGAGCAAGTGGGGCGGTAGCTGGTGCTGGAATCATAGCCTAAGGACCTTGTGGAGCAGGCGGTGGCTGAGAAGTCTGTGGAGGTGCACCCTCCTATGTCTGGGGCAATCCCTCACCATATGGTGGGTGTCGCCATAATCAAAACAAGATCTCAAAGAGCGTGGCTGCTGTGACTGGCTTGGACCAGGTCTGCTGGACTGACCGCTAAAAGCACCCTGTGCAGGAGGCACACTAGACACTCAAGGTGCATAATAAGGCTCCTGGGCCTAGAAGGGGCCGGAATACCACTGGCGGCTGGAAGAGCTGAATAAACGGGGCGACTCACATAACCCCTACCATGGAAAACTGCAGCTGGGGAACGGGTGCCACTGTAAGTGCCAGACTCTCGAGACCTCTTGGCCACCCTCTTCTCTCTATCCCGAGCGAGCATGCCCTCCAATCTCCTAGCAATACTCACAACCTGCTCGTAAGGAATATCCATCTCCAGCTCCCTGACCATTCTAATCCTGATATTGGGGTCGAGTCCCTCAATAAACCGACGAACCCTCTCTCGAACTATGGCAACCAAAGCCGGTGCATGTCGGGCCAAACCAAAGCCATACTTTGACATAATCATAGTACCCTGGTGCAACAGCTCGAACTCCGTGCGCAATGCATCTCTGAGACTCTAGGGAACATACTACCTCAAGAACATGTCTAAGAACATACTCAACTCATAAGCACGCCACCACTGATAGGCTGCTCCTCTAAGCTGGAATGCAGTAAAAGAAACCCCACTCGACTCCGCTATATCCATAGTACGAAAAATATGGTGACACTCCTCCAGAAAATCCTAGGTATCCTCTGACACCAATCCACTGAAGGTAGGAGGGCGGTACTTCTTGTACCTCTCAAGTCTGAGCTGCTCCGCCTCAAAAACTGCTACCCTATCCTCGGGCTGAGTTGGAGATACAGGATGCATCGGTAAAACCTCTGAAACCTGGTCGACCTGAACCTGCTGCTCTGGAGTACTGGTGAGAGGAGTCTGTGCTCCTCCCCCGGCCTGAGATGTGGCAGGTGCAAGTGGAATCAAACCAGCCTGAGCTAAGGTGCTGAACATGCTCATGAACTGGGCTAGAGTCTCCCGGAGGGCTAGTAGAGCAACAGGTACCTCAGGTGCCTGCCCTCCAGCTGGAGCTATTAGGGGCTCCTCTGTTGCAGCTCACGCGGGTGCTCTGGCTGCACCCTGTGGACATCCTCGGCCTCTACCCCGGCCCCGGCCTCTCGCGGCTCTAGCAGGGGGCGCAGGTGCCTGGTCATCAAATATGCATGTACGTGTCCTCACCATCTGTAAGAGAATAGAATACAGAAGTTTAGAATTTTAAGTCAATAATTTCGCGCTACAAGGAATCAAGGTAAGTATAATTTTCCTAACAGTTCCATAGCCTCACGAAGATAAATACAGATGTCTTTGTACCGATCCACGAGACTCTACTAAACTTGCTTGTGACTCACGACACCTTTAAACCAAGAGCTCTGATACCAACTTGTCACGACCCAAACTCCCTCATTTTAACGTCGTGACGGCACCTAGTCTCTACGACTAGGTAAGACTAAAAAATTGCGGAAAGTAACAAAACAAAAGTAAAACTTGGCAACTAACAGGAGTGGGTAACTGAATAACTAGTAACAATGTCACTCGACATGTACAATAACCAATACTCTATAAATACACAGTCTTCCCAAAACCCAAAACATTGTAAGTCACAAGCTACAGAAGAAAAATAGCATCTCTATACACGAGAGTCTAATAAAAGAAATATAGGAAGTGTTTGACATAGAGGAGGATAGAGGGGGACTCCTAGGTCTGTGGACGCGAATAGATGTACCTTGAAGTCTCCGGAACAACAGTAAATGCACAACTAATAGCGAGGCTAGTATGATGAATCTAGATCTGCACACGAAAACATGTGCAGAAGAGTAGCATGAGTACACCACAATGGTACCTAGTAAGTGCCAAGCCTAACCTCGGTCGAGTAGTGATGAGGTCAGGTCAGGCCCACTAGTAAATAATAAATAAGGCAGGAGAATATATAGTATAATAAGAGACTAGAATTTAACAAAAGGAAACGCAGCAAGGCAACAATACAACACACAGGGGTAAGTAGCAGGGGATCTCCCGAGATACCGTCTCGTAGTCCCAAAATAAATATACAGGGAGAACTCCCGAGCTACCGCCTCATAGTCTCAAAATTAAATATACAGGGAGAACTCCTAAGGTACCGCCTCGTAGTCTCAAAAGTAAATATGCAGGGAGAACTCCCGAGGTACCGCCTCGTAGTTTGAAAAGTAAATGTGCAGGGAGAACTCCCGAGGAAACCACCTCGTAGTTTCAAAAGTAAGTGTGCTGGGAGAACTCCCGAGAAACCTCCTCGTAGTCTTAAAAGTAAACACACAACTCAAACTGATAAATACAACAGTTAACAACAAGATTTCTACAGTTATACTGATAAAGAATAAGGAAAAGAAGGAAATCAGCTAGGCATGCTTCACAAAGTTCAAATAAGCAGTTAAAGCACGTAGACATGCGATATTAGACTAAACAGGATAACTACACATATTGGAATAGCTCAATTAAGAATGAAATTAGACTAATACTCATTTAAACGCTATAACTCAAATTAAAGGAAAAATATGTTGCTACTTAGTAAAATAAATCGGGTTTTACAATAAATAGCCGGTGTGCGTTCATCACCTCATGTACACGGCGCTCACATATCACAACAGTACCAAATCCTAAGGGGATTTCCCCCACACAAGGTTAGGCAAGCCACTTACCTCGAACCAAGCTTAATCAACTGGTATCAATGCCTTTTCCACGAATATCCAACTCAGAATGGCCCAAATCTAGCCAAAATCAATTATATACCATGAATACAACTATAAGAAACTAATCTAATTAATGATATCAAAAGTAAAGCAATAAATTAGAAAATTTCCCCAAAAGGTTGATCCGGGCCCACATCTCGAAATTGGGTAAAAGTCACAAAATATAAACACACATTCACTCACGAGTTCACTCATACCAAAATTATCCAAATCTGATATCAAAATCCCAATTAAAACTCAAAAACTTAGTTGAAGAGCTTCTCCCATTTTTCCCAAATTTCTCAACCAGACTCCTTAATTTAATGATGAAATCAACTATAGATTAGTGGAATATAACCATAAACGAGTTAAGAATCATTACCCCAAAGTTCTCTCTGAAAAATCCTTGAATTATCGCCTCAATCCGAGCTCTCAAAGACCCAAAATGTAAATGAGATCAAATCCTCAAAATTTTCCCTTTTCTGCCCAGCGATCTCGCACCTGCGGACCTCTAGTCGTACCTGCAACGCTGCACCTGCAAAAATACCTTTACAGGTGCGGAAATTACTTAATAGGGCTGGGTCCGCTTCTGCAATGAGGTGACCGCACCTGCGCGCCCTCTTCTGCGATCCTTTCACCTCTCCTGTGAGTCCGCTTCTACGAGACTCTGACCACTTCTACGGTCTCGGCTGAGCAGGCCCATAATCGCTTTTGCTGCTCGATGGCCGCTTTTTCGGTGCCGCACCTGAGGCCCAAGATGCACAGGTGGGATTACACCAGGTGCAGCAACTTCAGCCAATCCGACACATTTCCAAATGATCCGTTAACCACCCGAAATAAACCCGAGGCCCCCGGGACCTCAACCAAACATATCAACAAGTCCTAAAATATTATACGAACTTAGTCGAGCCCTCAAATCACATCAAACAATGCTAAAAACACAAATCACCCTCTGATTCAAACTTAATGAACTTTGAAACTTCAAACTTTTAAAATCGATGCCGAAACCTATCAAACCACGTGCAATTGACCTCAAATTTTGCACACGAGTCATATTCAGCCTTATGGACTTACTCCAACTTCCGAAATCAGAATCCGACCCCGATATCAAAAACTCCACTACGGGTCAAAATCTCAAAAAATTCGACTTTCGCCAATTCAAGCCTAAATCAGCTACAAACCTCCAAAACACAATCCGGGCACGCTCCTAAGTCCAAAATCATCCAACGAAGCTAAGGGAACCGAAGAAACTCTATTCCGGAGGAGTCTTCACACAGTCTCGACTACGGTCAAAATCGTAAGACTTAAGCTTCCGTTTAGGGACTAAGTATCCCATTCACTTCGAAACCACAACAACAACGTCATGGCAAGTCACATAAGCAGAAAAAGATTCGGGGAAAGCAGTAAATAGGGGATAGGAGCTATAACTCTCAAAATGACTGGCCTAGTCATTACAATACATCCATCGATATTGAGAAGGTCCAGCAATCTTAGATTCATTAGCTAAATGAATTGGCAAGTGCTCCATGACATAAAACAATGTAGGAGGGAGGACGTTTTCTAGCTTGCACTCAGTCATTGGGATTTGGGCATCTATCTGCTCGAATTCATCCACGCTTAAACATTTCGATCCAAGCACGTTGAAAAGCAAAGACAACTCAATAAGCGGTTCACACACATATTTGCATAGCATACCCCGTAAAGCAAGTCAGAGTAAATGTTGTAGAAAGAACATGTCAATCATGACTTTTTAAACCTAAAATTTTGCGATATTTAAGGTTGACACACTGGGAAATATTTGATGAAAATCCATCTGGAACATTTAAGTTCTTTAAGAAACTGAAAAACTTGTGCTTTTTTTAGGAGATAATGTGTAACATGTTGTTGGTAAGTCATATTTATCCCCAATTTATATCGGATGCAATTCTTTCCTAATGTTCATTGCTTGCAAATCCAACCGAGTATTTATGGTGTCTTTGTCTTTTCCTTTGATATTTAAGATTATACCCAAAATATAATCATATATATTTTTCTCAATGTGCATTACATCTAAGTTATGCCGCAATAAAAGAGTTTTCTAATATGGGAGATCAAAGAAAATACTCTTCTTATTCCAATTATCACCCCTACTCTCATGTGATATTTTAATCTTTTTCTTTGGATCCTTTATTAGTTGTAACCCATCTAAAGCAGCCACTTGATCAAGTATATCATCACCGGACAACTGTTTTGTTGGTAATCTTCACTCTTTAGTGCCATCAAATGATGCTTTATCATTCTTCCATTTGTGATTAAGAGGAAGAAAGCGTCTATGGCCTATATAGCACTGTTTTTTTATAATTTTGTAACCTAATTGAGTGAGTTTCTTTATTGCAACATGGGCATGCTAGTTTTCCCTTTGTGATCCATCCAGAAAAATTTGCATATGTTAGAAAGTCATTAATGGTTCATAATAAAGATGCATGTAACAAAAAGTTTTGTTTAGTTGACGCATCAAAGGTCTCCACTCCAGATTCCCACAATTCCTTTAATTCCTTTATCAAAGGCTGGAGATAAACATCAATAGTATCTCCAGGACTCTCAGGACCAGGAATAATCATCGACAAAATAAAATTTTCTTTCTTCATGCATAGCCAAGATGGTAAATTATAAGGATTAAGTACCACAGGCCAAATACTATATGGTGTTTTGGAATTTCTAAATGGTTGAAAACCATCGCTAGCAAGTCCAAGTCGAACATTACGAGGCTCATATGCAAAAGAATGATAAAATTCATCAAATATTTTCCATGCTATTGAATCAGCTGGGTGCCTCATTATTCCATCATCAATTCTTTTGTCATGATGCCATCTTATCAAAGAAGATATTTTCGAGGACATAAATAATCTTTGAAGTCTTGGCTTTAGAGGAAAATAACGTAAAATCTTTTATGGTATCTTTTTCCCATTTTTAAATTTAATTTTCCTACTACGCTTATCCTCCTTCTATTTAGATGCACCACAAACTTTGCAAGACTCAAGAGACTTATCATCCTTCCAGTACAACATACAATCATTCTTACATGCATCAATCTTCTTGTAAGAAATTCCTAGGTGCCGGATTATCTTCTTTGCTTCGTAATATAAATCTGGCAAGTTTGATCCATCCGGCAGTAAATCTTCCTTCAAGAGATTCAACAATATTGTAAATGACGCATTACTCCAATTACTAATACTTTTAATATGAAGCAACTTTACCAAAGTAGAAAGTTTAGAAACTTTTGAATCTTGGTTAATGGTTGCTCAAAATCCTTTAAGATCATATAGAATTATTTTGCTTTAATATATGGTTCCTCCTCAAACAGCCCACCACCACTATTGTACATATTGTTTCCTTCAAAAGTTGGATACAAATCTCTTAAAATTTCATGTATTTCATCCTCATCATCACTCTCTTCAACGATATTATCATCTACAAATTCATAATCTGAAGAAGACTCACCTAATCTCTACCCATGGTGATACCAAAGAGTATAATTTTAGACTATTCCATGTACTATTAAATGTGACCTAACCAGCTCACGTGTTCTTGAAATTGTATTACAGCATTTGACGCATGGACAATGTATTTCACGTGTTTCTTCCAATTTTTTAAAAGCATAATCCAGAAAGTTCTTCACCCCAAGTATGTAAGCGTTATCAAGTCGATCATGAATAACTTTCATCCATTACTTATCAAGTGCCATAATCTGGTGCACGCACAAAATTAATATACATATATATTCAACCAAAAAATATTAGTATGGCAATAAACAAGAAATGAACATAAGCGAACAAAATCATATTAGTCACCTTTACTAAGGAATATTAGTAAATCTACTTTCGAAGATTATTCTTATAATCCATTTGAATAATTTCTCACATCTACCACTTCATTGGCCTATAACTCAAGTAATAGCCTTAATATTTTTACAATAAAGGATGAATAAATATGTTAAATTTCTAGTACTCTTGATAATTGAGAATAGTTTTTGGTAACGATTTTATAAATAAGCTACAAATCAGGAAAACTAAAAAAAGAATTTACTCTATATTGATACTCTTATAGTGTGGTTGTTGATTAAGAAAATAGTACCTTAAATTACCTTTAGAATCTTATCTTGGTATAGAAACTAAATAATTCTCTATCTTTTATTTGTTCTCTTAAGACAATACACTCTATCTCTATAACTTCTAACAGAGAAAACTCTCTATATATACTATCCCTTAGTAAAAGATCATAACTAGACAATATAGAGAACCATTTTAAGAGTAAATGTAGCAACATCAAAACTATCTAAAATCTAGTCAATATACAACTATAATGAAAGTGTTAGTGTTATCTATTATAAGAGAGGAATCTAAAGGCAATGACATCCATAAGGAATAATAATTTTTAATGACACACCACCAACAACAACAACAACATACCCAGTGTAATCCCACAAGTGGGTCTTGGGGAGGGTAGAGTGTGCGCAGACCTTACCCCTGCCTTTAAGAAGGCAGAGAGGCAGTTTCTGATAGACCCTCGACTCAGGAAGGAAAAAAGGGAGGGGCAATAACAAGCTAACCGATCTGACACCGAAGCGAAAATACAAAACTAGCAATAGGTAATGCAATCAAAAAATCGAAATAAAATACAACGGCAAGTAGTAACACGAGAATAGATACATTATAATATTCTCAAGTTAAGTTGTTCCAAACCTTAATGAGTAGTTCGTCTTGAGAATCGGGGGCTTGTAATAAAATGAACACCAATATGGTTGCAGATGCATGACTTTATCAGGGTAATTTAAAAAAAAGGTCTTCTTAATTTATACAGTTTCAGATGTTAAAGCAAAATTCAGCATCAAACATGCTTCATAATACCTTTCTCTATTTGTGCAGCATGCATGCCCATACTACTTCCAATTTCAGCTTAAACTTTGCATGGACATGCAAATAAAGGCGAATATACTTTGTAGTCTAGGTAAATAAAAATATTTTAATTTTCTTTATTTTGCTAAAGGTAAAGGCAATTTATTAGAGCTAGTAGCAAGAAGGTACTACAAAACACATAAACTTTTATATAAGACTTCAACTCTTTTCTGTAACATATCAGGTAAATCTAGGTATAATCAACACTATCCTATATCAAACTATAGCTTTGTATTAGAAATATTTAATTCAAACATTTATCAGCTACAAATGCCAATAATTCACCTCAATTCAATATTCAAATTAAAGGAAAGGAAAGGCAAATTATGAGAAAGAATGAGCTCAAAGCATGAGGAATAATATTAAATTCTAAACTATTCCTTACTAGTAGTGCTTCTGCAATCTTCATTTTAAACGAATATGATACAGACGCAATGTACAACTGAAGAGAAAGAATACTATAGAAGGAAGCATCTGATAAAAAAGGATTGGAGGATTTAAGGTTAACAAAATACTTCACCTGAAGCTTAACTTTTATGTCCAAAACCATATGTTCTTTACTGATACACCACTCACCAATATTTGATCTAATGAATTATAATTCACAGATGCACGGAGAAAAAGAAAACATAAATAAGTGAAAAGTGCATTCTTAATATTCATACAACAAGACGTGAGTTTCTAATTGTTTCAACACCTGATAGCACATAGCACGTGAACAAAGTCATCACTTACTTCAAATTCTCTGTTAACATGATTCTTAAAACTAAGGGACTCTAAATATGGAGTCTAACTCATGATGTACTACTTAAAGAAACACAAATAAGTTCAAACCAAACTCCAATTAGCAAAATTATCAGTATAGCTTCACTTATATGTCATCATGTTGGTAATAAATCTCATCCATGACCGTATATAAATTCAGTGAAGTAGTATATTTTTAAGCTCTTTGGGTAAAAGAACAGAAAAGCTTATCATTAATTTTATTAAAATCAAATGGAAACACATAAGTCACAGAAAAACTTTTCCAAAACTAAATGCAAACAAACCCTGTAAATTCCGCTTAAGATATAGCTTTTTTAGTTTTTCTTTTCCCTTTCTCTTTTATAAGCTATAGAACAGTTAATTAGACCATAATTATAATACACATACATATCTACATGGTTTTTAATGGAAGTGGATTTCTCCTAATTTTGCTTCAAAAAAATTATTAATTTTGAAGACCATAATTTAGACTTCTCATACAATAATAGTCTTGTTCAAGATAAGTAGAAGAACTAGGGATGCTAAAACGGAAACAACAGAAAAATTGAATGTAATTCAAAATCAAACCCAATTCAAAAATAATCTGATTTATAAGAGAATACACATAGTTGACATATAACGAGCAATATTCAATAAATAAATAAATAAAAGCAACTCCTGCACATTCATTAGCAATGTTCTTAAAATTTGAATATAATTATAAAATTATAGTACATGTAATTATAAAAAGAACCAATACCTGAAAAACAAAGAGATAATTGGAGTATAAAAAAGGTACCCAATTTCACAATAGGACTGCAAGATTAGAGCTTACCTTGAGAAGAAGAAGAATGAAACCCTAAGTTGTAGAGAGGAACACAAGGCCTGATACTTCATAGAGTTTCAACTGCTCAATTTCACTTATACCCTAGCTTTGTAATTCGTATGATAAAAAGAAAGAAAAGTGGGGAAAATTATGGGTTTGGGCAAAAACAGAGGGAAAAGTGGCATGAGTTGGCTGATGTTGAGCAAAAGATAGGGAAAAGTTAGCGTTATTTGTTTATTTTTTATTTTTAACGACCAGATTTATGATATTTAAGGACCGAATATTTTCTCTTTGTTAATATTAAACTAAAAATTAATTTTAACGACCGAAAAAAATGTGATCGCTATTGATATACCTATAACGACCAAATTCATGTCCATTCGTAAAGAATAGCTCGTTAAAAGTCAAAATTCTTGTAGTGATTGTTCAACTACTTCCCCACAATCCCCATTAGCTCATGTATGTGATAAATCTACCCTTATCACCTATAATCAATCCCAAACCCGAAATTGAAGAATTGGGAAAAGGAATTCTTACCTCTTTGAAGCCCTAGCAAGTTCCTTTCGATGAAATCCCAAGGTTCGATCAAGGTATAGTAGTGAAATCCATAACCCTCCCTTTTCTCTCTCTAGAATAGTTCTCTCCTCTCCCTAAAATGGCAAGTGATCCCCAAAAATGAACCCTTAGGCTAGATAAACGAATTAGGGGTCGGATTATAAAATTAAAAAAATGAAGCCCCATCGCAGATCTGCGGTCACATATGTGACCTTATAATGCTTCTGCGTTCCGCAAAATGGGCCGTATAATGACCCTTCAGAACTGGGCACTTCTTCCACACTTTTTGACCGATATGCGGTCCACGGACCTATTCTGCGGTCGCATAATGCGCCGCAGAACTTTTCTCCTAAACATTTCGTGTTGGGTCTGTGATGGGTTATGCGGCCCGCAAAATGATTATGCGGCCGCATAATGGTCTCGAAATTTGCCCAATATTTCTTCCTCAGTCTGCGGCAGATCTGCGACTGCAGAGTAGACCGCAAAAATGCCCTGCACGAAACTGCAGATTTTAGGTAAAATTTTTCGGGTCCTTACACCCACATTGAACTCTTTGTTCCAAATGTATATTTCATATTTTCTTTGTACATGGACGAACTTGTATAAGCATGGTATTGGAACTCATCTAATTCATTCAAATGTGCAACCCTCAAGTTAGCGGCTACATCCCAATCAAGATTCAACTTCTTTAGAGCCCACATAGCCTTGTGCTCTAGTTCTACCGGAAGATGACAAGCTTTTTCGAACACCAACCGGTATGGCGACATACCGATAGGTGTTTTATAAGCTGTCCGATAAGCCCATAATGCATCATCAAGCTTCTTGGACCAATCCGTCCGATTAGCATTCACTATTTTGGACAAGATACTCTTTATCTCCCGATTGGAGACTTCCACTTGCCCACTAGCTTGTGGGTGATAAGGGGTCGTGACTTTATGAGTAACACCATACTTTCTAAGCAAAGTGTCGAAAGCCTTATTGCAAAAATGTGATCCCCATCTCTTATAATAGCACGTGGGGTACCAAACCTTGTGAAAATATTCTTCTTCAAGAAAGCCACCACACTTCTCACCTCATTGTTGGGTAAAGCAACAGCCTCAACCCATTTGGACATATAATCAACTGCGACCAAGATGTAGGTGTTTGCACAAGAACTCACAAAAGGGCCCATGAAGTCAATACCCCACACATCAAAAATATCAATCTCCAAGATGGTTGTGAGAGGCATTTCATTCTTATTTGAGATTCCACCGGTCCGTTGACATTCATCACATGTCTTCACTAGCTCACTTGCATCCTTGTAAAGAGTGGGCCAATAAAAGCCGCAACTAAGCACCATGGCCGCCGTTCTTACTCCACCATGATGACCACCTTATGGAAAAGAATGACAAGCTCCAAGAATTTCACCTTGCTCTTCTTCTGGAACACATCTTTTAATCACCACATCCGTACAATTTCGAAAAAGGTATGGTTCATCCCAATAATAATTTTGACAATCCTATTTGAGCTTCTTCCTTTGGTTTGAAGAGAACTCATCCGCAATGATTCCACACACAAGAAAATTTGCTAGATCCGCGAACCAAGTCACCTCTTTCATTGAAATAGTCGGGAGTTGCTCGTCGGGGAAGGAGTCATTGATATCAAGGCCATCATGCGGCCTCCCATCCTCCTCCAAACGAGACAAGTGGTCTGCCACTTGGTTTTCACTCTCTTTTCTATCTTGGGTGTCAATATCAAACTCTTGCAACAAAAGCACTCATTTCATCAATCATAAAACGGGAACGAAGGCCTAAGTATGTTCAGTGTTGATTATTTAACTAGATATATTTTGTCCTAAGTATTGTCATATATAAGCAAATATCAAGCAAGCATAATAAAAGATATGATATTTATCTACGATTTTACTATACTTGTATTTTTTTAGGGTACATCCGGGAACGGAAAGTACCAAGCGGGAAAGTATGACAGGGATTCGTATTTGATATTTTCCTTCAAACGTCGTCTTTGAACGATAACTCCCGAGCAGGGTACCTCGCAAAGAAACAATGAAATATTACTAAATAAATATAACTATAATATATATATATAGAATGAAAGTAAATGCTTTTTTTTTTTGAATGATTATCTGAAAATATTTTTGGAAGATTATTTTTTAAAAATGGTTTAGAAATATTTCTTTTGGAAAATAATTTTAAAATGATATAGGAGGCTAAGATATGTGTAATATCTGTATAGACATGAGAACGAGAACCGTCTTGGTCGTGACTACGGTAGCTAATCGTGTCAGCTTCCAAAGGACTATTGGTTTGTCTCGTTCTCGTCTTTTCCCTTTACAATGTTTATCGGCATCGCCTCGTTAATTCAGTCCCAGTCTGAGGGTCATTCGGGGCGTCGGGCCACAAATTTATTCTCATCGGCCTATGCCCTATAGTCTAGCATCCTGTTCATTGTCAAGGAATGTAAAATGAGAAATTCAACCAACACAGAATCATCAAAGGATTTCAGGCACAAGTAGCCACGAATATGATGCAACAAAAATAAATTAGCAGTGCAAAGGTAATGGTGCAATTCCAAAAAGGTGTACAAATTTATTCGTTCAGTATCATGTCAAGACACAAAGCCAATGAAGCAAAATTCCAAAGCTGGTGACAAACTTCACATGCAAGGCATCAGTCAACGAAAATAAGAGTTAACAAAGCAACAAGAAATCAGTAAAGTTGTGATGACAAGAATGTGCTGGAAAGCCCATAATCAAACTAGTCTGGTTATACCAATGAAAATGAGTGAAAGAAAAAGGGGAACGAGTCATCGTCGCTTGCCAGAAATAATAGCAAAAATAAAGGCAAACACCGGTAGACATATGAGTCTGCCGGAAACATCAGGATCTGGCTAGATCTGGAAGTTTTCATCCAGGTCTGAGCAAAAACACAGTCGCCGAAAAAGTAGTAAGCAATCGGGGACGCCAGTCGCCGGCACGATAGTGATGAGAATGGAGGAGAACAAGACAGGGGTTGAGGTGGGATGGTCGCCATTTCTATGCCATCGTCGGCGACCAACTCCAGCGAGCGGGAGTGGGGCAGACGAGAGAGATGATAGGGCTTGGGCGGCTGATAGTCTCTCAAGATGATATGGGAGGGGCGACTGTAGATTTAAGAATGAGGGGGGGTAGATGTAAATATTAGGGATTTATTGGAAGTAAAAATCCGATGGGTATGTGTGTGTAATGTGTAGTGTAAAATATAAGTGTGGGGGGTGGGGTAGAGAACTTGGTGACAAAAGTTTGTAAAATATTTAAGAAAATATATGGTCAAAATGTAAAGGTATAATGTCACATCAAGTCACTGTCATTGTCATATCACATCAATGTCTAGTAATATCAATTGTCTATTCATGTCGGATGTTGACGGGGCATTAATTTGACTGAACTGGATCCGTATTTTGAGATAACTTCTACTGGTTTTCGAGACATTAAAAATATTTATTTAATCAAGAAATCTTGTAGTATTTATTTAAAATTGTAACTACTACGATGACGTAGGAATTATTATTTTATTTTTTCAAAAGATAATAAATTAATAGAATATCCTAATATTTGAAAATAGGACGGTCACCACTAAATTATTTTAAAGACATTAACAAAATGGTAATATTTAACTAATTTTAATAAAATGATAAAAAATTCTATATTTTGTGAAAATATGAGTAATTATAAATAAATTGCATTAAAGCCAAATAATGTGTAAAAATTATATTTTTATTATTTTTTACTAAGAAGCCTACATAAGTTAATTTTAAAATACGGATGGTCAAAATTGAGTATCAACAGCTGCCCCTCTTTGACCGAAGATGATGTAAGAGTCATCGGGCAAAGAAATTGATACCATACTCAATTTGACCCGACATGACAGAGTGTGGAATGGGGATGCTTTGATGATTGTGACCGAACTCTGGTGTTGAGTTGCCTGCATATCTCAGGTTCCACGAGAATTATATCACGTGTAGTTCTGGAATGCAGCTACTACGGATTGCAGCCTCATGCAGTGGAAATTAGATGTTTGAGAACGAAAAGATTCGTGTGATCTCAACATTGCTTTCAAAATTTCCCTAGTGTCGGATTGTGGTAGTATTGGGACGTGGATATTGGGTGAATGAATAGATTGATTGAATGGTTTTTGATATGTATTCCACTAGGCTCTCTGTTGAGTTTTCCTACATATCTTGGATGTAACGAGAATCGGGACGGTTGAAGTTCGAGAAGCGATGGATGATTTGATTTTGATTTTTGATTTGTAAATTGCCCCAGCATTAGGCTATGATAACACTGGTGTTTCATTTTGAGCATGGGGGTTCGGATTACCTACACACCTTATGTCAATGGGACGTAAGAAAGATACTTGGGGACATGCCGTCGATTGCTATTGGAAAAATTGACGTTCATCCTCCAAATCTCCCCAATTTATTTGCTTGAAGATAATTCCACGTTGTATTGCCTCTTTGATCAGTAGAGTTGACGAAGTATGGACTATGCTTCTATTTATTGGTGCGATGTGATAACGATGTGATTTTTTGAATGAATAGGGTCCCGCGATGATACTCAAATTCGAAAGGGATCCTGGCTAGATATCGTTCCGAAACGATCGTAACACTTTGATTTTTGAAGGAAATTCGGGCAGCGTACCGGTTCGAAGAGATCGAAGCACTTTGAATTTTGAAGGAAATTTGGGATGTGTACCGGTCCGAAGTGATATCAGAGCACTTGGATGTAAAAAGAAAATCCAGGTTGTGTACCGGTCCGAAACGATATCGGAGCACTTGGATGTAAAAAGAAAATTCGGATTGTATATTGTTCCGAATTGGAAGGCGGGAACTTGTAAAATTGAACTTGAAATGAAATGCCCATTGTTCAGGAGGGAGCCTGAAAAATTTGACTTTGAAATGAAATGCCCATTGTTCAGGAGGGCGCCTGGAAAATTTGACTTTGAAATAAAATGCCCAATGTTCAGGAGGGCGCCTGAAAAAGTAAGAAGCTATTTTTTTCTTTTATGTAAGAAAATTGATTAAGAGGGTTCTGTTATAATTATTCGGACAGGCAGTAGACGCAAAATGATATAATTTGAAATGATATGGCCAAGTTTGACTAAGACGGACTACGTATCCCAATAGAATCAAGCCAAGATATAGTTCGATTATGATAGATGACTGAATTTGATGTGGATTGCCTACATGTTCCTACCAAAGGAAATCAAGTCGCAGCGTAGTTCCGAATATATAGAAATAATTTTTTATTTTCTATTATAAGAGTAGGACAAGACCCTACGTGGGTTGCCTACGTATCTCGCCACGGAAAGTCAGGTCGGGCATAGTTCTATTACAACAAAACCTAACTCTATTGTCAACAAAACTTGGCTCTTTTTATTTTCTGTATTTTTTGCCATTTTGTAGGTTTTCGTAGAGAATATTTGAAAATTTGAGAAGTAAATAAAGAGTGTGATTTATTGATCGATCATCATTTTTTGCCTTAACTTTGATTTGTGCCAACAATTACTTTTGTGCATAAGAATTTTCACCATATACTTTCCAATAAAACGAGATCAGCTTATGGGTAATTTCTATAGCTTCGAGTGGTACATCATGTATAACTAAGTTCTACAAGATTTGTTCATCTTTCTTCACTCAAAGGTCTAGAATTCTGCCTAGCCTCATATTTCAAGAGCCCTCACCACGAAGAAAGTCCTAATTTTCACACATATTTGAAGTATTTATTATTTGATTTTAGGACATTTTTGCAAAGCACACTAACACTCAGAAAGATGTTCAATGCATGCTATTGAGATACCATATGCTGGACATTTATGTGAGTATCCACTAATGTGAGAACACTTGGAATAGGATCATGTAGGGCTTGGTTATCGGCTTGTAATGTAGGTTTTGGGACGAGTTGGATATTCATTTGGGATAAAGAGTGACTAATCCCTCCATGAGCATTGCACTATGTCCGTGTCTTCGGAGTTTAAAGCATGCTTCGGCGCTTGATCTTGTGTGGCTCGATGTCCCTTTGTTTGCTTTGACTTCTTTTGATCTTGTAGGAGGTGCGTCTTCCTTTTCCAGAGATTTTCTTTTCTTTTTTTTTTCTTTTGAAGTTTCTCCTGCTTTGCAGGATTTTTCCCTTCTTTTTGTTGGAGTTCCTACTCTTTGAATTTGTGGAGTTTTCCCCCTTTTGTTGGATTTTCCTTGATTTTGCGGAAGTTACTCCTTTTTTTGAGATCCTCCTTTGAACTTGTGGAGTTTCGCATTTCTTTTCTTGAAGTGATATCTTTGATTGTCTTTAGTGCGCGCAAGAAGGTCGGGCCAAAAGAGGGGTCATGCATTTGAGCACAAAAAGGTTTTGTCTAAGATATGGTTGTCAAAGAAAAAGGCTTAAGGCTCAAAGGTGGAATGCTAGGGATTAATGTTATTTGGTAGGCAATAAAGGCTTAATCGGGTCAAAGAAGACCTACGATCCTTTCCTAAACCAAGCGTTACTCAGGATTTCGCCTCAACAAACATTCAAGCCAAGTTCTAGATCTACAATGTAATGCAATGAATTTTAATCTAGGCTTACTTCGCAATGCACAAGAAATGATGAGGTCGGCTTTTTTCTTATCCTAACGGTAAGCATGAGATTTTTCAAGCGTCACTAAGGACTAATTGAGAGGTACCACAACAATCTATGGTTTATCAGAAGTTGATCTGCTCCATCATACCAATTAATATTTGTTCTTTCTCATGCAGACTCCTACTGTGTTGGTACCAATCAAGTCAATATTTTGATCATATATATATTTCTTTATTTATTTGTTTTGATTTTCTGATATAGATATTTTTTCTTCTTCTTCTTCTTCTTCTTTTTTGTGATTTTTGATTGATTGGACCAAACCTAAGGGAGAGTTACCCATTTTTTTCTTAATCAATTTTTTTTTGTGATTTTTGAAAAATGAGACCGAACCCGGAGGTTACCTACGTATCTCGTTGAAATGAGAATCAGGTCAAGCATAGTTCAGGGAGGATAGAAAGAAAATATTTTTTAGATTTTCATTTCAGTTCAGTTTTTGAATTTTTGAATAAGAGAATTTTTTGTGATTTTTTTCAAAGAGAATTGAATGTAAAACGGGCTTTGTGGTTACCGTTCTGGTCGATATCAGAGCACTGAATGTGAGACGGGCTTGGTAGTTACCGTTCTGAAGTGATATCAGAGCATGGACAGGAAAGTAAAATGATGGGTTGTGTACCGTTCGGTAGAGGAGCATTGAACAGTAAAGTAAAATGATGGGTTGTGCACCGTTCCGTATAGGAGCATTGATTGTTAGACTGGGTTGGGTACCATTTCGTATAGGAGCACTGACAGGAATGTAGAATGATGGATTGTGTACCGTTCTGTATAGGAGCATTGATTGTTAGACGGGGATGGGCATCGTTCCGTATAGGAGTTCTAATGCTCTTGAATAAACATGACTTTCTCCATAGCCTGATAGACCAAATCTAGTCCTAACAACCCTGCCTCGCCAACATCGAACCAACTAATTGGCTATCTATACCTTCGCCCATACAGAGCTTCGTAAGGTACCATTTTGATACTATAATGGTGGTTGTTATTGAAAGCAAACTCAATGACAGGTAAGTATCATCCCAAATACCTTTAAAATCAAGGACATATCCTCAAGTGTCTGAATAGTGCGCTCTTCCTGGCCATCTGTCTGAAGATGAAAAATAATGTTGAGGTTTACTCTTGTGCCTAATCCTTTCTGAAAAGACTTCTAAAAGTTTACTGTAAAATTGAGCACCGCAATCTTAAATGATGGACAACGGAGTCCCATGCAATTGGACGATCTCTTGAATGTACAACTTAGCATAATCTTCTATTGAATCTGTGGTCTTTACTAGCAAGAAGTGCACTAACTTGGTAAGTCAATCTACAATAGCCCAATCAAATCATGCTTTCAAAATGAGAGAGATAATCATATTATAAAGTCCATATTTACCATCTACACTAAAGAATATGTGTATTCTAAGATAAACACTTAGTTTCCTGTTGTTTGACTTTCACCTGCTGACAATTCAGATACTTGGCCACAAATTCCGCGACATTCTTTTTCATGCCGTTCCACCAATAAATCTCCTTAAGATTATGATATATCTTTGGGGAACCTAGGTGGATAGGACACCTGGAATTATGGGCTTCTAACACCTTCCTCCTTCTTTAAGTTCATCTATGGTTGGAAAACTTAATCTATCTTGGTACCTCAAAGTACCATCGTCTCTCCTTTGTTCAAAAGTCATCGTCTTATACATGTGAATCCCCTTTTTGAGTTATAACAAATAGGGATCATCAAACCTTTTCTCCTTCACTTCGGCTACTAAGGAGGAACAAGTCATGTTTTGGACAACAACTTCACTATATTTTGTGTCCGAAAGTCGAACTCCTGCCTTGGCTAAGCAGTGAACTTCTTTCACCGTAGTTCTCTTGTCTGCCTCAATCATGAACTATACTTCCCATACTTGATTATCTTTTTAAGGTACTTCTTGAAAACACTTATAGTATTGATGTGAGCTAAGTCTTTGGCCAGTACACCAATATTAGAGTCTCGTGCAATGGCACTACCCCCGTGACACATAACTGGGTGTGATTTTATTCTTATTATATCCCATGCTAACTATGTGGATTTCAAATCTCCAACTGGACTTACTGACGATTTTCTCATTTGCCCCTTAGACCAAAGGTTAAGGTCTTGAACTTGCGGATCCTTCTCTTTTGTTGGGATCCAAATAACTTTACTTATCTTCTGCAATTCTTTGCACTTTACGTCAATAATGACTCATTTTCCCACATACTTCTAAGCAATCTTTCTTACTAGGAAAAACTAAATTATTTACATAAATGGAAGGCTAATGTATTCATAACTATTATACACAATCTTAGTGATTTAACTTTGCTCACACTGTCAATTTTGGGAATACCCCTTTTCGATAATTCTTAAACGTTATTCTTCTGTAGTTTGCTCTATTACTGCTAGCTGATTTTTTTTTTCTTCCAATGTCATTGTACTTCGGATTTAACTTAAACTCTTCGTGTTCTAACACGTGTTCGGTGTTTCAAACTGTTACCAACTCACTAGTATTAACCTGATTAAGTAAATCAAATTGTACCTCTACTAGCTCTGCTGAAATTGCTAATTTGTTGTATCTAATCAAAACTTACTTACTATCATTTTACTAACCACCTGTTAGCATCATGTTTTCTTGTTCTACTTTGAATAACTAAAGTGAAGCATACGGTTATTCCTAACTTCCCTCACCATCCGATCATTTTCGACGGTTGCATAATATCTTTCTTTTTTTGAAATATGGACATGGATCAAACTTAGGGAAATTTCATTTGTCTTAAATGAAATTGGAATATCTAACCCCAAACTTTCTATACAATTCAAAATCATATCAGACTATAAACATCCGGGGTAAATACTTAGTCATATAACCTAAAGGGAAACTGTCATATCTTTTATCTCACAATAATAGTTGCTTGTTATAGTAACTTACTAACGTGTCATATTTGAATAAATCTGAACAACTTAAAATCATTCCCTGAAATTCAATACCGGATTTTCTTGGTTCTCATTCCGTACATCATACTTTCTTACTCTTGCATGAGTCGTGCGAAAAATACATATTTGGTAACAACAAACATTTTTTACTCCTATTTATTTTGCCCTTAGGCTCTTTTGTGTCCAAAACTATAGTGATCAATTCATGCCCTCTGTGATTAAATTCTTAACTTGTTACATCATTGGGTCTGACATCTGAACTATCATCATCCAACCTGTGGCTTCATTTCCAAAAATTAAAATGAAATTGTTTAATGAGGTAAAACACAAACGGATACACTGCCGTACACAAACATGTCCTTCACAGTTTGCCATTATCTGATAAATCACTTCATGTACCATCCAGCGAGTCTTGAGTCTTAATCTGGACCTAAAATGTGTGAAGATTTTGCTATATCTGTTACTTACCTTTTCTTTTAGCACCCATAGGCATCACTGTATATTCACAAGTCACCAGAATTTTGACACACTGGAAATTGGAGATCTGGTAACTAAATAACTAAATACTGGCATACAGAAATAACTATAAACCCGCTAACTGAAAGACTGCATAACTGATAATCATAAAACATGATAACTGCTTTCGTACTTTCTAATAAGGTTATGCTATAATATGTACTACTATCGATTATATCCCACTTTCAACATCCTCTCAAGTTCTCATTCTACTACTTCTTTGTGATTCTACAATCCCAAATAGATGTAACTAACACTATTCTTATCACCCAAATGTTTACAACAATCATAAGTCAACAACCCAAAACCCTAGGATAGTTCATATGGTTCTGTTTATCAAACCCATTTACTATTCTCCCAAGAACTCATCAATTCACAGCTATAAATGATTAGGGAGTAGAAACATTACTTTTTTGAAGTTCAATCCTTTTGAATTCAAGTTCTAGAGTTTCTTTTCTCAATAATGATATCTTGATCGAATATATTTCATGGTGGAGGGACCTTGGGGGAGTTAGGTTCTTGAGAGTTTTCCTTTCTAGAGTAAGTTTTCGTGTTTTGGGGTGTGGGGGACAAGGTAGGGCTTTTAAACAAGTGTACACATCCCAAAACTTGAGGAGGAAATAAAAGTATCTTGGATAAACATCGTCGGCGTGGGGCATCATCAGAGGTGCCAAAATAACAGTGCAAGGTGCCATCAGAGGCGCCAAAACTACATGGCCTTGCACTGTCATGGGTGCTAAGGTTAATACAATGGATAGTGCCTTTCATTGTCAGGGGCGCTAAGGTTAATGCCCTGGATAGTGCCTTGCATTATCTAAGGCTTTGAGTTTTCATGGCCTTGCACTGTCTAAGGCTGTAATACGGACGTCCCATAAACATAGTCGATTATATCGAATTTTATGTACCTCACTCTTGGTCTTGATTCTAAAACAACTGTTTCCACCCATACTCATTCCGATAGGAATTCACATGTCTAAAAGGTCACATTCATGCTCAATTAATGCGTCAACAACTAATCCTAATTTACTGAGTGTTATAGGTAAGCTTTGAATAAGAAATAGATGGTAGCATAACACATGGATCTGTCTCAAATGATGAAAGCCAGCGTAAGTGTAGGGTATGATTGCGAAGAATACATCAAATCAGTGAAAGATGCACCAAGCTAGATTGATATATCTTGAAAATGATGGTAGAGTTCGGATGATGGTATGATTATGGGGATGGTAATGAAGTCTGGAATAGGTATGTGTATTTGAAAAGTCAAGGTTCAATACAAGTCAACCAGAGTCTAATCAGACAACAAGCACATAATAGTGGGTAACAAGTAGAAGGTATGTATGATAGATAAAGAATACATAACAATGGCAGGCAAAGAATATATAACAAATATACAAAATATATATAGCAACCAAATGATATGCAATGATTAATTCAGCTAAAGAATGCTGCAAGATTATGTACCATACCTAGGAATTCTAAGAGTAGATTTACCTAGATTCAAACATAAGTCAAGGACAACTGCGAGATGGTACGTAATTAACCTCGTATGCCAATCTCTGAAACTAGAGAAATTTTAAAGAAGGTTCGGAGTGGTGAAAAGAAAACCCTCGCGTGACTTGTGTGTGATTGTGTACGACCAAATATCGACAGAAAAGTGATGATAATTCAATAAGGCAGTACCATAAGCATGTGATAAAGAATATACATCATGGGCATCTAAGAAAGCATATACAACACGGCATGTGTAAAAGCATATACAACATGAGCATGACAAAGAATGTACATCTTGAAGCATGTGACAAAGAATATATGACCTGCAGCACGTGACAAAGAATATACGACTTGAAGTGCAGGACAAAGAATACACCGCTTGAAGCGCATCACAAAGACTAGACTAATTGAAGCATGCGACAAAGCATATGGGACTTGAAGCAAAGAATATACAACTCAAAGCAAAGAATCTACGACTTGAAGCATGCAACATAAAGAATAGAAATTGGAGTATTGGAGAACCTGTAATTTCTCAATTAATTGATCAAATTAGTTGTGGTTAGAACCTGAAGTATCCTAATCAGAGTCACCATTTTGTTGCACCCTATTTTGCACAAGTCAAAACAATATACAACTTATAGTACTCTACAACGTTATTTAAAGTTTAGAGTCACCACCTAATATTTAAGGTACACTAGGATACCTATATCACACTATATAATGTACGCTTCGACTATGCTCTACGAAACCGTTGAGATTCTGAGTAAGGGTACAAGTTATCTCGAGGGGAAGGTGTTAGTTATCCCTCATCCACAAAATGTGCTTTCTATGGCTCTATCAAACAAAGGAGGGAAGGTTCAAAGATAATTAGCAAATACTCACAACTATTGCAAAGAATAAAAGAATGATTAAAGTGTACTCGAATGAACAGTAATGATATTAAATATGTAATGAATTATGTGCGGATGAATTATTTAGGTATTTTTTGTATTTTTGAAATAAAATGATTAAAATATATTGACCAAAATGATATATATATATATATATATATATATATATATATATATATATATATATATATATATATATATATATATATATATATATATAAAACGTGGATAATGGAATCGTATGCCAAAAGATAAGCTGAGTATAAAGTGCGTTCTAGATAAGAATAGCAAAATATTTGACAAAATATATGTACAACAAAATATAGTATGTGAAAGAATAAAAAAGGATATTAAAGAATGGTATTTTAGTGTAAATTGAATAATATGAAAAGGATTTCACTTAAATAATGCATGTTAACTCAAAGTGTTTGAACAAAATCTTGGACTTATAAGAATAAACAAGAAGTAAAATTGTAAGGCCCAGTAAAATTTTACCTAAAAACCGGGGTTTTATGGTGCTGAGGTAGGCTAATGTATGTAAGGGTTGTAGAAATTACGGACTTTTGGGGTTGAATAGAGCATTGAGGATTTAAAAAAAAATTGTTGCAGAACAGGGCATTTTCTGCGGTCCATTATGCAACCACAGAATTGATCTGCGGACCGCAGATCCGCCGCAAAGTGAAGTAGAGAAATGGGCCAATTTTAGGGGTTGTTTTGCGGTCAACTATGCGACCGCATAATCGTTTCGCGGGCCAAACATCCGTCGCAGAACCAGCATGAGAAATTTTGAAAGGAGGTTCTGTTGTCCATTATGCGACCGCATAATCGATCTATGGACCGCAGATCTGTCACATACCTTCACAGAAGTGCCCAGTTCCGGAGGCCCATTATGTGGTCCATTTTGCAGACCGCATAAGTGATATGCCACCGCAGATCTGCATCGGGGTTTCATTTGTTCTAATTTCATAACCCGACCCTATTTCGTTTTATCTAGCCATAGGGGTCATTTTTGAGGGATTATCTGATATTTTAAAGAGATAATAGAGCTATTCTAGAGAAAGAAAGAGGAGGATCAAGGATTTCGCTACTCAACTCTGATCAAGCCTTGGAATTTCATCAAGAGGGACTTGCTAGGGTTTCTAAAAGGTAAGAATTTTTCCCCAATTCACCAATTTCGGATTTTGGGATTGTTATGGGTGATGAAAGTAGGCATATCACATGCATGAGCTAATAGGGATTGTGGGGAAGTTGTTGGACAATCTTAGGTGGTTTTGTTGTTGAATTGGTTGAGGAAAGGTTGGGTTGTCATTGTAGCAGCTCTTGCCATATGAATTCCTCTAATCGTGCTTGTAATTCTCCCCTCTTCTATAGATTGGCATAGTTAGGAGTGTCAAGACGTTATTGTTACACCACGGAAAGCCCTTTCGAGGTATGAAGGCTGAACTCTTCTTCTAGTAATGGAAGTCCCGTATTCTTACAAAACTCCATAGTGTGTAGTTCGAACTTGAAACACCATTCAGGTAGGATACTCAAGCTAGTAAATTGATTACCAAATTGCATAACATGTTAGAATCCTCAATGTGATCAAATTCTTGTAACTCATATGATGAAATCTTATGAACTTATATTTTCTAAGGCCAAAGGTTCCAAAGGGTTTGATTTGAAAAGAAATGTTTTGTACAAAACTATTATCTTTCTGAGAATCCAGATTATGGTATTGTGATTACACCTCAACTCGCACATATTGGTGTGAGGCGGAAGGGCCGCTTTGTGTAGAGATTGTAGTATTGTGATTACACCTCCACCCGCACACATTGGGGTGAGGCAGCATGGCCACTTTGTGTAGAGATTGTGGTATTATGATTACACCTCCACCCGCACATATTGGGGTGAGGCAGCAGGGCCACTTTGTGTATAAATTGTGGTATTGTGATTACACCTCCACCCACACATATTGGGGTGAGGCGGCAGGGGCGCTTTGTGTAGAAATTATGGTATTAATTTAGTGGTTGTTATAGAGGATCCCCAACTTGAAATTTATAAATGTTATTGAAATCTTTAAATGAATTTTCTATGGGTTTTAACGGATATTTAAGCTCTTTTTTTGCTTCCATGATTTGTCACATTCATGATGTACTTCCAATCCTTGAAGGGCGTGTTTGGTTATCATACTCGTACTATTCGACATGTACTAACGCCCCTTTTTGGGGGGTTCTGCATCTTTAATGGATACAAATGGTTCCACAGCAGGCGACTTTGATCAGTGATAGCGGTACACCCTCTTCCCATATGACTTGGTGAGCCCCACTTCATTTCGGGGTCGTATATCTTTTGTTCCTTGTGTATTATCTTTTGAGGTATAGCCGGGGTCTTGTTGCCGCCACTATCATATTACTCTTTTGTATCTATTAGAGGCTTCGTAGACATAGTGTGCGTTGTACCTTGGTTATGGGAAAGTCAACTAAGGATGTTGTAATTGTACCACATGTTCCACTTCAAACTATGAAAGTGTATGTATTTTGAGACTTATTAATGATGTAACTATTGGTAATGAACTGGTATTCATCACATTATCTAATGAATCAGATAGATCTTCCATTTATTCATGGGTGAGTTTGGGTAGAAAATATTATACAGGCTTGCTTGACTGAGGTATTCTGGTTGAGCGCCAGTCACGCTCCCCGAGGTCTGGGCGTGACAAGCTTGGTATCAGAGCCTAAGGTTCTAGAGTACCCTAGGATGTCTCATGGTCGTGTCTAGTAGAGTCATTCTTATTAGTCTGTTGTCGACCACATCTATAATTAGAAGGCTACTTGGGCATTTAGGAATACTACCTTTCTTTGATGTTCTAGATCGTGCGATGGAGCTGATCATAAGACTATTCCTCATATAACTAGTGCATTGCCCTAATTTTCAGTATATAGCGCCTAGGAAGAAAACAAGAACTGGTCAAGGAGCCAATGCCATCCCAAGAGTGGCAGTTGATTCTATACCTGATGACGTGGGTGAGCACCCGAGGGGCGAGGATATTCCCCCAACTACTACACTGCTTGATTCTACTATTAGACTACATCAATCCCTACTCCTACGGAGGGTGAAGCTATTCCACTTCCAACCCCAGCTTCCGATCCCAGTATTTCTAATGGGGATCTTAGGGGAGCCATACAGATTTTGGCTCGAATAGTGGCTTCCCAAGCCTAGAGATCGAATGTTGCACCTGCTTCTTCCAGCTAGCAAAGGGATTCTGCTAGTTCTAGGGTGAACATATTTCTTCAATTGGATCCTCCAGTGTTCACAGGTACTGATCCTGGGGAGCACCCCCACGACTTTATTGATGAGATGCACAAAACCCTTCGAGTTATGCGTGCTACTGAGATGGAGGGAGTAGAGTTGGCCTCCTACTGCCTGAAAGGGGTGGCCTATTCTTGGTTTGATATGTGGGAGAACTCCCGTGAGGAGGGGAGCCCTCCGGCGAGGTGGAGTGAGTTTGCTAACGTCTTCTGATCATTTCTTGCCTATCGAGACTAAGGAGGTCCGTGCCGCTGAGTTTGAGAACCTGAATAAGGGTAGCATGAGTGTGTGGGAGTACCATATGAGGTTCACACGCCTGTCCAAGTATGCCATCTACATGTTGCCCACTATGGAGGCAAGAGTGCGTCGGTTTGTGTAGGGCCGCAGCCTCTTGGTTATTAATAAGGCTGATATAGCTGCCTTGAATTCTGATATGAACTATGGGAAGATGGTGGTGTTGGCTCAAGCCACGGAGACCCGCAAATTGAAAAACAGAATGGAATGAGAAGGTAGCAACAAGGCCCAGTTTGCGGGCAACTAAGGTGGTTCTTCCGGTGGTGGTGATAGGATAACATTTAAGGGAGGGTCGTCAGGGCCATCCCAGTCCTTTGCTTAGTCATCAGTTACTGCACCGCCATCAGGGCTCCGTCAACAGCAGTGGAGTCATTTTAGGCCTAGTCAAGGCAACAGGGGACCCCACCAGCAGGGTCGGCCTGGAGGGAGATTCCAGCATCAGCAGAGGACTCCATGCCCTAGGTGTGAGAAGATGCATTTCAGGGCCTGCTTCATGGACCTTCCCATATGCTATGGGTATGGTATTAGGGGTCACATTTGGAGGGATTGTCGTTCGTCCCGCCAGAGTGTGGGCAGGGGTACGATGCAGCCAGCCAGTTTTGTAGCTACTACATCCATAGAACCTCCCCCAGCTCGAGGCACTCCAGCGCCCGCAGGGCGTGGTGCAGTTAGGGATGGTACCAAGAGCTCGGGAGGGCCCAGCATGTTTTATGCTATGAGGAGGCATCAAGATTCAGAAGCTTCTCTAGATGTTGTCACAGGTATATTGATTGTCCAATCTCATGATGTATATGATCTTATTGATCCCAGTTCCACTTTTTCCTATGTCACTCCTTATGTTGCTATGGAATTTGGGATAAAACCGAAACAATTTCATGAGTCGTTCTCCGTATCTACTCCGGTTGGCGAGTCTATTAATGTCGCGCAGGTTTATAGGGATTGTGTTATCGCGGTGCGTGGTCGGTATACCATGGACGATCCCATTGAGTTGGGGATGGTTGATTTTGATGTAATAATGGGGATGGACTGGCTTTATTCATGTTCTACCAAGCTTGATTGCTGAACCAGAACCATTAGGTTTGAATTTCCAAATAAGTTAGTTATTGAATGGAAGGGGATGATGTGGTGCCAAAGGGTAGGCTTTTTTCTTGCCTTAAGGCTACGAAGATGATCAACAATGGGTGTATTTACCATTTGGTCCGGGTTACGGACACCGATGCTGAGGCACCTACACTTGAGTTTGTACCAGTGGTGAATGAATTTTCGGAGGTCTTTCCTGATGAGCTCCCTGGGATCCCACCAAATAGGGAGATTGATTTTGGTATTGATGTGATGCCAGGCACGCAACCTATATTTATTCCACCCTATAGAATGGCACTGGTAGAATTGAAGGAACTGAAGGAGCAGTTGAAGGACTTGTTAGAGAAGGGTTTCATCCGGACGAGTGTGTCGCCTTGGGGCGAACTGGTCCTCTTTGTAAGGAAGAAGGATGGGTCACTGAGAATGTGTATTGACTATCGGCAGCTAAACAAGGTCACGATCAAGAATAAGTACCCGCTGCCAAGGATAGAATACTTGTTCGACAAATTGCAGGGTGCTAAGTACTTCCCCAAAATTGATTTAAGATTCGGGTATCACCAATTGAAGATCAGGGAGCAGGATATTCCTAAAACAGATTTCAAGACCCGATATGGGCACTTCGAATTTCTGGTAATGTCCTTTGGGATAACAAATTGCCTGGCAACTTTCCTAGATCTTTTAAATCGAGTCTTCAAGCCTTTTCTTGACTCCTTTGTGATAGTGTTCGTTGACGATATTCTTGTATATTCACAAAGTCGAGAGGACCATGTCGATCATCTCAGGGCAGTTCTGCAGACTCTATATCAGCACAAGTTGTATGGGAAATTTTCAAAGTGTGAATTTTGGCTTGAATCTGTCACATTCTTGGGTCATGTCATCTCCAGAGAAGGAATTAAGGTTAATCCATAGAAGATCGCAACTGTGACGAATTGGCCGAGGCCTATAACTCCAATAGAGATTTGCAGTTTCTTAGGCTTAGTTGGGTATTACAGAAAGCTTGTGGAGGGGTTCTCTACTCTTGCCTCTCTATTGACTAAATTGACGCAGAAGGCAGTTAAGTTCCAATGGTCAGATGTTTGTGAAAAGGGCTTCCAAGAGTTGAAATCAAGATTGACTACGGCACCAGTGTTGACCTTGCCAAAGGGTATGGATGGGTTTGTAGTATATTGTGATGCTTCGAGAATTACACTAGGGTGTGTATTGATGCAATATGGTAAGGTGATCGCTTATGCTTCTAGGCAACTCAAGAATCATAAGAATAATTATCCAACACATGACTTAGAGCTCGCGGTGGTGGTTTTCACATTGAAGATTTGGCATCATTATTTGTATGGGGTCCATGTGGATATATTCATGGACTATAAGAGCCTTCTATATATTTTTAAACAGAAGGAATTGAATCTGAGGCAGAGAAGATGGCTTGAGTTACTTAAGGACTACGACATCGATATCCTATATCATCCGAGGAAGGCCAATGTTGTGGCAGATGCTCTTAGCCGGAAATCCATGGGTAGTTTGGCTCACTTGGAGGCATATAAAAGGCCGTTAGCCAAGGAGGTTCATCGATTGGCTATTTTGGGAGTTCGTCTTGCAGATTCTAGTAAATGAGGGGTGGTTTTGCAAAATAGGGCCGAATCATCGCTGGTTGTGGAAGTCAAGGAGAAGTAGTACGACGATCCATTGTTGGTACAGTTGAAGGAGGGGATTCATAAACATAAGACTATGGCTTTTTCTCCTGGCATGGATGATGGTACGCTAAGGTGCCAAGGGCGATTATGTGTTCCAAATATAAATGGTCTCCGTGAAAGAATCATGACCGAGGCTCACACTTCCAGGTATTTCGTGTACCCAGGCTCTATGAAGATGTACCATGATCTTATAAGGAAGTCTACTGGTGGAATGATATGAAGAGGAATATAGCGAAAATTGTTGCAATATGTCCAGATTGTCAACAAGTGAAGGCCGAACATCAAAGGCCCGATGGGTTGGCACAGAACATACAAATTCCAATGTTGAAATAGGAGATGATAAATATGGACTTTGTGGTAGGACTACCTTGCACTCCTCAGAAGTTCGACTCGATTTGGGTGATTGTGGATCGACTCACGAAATCAACACACTTCTTACCTCCGATCGAGGGGCACAGTTCACAAGTCTACCGACACGGTGGAACAATATGCTTAGTTGTATATCAAGGAAATAGACAGGTTGCATGGCACTCCAGTTTCTATTATCTCCGATCGAGGGGCATAGTTCACAACAAAGTTTTGGAAGAAATTTCAGCAAGGATTGGGTACCCAGGTGAATCTTAGTACAGCTTTCCATCCACAGACTGATGGGCAAGCAGAGAGGACCATTTAGACACTTGAGGATATGTTGTGTGCTTGTGTTCTTGACTTCAAGGGTAGCTGGGATGATCATTTGCCACTCATAGAATTTGCCTACAACAACAGTTATCATGCTAGCATTCAAATGGCACTATTTGAGGCTCTATATGGCAGGAGATATATATCTCCCATTGGGTGGTTCGAGATTGGGGAAGCGGAGTTGATAGGTCTAGACCTCGTGCATCAAGCTTTGGAGAAGGTTAAGATCATTAAGGAACGGTTAAAAAATTACCCAGATTCGTCAGAAGTCCTATTCAGATATACGTCGTAGGGATTTGGAGTTCCAAGCGTATGATTGGGTATTCTTGAAGGTTTCCCCCATGAAGGGTATAATGCGGTTTAGTAAGAAAGGAAAATTGAGTTCGAGTTATGTCGTACCGTACAGAATCATTCAGAGGATTGGTCAGGTGGCTTATAGGCTTGAACTACCTCCAGAGATGTCTTTAGTGCACCCGGTGTTTCATGTATCCATGTTGAAGAAGGTTGTTTGAGATCCGTCAGTTATTGTTCCGGTTGAGACTATAGAAGTTAATGAGGAATTGACTTATGAAGAGATTCTAGTTTCCATTCTTGATAGGCAAGTCCAAAAGCTGAGAAACAAAGAGATTTCCTCCGTGAAAGTGTTATGGCAAAACCAACAGGTCGAAGAGGCCACCTATGAAGCTGAGGAAGAAATGAAGAAGAAGTATCCTCATTTGTTTGAATAGCTATGTAGTTGTGTCCATGAAGTTAAAAGCTAACGTTCTACAAAATACGTTCCCCATGTACAGTTTATGTTAGGGATACTCCTTCTTGGTAATGTAATGTATATGGCATTGTGGCTGGTGTTATTTCCATGTTATTTTACATCATTGTGTCATGGTTATGCTGTTAGGACTTGTTTTGGTATTCTCTGGCAGGTGGATAGGCCTAATTACATGGGAGACTCTGGCGATATTTTTTGAAATTTAGGGAGTTAGTCAAAATTTGGAACTGCTGGTGTGTGAAGTAGCAGTTGGGTCACATTGGATTCTAATGGCGGATCTTGACCCTCATTCAAGGATGAATGATCTTAAGCAGAGGAGGATGTAAGGCCCCATAAAATTTCACCTAAAACCCGGGGTTTCATGGTGCCGAGGTAGGCTAATGTATTTAAGGGTTGTAGAAAGTATGGACTTTTAGGGTTGAATAGAGCATTGGGGAGTTGAAGAAAACTTTTTGCTGAGCAAGACATTTTATGCGGTCCATTATGTGACTGTAGAACTGATCTACGGACCGCAGATCCACCGCAGATTGAAGAAGAGGATTGGGCTAATTTTCGGGGTTATTTTGCGGTCAACTATGCGACCGCATAATCGTTTCGCGGGTTGCACATCTGTCGCAAAACCAACATGAGAAATTTCGGAAGGAGGCTCTGCTATCCATTATTTGATCACAGAATTGATCTGCAGACCGCAAATCTGTCACATACATGCACAGAAGTGCCCAGTTCCGGAGGGCCATTATGCGGTCCATTTTGCGGACCACAGAAGTGTGCGACTGACCGCATATATGCATCGGGGCTTCATTTTTTCTAATTTCATAACCCGACCCCATTTTGTTTTATCTAGCCATAAGGGTCATTTTTAGGGATTATCTTATATTTTAAAGAGAGAAGAGAGTTATTCTATAGAGAAAAAGGGGAGGATTCAAGGATTTCACTACTCAACTGTAATCATGCCTTGGAATTTCATCAAGAGGGACTTGCTAGGGTTTCTAAAAGTTAAGAATTTCTTCCCCCAATTCTCCAATTTAGAATTTTGGGTTGGTTATGGGTGATGAGAGTAGATATATCACATGCATGAGCTAATAGGGATTCTGGGGAAGTGTTGGACAATCTTGGGTGGTTTTGTTGTTGAACAGGTTGAGGAAAGGTTAGGTTGTCATTGTAGCAGCTTTTGCCATATGAATTCTTCTAATCTTGCTTGTAATTCTCCCCTCTTCTATAGATTGGCATCGTTAGGAGTGTCGGGAAGTTATTGTTACACCACGAAAAGCTCTTTCGAGATATGAAAGCTAAACTCTTCTTCTAGTATTAGAACTCACATATTCTTACAAAACTCTATCGTGTGTAGTTCGAACTTGAAACAACATTGAGGTGGGATACTCAAGGTAGTAAATTGATTACCAAATTGCATAACATGTCAGAACCCTCATGTGTTAATGATTCTAAATTTTGACTTAATTATGTTATACCCCTTTCGGGAAGAAAGTTTTGTACGAAATCAATGTGATCAAATTCTTATAACTCATATGATGAAATCTTATGAACTTATATTCTGTAAGGCCAAAGGTGCCAAACAGTTTGATTTGAAAGGAAATATTTTGTACAAACTATTATCTTTTTGAGAATCCAGACTGTGCTATTGTGATTACACCTTCACCCGCATATACTGGGGTGAGGTGGCAGGGCCGCTTTGTGTAAAGATTGTAGTATTGTGATTACACTTCCACTCACACACATTAGGAAGAGGAGACAGGGCCTCTTTGTTTAGAAATTGTGGTATTGTGATTACACCTCCACCCGCACATATTAGGGTGAGGCGGTAGGGCCGCTTTGTGTAGAGATTGTGGTATTGTGATTACACCTCCACCCACACACATTGGGGTGAGGAGGAAGGGCCGCTTTGTGTATAGAATTTGGCATTATGATTATACCCCCACCCCCACACATTAGTTGATTCAGGATCGGCTTTGCACGGCACAGTCTAGACAGAAGAGTTACGCCGATCGAAAGGTTTGTGATGTTGCCTACATGGCGGGGGAGAAGGTATTGCTCAGAGTTTCTCCCATGAAAGGTGTTATGAGGTTCGGGGAGAAGGTAAAGTTCATCCCTCGGTACGTTGGGCCTTTTGAGGTGCTTGAGAGGATTGGGGAGGTGTCTTAGAAGCTTGTGTTACCGCCTAGTCTATCGAGTGTTCATCCAGTGTTTCATGTTTCCATGATCCAAAAGTATTTCGGCAATCCATCTCATGTTTTGGACTTCAGCACGGTTCATAGATGGTGATTTGACTTATGATGTGGAGCCGATGGCCATTTTGGATCAGCAAGTTTGAAATTTAAGGTCAAAGAATATAGCTTTAGTGAAGGTGCATTGGAGAGGTTAGCCAGTCAAGGAGGCTACTTGGGAGGCCGAGCAGAAGATGCGGAGCAAATATCCATGTCTATTTGAGACTCCATGTATAATTCTAGAGTCATTTGAGGACAAACTTTTTTTTAAGAGGATGTGAATGTAACGACCCAGCCGGTCGTTTTGAATATTATAGCCTCATTCCCCCATTTATTGCGTATTATGTGCTCAATTGTTGTTATGTCCTTGACAGGGTGGTTGGTTTGGTTCCGAGGATGTTTTGAAATTAGTTGGGACACTTAATCCCAAGGTTGGAAGCCTAAGTTGAAAGAGTTGACCGGATATATCCATTGTGTCAGTTATGAATTGTGTAAAAAATTTAAGGTCGATCGGAGTTGGTTTGGTATGTTTCGGCATTAGTTTTGGAAGTTATAAGTTCATAAGTTCATTAGGCTTGAATCGATATGTGATTCGTGGTTTAGGCTTCTTTGATGTTATTTGAGGCTTCGAGCGAGTGCGTATAATATTTTAGGACTTGTTGGTATGTTTGGTTGAGGTCCCGGGGGCCTCGGGTGTGATTCCGATCATGTTCGGCTCATTTTGGACTTGTTGGATTTATGTCATGACTGCTGATGGTTTCCTCTTTCGTGATCACAAAGAAGGAGACGCGATCGCAAAGGGTTGTAGTTGGCAGCTGGGGAATTTGTGCTACGCGTTCGTGATAATGGGTCTGCAATCGCGAAGCTTGGGGAGTCAGTGCTACGCGAACGCGTGTGTTAAGTCGCGACCATGAAGAAGAAAGGAGGAGGCTGGGAGTCCACGCAATTTGTTCTTCGCGATCGAATGAAGAGGTCCACAATCGCGTAGGTTGATGAGTCTGGGAATCGCGTTCGCGATGGTGTTTTTGCGTTCGTGAAGGGTACTTTGAGGGTAGAATAATTGTTTTTCTTCGCGATCGTAAGGGACGTTCTGCGATCACGAAGAGGTGCATTTGGGTAGAATATAAGATTTGAAAACGAGGGTTAGAGTTTTATATCATATTTGGACTTTGGGAGCTCGGATTGAGGCGATTCTTTGAGGGATTTTCAAGGAATTGATTGGGGTAAGTGATTCTAACTCGGATTTGGTTAATGTACATGAATCTATCATTGTTTTTACAATTT
This sequence comes from Nicotiana tabacum, assembly GCF_000715075.1. NCBI lineage: Eukaryota > Viridiplantae > Streptophyta > Magnoliopsida > Solanales > Solanaceae > Nicotiana > Nicotiana tabacum. The sequence goes on from NC_134094.1 coordinate 39,459,551, forward strand.
AATTAGTGATTTGGTTGGAAAAATTGAGGAAAATTGTAGAAACTTCATAGGCTTTAATTTGAGGATTTGAAGATCGAGTTGTGATCGAAATTGAGTAATTTTGGTATGATTGGACTCTTTCTTGAATGAGTGTTCGGAATTTGTTGAGTTTGTCAGATTCCGAGATGTGGGCCCGAGGTTGACTTTTTGGGTTGACTTTTTGACTTTTGTTAAAGAACCTAGCTTTATCATATGGAATTGATTCCTGTAGTCGATGTTGATTATGGCTAGATTCGAGTCTTTCAGAGGCCAATTCTCGAGGCAAGGGCTTGTTGGAGTAGATATTTGTGCAGTTTGAGGTAAGTAATAAGTCTAAACTTGGTTCTGAGGGTATGAATCCTTAAAATACATGTTCTGTGGTTGGTGGTGAGCTGACTCACATTCTAGGTGACGGACGTGTGAGTGTGCACCGTAGTAATTATGACTCGACTGATTCTTTGGAACTGTGTAGTCATCTAATCTTGTTATTAATCATGTGTTAGATAAATTGAGTTGTGATTCATGTTAGAAATCATGCTTAGGCTATATATTGGTACTATTAGGACCCACAAAGGTTGTTTTGTTGTTGAATTATTTGCCTAATTTGCAATTTTGTACTCAGTCACATCTATCATTGAATATCATATGTCAATCTCTATTGCCATTTATTGTTCCATCATATTATCAATGTTTGGGCTTATTGTCATGATATCTATGCGCCCGAGAGACTGGAGAAATTGATTAATGAGCGAGGCCAAGGGCCTAATTGGGAGTGATATTTATGGGATCGAGCTGCATGTCGCAACAGGCTTTATTGATTCATGCCATGATTTTCTTATATTGGCGCTTGGGCAGGATCCGCCCCTCCGGAGTCTGACATACTAGCAGCGAGAGCAGGTACCTGCTAAGTGCGAGTGCCGAGTGATTGAGAGTACTAATTGACTGGGAGGACTGAGCGATTGAGCATGCTGAGTGAGGTTAAATACTCTGAGAGTATGCATATGACTTTATCACTGTGTTGCATTACAATTGGCATGCATTATTGACATGTAGAGATAGAGATGTATCATTCTTCATATCAGTCACACTTGGCATATTTTATCCGTGTTGAACTTAAGCTGTTAAACTTGAAAGCATATCTACATTTCTGTACTGTTAAAATCTGTATTTGGAATGTACCTGTCTGAGCTCGTCACTACTTTCAGCCCAAGGTTAGTTTTGTTACTTATTGAGTACATTGGGTCGGTTGTACTCATACTGCACTTTGTACTTCATGTGGAGATCCAGGTACTTCTGGGCATGATGGCTGCTAGCTTTGGAGCTTATTCTGTTTGGGGACTATTGAGGTAGCTGCCATGGTATCCGCAAACCTCGACTCTCCTTCTTTTTAGTTTATTTGCATTGTTCTAACTTTCTAAACAATTGTTTTAGCAATTAGACTATATTTTCATATAGATGCTCATGTACTCATTGACACCTGTATTCTGGAGGATTTTGTATTGAGTCGTAGTTTTTTCTTATCAGTTATTTATGAGCTTTTCACTATTAAGTTATTTCATTCTGATTTCAATTTAAAGATGCGTAGTTATTTGCGATTTTTGGCTTGCCTTGTATTGCGATAGTCTCCATCACGACGTGTGGGATTTTGGGTCGTGACACTACCGAAGGGCTATTGGTTCGACTCGTTCTCGTCTTTTCTATTTTTAATGTTTATCGTCATTGCCTCGTTATTTCGAGCCCAGACCGAGGGTCATTCGGAGCGTCGTGGCCTAAAAGGGTTATACTCATCGGCCTATGCCAAATAGTCTAGCATCATGTTCATTGTCAAGGCATTTGAAAATGAGGAATTCAGCCAATACAGAATCGTCAAAGGATTTCAGGCACAAGTTGCCACGGCTGTAATACAACAGAGACGGATCAACAACGCAAAGGTAATGGAGCCTTTCCTAAAAGGTGTCCAAATTTCTTCGTTCAGTATCATGTCAAGACAGAAAGACAATGAAGTGAAATTCCAAAGTTGGTGACAAACTTCACAGTCAAGGCATCAGTCAACGAAAATAAGAGTTAACTAACCAACAATAAATCAGTAAAGTGGTGACCACGAGAATGGGCTGGAAAGCCCATAATCAAACTGACTTGGTTATGCCAATGAAAATGAGCAAAAGAAAAAGGGGAACGGCTCATCGTCGCTTGCCGGAAACAAAGGCTAAAACTGGTAAACATATGGGTAAGCTGGAAACATCAAAATCCCTGCCAGATTTGGAAGTGTTCAGCCACGTCCGAGCAAAAACACTGTCGCCGAAAAAGTAGTAAGCAATTGGGGACGCTCGTCGCCAGCGCGATAGTAACGAGAATGGAGGAGCAAGGGATAGGGGTTGATGTGGGATTGTCGCCGTTACCAAGCCATCACCGGCAACCAACTCTGGCGGGCGACAGTAAGGTAGACGAGAGAGATGATGGGGCTTGGGCTGCTGATAGTCTTTCAAGTTGAGAGAAGAGAGAATTTGTTGGGGAGGAGCGGCTGTAGATTTAAGAATGAGGGGAGTTAGATGTAAATATTAGGGCTTTACTTGAAGTAAAAATCTGATGGGTATGTGTGTATAATGTGTAGTGTAAAATATAAGTGTGGGGGTGGGGTAGAGAACTTGGTGACCAAGTTTTGTAAAATATTAACGAAAATATATGGTCAAAATGTAAAGGTGTAATGTCACATCAAGTCATGTCATTGTCATTGTCATGTCACATCAATGTCTAGTCATATCAAATGTCTAGTCACATCAGATGTTAAAGGGACATTAATTTGACTGAACTGGATCCGTATTTTGAAATAAATTCTACTGGCTTCTATGTAATTAATAGACTTGCTATATAAGAAAAATATTTATTTAATCAAAAACTTTTATAGTATTTATTTAAAATTATAACTACTACGATGGCGTAGTAATTATTATTATTTTGACAAGATAATAAATTGATAGAATATCCTAATATTTGAAAATAGGACAGTCACCAATAAATTGTTTTAAAAAAGCACAAAAATGGTAGTATTTAACTAATTGTAATAAAATGATAAAAATTCTTATATTTTGTGAAAATAGGAGTAATTATCAATAAATTGCATTAAAGCCAAATAATGTGCAAAAATTATATTTTTATCATTTTTACTAGGAAGCCTGTAGAAGTTAATTTTAAAATACGGAGGGTCAAAATTAAGTGTTAACAACCACGTCCCGAATGACCTTCACCCCGAGCTGGCTGATCGGGTGGTGTAGCAACCGGCGCTGGAATCATAGTCTGACCTCCCTGTAGCACTTCGTAGAGGCAATATTTTCTAATATGCCCTAGGACTCCACACTCATAGAAACCTCTGACAGGAAATGATTGTGGGGCTTGAGTCGGACCCCGTGACCCACTAGAAAAACATGGTGCCGATGAACCCTAAAAAGATGGAGCACGATAAGAACTATGTGCTAGGAGTGCAGTGAATGAATACTGCACATAAGTTCCTTTGTTAGGTGGTGGTGAATGATAAACTGGTATGCTATAATACCTCTCCCAAATCGACCTCGGCCTCCCGTTAAGGTACAACTGAAGCTACCTGAACATTGGGACCTCTTTTCCCTACCCTTCATCACCTCTTTGGTCTCAATGCGAATGTGTTCAATACGACGCGCTATCTCCAGACCTGGTGAAAAGAAGTCCTGATGTATACCTCTCTTGCCATAGCAATGCAAATACCATAGTGAAGACTATCAATGAATCTCCTCACTCTCTCCTCCTCAGTAGGAACCTCATCTCATACTCAGTAACTCGGACTTCTTTGTGAACCTCATCTCATACTCAGTAACTAACATCGAACCTTGCTGAAGGTACTCAAACTATCTCCTCATCTCCTATCTCCTTTGTGAACCGCAGCTCATAAACCTGCCACAACCTCTTGGATGGACCATACATCTAGAAGGCAGTTAAATCAACCCCATTGGAATCGACTAGTCCCAAATTTCACAGAATCTCATGACAACGTTTCATAAACCCATGGGCATCCTCTAAAGGTCTACTACTGAAGTGAGAAGGATGCAACTTCGTGAACTTATCTAACCTCTTCAGCTCATCAGTTGACATCGCGGACATATCCTCAGGCCTTATGGCAATAGCAGGCTACACTCCCCTAACCGGTACACTCTGATGGTCTGAAAACCATGGGCCACCTGCTCTGGGGTACGAGTAGCTAAAGTTTGTGCTCTCTCGCTACTTGGGAAGTAGCTGGTACGGTAGGAGTTCCCCTACATGAGCGAAACTCTCGAACAAACCAACCATACGTACCAAAGCATCTTGAACACAAATAAAACCTGGGAACCTGAGCTGGTACACCCGCCTCTAAATAATCATGAACCTGCTCCTCAATCTGAGGTACTGGTGGCTCCACAACAGCTGCACCAGTAGGGTCTCTAGCTGCGGCGCATGCTCTACCCTTACCTCGACCTTGACCTTGGCCTCTCACGGCCTTGGCCTGGGACACCGGCACCTGTTTAGATGAACCAGATGAACACGTCCTCACCGTCTGTGAGAAAATATAAAATCAACGATTCAGACTTAGGGATAAACAAATTCGCATGACAGAAAATGAAAGAAAGAGAAGTTTTCCTAAAAGCCTTGTAGCCTCTCAAAGATACGTACAAACGTTTTCCCTTATAGATTCGCAAGACTCTACTAGACTTGCTCATGACTCGTGAGACCAAAGCAATGCAACTCCGATACCAACTTGTCATGACTCAAAATTCCACCAGAGCCGTTATGGCGCCTAACACATCTTGCTCATACTAAGATAAATAATTGTAGCCAAGTAGCGATACAGCTGAAATACCATCCTAGAACCTGGTGTCAATGAGTATATGAGCTCTATAGAATAAGTAAGTACAATGGTCTGAATAACGATACAATACTACTTGAAGAACATAAACAGTAATAACAAAAGATCGAAAATGGACTCCAAGGCCAACTAACGGATCAACAGAGCAACCTTGAAATCTCCAATAGGTACAGATATGACTCTCTAGCAATCAACTCTATCAACACCACCTGGATCTACACATAAAGTATAGAGTGTAGTATGAGTGCAGTCGATCCCATGTACATTGTAAGTAGCAAGCCTAAACTTGGATTGAAGATAGTGACGAGATTAGCAAAATCTGCTCCTCACATTCAATAGCCAAAAAAATGGTAACAGAATAATGATAATAGCAAAGCGAAAAACAGATCAAGAAAAACAAGTTCAATTTAAGCACATTAACAGGAAAATAGACATACTTTCCAAACAAATCAGTTAAGTCATCAATTTCAAGATATAAAGTAGCAATTAGCATGAGAAAGATACGACTTTATTCATGCATGACAAGTATCCATGCCAAAATTAAAGACTTCACTATTAAATCATCAAGTAAGCACAATCTCAGCATTATACGTTTGCTTGGCATAAAACCCTTACTAAGCGCATAACAAGTGATTGCACTCACAGGGTCCAAAGTAATATGGGTTATTACCTGACTCCAGAGGGGCGGATCCTAGCCCAAGTGCTGATCTGATCAAAAGTCGACGATTATCATAACTCAACCCAAATGGCTTGGCACACGCGTCACCTCACTATTAATACCTCTCTGCCTAATATGGTTTAAGGAATATGATTCACCTCACTATCAATATCAACACAGCTCTATGACACAAGTTCAGTCATTAATCAGCTCAAATTTCAATGTGTCAACATCTCATAGTATTGGAAACGAATATATGACACAAATTATACCAACATGCCATAAATCCTCTCAAATATGTATCACACATGTAAGGACACTAAAACCATATGAAATAACATGTAAGAAGTATATAGAGATGGTGATATAATATGCGGATATGATATCATGACTACAATCAAGGTAAACAACTCAACATAGCAAATTAGCCATATCATGTCTCAAACAGATAAGCACATAGCATAGGAATGATTTCTAGCATGAATAATAGCTCAAGTAATCATATAAGTAGAGAAAACATGGTAGCAAGGAGACATGATAGCAAAACAAGGCACATAATAGCCTAAAGTCTACCCAAATCATGAATAATCATTGTGTACGCATATATGCTCATCACCTCATATGTGTGTCACCCCCAACATATAGCCAGCATCATAATCTATGAGGAAATACTCTCAAGCCAAGCTACACTAGATAGCGCGATAATTAATACTCCAAAAAGCCCTTGACCCTCGAATCAGCCTCCGAACGGGTCAAATCTAGGAAGAAATAACACAATAACGTCAAACAAGGCTTTAGGAATCGATTCCAAGTAATAAAGCTCCAAACTTTATCAAATTACACAAAGTCAACCAAAAGGTCAACACAGGCCCACTTCTCGGAACCCAACAAAAGTCACAAATCCCGACTACCCATTCGAATATGAGTCCAAATATACAAGTTCTATTCAAGTACGACTCCAAATCGGGGTTCAAATCTCAAATATTCATTCTCTAAAAGTTCATACAAAAACTCCAATTTTCTCCCTAAGATTTCATCAACCAAAAGCCAAATCAATGATAGAATCATGAATAATAATAAAATCTGAGTAAGAACACTCATCCAATCCAAGAGGGTTAAAATTGCCTCACAAATCACCCAATCCGAGCTCCCATCTCAAAATATGACAAAATTAAGCCAAATCCTCAATTATAATATTTTGCCCAGTGATCTCGCATCTGCGGTCCAACTTCTGCTTGTGCAAAGTCGCATTTGCGGCCCAAGCCTCGCTTCACTTAAAGTGCCGACCTTCCGCACATGCGCACACCACTTGCATTTGTGGCTCCGAATTGTGACCAAACCACACAGAAGCGCCCTCCGCAAGAGCGACCTCCCCTGCGCATCTGCGAACTTTCAGTCCCAGGCCTCCCATCGCAAGTGCGGACTTCCCCCTCGCAGGTGTGATATAGAATCTATGCACCACACTTCGCAGATGCGATGCATCGCCACCAGACCTTCCAAGAAACATTAAAATGGTCTCAAACCTATCCAAAACACACCCGAGCCCCTCGGGACCCTATTCAATCACACCAATCAATCCCAGTACCTTATCTAAACTAGTCTGAATACTCAAAACACCATGACTAACATCAAAACAAAGAATCGACATCCAAAACACATGTTAAGCTTCTCTTAAGTTCATTAATTTCCAAACATCCGATTCAAGCCTAGCCAATCTGGATTACATTCAAAATGTGCACACAAGTGTCATGACCCAAAATCCCACCTTAAGGATCGTGATGGTACCTAGTCTCTAAAACTAGGTAAGTCGATAACTTACCACAGTTAAACCAATCGACCTGGTATTTTTAAAGTAGGGTTTAATATAAATACCAAAATAAAGGTGATACAAGCCGACGTGGCAATAATCACAACAATCTTCCCATGACTAGGTAGAGCAAAGTCACAAACTTTAACTGAATACATAAAAATATCTCAAAAAATAAAATACAATACTGCTCAGATAGAGAATTGACTGTACAATCAAAAGGAAAGGACTCCAAGGTACTACGGTGATCGAGTAGCTCTACCTTGAATCCTCGCGATCAAAGAAGCTAACACTGCATGGGTCCATAGCCTCCAACACCTGAATCTGCACAAAAATATGCAAAAGTCTAGTATGAGTACACCACAGTCGGTGCCCAGTAAGTATAAAGACTAAACTCGGTGGAGTAGTGATGACGCTCAAGTCAAGACACTTAATAATCAAATAACCTGTGTGGAATATCAACATTAAGCTAACAAACGAAAGCAAAATAAATAAATGGCACAAAGAGCTATTATGTGATAAAACAACAAAAAAAATCAAAGCACAAATAAAATTCAAGTGAAAGCAATTAAGGAAAAACAACGACGATTCTAATCAACAAAACATTCCGATAATAGGATTTACAATAAGAGTCACCCCGAGGCACCACACCTTATAACCATAAATCTCAAGTCATGAAGCACAAATCTCATACACATGGCACATGTTCCCACATTATCCATCACCCTCGCACGACCAAGTCCTTTTTCCACAATATAAGTCACAATCACACGGACAACTCACGTGCCAATAATCACAATCCTTACGTAGTCACAGGCTCAATATCACAAACAACCCGGCGTGGACACATGCTACCAGTCCAAACCATATCGCAGACAAAACAATTAGACAAGAATACATGTTCATGATGAATAGACATCAAGTTTCATCCTCCTGGACTGGTATAAATGACATGTTACAGTGTATGCATGTGCAAGACCACATATGCCATAATATTGCCTAAGAGTCTAAACCGGTAATTTATCACATATAAGCTCGGGTACACACTCGTCACCTCATGTACACGTCTTTCACATAGCACAAGTAATGTAAATAGACCAATTCCTACGGGGTAGTTTCCCCCACACAAAGTTAGACAAGATACATACCTAAAAGAAGCTAAATCAATATCAATGAATCCTTCTCGTGTGAAACAACCTCTGGACGGCCCGAATTTAGCAAAAATAACTTAATATCATAAATAAAAGCCATAGGAATGAATTTCGGATAATAAAGATTATAGGTAGCGAGGATAGGAAGAAGGGGTTCAACGAAGGATGTTGTTGAGGTTTTTATTCCAACTAGCGAGGAAAGGCTTCGTTTTACAACAACAACAACAACAACAACATGGGCAGTATAACTCCACAGGTGGGGTCTGGGGAGGGTAGTGTGTATGCTGATCTTACCCCTACCTGGAGAGTTAGAGAGGTTGTTTCCGATAGACCGTCGGCTCAAGAAAAGGTGAAAAGGAAAAGGAAAGGCCTCGTTTTCTTTAATAAATATCAAAAATTCAACCTAACAAATCAATCCCGGGCTCACACCTCGGAACCCGATAAAACTCACGAAATCCTCTCCGATACGAGTCCAACCATACCAAAACCATCTAATTCTGACCTCAAATCGGCCTTCAAATCATCAATTTATGTTTTAGAAAAGGTTTTACTAAAATTCCCAATTTCTCCAATTCAAATCATCAATTAAACACTAAAATCGAGGTTAGAATCATGAAATATAAACAAATCTGAGTCTAAAATACTTACCCCAATCAACATCGTGAAAATTCCCTCCGAAATCGCCTAAAACCGAGCTCTCTAACTCAAAATATGATAAAATGAACAAACCCTCAAACTATATACAATCTGCCAGTGAATCCGCTTTTGCGGTCACTTAGTCGCATCTGCGATAGCCGCTTTTGCGGCAAAAGTCTCACATCTGCAAGTTCCCAGCAACTGCCCATCCACCGCATTTGCGATCCACAACATGCTTCTACGCTTTCGCTTCTGTGAACCTTCACCGAAGGTGCGCTTCCCCTTTTGCGACCTGATAATCACATCTATGGTCCCTATCTTCTCCAATCAATGTTCTGCGGCCCCTTATCTGCAGGTGCAAAGGCATCAATACTTCGAATCTTTAGCAATTCAACAAGGTTCAAAAATGATCTGCAACACATCTGAAACACACTCGGGGTCCTCGTGACCTTATCCAATCCAACCAGCCAATCCCGAAAAATAACACGAACCTACTCGAGGCCTCAAATCACACAAAGAACATCAAAACTACCAATCGCACCCCAATTCAAGCCTAATGAACTAATGAATTTTCAAATTCTAAAACTCATGCTAAACCATATCAAATCAACTCGGAATGACCTCAAATTTTACATGCAAATCCCAAATGATACAACGGTCCTATTCCAACTTCTGGAACCAAATCCAAACCCGACATCAACCAAGTCAACCCTCGGTCAAACCTATGAACCTTCGAAATCTACAACTTTCCAGCTTTCGCTAACAAGAACCAAACCAACCTACAGTCCTCCAAATCAAAATCCGAACACATGCCTAAGTCTGAAATTACCATACAAAGCTATTGGAATCATCAAAATACCATTCCGGATCCATCTACACAAAAGTCAAACTACGGTCAACTCTTATAACTCAATCTTGAACCACTCGAAAACCAACACAAACCATGCATGCAAGTCATAGTACATAATATGAAGCCACTCATGATCTCAAACCACAAAACGAATTGCTAAAGCTCAAAACAACCGGTCGGATCGTTACATTCTCCCCCTCTTAAATAAACGTTCGTCCTCGAACGTATCAAGAGTTATTCGAAGGCCATAAAACCAATGTATAAACCTATCATACCCATAAACATGGGTGATCTCATGTCACCCCAATAAACATAAGCCTTACAACTCTATTTCAACTGAGGATTATTCCTTCAACCTTAACCAAAAAGCCTAAGAACAAAATTTTCAACATCCAAGTATCCCCCAAAGACCTATTCTCAATAAACACATTGTATCAACCTCAACCAGTTGCAACAGCTCATGCATACACCCACAAGGTATAACCACACGACATAACACATTGCCCATATGCCCATAGCAACACCTCCGGCCATAGTAGCTGCCCATTATCAAACCCGGTACAGGTAAATAACCTCATATCAACTAGAACTTTGTTCCAAACCTTCCCAACACTGCTAATGATGTAAGTAACATATAGATCTCATAACTACTCACCCAATCAACAAGTCACACCGAACGTAACCTAGACACATATGACGCAATCCATACCGAACCAACACAACTCGAATACAGCTGAAGATGGAAAGTGAGGCACATGAGAGAGCTACCCAAAAACTCTGATAGGAAAAACTCCCTATCAATACCATACGAATCCATTCCACAAGGGACAAACAAAATATATGAACTAATCACAAAGGATCTTATTCTAACATAAATCCACCATGGAACATAGCCCGGTCCAAACATATCGATCCACATGAAAACACGAGGATCACATCCTCAACTTTGATCACAAGTAGAATAGACATCACACCAACCGAAAACCTTTCACTAACTCAATTTTGCGTAAACAAATCACAACACAAAACGGACTTCCCATACCTATAGAGCACCTAAATCACAAGTCGTAGCCAAACCATCCAGAAATCGCATCAAAACTTATCGTATTAAGTAATAGAAAGTTTATCCTAGTCTTATAACCCTCCATAGTGAAATTTTATAATGATAGATACGGTATACCACATTAGGACCCCTCAATAGGTGCAGATACATAAATAGAGTACAAGAATCATAAAACATATCCATATATAAAGCAAGACATGAGGACTCGTACTGATAAATAGGACACGATAAAAATAAAATTGATGTTTCTTTATGATAAACTGAAACCATACATGTAGCGACATTATCTGGTGCAGCAGCCTCAGCCCTACCAGGGAAAGCATAATATCTGGTCGGGTCTCCCCCTCTAGGACAATCCCGCATAATGTGCCTAGTATCACCACACTCATAAAAACTCCTTTGCAGGCATGGCTACTGATCTAAGTCTGTGCTGGATGACTGGAATAACCGCGGTAGGAACCCCGTATAGGAGGTGCACTAAAAGATCACTGCCCCATATAATTACCCTGAGGTCCCTGACTGGATAGAGCACCACGAGTAGTCTGAAGTGCATACTGAATTGGCCAACTGATGAAGCCTCAGTCTTGATGAGCCAGAGCCGAAGAGTAGAATCCACTAAATCCTCTGGGACCTCGAGGCCTCTTGGTCTCCCTATCCTCCCTCTCCTGACACTGAATATGCTCTAACATCCTGGAAATCTCCACAACATGCTAAAATGGAGTATATGTCTCCAACTCCCATGCAATCCCAAGTCTGAGATCATAAATGAGCCCTTCAATAAATTTGAGAACTCTTTCTCTAACTGTATGAACTAAAATAGACACATGACGAGATAGCTCACTGAACCTCATGGCATACTTGGACATGATCATAGTCCCCTACCGCAACTACTCAAACTCAGTGCGCCACATATCGCTGAGGGTCTGTGGAATGAACTCCCTCAAAAACAGATCAGTGAACTAAGTCCAAGTAAGTGGTGATGCATTAGCTGGCCTACCCTCCTCATAGGCCTGCCACCACCTATATGCCAAACCCGTCAGTTGGAATATAGTAAGGGCAACCTCGCTCATCTCCATGATGCCCATGGTGTGCAGAATCTCTTGAAAACCTTGCACATCCTCAGAAGTTTATCCACTATAAGTAGGAGGAAAATACTTCATGAACTTCTCAAGTCTCTTCTGCTCCTCCTCTGATGTTACTGGACTGACCTCAGGCTGAACCTCGACCACTAGATGTATCGGCACAACACCCAAAACCTGATCAACATGGGCTCGCTACTTTGTAGTACGGGCGGCGGGAGTCTGAGCTCCTCCCCTAGCCAATGAGGTAGCTGGTGCAACTGGGGTAAATCCTGCCTGAGCCAATGTACCAAACATGGTCAGGAAGTGCGCTAAAGTATCCTGAAGTCCTGGGGTAGCAACAGGCCCCTCTGATGCCTACTCCCCAACTGGAGCTACTGGTGGCTCCTCAGCTGCTGCTTTAGCAGGTGCTCTAGCTATGGCAGGTGTGTAGTTGTCTGCTCAGCTGATCCGGTAGTGCGTGTCCTCACCATCTATGAGAGAATTGAAATACAAAGGCTCAAACTCCGAAATCAATAAATCCGCACGATAGGAATGAAAGAAGTGGAATTTTCCTAATAATTCTGTAGCTTCTTGAAGATAAGTACAAACATTTTCATATTTATCTGCAAGACTATACTAAACTTGCTCGTGAATCGTAGAACCTATGAACCTAGAGCTCTGATACCAACTTGTGACGACCCAAAATCTCACCTTAAGGATCGTGATAGTACCTAGTCTCTAAAACTAGGTAAGCCGATTACATACAACTGTTAAACCAATTAACATGATATTTTTAAAGGAGAGTTTAATATAAATATCGAAATAAAGGTGATACAATTCGAAGCGACAATAATCACAACAATCTTCCCAAGACTAGGTAGAATAGAGTCAGGAACTCTAATTGAATACATAGAAATATCTCAAAAAATAAAATAAAATATACTTCTCTAATAAAGAATTAACAGTATAATCGAAAGGAAAGGACTCCAAGGGACTTCGGCGATCGAGCAGCTCTACCTTAAAACCTCGCGATCAAAGAAGCTAACACTACCTGGGTCCATAACCTCCAACACATGGATTTGTAAATAATATGCAGAAGTGTAGAATGAGTACACCACAGTCGGTACCCAGTAAGTATTAAGACTCGGTGGAGTAGTAACGAGGCTCAAGTCAAGACGCTTACTAATCAAATAACCTATGCAGAATAACAGCATAAAGCTAACAAAGAAAAGCAAAATAAATAAATAGCACAAAGAGATATCATTTGATTAAACAGCAATAATAATCAAAGCACGGTTAAAAGACAACAACAACAACAACCCAGTATAATCCCACTAGTGGGGTCTAGGGAGGGTAGTGTGTACGCAGACCTTACCCCTATCCTGGGTAGAGAGGCTGTTTTCGATAGACCCTCGGCTCTCTCCCTCCAAGAACTCACCACCTTGCTCTTGGGGTGACTCGAACTCACAACCTCTTGGTTGGAAGTGGAAGCAAGTGAAAGCAATTAGGGAAAAACAACGACAGTTCTAATCAACAAAACGTTCCGACAATAGGATTTACAACAAGATTCACCCCGAGGCACCACACCTAATAACCACAAATTTCAAGTCATGAAGCACGAATCTCTTACACATAGAACCTTGTGCCCACATTATCTATCACCCTTGCATAGCCAAGTCCTCATGCCACAATATAAGTCACAAGCGCAAAGATAACTCACGTGCCAATAATCAAAATTCGCCCGGCGTGGTCACATGCTCAGTATCACAAACCGCCTGGCATGGTCACAGGATACCAGTCCATTATTATACAAGAATATGTGTACATGATCAATGCACATCAAGTTTCGTCCTCATGGACTGCTATAAATGACATGTTACGGTGAATGCATGTTCAAGTGTACTAGCATAACTCAAATCATCATATAATATCAGAATCATCGAGTAGCATATTGGGAACAACATAAAAAATCACGTATTATGCATGACACGCACAAGGAAGTCATAAGCACAAGCAGGAATACCCCTTTCATCAACAACATATCCTTAGGCCATCAGATATCATCCCCACATAGCCATTCATATCTCACTGCGATGACAATATCATAATAGCTACCCTTATCGCTCTGCTCTGACAAGTTATCAATAGCCACCCCTATCGCTCATCCCTGACAATAACACGATAGCCACCTATATCACTCTGTCTAGAAAATATACTCTATAGACACCAGTATCACTCAGCCCTAGCAATATACTCAATAGCCACCCGTATCGCTATGCATAATCAACAGCAATGAAATGCTCCACTTTTTCTTCGCATAACAACAATCAATCCACACAACAAGACCACATATGCCACAATATTGCCAAAAAACAGTACCAATCTCACAATAGAGCACATCCCACAGCTCAACGACAATGTATACAATAATTTCAACATCACAATGAAACGGGAAATAATCCAATAATGAAAGATATTCCATATAACAATAACTTCAATTAAAAGCATATTTACAGCTCGGGTACACACTCATCACCTTATGTACACGTCTTTCACATAGCAAAATTTAAGCAAATAGACCAAATCCTACGGGGTAGTTTCCCCTACACAATGTTAGGCAAGATAGTTAGCTCAAAGAAGCTAAATCAATACCCTAAGAAGCCCTTCCCGTATGAAACAACCTCCAGACGGCTCGAATCCACCCAAAATAACTTAATATCATAAATAAAAGCCTTAGAAAATAGTTCTGGCTAATAAAGATTCGATATTTAATAAAAATATAAAAGTCAACCCTGGGCCCGCACCTCGGAACCCGACAAAACTCAAAAAATCTGAACACCCATTCTGATACGATTCCAACCATATCAAAATTATCCAATTCTGACGCAAAATAGGCCTTCAAATCATCAATTTATGTTTTAGAAAAGTTTTTGCTAAAATCCCCAATTTCTCAAATTTAAATCATCAATCAAACACTAAAATTGAGGTTAGAATCATGAAATATAAACAAATTCGAGTCAAAAATACTTACTCCAATCAAATCGTGAAAATCCCCTCCAAAATGGCCTAAAACCGAGCTCTCTAACTCAAAATGTGATAAAAATAAACAAACCCTCAAACTATATATAATTTGCCAACAAATCCGCTTTTACGGTCACTTAGTCGCATCTGCGACAACCGCTTCTGCGGAAAAAGTCTCGTATCTGCGAGTTCACAGCATCTGCCGATCAACCGCATCTGCAGTCCACAACGCGCTTCTATGCTTCCGCTGTTGCGGACCTTAACCACATGTGCACTTTCGCTTCTTCGACCGGATCCCTTCCTTCTCCAATCAGTGTCTGCACCTGCCTCGCCTGGCCGCTTCTTTGTTGCTTCATCTTCGGCCCCTTATCCGCAGGTGTGAAAGTTTCAGTACCTAGAATCGTTTGTAATTCAAGGTTTAAAAATTATCCGCAACCCGTTTGGAATACACCAGGGGCTCCAGGACTCCGTCCAATCATACCAATCAAATCCCGAAACATAACCCAGATCTACTTGAGGCCTCAAATCTCACCAAACAATATCAGAACTACAAATCGCACCTCAAGACTAATGAATTTTTAACTTCTAAAACTCACGCCGATCCATATAGAATCAACTTGGAATGGCCTCAAATTTTTCATGCAAATCCAAAATGACACAGCTGTCCTATTCCAACTTCTAAAACCAGAATCCAAACCAGATATCAACAAAGTCAACTCTCAGTCAAACCTATCAACCTTCCAAATCTACAACTTTCACCAACAAGCACCAAACCAACATACAGTTCTCCAAATCAAAATCCGGACACACGCCTAAGTCCGAAATTACCATACCAAACTATTGAAATCATCAAAATACCATTCCGGAGTCATCTACACAAAAGTCAAACTCCGATAAACTCTTACAACGTAAGCTTCTAAAATGAGAATAAATCTTCAAATCAATCTCGATTCGCTCGAAAACCGACACCAACCATAAATGCAAGTCATAATACATAATATGGATCTAATCAAGATCTCAAACTACCGAACGAAATGCTAAAGCTCAAAACGGCTGGTCGGGTCGTTACAACAAGTCCCAAATGATAATCCGAACCTAATCCAACTTTTAGAACAAAAATCTGAATCTGATATCATCAACGTCAAACCCTCAGTCAAACTAGGGAACTCTCCAAACCTCCAAATTGTCAAATTTCTACAAAAAATGCTAAAATATCCTAGGAACCTCCAAATCAAATTCCAAATATACGCCCAAGTCCAAACTTACCATACGAACTAATTGGAACCAAAACACTAATTCGTGGTCGTTTACCGAAAAGTCAAATATTAGTCAACTCTTATAACTTAATATTCCAACAAGGGAACTAAGTATTCCAATTTATTCTAAAACCTTTCCGAAACTAAACCAACCATCCCCGCAAGTCACAAAATAACAAACAAGCATACGACAAACATCAAATAGGGAAATGAGGCTCAAATACACAAAATAATTGGCTAAGTCATTACATAGTTACACCTAATTTCATGCTGACCAATTAATTAATTGGCAAGACAAACATACTAAACTGCGTGATTACATCCAAAGTGGAATCCAATTCTTATGTGGATTTTCAAACGTGCTCTAAAAGATTTTTATTGGGGGGAAGGGGGATATAACTGTAGCATATATGTATTGAGAAATTTTTAAAAATCACTATTGTTTAGTGGCTATTAACTTCATATAGCTACCATATACATAATTACTTCCTATAACTATTATTCCAGCGGTGCGATTGTATTCGCTATATTCGCGCTATTGTATTCATGAATACAATAGAGGAATTCGCGCCTAAAAATAGGGAAGTCCAGTTGTCCGACTGTATTCGCGTTATTGTATTCATGAATACAGTAGCGGAATTCGCCTAAAAATAGGGGAGTCCAGGTGTTAAATTACGAAAAGAGGATCAATTAGCGTGTATCACTCCTAATTTAACTTAACAAAATCAATTCTACATAAATTTTGCTGCTACAATTTTGTATTATATTGAATTCAGTTGTATTCAAACAATAAAAAATCAAGAAATATGGTGTATACCGTTCTATTCAATTCGACTGTATACATTGTATTCAATTCACCGATATTCATTATTCACTATTATACATTATATTCAATTCACCGTATTCAATTCGATTCTATTTAAACAACATAAAATCACAACACATAGTGATATTCAGTTTTATTCAAAAAGTACAGACCTTCGGAATACATAAATACATGCAAAAAATTAATGTATTTATAAAAAATATACAATGTATTTGAGTGTATTTGTACAGAATACAATGTATTTGTATCATTGTATGTGACTAAAATAGCAAAGAAGAGAAGAAAGTTCGCCGGAGATGGCATTTCCGGCCAAGCAAAATACTGTATACACTGTACTAAAAGTAAAAATAGAGACGAACAAAACCCGGCCCTCAAATCGTCGCCGGTGTAGCTATGGCCAGATATGTTCGCCTGAGAGGATGAGCCAATAGTGGATTCTGACGCCGACGAGGATTCTAACGACGATCACGATGATGATGCCGACGATTCTGCTAATTTGATGGAGAAGAGGGAGAGATAGGATTGAGAATCTTGCTGATAGAGAGAGAAGGAAGAGAGAGAGAAAGAACATAATTGGCGTATTTCATGTCTCAATGGTAGGTATAAATAAATACCTATTTTGCTATAAAATAAAAAAGATAGCTATAAGTAATACTCCATCCGTTCCAATTTATGTGATATTGTTTGACTAAGCACGGAGTTTAAGAAAAAATGAAGACTTTTGAAATTTGTGGTACTAACCAAGTTAAAAAGAAACTCAGATTATTTGTGTGGTTATAAAAGCTTCTCATTAAGAGTAGAATTGTAAGTTTAAGCTAAATTATTACCAAATTTAGAAATGGGTCATTCTTTTTGGAACGGACAAAAAAAGAAATAAGTTCACATGAACTGGAACAGAGAGAGTAATATTTTAAAATTATGATTTATAATAAATAAATTGTAATAGTTTGCCACAGGAGGTATAATTTCCATATGTAGTTGCAAGACCCAAATTAAAAACACAGCAGCTATAAAAACACGTGATATATGCTTGAAAATTTTCAAATATTGAAACGATTCTCAAGAGGTGTATTTTCACAACATTTAATGATTTAATCCTTTATTGTCCTTATTGAATTTGTACACTCCTCGAGTTAAAAGATAAATCAAATAAGCAAATGACGAGTGTGCGGGCACAAAACTCCAAGAATCTGCATACTTTATAACCATCCATTAGTCTTCCACTCCTAAAAGTGTAATCAATATAGCCATTTTTCTTTTGGTAAAAAATTAGGAGCCAATGTGGCCCGGCCTAGCTTCCAAGAAAATTGATTAAACAAATTCTTGGGGAAAATAATTCAACCCCCTAGATCAAAAATCAAGAACTAAAGCCCTTACTTCTCTCTCCTCCTCCTTCCTCTTTTCTTCTTGCTATCCCTCCCTTCCATGTCTGTTTTGTCCTGATCTCTGTTTCTGCTAATAATTAACAATGTATCCCCATATAAACTCGAATGGGTATGACCAATTCGCTTCTAAATCATTAGAAAAATCTTCTCAACCATATTTTTACCCTCATTTATTACCTTATGGGTATGGTATGCCCCCAACACAACAACTTCATCCACCATATAGATCTTCTGGGTCTTCTGTATATGTTCAAAGAGCCCCTATTGGAATAACCAAACCTATGCAAAAGACAACTTGGTCAACCAACATTTTTGCATGTTGTAGAGACCCCAAAAATTGTATGTCCCGCCGTTGCTTTTTTCCTTCATACATCATTTCGCCTTCTGTATTCTGATCGGGATTCATTATAATTTTATGCGTACGGTCAACCTATTGTTACTTCTTTGTTTATCCGGTGTTGGAATCGGCAATATAAGCAAGCTTAGATAGGCTCAGTTTCCTATAATTCTATAAATTGAAGCATAATTGTTATTTTTCTTGTTTCTGTATAAATCATTTCCTATAATTTTATGAATATGCCTAATGGTCTTTTTTCTTTGTGTATAGGTCTTAAAACATGTTTTTGTCCATGTATAACATCCGGGCAAATTGCAGAAATTGTCAGTGAAGGACGAACGTGTAAGACGAACAATTAATCCTATGATATATTTGTGAAGCTTTTGGGTCGTGACAAAATTTGTTTATGTTTATTCTCTAATTTTTTTATTTTTTTTTCCTTTTTGGGACAGCATGCATGGAAGGAGTGATAATAAACTTCTTGCTCTGTTGTTTCTGTTTGGCTGCACCTCTTTACACTTTTTACAACAGGGTTAAATTGAGAAGAAAGTTCAAGTTGGAAGGGAATGGCGTTCTTGATTGCCTAACTCATACACTTTGCTGTTATTGTGCATTGTGTCAAGAATATCGTGAGCTTCATCGTCAAGGATTTGACCCTAGTCTTGGTAATTTTATCTGTTCAAAACCACAAAAGGAATATTCACAATTATATTAACAGGGATAAAATTTGTGCAAATGTCACCAAAATTTTACGTGAAAAAACAATCCTTGTAAATTTTTATAAACTACAGTTCGAGAGGAACGAAACAATATCATTATAGTGAGATCAGACAATTCAAAACAAACTTTTGTGAATTCATTAATTAAATTATATGCTTCAATCTCTATGTCTATTTCTACGTTATTCTTTCTTTGTTGAGAGTCTTATCCTAATGTTTTACTAATTTGTAAATTGATATGTTCAGGATGGGCAGAAAATATTGAGAGACAAAGCCATGCTGTTGCTGTTTTCACTGTCACGCCACCTCCAGTTCAAGAAGCAATGAAAAGATAGATAAGATCTCAAATATTTTTCGACCAGTTAGTTGTCAAGGTAAGATTTATGGAGTTTTCTTCTAAAAATGTGGACTATCTTGTCTCTTGGTAAGGAGCCTATTAAATCTGCTTTCTTAATAGACTAGTCAAACCAGTAGTTTCCTAATTCTGGATGCCTAAAACAAAAAGAAAAATTACCTGTTTGATGTTTAACCACCTCAAGCTCTCTTACCAAAACTTTCTGCAACACAGTTTCATTTTATAATTTATTATACTGACTAGTATTAAGCAGTAATGTGCAATCCCTCTATGCAAAATATTTAGCTTGTTCTATATATAATTTCCCAAATATGAGGACCTCTTTTATGGAAATAAACATTACACCCTCCGCCTCAAATTATTTGCCGTGGTTTCTAAAAATACTTGTCTAAAATTATTTATCATTTTAGAAGTTCAAGACAAAATTAATTATTTTTTTCTCATTTTATCTTTAGTAGTAATTGTTCTTGAAGATAGAGATGACACATAAATAAAATAAATATTCAATAAAGATATATTATATCTTAGGACATAAATAAGGGTAAAATAATCAAAAATCCCTTCTAATTAATGTTTCTATCGTGTAAAAGAGAAATATAATAAATAATTTGGGATGAATAATAATACGTTTTGAATGCTCTAAAGTTCATGCTTTATGTTATCACCTTAATGTTTGTAAATGGTTAAGTATTGTTTATAAAAATTAAAAGTAATGCTTGAAATTTGACCAGGCCGAATCATATCAATCTTTTGATCCATACGGCAAATGCAAACTTGTCTCACTTATGATGCAATTTGATTAGGTACGGAATTTTAAAAAGTGAAAGAGTTTTAAAATTTATAATTTAAAATAAGTTATAGATATTTATGTGGCCATAAGTCATATCATTAATAATATAATCGGAAGTATAAAGTTAAATTATTTTTTAATATAAATACATCATTCTTTTTTAGACTGACAAATGAAGAAAGTGCATCATATAAATTGGGACAAGATTAATGTTTAATTTAATGTTGGATTTAAAACAACTCATATGCGTGACTATTCTTATTGTTACTGCTGCTGTTATATTTACTTCTATCATTTTATTTTTTGTTATTTCATCATTATTGTTTGCAGATAAAATCAGATACACATCGGTTGCTTTGACTAATCCATGGTGCAGGACTGGTCCTTGTGGTCAAAGATGGCCTGTCCCAAGCTAGTTTTAATTTTTTCCCCCTCAATATAGATGGATTCTCAAATAGCTTGTGATCACCAGAACTATCCACTTGATTACCTTCTTGAATTAGGAAAAACAATTTTGGATTTTTCATATATTGCCCACTCCAAGTAGATAGAGATCAATTTCAAACTAGCATTGGCATAAATTCAAGGAAGAGATCTATAACTAGTTTTGCCTTTGTGTATATAGGTTGTAAAACTCAGTTCTTGGATTTCAGCGTTCCTTCGATGCTCAAACAAAGTGTTCATGTAAAGTCCAACTCACATGCATTATAATTTACACACACAAGATACACACCCTCTCTCTTAATAAACTGGTCTTATGTTAAAGGACATAAACAGAGTTGAATCTATATACCTAAGGGAAATATGATTTGCAAAGTAGGATGCAAAAGTTCATATCTATATAATGGAAAGCTCATATAATTCATGGACGAACAATGGAGTTCATAAAAGAAACCAAAGAAAGATCTATGAGACTTGGTATCATAATATCTTCTCCTAGTGTATGTGAGAAAGAGTGACGAACTCAATTTTACTACCCAAATTAGGATCATGTCACAATGCTTAGGTAGTTTGAACCATCCAAACAAGCGTATTTTAATTTAAAAAATTTGGCCAAATTTCCCTTTATAAATAGATATGAAGCCACTCCACTACCATATAATAATGCCCCATAATAATGTTTGGGGTTGTTATTGTATTTATAAAGCAGTACATAAGTATAAAATGTAAGAATACCCTTATTTAGAAGGGTAACATACAACTACTCATAGGCTAACATGGTAAAATATATATGCATATCAACACGCCCTCTCAATCGAGTGTGGGGACATGCCAAGATTGTCTCAAAGAGTCTTAAATTGATGCGAGGATATGCCCTACGTAAGAATATCAGCTAGTTGGCGCTCCGTCGGCAGATAACGAACAGGAATAGATCCAGAGGCTATACGTTCCCGTACAAAGTGAAAATCAACTACACGATGCTTTGTACGAGAATGATATATAGGATTCATCGTAAGATATAGGGCACTTACATTACCACAAAAGATGAGTGGTGCATTACAAAGAAAAATATGCAAATCCCGTAGCAACTGTTGGATCCCTAATACCTCAGCTATAGTTTGAGCCATGGAACGATACTCAATCTCGGTACTAAAGCGAGAGACAGTATTTTATTTCTTAGAAGACCAAGATATATGATTTGGACCAAAGAAAACCAGGGATCCAGTGGTAGACCGACGAATATCAGGACAACAAGCCCAATCAAAATTAGAATACGCAGTAAGAGAATAAGTAGTAATTGGTATCAACAACAACCTAAAATCATGAGTACCAGCAATATAACACAAAATGCATTTAATAGCAATAAAGTGAGTAGAAGTAGGATTATGTAAGTGTTAACTAGCTGTGTTTACTGCGAAAACAATGTCAGGTCGAGTCAGGGTCAAATACTGTAAAGCACCCACTAGACTGTGGTATAAAGTACAATCAACTCTAACGACCTGACTGGTCGTTTTACGCATTTGCACTTGGAGACAACAACCAGAATGAAATATTATTTAATCGTAGAAATGCCATGTCAGGCGCACCTTTCTCGATAGTTTGAGGGCTCAAGTATCTCTGCATGATGTATTATGATTTGCGTAAATCGTCGGTGTTGGTTTCCAACTTATCCAGGATAGATTTGGAAGAATGAACTTCAAGATTTAAACTCTAAGTTGGAAGAGTTGACCAAATTTGACCTTTTAGCATTGGATCTCGAAATGGAGTTTCGTTAGTTCCGTTAGCTCCGTTGGGTAATTTGGGACTTAGGAGCGCGTCCGGATTGTAATTTGGAGGCCCGTAGTCGAATTAGTCTTGAAATGGCGGAAGTTGGATTTTTTGAGAAGTTTGACCGGGAGTAGACTTTTCGGTATCGGGGTCGAATTCCAATTCTGAAAGTTAGAGTAGGTCCGTAATGTCAAATATGACGTGTGTGCAAAATTCGAGGTCAATTGGACGTATTTTGATAGGTTGCGACATCGGTTGTAGACATTGAAATTTCAAAGTTCATTAATTTTTACTTGAGGTGCGACTCATCGTTTCGAGGTTGTTATGCGTGATTTAAAACCTCGAGTAGGTTCGTTTTGTCATATAGAACTTGTCTGCAAAATTTGGCACCATTTGGAGTTGATTTTATATGGTTCGGACGCTCAGTTGCGATTCTAGAAGTTCTTGAAGTTTACTTTGATCTTCATGCGTTTTGGCATTCGATTCGTTCTTATAGAGGTTATTTTGATGATTTGATCATACGAGCGAGTTCTTGTTGTGTTTCTGGACCTGGGTGCATAGTTGGTTTGGAGCTTCGGGGGTTCGGGTGAGTTTCAGATTGGATCCGGAATACTTTTTCAAGATTTTGAGTACTAGTACTGGTGTCATCGCATTTGCGATGTTTTTGTCGCAAATGCGACTATCGCAATTGCGAAGCAGCCTTGCATTTGCAAAGCTGGGCTGCTGGGGAAAGGACTCGCATTTGCGAAGAATTTTTTGCTTTTGCGAAGCGTGTTGAGTTTGCATTTGCGATAAAGGCCTGGGCGGGGTTAGTTCGCTTTTGTGACCAATTAATCACTTTTGCGAAGGGCCAGTGTTCGCATTTGCGAAGGGCCAGTGTTCGCATTTGCGAAGGCAACAGAGAATTTCAAAACTTTTCTTTTGCGATTAGTTGTTCGGATTTGCGAACCCAATGTTGGAAATGCGATATCTGCAGCCTGCATATAGCTGAGAATTCCGAGACCTAGCTTTAATGGGAGGCGATTTTATGAAGGGATTCTCATACAAAATCATTGGGTAAGTACCTCTAATCAATTCTCAACTACATTTCATGATTTTACATAAGATTTAACATCAAAATCATGAGAATCTAGGGAATAATTTGGGGATTTTGTCAAAACTTTGAAAAATAAAAATTTAGGATTTGAGAGTCGAATAGGACTCGGATTTGGAAACAAGTTACATATTTGGACTCGTGAGGCTATGGGTAGTCAAGACCTACCCTTGGACTCGGGTTTTGATCGGTCGGGCCTGGGAGTTGACTTTTATTGATTTTTTAGAAATTGTATAAAAACTACAGCTTTATTAATTAAAATTATTTTACCTTGCGTTGTGTGATGTATTTAAGTCGTCTTTGGCTAGATTGAGCCGAGCGGAGGTGAAATTGCAAAGGAAAAAGCTAAATTGAGTATTGAGTTAGCCGAATTGAGGTAAGTGTCTTGCCTAACTTTGTTGAGGGAATTTTTCCTACTATTTGACATTATTTTCTACATGTGGGGGTGATACATATATGAGGTGACGAGCATATATGCATGTGCCTGGGTTAGCCATGCTCGGTGGTAAATTATGTTATAAATTATGTCTTGTAGAATCACGTGACCTACTTGCCTCATGCCTTACATGACTCATAGATACTAAGAACATAGTATTAAATGTTAGAAACTAAGACTTAACTTATTATAACTTGATCAAATTTGATGGAAATTCCGAGAATACATTGGTGTGTTTAATTCGGTCATCAATATGCATAATCATTAATACATTGCTACGACCGATATTCTTGAGATACTAGATTCTATACTTGTGTTGTAGATCATTTGTGAGATTTTTTGGAATACTTGAATAATAAGGTTCTTGCGGGTTTATTGAACTATTGTTGTCTTGGAAAGTTGTGATTGGGATTCATTTGGAATATTCATTTAAACACTCTCCTTGACTTTTTTTATGCTTCCTGCCTTGTTTGTCATTGATATACTTATGCTTGGTAAGGAAGATTGTAAAGCACGAAGGGTGATGTCGTGCCTTTGTTTATACATTATCATGTGAGGGGTGATGTCGTGCCTTTGTTTATGCATTATTATGTGAGGGAGAGTGTAAAGCACGAAGGGTGATGTCGTGCCATATTATTGAGAGTAAAAGCATGAAGGGTGATGCCGTGCCATATTATTGAGAGTAAAAGCACGAAGGGCGATGCCGTGCCATATTATTGAGAGTAAAAGCACGAAGGGTGATGTCGTGCCATATCATTTGTGAGTAAAAGCACGAAGGGTGATGCCGTGCTATGTTATGTGAGTGTAAATCACGAAGGGTGATGCCGCGCCATTTCATTTATATTATCATGCTTTAAATTATCATGAGTTTATGGCACGATGGGTGTTTCCGTGCAGGTGAGGACGAGGGACATGCATTATGTTGTGATATCTTTTCTTTGTGTATACGTTCATGCCATTACATTGAGCTGTTATTTTTGTATTTATGGTTCTTATGTGACTTGTCGTTACTGCCATGTTCTTGTTCTTTTTCTTATTTGTTATTGTGTCACTCATGCCTACTTCCTGCTGTCATAATTATATCTTTGTCGTATCTATTTTGGTTGCACTTAGTACATGCCTTCTACCATGTTAGTCATTCGTGCTTCTACTTGTTAACGCATAAAGATCATGTGTTCCCCTCTTATTCGTTATATCTATATTTATGCCTCCACCATGCTAGTTAGTTGAAGTTATATTTCTTTTCCTAACTGTTGTCATTTCCTCAATGCTTTCCGCCTAGTCTGTTATTGATGCCCTTATGTACATCCTCGTTCATTATTTCTATTTGCGTATTTCCTACTTTGTCATTACTATTATCAGCATTTCTACCATCTAGTTGGTACTGTTTTAAGCATATTTGGTGAGTATAAGGTAAATGCACGAAGGGTGTTGCCGTGCAATTGACTTAATATCAGGGTATATTCCTCATGCTATGAAAGGTATGGGGTGACTATTGTGGTTTATTGGTTTTCGTTCTAAGGAAAAAATTGGTCGAGATATTGGAAACTGTTGAATTGTGATCTCTTCTAGTACTCCGTTATTGCTTTGTACATTCGTTTCGTGTACTCTATTCTGTTATACCGTAATATAGTTCTATTGCTAGTTTACAATACAGATTTTATCAGTGAGCATCTTTTAACTAAAAAGTCTCATCACTACTTCGACGAGGTTAGACAAAATACTTACTGGGTGCATAGGGTCGGTTGTACTCATACTACACTTCTGCACCTTGCATGCTGATTTTTGGAGCGGAGCTATTGGTGATGTCGGGAGCTGACCCTGAAGATGTTCGTGTATTTTGGATATAGCTTCCACTTGTCCTTGTTAGTTTTAGATTTTGTTAATCTGTTTATGTAACCTTCAAACATATCGTGTAATTATTTGTATCAGCTTTGTAAATTCCAAGTCTTACAAGCTCATGATTTGTACTACCAGTTCTTGGGTTAATTTGTAAATGTCCAGATAATTGTTCACTATTTTTCTATAATTTCATTTGGATTGTATTGTGTGTTAGTTGGCTTACCTAGCGGGTCAAGTTAGGTGCCATCACGAGTAGAGTTTTGTTTTGTGTCGTGACAAGTTGGTATCATAGAACTAGGTTCAATGGTTCTATGAGTCAAGAGCAAGTTTCTAGTAGAGTCTTGCGGATCGGTATGATGACATCCATACCTATCGTCGAGAGGCTACATGGCATTTAGGATAAACTTCCCATTTTTCTTTCCTTTTTGTGCGACATTGATTCAGCTTAAAGCGTAACTCTTTGCATCCCCTCCACGCATTTGTATGCGCATGTGAGCGCTCGATATCGGCTGTGCATCGACTGCTTGTGACTTCATGGATGACGTGTGAGATGTGATTTCTGTGTGTTTATGATCGATCAGTCTGGAGGACTTGAGGCCGGGTTTTGACTGCAGCTTGAGCATGGGAATTTCAGTTGTGTGTGCATGTGCCTTTGGGCTTATACATTCGGTAGTGTCCCTATGAGTGGAATTTGTGGTCGGCGAGTGGTTAGATGACTAAATAATAAGTAGGATGTGACTGTGGGCTGTGTTCAGAAGACCTGAATGTGAAGCGAAGAGTTTGCTTGAGGCGTAAAAAGGACTGATAAGTGCTTGGTTTCTGTCTCGATATGGCATGTAGCCCGAGTTATGAGTATGTTGGAAGTTTTTCCATGTTGTTTAATTGTAGGGCGAATTTGATTCTCATGCCTTATTGATGAGTTCAGACTCAGGAAAACTATGTGGTGGTATAGTAGTTGTGGCTAGAATATAAGTTTTACGTTGGATGGTGTCGAGGCTCGCGGTATTTCTATATCATTGTGGATTATGCATTTCAGTATCAGGAAGACTAAGTGGTGGAGGAAACGGCTTTAGATTCACAGAAAGTCTCTTTAGAGTGGATGTCTCGGTTGTGGTACTTTGGGGTTCTAAGAGGGAATGCAGTGGCTTATGGGCCTTAGGGCGGTGTGGTTTTTATGCTAAAATCTCTTATGGCGAGCTTTGGGGTAAGGATCATGGTGATCTCGCAATGAGGGGTATCAACTTCAGAGTAATTTTGAAGGAACTCGGAGGAAACATGACAGTTTGATAGTAAATTAGATCAACATGGTAATGGTATGATCGGTTCTTTGGGTACTTATGATGTGGTGAGTCTCCACAGATATTTCGTGGCAATGCTCATTGTAACACCCCGGAAAATTTCAAAGTACTTAAGTGTAAGGCCTGGTAAAATTTGCAAAGAAAATAATGTTTCATGGTGCCGGACTAGGCTTACGTGTTCGAGGATTATAGAAATTCTTCGGGGCGAGCTTGCGTGCCGCGGCTCGGACTTTTTGGGTTGAACAATGCACAGGAAAGTAAAGGAAAATTTTTGCCGGAATAGTGCATTTATGCGGTCCATTATGCGACCGCATAATCGCTCTGCAGGCCGCATAACGGCCGCATAAGTGAGCAGGACAGGGTTATTCTGGAAGCAGCTATGCGGTCGACTATGCGACCGCATAACTGTTATGCAGTGCATTATGCGACCGCATAACAGTTATGCGATACACATGCAGTTCTTTTGGCTATTTTGTAACCAATTATTCGACCGATATGCGGTCTGCATAACCATTATGCGTTCGCATATGCAATCGCAGAACCTGTTCCGGAGCTTCATTTTTGGGTTTTTAAAACCCGACCCTACTTCGTTAAATACACTTTTGGGCCATTTTTGAGAGATAATCTGACATTTTAGAGTGAGAGAGAGTGCCCTAGAGTGAGAAGGTGTTCTTCAATAATTGTTCTTCAATTCTTGCTCAAGTTTTGGAAGATTAAAAAGGCAAGCTCACTAGGTCTTCATCCTAGAGGTAAGATTCTATATCATAAACCCTAATTTCGAAATCATCTGAAAAGGGGTAATTAGCAAGATAATTTTTGGGCATGAGAGTTGATTATTTTACATGCATATGATATCAAGGGGTGTAGGAAAATTGTTGAACTAAGCATGATAAAGATTGGGTTGTGGGATGATGGAATCCTCCATAAAAAGACCTTGAAACCTTGTGCACACCTAGTGTTTGATAAAATGCTCAAATGAGCTAGAACCATGATCATCTTCCTAATTTTGGTTTATTTATTATATTTCTAAAATAGATTGAAGTTGCTAAGAATTCCGGAACATTTAGAATATAAGGAAGCTCAAGTAAGATATTTGGCTAAACTCTTCTTTAAGAATTGGAATTCCCAATATCCTTGTAAGTTCCGAGATGTTGATTATAAATGGAGTATTCCGATAAGTTTTTTGATGAAGATATATGTTTAATTTGTGTTTCAAATGCTCTTATCATATTGCATTATAAATTGAGGATGTGTCCCAAACTATGGATTATGTATCCACATGTTATAATTTCTAGTCGTGATTTATATGAAAGTTATTATGCAAAGTTGTGTAGAGATATTGTGATTGTGATACACCTCCACCCGCATGCATTGGGGGAGGCGGAATGACCGCTTTGTGTGGGGATTAGGGTATAGATATTGTGATTGTGATACACCTCCACCCGCATATATATTGGGGTGAGGCGGTATGACCACTTTGTGTAGGGATTATGGTATTGTGGGACTGCACCTCCACCCGCATACATTGGGGGGAGGCGGTATGACCGCTTTGTGTATAGTTTTGGTATTGTTGTGGCACCACCACCCGCATACATTGGGGTGAGGCGGCATAGCCGCTTTGTGTAAGTTCTTAGTACCGTGGTTATACATCCACCAGCATACATTAGGGTGAGTCGGCAGGGCCGCTTGATTACAGTTGTGTTATTGTACGTACACTTCCACCTGCATACATCGGGTAAGGCGGCGGGGCCGCTTGGTGTGAAGATGGTTACAAAGGATCTCATCTTAAATCCTATAAATGTTATTGATAGCTCTTATTAAGCTTGCTCTGGTTTAAGACGGTTATCTATATTATACTATTGCCGCACTGGTTCATCATATTCATCTTGTATTTCTGAATTCTTAAATTGGTGTTTAGTTTTCATACTAGTACTATTCGACGGTACTAACGTCCCTTTTGCCGGGGGCGCTGCATCTTTATATGGATGCAGGTGGTTCTACAGCAGGAGATATTGATTAGTGATAGCAGTACACCTTCTTCCAAGCTGACTTGGTGAGCCCCACTTCATCCCGGGATCATGTATCTTTTGTTCTTTGTGTATTCTGTTTGAGGTATAGCCGGGGCCTTGTTGCCGGCATTATCATTGTACTCATCTTTATCTATAGAGGCTCCGTAGACATAGTGTGGGTTGTGTATTGGTGCTTGGAAAGACAAACTATGCTATGTTATGGTTGTATTACTTGTCCATTTTTTACTTTAAAAATGGTGGAACTTATGGTAAGAAATTGGTAATTGCAGACATGGCCACTTTATTGTTTAATTAAGGAAAACATATATTCTCTTTATTCATGAATGAGTTTGGGTAGAAGGAATCTAATAGGCTTGCTCGGTCGGGTTCACTCGA
Organism: Nicotiana tabacum; assembly: GCF_000715075.1. Lineage (NCBI taxonomy): Eukaryota > Viridiplantae > Streptophyta > Magnoliopsida > Solanales > Solanaceae > Nicotiana > Nicotiana tabacum. Next base: position 39,489,636 of record NC_134094.1, read on the forward strand.
TTGAGCGCCGGTCGCGCTCCTCGATTTTAGGGTGTGACACTCATGGGTTTTGGGCAACTGCGTGGCTTGGTTGAGTTAGAGGGATTCGATTCCGATAGCTTGGTTATGTGCGAATGGATTCCAAGGAGTTCTCGATAATTTCTATTACGGTTCGAGGTGGATATTTCCTACTGGTGTGAGGAACATGTTGCGTATTGGGATATCCTCCTGGATGAGATCAAGTAGAAGGTTTCTGACTGATCGGGATTGAGTTTTGCATGTGCAAGGTCACAGTTCAGTTTTGAAGGGAAGGTCATGAATTCTTAGACATCATAGACAGTTTCAGATATCTAGATGGATGTTATTACTACTTGGTATTGCCTGAGAAGGGTGTGTATTTCAGAAGGCGCATTGTGTTTTGACTTACGGATGCATCACTGATATTGAGGTGCTCGCCTGGTTAGTCGACTGTTGAGATTCAAATTTTTTTATGTAACACAGAAGAATTATAGAAGTATTCCTCATAGAATGATCGTATTCGAGAGATGTGTTAGACATTTGTGCGGTGGAGTTAGGATCAGGTATGGTGATTCGTGTGTTTTATGAATTTGGAGACTGGAGTTCTCAGAAGCAGATTGTTTTGTGGTTGTGGACTATGAACTATGGCCAAAGCTAGCCAGATGATAGTGTGTGTTATGGTTATGTCATTGTAGACTTATGGAGGGCTATTTGTCCGTTCGGGGATGATGGGAGTTGATTTGGGGCCCCATTGATAGGCCCAATGAGGATGTATATTCTATATCGGTGATGTCGTACCATATCATTTGTGAGTAAAAGCACGAAGGGTGATGTCGTGCTATGTTATGTGAGTGTAAATCATGAAGGGTGATGCCGCGCCATTTCATTTATATTATCATGCTTTATATTATCATGAGTTCATGGCACGATTGGTGTTTCCGTGCAGGTGAGGACGAGGGACATGCATTATGTTGTGATATCTTTCCTTTGTGTATACGTTCATGCCATTACATTGAGCTGTTATTGTTGTATTTATGGTTCTTATTTGACTTGTCGTTAATGCCATGTTCTTGTTCTTTATCTGATTTGTTATTGTGTCACTCATGCCTACTTCCTGCTGTCATAATTATATCTTTGTCGTATCTATTTTGGTTGCACTTAGTATATGCCTTCTACCGTGTTAGTCATTTATGCTTCTATTTGTTAACGCATAAAGATCATGTGTTCCCCTCTTATTCGTTATATCTATATTTATGCCTCCACCATGCTAGTTAGTTGAAGTTATATTCCTTTTTCCTAATTTTTGTCATTACCCCTATGCTTTCCGTCTAGTCTGTTACTGATGCCCTTATGTACATCCCCGTTCATTATTTCTACTTGCGTATTTCCTACTTTGTCATTACTGTTATCGGCATTTCTATTATCCGGTTGGTACTGCTTTAAGCATATTTGAAGAAGATAAGATAAATGCACGAAGGGTGTTGTCGTGCAATTGACTTGATATCAGAATATATTCCTCACGCTATGAAAGTTATGGGGTGACTATTGTGTTTTATTAGTTTTCGTTCTAAGGAAAATATTGGTTGAGATATTGGAAACTGTTGAATTGTGATCTCTTCTAGTACTCCGTTATTCCTTTATACATTCGTTTCGTGTACTCTATTATGTTATACTGTAGTATAGTTCTATTGTTAGTTTACGGTACAAATTTTATCAATGAGCATCTTTTAACTAAAAAGCCTTGTAACTACTTCGACGAGGTTAGACAAAATACTTACTGGGTACATGGGGTCGGTTGTAATCATACTACAGTTTTGCACCTTGCGTGTAGATTTTTGGAGCGGAGCTGCTGGTGATGTCGGGAGCTGACCCTGAAGATGTTCGTGCATTCTGGATATAGCTGCCACTTGTCCTTGGTAGCTTTAGGTTTTGTTAATATGTTTATGTAACCTTCAAACATATCGTGTAGTTATTTGTATCAACTTTGTAAATTCCAAGTCTTAGAAGCTCATGATTTGTACTACCAGTACTTGGGTTAATTTGTAAATGTCCAGATAATTCTTCACTATTTTTCTATAATTTTCATTTGGAATATATTGTCTGTTAGTTGGCTTACCTAGCGGGTCGACTTAGGTGCCATCACGACTAGAGTTGTATTTTTGGGTCATGACATCAACAACGGTAGAACCCTCAATAGTGCCAGATCAGAAGAAGATGGAATAAAGACAGACTTGGACTGTAACAAACCAACACGATCAAGAATATCTCGAGCATACTTACTCTGAGGGAGATGCAAACCATTCACCAACTGAGTGACATGAATGCCCAAAACAAATTAAGATCACCAAGATCAGTAATAGAAAACTCAGAGTTAAGTAAACTAGAAAACCATGATATTAAGTGAGGATTGGAGCCAGTAAGTACTATGTCATCCACATATAATAATAATAATAATAATAAATAACATTGTCCACCAGATGAATAAACAAACATAGATGAATTTGAACGACTATTCTGAAACCCATGTGGTAGTAGAAAAGAACCAAACCGACTAAACCATGCACGATGTGTCTGCTTGATACCATATAATGCCTTGTGTAGTTTGCAAACATAGTCAGGTCGAAAAGAATCAATGAAACCTCGTGGTTGCTCCAAGCAGATAGACTCATGCAAATAACCATTGAGAAATATATTTTTTACATCAAACTGACGAATAGACCAACCACGAGAAACAACAATAGAGAGTACCATATGTATAGTAGTGGGGCGAACAACATTACTAAAAGTCTCACCATAATCCACACCAGGTGCCTGAGTATAGTCTGTGGCCACCAATCTCACCTTACAATGATCAAGGGAGCCATCAGACTTATGCTAAACTCGATAGACCCATTTTCAACTAACAACATTAATGCCAGATGGACGAGGAACATAGACCACATCTAATTTTTAAGTAAGGCATTGAACTCTTCTGCCATTGCACTCCGCCATCTAGCATCCTTAACTACAGAGATGAAACAAGGAGGCTCAATAGGTAAATTAGTGAAGCATATGGAACTAAGAGCATACTTAGGATTTGGTTTAACCACACCAAACGTAGGTCGAGTAATAATGAGATGAGTGGAATCGGAAATGAAAGTTGATGGCTCAATAATGGAGGTTGATATAGGATTTGAAATTGTACTAGATAGCGGCAAGGACGAGGAGTGTAACGTGCTAGGAGAAATGGAAGACAAAGTAGGAGATTCACCAGAAGAAGAGGTGGACACAGAGGTAGTGGTAGAACTAGTAGACTCGGGTGCAACAGGCGTAGGACTAGGTAATGCAGTAGGTATAGGAAGTAGGAAACGAGGCATAGAAGGATGAGGAGGTAGGAATGCAGATAAATTAGCATAGGAAAAATAATTCTCAATAAAGAGAATAGAGCGACTAATATAGACACGGTTAATATCAAGACGTAGACATCAGTTTCTCTTGTGACTAGAACTGTACCCTAAAAACACGCAAGGAGAGGAAGGAGAGTCAAGTTTGTGAGAACGATAGGGACGCAAATTTTCTACCAGATTCGCCTTACCCAGATGATACAAGATAATGATATCACAATCCTTGAGCAACTCAAGACACATCCTCTGCTGTTGACACTCAATATCCCAAGAAGGTGACTACACCATTTGATGATACTTTTTCTAAGGAACTCTTGGCAACCTCCGAACTGTATGTTAACCTGCATAGACAGTGGTGAATAATTCTCCAAATCCTCAGCCTCTTGGTCTTTTTGATGAGCTATTTGAATCCTTTGACACAACCATACCAAGTGCACTGCAATCCACTCCCATCAGTTCTTTGTCAAGACATGAAACATCACCTTCCTCAGCTAGTTCTTCTAGTCATGATATATCCAATATGCCATGTATTGATTTATTTGTTTAACTACCATCTCTTCTAGTTAACCCTCCCCTACATCGATGTCATAATACGCACCATATGCTAACACCCATTTTCCTATCCATGTCTTTTGCTACTTGTACCCAACTAACAAGGTTGAGCCCAAAACTATCAAAACTGCCCTATCTAAGTCAGACTAGCTATCTGTAATGCATGAAGAACTGCAATCTGTAAGATTGAATAAGACCTGGATACTTTTTTCTTAATAACTTGAGATGAATGTGGTTGGATCTTACTAGGTATTCAAGACTAAATTCAAAGCAAATAGGTGGACTAATTCAATGCTCACTTTGTCGCCAAAGGCTATAACCAAATTGAGAGTGTCTACTTTGAAGACACATTTTGTTTAGTTATCAAGACTATTACAATTCGGGCTGTTCTATATAGTTTCATCACTTTTAGGAATATCAAAGAATTTGATATCAAGAATGCGTATTTGCATGGAGACCCCAAGAAGACAATTTTCTTAGAGCAACCACCTGATTTCAAGATCCTATCTTCCCAAATCACATGTGTCTACTTAAAAAGTCCTTTACGATCTGAAGCAAGCTTACAATGCATTGTTCCACAAGTTTAGCTCCTATCTCCTACATCTTGTCTTTTCTTATAGCAAGGTAGATTCATCTTTGTTTGTTCTCCATTCTTCAGAAGGTACAATATTACTCCTACTCTATGTTGATGGTATTGTCCTAACTTGGAGTCATCTTCTATTATGTCCAAGCTTATACACAAGTTGTAATATCACTTTGCCATGAAAGATTTGTGGTCCCTTCACTACTTTCTTGAAATAGAGGTCCCTCGAGACATCGATGGTCTATTTATTAGCTAGCATAAATATGCTAGTGTTATCCTTCAACGTACTACTATGTTGTCTACTAGAGATCCTCTGAAGCCTCTTTCTCAAAAGCATAACCTTCATGACTCTATCGATCCTCTTGTTGATGCCTTTGAATATAGAAGTTTGGTTGGAGCCTTGTAGTTGACCTTAACTCACCCAGAAATCTCGTATTCTGTGAATCTCTCGTGTTAGTTTCTGCAACACCCCAATAGAAGTCCATTGGTTTGGGATCAAAAGAGTACTTTGTTATGTTGCTTCCACTGCTCATTTAGGTCTGCACATTACATCCTAGTCATCTCTTGATTTGGTGGGCTTCTCTAATGCCGACTAGGCTGGAAGTCCCATTATTAGGCACTCCGCAATTCGTATTTTTATTTTGCTTGGCTCAAATTGTGTTTTTTTATTTGAAGCCATCACCTTCAGGCTAATGCCTGGTGTGGGGGTTAGGCAAGACCCCTACCATGTCTATTCATAAACAAAAGAGTACAAAGTAGAAAGAGACATGGACCTTACCTCTACAACCAGGGTAAGAAAGGAGATAACATAGGTTCCTTTCAACTAGTCAATATATACAAATCAACTAACAAAAAAGTTACATTTATCATATCTTCTTCTCATGGAAGGAAGTTGCCATCTATCTAATTTAATTAGTCCCTTGGTCTCTCTTGGTATTTGTTGGAGAGAGTGATAGAAGGTGCCAGTTCTACTAGCAGATGCTAACTTAGCAAGGAAGTCCTCCACTTGATTTGCTTCTCTGAAGCAATGAGAAATATGTACAGTAGCTTATCTAAGAGCATGAATAGTATCCATGATAATGTTCTTTAATTTTAGGTTGTTGGTTCCCCTGTTGAGAAGCATGTTGACAATAACCATGGACTCTAATTCAATATATAATATGTTTAAGACTTCTTTGGATTGGTTGTATCCATCAAGGAGTACCAGTCAAATGGCTTCCTTGGTTTCACCTTTGTGTCATAACTCCTTGGCTCTACCTTTGCATCAGTAAGGTACTCTGTAATGGTGTTGGGATAAGGGTAGGTCGTGTTGGTCTACTGAGCTACCAATGAAATATTGGCCGACATCATGGCACCCACAATAATTGGCTATCCGGCCATGATAGAAGCCACTAGAACAACACGTGGAAGAAGCAAATGAGTCTCGTTCTGGCACGGATCAAGTCTGTTGCACACAAAAGTCTGCCATCCCTTTGCCTCGAAACTCAATGTGCTCTGGTGGATGGGAACCCTGCTAGTGATGCATGGTGGTGGTGGCTCTGGTGGTACTAAGATCTCTGCTAGCCAAGGTCGGACTTCTTCTTTCATTGAACACTTCTCTAGATACTCCTTCGATTCTGAGTATGCGTTTAATGTGTGATGATCAAACCGCACCTTGAGGTTGTGTACTTTAGTCACCTTTGTCCCCTTCTTGATGTGAGAAACATTTGCATAGAACTCTCGGACAAGGTACTCCTTGGTATCCTCAACTATATTAGTAAACCACATCAAACCCTTTCTTGCTCAGAATTGTCTCAACACCGCGGGGTTGTATTTATCCAAATCATTCAACAGAAACTGTCGCTCAAGTGTCAAGGATCTCACCGGCCACAACATACGAAAATTAGTGAAGGTAGACAAGCTGACAAACCTATCCCCCCATATATCCTTTTTCTCCGATCTCTACACACCCGTGGATGTACCATCTCCCCCTCTACCATCATCGGGGATATCATGTACAGTTTGTGCATTTGTGTCTGGGGAAGTTGTTGGCTCAGAGGTCTGTCTAGCACTTTTCGACCCCTCGGAAGTGTTGTGAGATGAAGAGGCCTCATCCATGAGCTGGAATCGTCCCTATGGCCTAGAGTGTGGGTGTCTGCACCTCCTGAATAGAGGCTGAGTTGCCCTCCGAAGCTTCCTAAATGGGATATAGGAACTAGACTCTAAGTGGTCTGCACCTTTGCCTCTGCCTGGTGTGGCCTTCTTCCTGATAGTTTTGGGCTGGCCAAGGGGAAAGGTACCTCTACCTCGACCATTAGAAGATTCACCTCCTCCTTTCGTAGTGCCGCCGCGGCCGTACGATCGAACCATTGTCTGGATCAAAACAAAGAAGATTGTTAGTTGCAAGTCATCATTCAACACATTCAAGACTTATATAGGCAAGGGAGAACATGGAGGACATAGTGAGGTTACGGAAAAATAATAGGCTGCAAAAATAGGGTCTTGTGGTCCGCACATCTTTGATGTGTGGCCACATAATGGAAGTGCGGTCCGCATAATTGCAAGTGAAGACGCACTTCAGACAATCAAACTTCATAGGCTTAGAAGCCTCTCTCTGAAGATAGTGCAGAGGCTGCTTTGCGGCCACAGAATAAATCTGCAATCCGCACATTTTAGTTATGGTCCGCACATAGGGTTCTCAAAAAGGGTAGACCTCTAATGGCTAAGTGCGACCACTCTCAGAATTCTGTGGTCCGCACATTTTAAGTGCGGCCGCAGAAGCACTAGCCTTCAACAATTTGTTCAAAACACCAAACTGCGGACCACCAAATTTCAAGTGCGGCTGCATATTTCAAACATTACGTACATGCAGTCTTTTTTCTACTTAAATTTTGCAATTACTTGTACAATTCGATATTGGCAATATGGTATAAACATGAAATTTCACTAACCCAAGCCCATTAGAGCATGTATTATCAATTACCCAGTTCAGATCTATCCCACATGGAGACATGGATGAACTCTAATAACAGATGGCCTAAATAGAAACAAAAATTTAAAAATTAAAATAACAAAAAAATTTAGCATGAAATGAAGCATACCAGATAGAGTGAGTGCACTGGGTGTATAAGCACAGGTGGGTGTGTGGGGGGACAGTGAAAATCTCTCAGGAAACTTGCACAGAGCAACAGTGTATGTTAGGAGAGTAAAAAGTGAAAAATGAACTCCAAACTTCTATTTATAGCAAGAGGTTTAAGAGGTAAAAAGGGCGAGTGCGGCCGCAGATATTCATGTGTGGTCTGCACTCTATCACCTGGGTCAGCTTTCTCTGATCTTGATGTGCGGTCCGCAAAATTTTGAGTGCCGCCGCACAAAATGTCTTGCGGCCACAGATTAGCTCAGCACTGACAGATTCCAACTTCTGAGAGTTCACATTTTTGCACTTTGGTGAGCTCTCAATTGTGCGGTCCGCATGTGAAATGTGCTGTCCGCATGTGAAATGTGCGGCCGCGAATATCCTCTTACTTCGGCACATAGAATATTTCTGTCCGCATAAAGAAAATATGGTCCGCAGATCCTTGAACACTTAGCCATCTTTTAGTTCACTCTTTGCATGTCACACTCAACCGTGTAGCACACTTCAAATCAAGTTAGAACACAAATAACATCTAACCACAAAAGAAAAAGAAAAAGAACATGGGTTGCCTCCCAATAAGCGCCTGATTTAACGCCGCGGCACGATACAGAATACCCTCAAGTGAAGGAAATGGCTGCCACTACGTGGCTATCTCCAACCTTGCCCAAGTGGTGCTTCACCCGATGACCATTTACTCATAATACTTCATTGTTCTGTTCTTCAAGTCTAATGCACTAAAAGGTGTCACACCAATAATTTCAAATGGACCACCAACAATACAAGATCACCCACCTTAAACTCTTTGTTCCAAATGTATTTGTCATGAAAGTATTTCATCTTTTCTTTGTACAAGGACAAACTCACATAAGCATGGTACCGTAACTTATCCAACTCATTCAAATGTGTAACCCGCAAGTTAGCGGCTACACATCAATCAAGATACAACTTCTTTAGCGCCCACATTACTTTGTGCTCTAGTTCCACTGGAAGATGACAAGCCTTTTCGAACACCAACCGGTATGGAGACATTCCGATAGGTGTTTTGTAAGTCGTTCGAGAAGCCCATAACGCATCATCAAGCTTCTTGGACCAATCCGTCCGATTAGCATTCACCGTTTTAGACAATATACTCTTTATCTCCCGGTTGGAGACTTCCACTTGCCCATTAGCTTGTGGGTGATAGGGAGTCATGACCTTGTGAGTAACACCATGCTTGCTAAGTAAAGTATCAAAAACTTTGTTGCAAAAGTGTGACCCCCCATCGATTATGATTGCACGTGGAGTACCAAATCTTGTGAAAATATTATTCTTCAAGAAAGCCACTGCACTTCTTGCCTCGTTGTTGGGTGAAGCGATGACCTCAACCCATTTGGACACATAATCCACCGCTACCAAGATGTTGGTGTTTCCACAAGATCTTACATAAGGGACCATGAAGCCAATGCCCCAAACATCAAAAATATCAACCTCCAAGATGGTTGTGAGAGGCATTTCATTTTTCTTTGAGATTCCACCGGCCCATTGAAATTCATTAAATCTTTTCACCAAATCACTAGAATCCTTGTAAAGAGTAGGAAAATAGAAACCACAACTAAGCACTTTGGCCACCGTTCTTGCTTCACCAAGATGAGCACCATATGGAGAAGAATGACAAGCCCCAAGAATATCACCTTGCTCTTCTTCCGGTAAACACCTCCTAATCACCCCATTCGTACAACTCCGGAAAAGGTATGGTTCATCCCAATAATAATCTTGACAATCGCTTTTAAGCTTCTTCCTTTAGCTTGAAAAGAACTCATCCGGAATGATTTCACGCACAAGAAAATTTTCCAAGTCCGCGAACCATGGCACCTCTTTCATTGAAATTGCCAAAAGTTGCTCATGGGGGAAGGAGTCCTTGATTTAAATCCCATCATGCGGCCTCCCCCCCCCTCCCTCCTCCAAACGAGACAAGTGGCCCGCTACTTGGTTTTTACTACCTTTCCTATCTTGGATGTCAATATCAAATTCTTCTAACAAGAGTACCCATCTCATCAACCGAGTTTTGGAGTCCTTTTTGCTCACAAGATAATGAAGCCCGCATAGTCTGCATCGATAATAACTTTTGCACCTATCAAGTATGGATGGAACTTCTCAATTGCAAACACAAAAGCAAGGAGCTCTTTCTCCATAACAGTATAGTTGACTTGAGCAATATACATGTTCTTACTAGCAAGTATACCGGATGAAAAATCTTGTTGATACATTGCCCCAAAATATCCCCAACCGCTACGTCACTTGCATCACACATGAGTTCAAAAGGCACATTCCAATTTGGAGCGATGATGATGCGAGTAGTTGTCAACTTGAGCTTCAACAATTCAAAATCTCTCATGCAATTATCATTCAAATTGAACTTGGCATACTTTTCAAGGAGCTTGCACAACAGGTTTACCACTTTAGAGAAATCTTTGATAAAGCACCGGTAAAAATCCGCCTGGCCTAGGAAACTTCGCACACCCTTCATCGAAGTTAGGGGTGGAAGCTTAAAAATCACCTCAATCTTTGCCTTGCCAACTTCAATTCCATTCCTTTAGATTTTATGGCCGAGGACAATACCTTCCTCAGCAATGAAATGGCATTTCTCCCAATTGAGTACCAAGTTGGTTTCTTCACGTGTAGCCAACACGTTGTCCACATTTGAAAGACAATCATCAAAAATATCCCCAACCACCGAGAAGTCATCCTTGAAAACTTCAAGGTAGTCCTCCACCATGTCCGTGAAAATAGCTATCATACACACTTGAAAAGTCGCTGGTGCATTGCACAAACCAAATGGCATACGCTTGAAAGCAAAAGTATCATAGGGACATGTAAAGGTTGTTTTCTCTTGATCTTTCAGGACAATGAGAATTTGGTTGTAGCCCGAGTACCCATCAAGAAAGCAGTAGAAAGTACGACCGGCCAATCTATCGAGCATTTGATCTAAGAAAGGAAGTGGAAAGTGATCCTTCCTTGCTACTTTGTTGGGCTTGTGATAATCCATACACACCCTCCAACCGATCACCATTCTCATAGGAATCAATTCACTCTAATTATTATTGGTGATCACCGTCATGCCCCCTTCTTTGGGACACATTGAACCGGATAGGTCCATGAACTATCGGAGATGAGGTAGATAACCCCGGCATCCAACCACTTAATAATCTCCTTCTTGACAACTTCTTGCATAGCCTCATTGAGTCTTCTTTGATGTTCAATGGATGGTTTAGCGCTATCCTCCAACTTGATCTTATGTATACAAAAGGAGGATTTTATACCCCGAATATACGCAAAGGTCCACCCAATAGCCTTCTTCCTCTTTTGTAACACCGCCAATGTGGAATCTACCTGCACGTTAATCAAACAAGAGGAAATAATAACCTGTAAAGTAGAACAAAGACCAAGAAATTGGAACGACCCGATCGGTCCTTTTGTGTAATTGTACCCTGTTACCCCTTTTACTACTTCACACTTGTGTGTTTATGTATTTATGACTTGCGGGGTTGCGTTTTGTTGTGGGAAGCTTTCGGGTTGATTGGACCCTTGATTCTAGACTTAGAAGTTTAAATTTAAAAATGTTGACCAAACTTTGACTTTTGTGAAAACAACTCCGGAACTGTATTTTTATGACTTCGATAGCTTTATATCGTGATTTCGAACTTGGACGTACGCCCGTAATTGATTTTGGAAGTCTGTAGATTGATTTGTATTGATTTGCCGAAATTTGGCAATTTTAAGTCGAAAAGTTTGATCGTAGGTTGACTTTTAACTATTGAGCTTGGGATTTGATTTTTGGAATTGGAATAGGTCTGTTATGGCATTTAGAACTTGTTTGCAAAATTTGACGTCATTCAGAGTTGATTTGATAGGATTCGGATGCTTAGTTGAAATTTTAGAAGTTCTTGAAAATCTCTTTGAAAATCATGCGTTTTAGAGTCCAATTCGTAGTTTTAGATGTTATTTATGTGGCTTGATCACGCGAGCGAGTTCGTATTATATTTTTAGACTTGTGTGAATGTTTGGTTTGGAGCCTCGAGGGCTCGGGTGAGTTTCGAACGCTTAGCGCAGTGTTGTTTGAAATCAAAGTTGTTGGTTTTCTACAATTGCGAGGTCTGAGTTCGCATTTGCCAAGGTTGGCTAAGCCTACTAGGTTCACATTTGCGAACCCTGTGTTCTCATTCGCGAAGTGCACCTGTCATCGCATTTGTGGAGGTCCATGGTTCGCAATTGTGAACTATTCATCGCAATTACGATGACAACAGAGATGGAAGGGTCTTTGCATTTGCGAGTGATTCTTCGCATTTGCAGGGTTCGCAAATGCGAAACCCAATTTGCAAATGTGACATCTGCGACTGGACAAATAGCTTAGGGACGGGATTTTTTAGTTCATTCTCTCATTTTTGAACCCTAAACTTAGTAGGAGGCGACTTAGAGAGGGGATTTTCACCTATAAACCTTGGGTAAGTGATTCTAATCTATTTATGATCATATTCCATCAACATATCTTAGATTTTAACATCAAAATCATATAAATCAAAGTAGCAATTTATGAAACATTGTCAAGGTTTTGAAAAATAAGAAATAGAGTTTTGAGGGTCGATTTGGACTAGGATTTTTAAACTAATCACATATTTGAATTGGTATTGTTTGATTCAATTTTGCTAAGTGAAATCCGTGTAGGCAAGGTGACGAGTGGGTACACGGGTTGTACGTAGTATTTGACCGGTTTAGACTACTTAGACTATTTCCATGCTTTAATTGAAATGCTCTACTATGTTCTAAACTCTCATAGTCAAATTATCTTTAGTTGTGTTAGAATATCCTTAAATGCTTTAATTGACTTGTTTAGTACTTGTTCTACATCCTACTTGCTAAATTGCTCACATGCTTTAGTTGAACTTGTTGTCTTTTTTATTGTTATATGCTATTCTTCATTGTTAATTATCATTGTTGAAGTAATTGTTCATGTTATCCCTTTACTTGTTGATTTCCATTATTTGCGACTCATTGTTGAATATTATCTCTTTACTGTGAAGTTCGTTTTATCTAATACTGTAGTTATAAATTATTTCTCTCCTTGTTGAGTTATTTGGTGTTGATGTTGTGAAAGTCCTTATTACGTTGAGGCGATGTTAGTTATTGTTGAAACGTCTATCTTGTTGAGCATTTTTCATCCATTATTGTTGTTGATATTTCTCGTATATGATGTGTTGGAGCCATAGGCTATCATTGTGGAAATATTGATATTGTTGTTTTTGGCAAGTTGTGATATATGGACACTTGTGGTGCGAATTGTTATTGTGATATGATATTGACATGCATGCGGCAGTAAAAGGCTTGGGTTAATGTGCATGCGGTGGTATAAGGTGGGACTTATGTTAGTGATTGCTTGTAGGAAAACTACGTGAAGCCACGCGGCATCATAAAGTGGGCTAAAATGCGTGTAGCTATTTCGGGACAACTATTTTCAAAACCTATTTTCAAATGTAAGGCTCACGCGGCGGTATAAGGAAAGATTGTGATTGAAATTGAAAAATGTGAATATGAGACGGTACCTCGGTTGTGATTCTTGATTATACAAGGTGGTACCTCGGTTAGTTTTCACTATACACGAGGCAGTACCTCGTTATTTTTCTTGTTGTTTGTTTCATGTTGCAAAGTGTTGCGGAAGGAATATTTCTTGTTACTTCATTATTTATTATGCTAGCAGTTGTAGCCCATAGATGATTGTTGTAGCACTTTAGTTTCTTCTTTTATGTCATTTCCATTGTTAACTTCTGCTACTAGTTCTTGTAATTATCTTGTTCCGTATCAGTTGTTCTTTACTTTCCATTACTTATCTAGTGTACATTTTATACTATCTATTTCATATCCTATTAGGTGTCTTGACCTAACCTCGTCACTACTCTACTGAGGTTAGGCTTAATACTTACTGGGTACCACTATGGTGTACTCATATTATGCTTCTGTATATCATTTTGTGCAGATCTAGGTATGTTAGCTCGTACCGGTCGGTAGAGATTTCCTGCTAGCTGCTTTTACCCGAGACTTCAAGGTATGCATTCTCGTCGTCCATAGGCCTCAGAGTTCTCTTCCCTTATTCTCAGTTACTGTTGTATTTTCTTGCAAACAGTGATATATCAGATGTTTTAGTTATTCCATAGTGCTTATGACTCTGTTCCATAGTCCTTGGGGATTGTATGGTTGAGACTTTACTTTTAGTAGATATATGAGTTATTCATTCTGGGTTGAGTATATTGTTATTTACATATGTTTAATTGTTGTCAAATTTTAGGCTTACCTAGTCGTAGAGAATAGGTGCCATCACGACTTTCTACGGAGGAAAAATGGGGTCGTGACAAGTTGGTATCAAAGCTCTAGGTTCATAGGCATTACGAGTCATATGCAAGTTTAGTAGAGTCTTGTAGATCGGTATGGAGATATCTGTACTTATCTTTTAGAGGCTACGAAACTGTTAGGAAAATTTCACTTCTTTGATTCCTTGTAGTGCGAATCGGTTGATTACGAAAACTAAATCTTTGACTTTCTATTCTCTCATATATGGTGAGGACACGCACCATGGGATCCGACAATCAGACACTCGTGCCCCCTACTAGAGCCGCGAGAGGTCGGGGCCGGGGCAGAGGCCGTGGAAGGGCACGGGGTGCAGCTAGAGCACCTGCTCGAGCAGCGATAGAGGAGCCACCAGTAGCTCCAGTCGGGGGTCAGACACCCTAGGCACCTATTGCCACCCCAGCACTTCAGGAGACCCTCGCATAGTTCCTGAGCATGTTCAGCACCTTAGCTCAGGCACAGTTGATCCCACTTGCACCAGCCACATCTCAGGCTGGAGGAGGAGCACAAAATCCCGCGACTCGTACCCCAAATTGTGGGTCCAGGTTGATCAGGTCCCAGAGGTTATATCGGTACAGCCCGTTGCTCCTATTCAGCCCGTCGTTAAGGCATCGACATCTGAGGAGGAGCAGCTCAGGCTCGAGAGGTTCAAGAAGTACCACCCTCTTACTTTCAGTGGATGCTCATGGTTTTCTTGAGGAGTGTCACCGCATTCTCCGCACTATGGGCATTGTGGAGATGAGTGGGTTGCTTTTACTATGTTCCAGCTAAAGGGAGCAGCATATCAGTGGTGGCGGGCATATGAGGTGGGTAGCCCAGCCAAGACAGCTTCACTTACATGAGATCCATTTTCAGAGTTTTTCTTAAGAGAGTTTGTTCCTCAAACCCTTCGGGATTCTTGGCGCACGGAGTTTGAGCGGATGCTCCATGGTACTATATCAGTGTCAGAGTATGCTGTCCGATTTAGTGATTTGTCCAAGCATGCACCTGCCTTGGTTGCCACAGTTAGGGAGCGAGTCCGTCAATTCATTGAGGGGTTCAACCAGAGTATTAGATACAACATGGCTAGGGAGTTAGAGTCAGACACTCCAAATCAGCAGGTGGTTGTGATTGTACCGAGATTAGAGGGTATGTGAGACCATGATAGAGATGATAGGGAGGCCAAGAGGTCTCGTGGCACGGGAGGATTTAGTGGTGGTCATGCTACAGCTTCAGCCCAATATGGTATGGGCTATGTGAGCTGTCCAGTTCACTCAGCACTTCCAGCTTCTACTGGTGCCCCGGTTGTTCCGAGATCTCAGGTTGCAAACTTTGCTCAGCCACTTTCTAATGCACCTCCTGCACGGGGTGCCTTCAGTGGTCAGTCCAGTCGGCCAGGCCTGAGCCAGTACCTGCCACCATGCCCACTGAGATCTTGTTTTGGGTGTGGTGATACCCACCACATGGTCAGAGACTACTTCCGAATCAGTAGGGGTGCACCTTACCAGCTGGCTGCTGCCCCAGTTGCCGCTCCACCCACACAACCAGCTAGGGGTGGGGGATGGGTGGGTAGAAGTCACCCTAGAGGAGGAGGCCAGGCCAGATTCTATGCTCTTCTGAGTATGATAGAGGTAGTTGCTTTAGATGCAGTCATTACAGATACGGTTCCGATTTGCCATAGAGATGCGTCAGTCTTATTTGATTTCGGGATCCACTTATTCATATGTGTCATCTTACTTTGCTCCATATTTGGATATATCCCGTGATTTCTTGAGTTCTCCTATTTATGTGTCTACACCTTTGGGAGATTCTATTATTGTGGACCGTGTGTATCAGTTGTGTCTAGTTGTTATTTGTGGTTTTGAGACCAGAGTTGATCTGTTGCTACTTAGTATGGTAGACTTTGATGTTATCTTGGGCATGGACTGGTTGTCACCCTATCATGCTATTCATGATTGTCACGCCAAGACTGTGACGCTGGTTATACTAGAATTACCACGGTTAGAGTGGAGGGGTGCATTAGATTATTTTCCTAGCAGGGTTATATCATTTCTAAAGGATCAGGGATGGTTGAGAAAGGGTGTAATGCTTATCTAGCCTTTGTGCGGGATGCCAGTGCTGATATTCCTACCATTGAGTCAGTTCCTATAGTGAGAGACTTTCCAGATGTATTTCTAGCAGATCTTCCGGGCATGCTGCCCAACAGTGACATTGATTTTGGTATTGACTTATTGCCGGGCACTTAGCCCATTTTTATTCTACCATATCGTATGGCCCCAGTGGAGCTGAAGGAGTTAAAGGAGCAGCTGAGAGTTGCTTGATAAGGGATTTATTCGGCCTAGTGTGTCACCGTGGGGTGCTTCGGTCTTGTTTGTGAAGAAAAAGGATGGTTCATGCGCACGTGCATTGATTATCGTTAGTTGAATAAGGTTACAGTGAAGAACATGTATCCATTGACGCGCATTGATGACCTATTTGATCAGCTACTGGGTGCTAATGTGTTCTCCAAGATTGATTTACGGTCATGTTATCATCAGTTGAAGATTCGAGATCCGTATATTCCGAAGACTGCCTTTAGGACTCTGTATAGTCACTACGAGATCCTCGTGATGCCTTTCGGGCTGACCAACGCCCCAACATCATTTATGCACCTGATGAACATTGTATTCCAGCTTTATCTCGATTCTTTCATCATTGTGTTTATTGACGACATCTTGGTATACTCCTGCAGTCGGGAAGATCATGAGCAGCAGTTGAGGATCGTGCTCTAGACCTCGAGGGAGAAGAAGTTATATGCAAAGTTTTCAAAGTGTGAATTTTGCCTTGATTCGGTGGAATATTTGGGTCATGTGGTGTCGAGTAAAGGGATCAAGGTAAATATGAAGAAGATTGAAGCGGTGCACAGTTGGCCCAAACCGTATTCAGCTACTGAGATCCAGAGTTTCCTTGGTCTGGCAGGGTATTATCGTCGTTTCGTAGAGGGCTTCTCATCTATTATTGCACATATGACCAGATTGACCCTGAAGGGTGCTCCTTTCAGATTGACCAAGGAGTGTAAGGCGAGCTTTCAAAAGCTCAAGACTGCTTTGACCAAAGCCCCAGTGTTGGTGTTGCCTACGGGATCTGGGTCTTATTCTTTGTATTGTGATGCGTCACGTATTGGCCTTGGTGCGGTGCTGATGCAAGACTGTAGGGTGATTGCCTACGCATCTCAACAGCTGAAGACCCATGAGAAGAATTATCCAGTCCACGACTTGGAGTTGGCAGCCATTGTTCATGCATTGAAGATCTAGCGACATTATTTGTAAGGTGTTCCTTGTGAGGTCTTTACCGACCACCAGAGTCTACAGCATCTGTTCAAACAGAAGGATCTTAACTTACGGAAGTGGAGGTGGTTAGAGTTACTTAAGGACTATGATATCACTATTCTATATCATCCTGGGAAGGCCAATGTGGTGGCCGATGCCTTGAGTCGAAAGGCGGAGAGTTTGGGTAGTTTAGCATATCTACCGGTAGTAGAGAGGCCATTAGCATTGGAGGTTCAGGGCTTAGCCAACTAGTTTTTTAGATTGGATGTTTCGGAGCCCAGTCGAGTTCTTGCCTGCGTGGTTTCTCCGTCTTCTCTATATGACTGTATCAGAGAGCGTTAGTATGACGACCCCCATCAGCTTGTCCTCAAGGATACAGTTCAACATGGCGATGCCAAGGAGGTTACTATTAGGGATGATGGTGTGTTACGGATGGAGGGTCGATTATGTGTGCCCAATGTTAATGGTTTACGTGAGTTGATTCTTTAGGAGGCCCACAGTTTGCGGTACTCCATTGATCCAGGTGCCGCTAAGATGTATCAGAGCTTGAGGCAGCACTATTGGTGGAGGAGGATGAAGAAGGACATAGTGGAGTATGTAGCTTAGTGCCTAAATTGTCAGTAGGTGAAGTATGAGCATCATCGACCGGGTGGTTTGCATCAGCGGCTTGAGATTCTTGAGTGGAAATGGGAGTGCATCACCATGGACTTCGTTGTTGGGCTCCCACGGACCCAGAGGAAGTTTGATGTAGTATGGTTGATTGTGGACAAGTTGACCAAGTCGACTCATTTCATTCCGGTAGTGACTACCTATTCTTCAGAGCAGCTGGCTCAGGTTTATATCCTCGAGATTGTCCGAATTCATGGAGTACCAGCATCTATCATCTCTGACCAAGGTACGCAGTTCACGTCGCATTTCTAGAAGGCTGTACAGCGTGATCTTGGCACACGGGTTGAGTTGAGTACAGTATTTCACCCTTAGACGGATGGACAGTCCGAGCGCACTATTCAGATATTGGAGAATATGCATCGTGCTTGTGTTATGGATTTTTGGGATGCTTTGGACCAGTTCTTTCCACTTGTGGAGTTTTCCTACAACAACAGGTACCAGTCGAGTATCCAAATGGCTCTATATGAGGCTCTATATGGGAGATGGTGCCGTTCTCCAGTTGGGTGGTTTGAGCCGGGAGAGGCTAGGTTATTAGGCACGAATCTGGTTTGAGATGCTTTGGAGAAGGTGAAGATGATGCAGGATCGACTTCATACATCCCAATCTAGACAAAAAAACTATGCGGATCGGAAGGTTTGCGATATTTCATTCATGGTTGGAGAGCGAGTCCTGCTCCGGGTTTCACCCATGAAGGGTATGATGAGGTTCAGAAAGAAGGGCAAGTTGAGCCTTAGGTATATCGGATTTTTTGAGATCCTTGAGAGGATTGAAGAGGTGGCGTACAAGCTTACCTTGCCACCTAGTTTATCCGCGGTTCATCCGATGTTCCATGTCTCTATGCTCTGGAAGTATTATGGTGATTCGTCTCATGTTGTAGACTTCAACACATTCCAGTTGGATGAGGATTTGACTTATATTGAGGAGCATGTGGCTATCTTGGACCTGGAGGTCTAGAAGTTGATATCAAAGGATATTGCTTCAGTGAAGATTCAATGGAGGGGTCATCCGGTAGAGGAGGCGACCTGGGAGACTGTTTTTACAATGCGGAGTCATTATCCTCATCTATTCACCACTTCATGTATGTCCTTATGCATGTTCGAGGACGAATGATTGTTTTAAGAGGGGAAGAATGTAATGCCCGATTGGTCGTTTTGTGTAATTGCGCCCCGTTGCCCTTTTTATTGCTTCACGCTTGTGCGTTTATGTCTTTATGACTTACAGGGTTGATTAGTTTCGTTCTAGGAAGCTTTCGGGTTGATTGGACCCTTGATTCTAGACTTAGAAGTTTAAACTTGAAAATGTTGACCAAACTTTGACTTTTATGAAAACTTAGACTTGGGCGTAATCCCGAAATTGATTTTGGAAGTCCATAGGCTAATTTGTGTTGATTTGCCGAAATTTAACAATTTTAAGTCAAAAAGTTTGACCGTAGGTTGACTTTTAGCTATTAAGCTCGGGATTTGATTTTGGAACTTGGAATTGGTCTGTTATGGCATTTAAAACTTGTTTGCAAAATTTGGCATCGTTCGGAGTTGATTTGATAGGATTCGGAGGCTTATTTGAAATTTTAGAAGTTCATGAAAATCTCTTTTAAAATCATGCATTTTAGAGTCCAATTCGTAGTTTTAGATGTTATTTATGTATTTTGATCGCGCGAGCAAGTTCATATGATATTTTCAGACTTGTGTGGATATTTGGTTTGGATCCCCGAGGGCTCGGGTGAGTTTCGAACGCTTAGCGGAGTGTTGTTTGAAATCAAAGTTGTCGGTTTCTGCATAGGCCTCAGATCTTGCAATTGCGAGGTCTGAGGTCGCATTTGCGAAGGTAGGCCAAGTCTGCTGGGTTCGCATTTGCGAACCCAGTGTTCACATGTGAAGTGCACCTGGGGAAAGCTTGTTCGCATTTGCGATCAATATGGTCGCATTTGCGGAGGTCCATGGTTCGCAATTGCAAATTATTTATCGCAATTTCGATGACAACAAATATGGAAGGGTCTTCGCATTTGCGAGTGATTCTTCGCATTTGCAGCCACTACTTTGATTCCTTTTATGCAATTATGAATTCCACGGAATTTTATCAATTCCAACGCAACTTATCCTTTTGGAGCTGACTTAACAAACTACGCGAGCCTCCCAACGAAACCAACATAAATCTGATCCGAATAAAAAATATAAAAGGACCTGGCGGCTTATGTGCGACCTGTGGCCCATGCCTCATATTTGTTCAGGGCGGGCGGCGTGAACTCTGATTCGATCCATGTATTCCAAAGGCGCGCAATCAAAGCCATGCTTACTTCATTTTTCTTCAGGATTTGGCCCGAACTGTTCGGCAGATTCCCACGTGTTACCCACCCGTCCGCCACTTTGTTCTCAACTCTTCTCAGTCACAAATGCGACATCTGCTACTGGACAAATAGTTGAGGGACGGAAATTTTGAGTTCATTCTCTCATTTTTGAACCCTAGACTCGGTAAGAAGTAGTACTTAGAGAGGGGATTTTCATCTACAAACCTTGGGTAAGTGATTCTAATCAATTTCTTGTCATATTCTATCAACATATCTTAGATTTTAACATCAAAATCATGTGAATCAAAGTAGAAATTTATGAAACTTTGTCAAGTTTTTGAAAAATAAGAAATTGAGTTTTGAGAGTCGATTTGGACTCGAAGTTTTAAACTAATCACATATATGAACTCGTGGGGTCATGGGTAGATGGAATCTACCATTGAACCCGGGTTTTGACTGGGCGAGCCCCGGGTTGACTTTTGTTGACTTTCTGAAAAAATATAAAAATCCTAACTTTATCTATTGAAATTGAATTCCCTAGCACTGTTTGATGATATTGAGTCGATTTTGGTTAGATTTTAGCCGTGTGGAGGCGGATTTTAAGGGAAAAGCTATTTTCGAGTGTTGAATTGGCCTAAGTAAGGTAAGTGTATTGTCTAACTTCGTGTAGGGAAACTACCCCTTAGGATTGGTATTGTTTGATTCAATTGTGCTAAGTAAAATCCGTGTACGCAGGGTGGCGAGTGGGTACACGGGTTGTACGTAGTATTTGACCGGTTTAGGCTACTTAGACTACTTCCATGCTTTAATTGAAATGTCCTATTATGTTCTAAACTCTCATAGTCAAATTACATTTAATTGTGTTAGTCTATCCTTAAATGCTTTAGTTGACTTGTTTAGTACTTGTTCTACATCATACTTGCTAATTGCTCTCATACTTTAGTTGAACTTGTTGTCTCCTTTATTGTTACATGCTATTCTTCATTGTTAATTATCATTGTTGAAGTAATTGTTCATGTTATCCATTTACTTGTTGATTTCCATTATTTTCCACTCGTTGTTGAATATTATCTCTTTACTGTGAAGTTAGTCTTATCTAATATTATAGTTATACATTATTTCTCTCATTGTTGAGTTATTTGGTGTTGAAGTTGTGGAAGTCGTTAATACGTTGAGGCGATGTTGGTTATTGTTGAAACATCTATCTTGTTGAGCATTTTTCATCCATTGTTGTTGTTGATATTCTCGTATACAATGTGTTGGAGCCATGAGCTATTGTTGTGGAAACATTGATATTGTTGTTGTTGGCAAGTTGTGATATATGGGCACTTGTGGTGTGAATTATTATTGTGATATGATATTGACACACATGCGGCGGTATAAGGCTTGGGGTTAATGTGTATGGGGCGGTATAAGTTGGGACTTATGTGCGTGTTGCTTGTAGGGGAACTACGTGAAGTCACGCGGCGTCATAAGATAGCTAAAGTGCGTGGAGCTATTTCGGGAAAACTATAATCAAAACCTATTTTCAAATGTATGGCTCACGCGGCTGTATAAGGAAAGATTGTGATTGAAATTGAGAAATATGAATACGAGGCAGTACCTCGGTTGTGATTCTTGATTATACGAGGCGGTACCTCGTTTGTTTTCACTATACCCAAGGCGGAACCTCGTTGTTTTTCTTGTTGTCTGTTTCATATTGCAAAGTGTTACGGAAGGAATATTTCTTTTTGCTTCATTCTTTATTATTCTAGCAGTTGTAGCCCGTACATGATCGTTATAGCACTTTAGTTGCTTCTCTTATGTCATTTCTATTGTTAACTTCCGGTACTAGTTCTTGCTATTATCTTGTTCCATATCAGTTGTTCTTCACATTCTGTTACTTATCCGTATTACATTTTTATATTGTCTATTTCATATCATAGTAGGTGTCTTGACCTGGCCTCGTCACTACTCTACTGAGGTTAGTCTTGATACTTACTGGGTACTGTTGTGGTATACTCATACTTTTGCATATCGTTTTGTGCAGATCCAGATACGTCAGCTAATGTTGGTCAGTAGAGATTTCCTGCTAGCTGATTTTACCAGAGGATTCAAGGTATGCCTGCTTGCCGTCCGCAAGCCTCGTAGTCCCCTTCCCTTATTCTCATTTACTGTTGTATTTTCTCACAAACAGTGATGTATCATATGTTTTAGTTATTCCATAGTGCTTATGACTCTGTTCCACAGTTCTTGGGGATTGTATGGTTGAGACTTTGCTTTTAGTAGTTATATGAGTTATTCAAACTGGGTTGAGTATTTTGTTATTTATATCTGTTTAATTGATGTCAAATTTTAAGCTTACCTAGTCGTAGAGACTAGATGCCATCACGACTTTCTACAGAGAAAAAATGGGGTCGTGACAGAAATTTATATCGAAGGTGTGGAGGCAATGGCTTCAACTCCAAGGTAGGTGGCTCTTCAATAGAAAGCTTTGTGGGAGGAGTCTTCCTATTTTCAAGATCTAAAGATAATTTTCGAGGTGCATAGTTGTACGACCCCATTCCTTGGAAAGAGTTCACACATTCCATGAAATCATCCATCTCGTTATCATCAAAGTTGAGCAAAACGGCCTCCAACATATCACACATTGATAGTAGCACTTGTATAATCAAGAATAACATCGGTCACCAAATTCACAAAAGAACACACTTGATTGCTATTTGGTTGCTGCATGGACTTACACATATGGAATACCACTTTTTTATCACCAACCCGGAAAGTGAGTTCTTCGGCTTCTACATTACAAAGAGCCTTACCCGTAGCAAGGAAAGGTCTCCAAGAATAATTGACACTTCATAATCAACTTCACAACCTAGAATGACAAAGTCCGCCGGAAGAATGAATTTATCAACCCGAACCAAAATATCTTCAATCACACCCAACGGCCTTTTCATGGTACGATCGGCCATTTGCAATCTCATAGAAGTGGGTCTTGGTTGCCCAATCCCCAAAGTCTTGAAAACCGAATAGGGCATTAAATTTATACTTGTTCCAAGATTACAAAGAGCTTTAGCAAACTCGACACTTCCAATTGTACAAGGAATCGTAAAAGCACCGGGATCCTCCAACTTAGGAGCCAATGAATGAATAATCTTTGATAGTCTCAAAATTCATCGACGCTTCTTTGTCACAAGATCTTTCATAAATATTGCATAACCGGACATTTGTTCCAAAGCTTTTACCAATGGCACATTGATTGAAAAACTCTTCATCATTTGAATGAACTTCTTGAATTGATTCTCCCTATTTTACTTGGCAAGTCTTTGAGGGTATGGAGGTGGAGGCATAGGCAATGGTGCCTTTGCCTGTTTCACTAACGGTTCCAGTATGCCAATGATGCGTTCCCTAGACGGGTTCACCTCCTCTTGGGTATCTTCCACACTTTCATCAATATTAATCTGAACTTTTGTCATTTGGTTCACAACAACAAAAAGGGGCTTTAGCGGTAATAGAAAAGGTCATTAGCGGCAATAAAAAAGGCCGCTATATCCTTTACCGACCATTGGTCTTTAGCCGCTGAAACCGGGGTCGGCAAAGCCTTTAGCGGCCATTCTCACAAAAGCTGGTAAAAGGTATGATTTATTGCCGCTAAATATCATTAGCTTTAACGGCAATTGTTTGTGGCAATTATGATGGCTGCTAAATCCATTTCTAGAAATGCTTAGTTTGCTCTTTTAGCGCCTATTTTTATTGCTGGTAAATCAAATTAAATTGCCTCTAAAATTACATACTTTAACAACTATTATAATGGTTGCTAAATTCATGCAAAAAGTAATTAAGTTTGCACTACGCTTATTTTTATTATCTATAATGTCAATTATATTATCGAGAAATAATAACCCTTTTAGTGGCAGATGAAAGGTACAATTTAACAACCTTTTAATTGTCATTAAAACTATCTCTGAATTGGGAAATACTATAAAATAATTCACAAAAAACATAATATTTCACTAAATCTAGACAAAAAAGTGCTAATCTATATTATTAATGCATCAATGACATAAAAGATAAAATTACATTATTTGAATTAAATAACTAATATCATTACAACTAATCATATTGAATGCCTACAATAACAAAATAATAGATACGTAAGTCCACAATAAATATTCGCAACTCTTCATTATATTGAATTCTTCCAAATGCTAAAAGTTTGGACATCATTGATGTATGACCTGAAATAATAATAAATGTATGTTAAAAGATGAAATCAAGTGAAAAACAAATTAGTAATTCTATATGTAAATATATTCTGAAAGGAGCTACCAACTAAAACCAATTAAAATGAATCCCAACAACTGAGAAAACATTGAAAACAATCATTTAACAAAACTCACAATTGCTCAACATTTCATTCATTATTTCCTGATCAATTAAGGGAACAAACAAATAAATGAAAATGGTCATTTAACAAAATTCACTAATCCGCAGAATTGTACTACTCATACCAATCGTATCGAAAACAGCCTCTCTGCCCCATCGAGATAGGGGTAAGGTCAGCGTACACACTACCCTCCCCAAACCCCACTTATTGAGATTTTACCGAGATGTTGTTGTAGGCCAGAAAAGTTGGATCCTTTAGTTAGTCTAGATATTGCTCCAGAAAGCAACCTTTTAAATTCTCCTTTTTTAATAACACACATAGTACCATAGGCGTATCAGACAACTTAATTTTATTACTATAGTTATAGATCAACTTAGCACAAGTTTAATCATGTAAATAAGCTGATCAGAAACAATTGGAAAAAGCTAGCAGTATAATAATAAATAAACATTTCTTAAAAATAACAGAGACAATTATTTGACAACACAAATTGAGATACAAACCAAACACTAAGATACGACCAAGTTTGATACTTCATGCTGTAACGAAACTAATTATTCTAGATTATCAAATTATCCAACATTTCAGTCAGTCAATTTGAGAGTGAATGGAGTCATACCTAGAATAGAGGAAGAGTTGTAATTTCCCAGATATTATTATGTTGAGCATGACAATGGTAACTACTATTCCTTAAACTTGGTGAGCTGAATAACTTCAACTTTTTCTAGGCATATTTTTCCTGTAGCAAAACCTTTACCTACATGGACAATATTCTGATTAGTAAACTTAGAAATCATAACCGAATGTTTATTGTCAAGTGTGTTGTGTAGCATCATCTATCTATTCTTGTAGAAATTTATTTTAAGAATACTCAATAAAGATAAATAAGGGTATTTACTTGGAAGAATATGGCAAGACACAGAACATCTCTTGATCACATAATACATAAACAAAATGTATTTCAGCCTTTTCCATAGAGGTAAAGCTATAACACAAGATAAATACTTGAGTCAAATAGATAGTCAATCTCAGATATAAAGTTCCTACATAGATAGGAAGCATCTATGAATTAGTACTGAATTTGAGCAGCTTTGGCTTTTACGATTCATTGTAACAACTTGGTTTCCTATATGATCTGCACTATCTTTAAGGGCAAAAAAATTAATCAAACATTCGTTAAAGAATTTGAAAAAAGGTACCATTTTTAAGAACAAACAAGGAAGAAAAGAATTTAATTTCCTAAGGGTGGTTGCTCTCTTAGGCGGAAATTAAAAGTCTATGATGTCTAAACATCTAACACAAGGGTGGTAGAGTATATTTCAATCATATTCGCTTGACAACTTCAACAACCAAACTCTTTCAACCACATCTTGTCTCTAAAATGTGTACTTTGTTGACGACTTACCTTTTCAATAAAAAAGAATCTTTCTTAGCTGTGCAACTTTCAAGTCTTCCTCTTGACTTAAGAAATATTATAAAAGAAAAATAGACCACCGTAACAAAGGGATTAAGGAAAAAAAAATATAATTCTCATATGATAAAAAATCCAAGGAACAGATAGTAGAAGTTTGAGCACTTACCTTTCGAATTGCTCACATGAATATGTTGTTGTCTCATTGAGAAAGAGCGAGAAGAGTTCATTGTTGTGGAAAACAATGAGCCACAAAATTGCTTATTACTATGTAAAATGGAAGTCAAAAGTTTTCTAAGATGAGAAAGCTACAACAAAATAGCATTAAGTGATTAAATATATTGTAATCGCAAACTGTTGTTATAAAAGAAGGTACTGTAGCTGCAAAAATAAACCTGCATTGTGAATTTCAATTCTATTAGAGATTCTGACATCACTACATGCTTTTGGGTGATATAGTATTCAAGTTATTTATCAGGTCATAGTGACTAGGGATGTTCCAAGAGAATTAGTAAAGATGTTCTAATTTGAAACAAGTGGAATGAAATATCCACCAGGCTCTGCTGAGCAAAGTCATGAAAAAACTTTAACATATGAACAAAATTTTCAATTTCCTGATTTCAGTAAACTAATATGTGTTCATAACTAGACCTTGTGACTAATGCTCAAATCTCTGTTGTTTAGTAAATCTATAATCAGGTTGCCTTGCAAATCAAAATTAGACAACTTAACTTACGATATAACCTTACATTTCACGAAACCATTGTTTCAAAAGTTCCATCTCTGAATAACCTTTTTAGTTTGATTTCTTCTTTCTAATTAACCGAAAAAATCATTTGAAACACCCTTCATAACTCCAAATTCATCTCCATTCTCTACATTTTGGGACCCATCAAGCCTCAACAATTAGACATTTCAAAAACTAAATTTTCTAGAAAAATAAAATATCACATTAGCACATTGCAAATACTCTTTTCTACATCTCATCAATAAATTGCATTCCAATTTTCTTCTCCAAGTTTCTTTACATTCTCATCAAATCTTATCTAATCAAACCCATAATATAAAAGCAATAGATCAAGAGAGAGAGAGAGAGAGAGAGAGAGAGAGAGAGAGAGAGAGAGAGAGAGAGAGAGAGAGCATGTGTAAGTGCGACTGAGAGAGTGAGAGAGACGAGTTGGGTTACCATGGGATGGCAGTCGGTGATGATCTGAGAAAGATGTGATTGGCAGCGGCGCGGTCGAGAGAGATAAAGCCCTATTTCTTATTTTCTTCTTTAATTGAATCTATTTAATTTACATGGAAACTATTTGGAGGGAATGGGTGATTATTGTGAAAAAAAAAGGGAGGGAAAGATGAAATAATAAAAATTGCATTCAATTGTTGAATTTTTGGCCGTTCCGCTTAATTGCCAATAAAATAGCACCTTTTCCTGGAAAATGTTGATCCACCACTAATATCTCAATCTTAGGAATGCTATATTGACAATAAGTTTATTGCCGCTAAAAATTAGTCTGTAAAAGCTATTTTTGTTATAGTGGTTGAACAATATTGTCCGTGATCTCTTCTTCTTGCATTACTTGATCATCATCAACAAGTCGCCTTCCATTTGAGGTAGGTGCATTACCGCCTGTTCCACTTATTGTGATAACTGCCATAACATGCCCTGTATTGTTATCACCCTTTGAATTTATCACCGTGTCACTTGGTAGTGCACCCTTAGGATAAGGATTTAGAGCTTGAGAGATTTACCCCATTTGAACTTCTAGATTGCGAATTGATGTGTTGTGTGAGGAAAGTTGGCATCCGAATCGTCATTCTTTTCAATTATTTGCTTGAACATATTCTCAATATGTCCCATCTCATTGTTTGAAGAACTTGAACCATGGGAAGGATAAGAAGGAGGGTTGCTCGGTCGTTGATACATTGGGGGCCTTTGAAAACCCGACTCCCGGTTGCCTTGATTGTTACCCCAACCTCCTTTGTTGTTGCCTCCCCAATTTACTTGGTTATTTCCACTCCAATTCCGTTGATTTGTTTTTATTGTTATGCCAATTTCCTTGATCGTTAGAACTCCAATTGCCATGATTGTTTTATGATCGCCATTGTTGTTGGTTTGAGCCTTGGAAGTTGTTTCTTTGCCCTTGAAAATTATTCACATATTGCACTTCTTCCTCTTGCCCATTATAAGAATTATCTTATTCAAAACCGCCATCATCTTACACATAGTTCTCCACTCGAGTTTGCATTTGTGGGCCCTTGGTCCTTCTCTTGTTCACTAAAATATTTACTCCCTCCATAGCATGAACATTCTTAGTAGCTTGCACTTGATTAAGTTGGGCCTTTGCTAGTTGAGTCATGGTAGCGATCAATTCGGCAATGGCTTGCCCATGGTCTTGCAATTCTTTGTTGAGGTGGATCATGTTCAGGTCACCTTGTGGAACATTGGCCGGGGATTGCCAAGCCGATGACGTCTCCGCCATCGCATCTAGAATATCACACGCTTACTCATAAGGCGTAGTTATAATATTCCCACCGGCTATTTGATTCACTACACATTGGTTGGTTGTGTTAATCCCACGATAAAATATTTGTTGCAATATATTTTTTGTCATATCGTTGTTCGGACGTTCCTTAACCATTGTTCTATAGCGTTCCCAAATTTCATGTAGTGGTTCATTCAGCTCTTATTTGAATTCCAAGATTTCATCTTAAAATGTAGCCATGTGCCTGGGAGAGACAAACGTAACAATGAACTTGGCCAACAACTCATCCCAATTATGAATCGAATGGTTCGACAATTATTCCGACCAATCCAAGGTTTTCTCCCGTAGAGATAAAGGAAAAATTCTTAGCCTCAATGCATCCTCGGAAACTTTCGTTTGTTTGCTCCCCCAACATATATCCACAAAACTCTTCAAAGGTTTATAGGCATTTTGAGTTTGTGCACCAGTAAAGAAACCACGTTGCTCAAGTAATATGAGCATCATATTGGTGTTTTAAAAGTTGCCCGCCCTAATATGGGGAGGGACTATTGCACTACCATACCATTTGTTGGGCAATATCCGATGTTGAGCCGCTCGTGGTGGAGGTGGGGGTGGAACGGGCACGTTGTCATGTGGTTCTCGGCCTTTTCGGTTGTCTTGTGGCTTCTGAGGTACCTCGTCTAGTTGTTCCTCCTCGCCGTCTAAGTCCCCCAAAGGAAAAATTTCGAGCTCATTGTTTGCCATGTTTGTACATATGATTTCTTAAACAAAGTAGCACCATGGAATGGAAAGAAGATATTCCAAAAACATGCTCAAATATATAGCTAACACCGTTTTAACTCTCGGGCAACGGGGTCAAAAATTGATCCACTCTCAATCCACACTCAACAATGAGTGGAAGAGGTCGTTGGAAGAATAGTACCCAACTCTGAGTCGGGCTCAATTTCCTCAGGGAGCTAACAATGGATGCTAGAGTGTATACTAGATGCCCGAAGATGATACAACTTAAATACACTTCCAAA
Source organism: Nicotiana tabacum (assembly GCF_000715075.1). NCBI lineage: Eukaryota > Viridiplantae > Streptophyta > Magnoliopsida > Solanales > Solanaceae > Nicotiana > Nicotiana tabacum. The sequence goes on from NC_134094.1 coordinate 39,519,166, forward strand.
CAAGTTTGTGTTGAAAAATACTTCTATGAACTACACTATCAATGCTCAAATAGAGAAATGAAACTAAAAATTGACTAATTGTTCTTGGTTGTTTTCAAATAGGTAAAAATCCTAGGGATGTAACATTCGCCTAGGTGTTCGCCTAGTGGGTTAATTATGTTAACACTTATTTTATTAATTAGGGTGTATTATTGCTCTCAACTCTAAGTTACCCACTCAATACCTCTCGATCATAGAGTGATTTTGCCCAATTTGGCTTCTCAAGCCCAAATGGGTATCAAGCTAAATAGTTGATATGAGGTCAAGTCGGATTTTCTCTATATCTAGTTCAAACCCTTTAGTTAGGCTACTCAAATCCTTAACTAGCCCAATTTCTTGTTAGCCAAGTTTTCTTAAACTAGGTCCCTCTTTCTCAAGTAAAGAGTAAGTCAAAAAAGCATGAATCAATATTTTCAACCATTAATTCTAAAATTATAGCATGAACAAGTCTAAATAACAAACACCCAATCATAAACAAGCATTAAATTAAATACCCATAAGGTTTACAAACTAGGGTTGGGTCACAACACTAGTAAGTATCTAGCTACTCATAGTAGAAAATGAAGAAAATAAAGAAGAAATACTAATTAAACCCATACAAATTAAAATGATGAAATATGATATTTTTGTCCTAAAATGATCACAAATTACCCAAAATGATAAACTATAATGGCTACAGCTAAGAAAACTTAAACTTGACCTAAAAATGTGATTCCCATCTATTTATGGTGGCCCAAAATTCGCTGACAAAAATGTCCTTCGGGAGGTTCTGCGGCCACACAATTCCATGTGCGGTCCGCACATTGCTTGAGTCTGTAGGTGGATAGATTCTGCAGTTGCCCAAATTGATTTGCGGCTGGACTTCATCTTCTGCGGCCGCACAATTCATGTGTGGTCCGCACTTCAGGCAAGAATTTAGTCGTGCTCATTTTTCACTCTCTCTGAACTTTTTAAATTCTTGTCAGTGCGACCATGCTCAGTGGCCGCACAAATTTTCTGCGGTCCGCACTTGTTCTTCAATCACTTCTGGGCTTCTACATCAGATCTGCGGCCGTACAGAGAATTCTACGGCCGCACTTGCTTCTACGGCCTCAGAAATACTTGTGCGGACCGCATTTCTGGTCTACTACGCCCCTTCTTGGCTTGTGCACCAGAACACCCCTTTTTGAGTTGGATTTCTTTATTATAGTCTAAATCTCCAATATTCCTGCAATTTGCACAGTTTTATTAGTTTTGGGAATATAAATCAACACGTTCGGTAAAAAGGTACTAATAAGTGGTCAAAATCCACACTTATCATTCCCCAAAGGAACCTAGCCATATGTTTCTTTATAATGTTCAATGTAACTTTGGGAGCGTGTAGAGCTGTAAGCGTGTAAGTAGGCAGGGACTGTAAAAATATTTTTGATGAGAACCACTCTGCCACCATAGGTTAACATTTTACCTTGCCATCCATTCAACCTTTTAACAACCTTAGTGACCATGTTATCAAAGAAGCAAATCTTTTTCCTTCCAATATATATTGGATAATTAAGATATGTGAAGGAAAAACTCTTATCCATAAATCCAGTGCAATCTCTCAATCTGTTGATTCTATAAGCTCTAGCTTTAGGGCCAGTGAGAAATAAACTTTTATCCTTGTTGACAAGTTGACCCGATGTATTTTCATACTTTTTGATTTCTTTGATCACAAGCTTGACAATATTTTAGTTGCCACCCTAGAATATAACAATGTCGTAGGCATAAGCCAAGTGGTTAATGTGAGGACTTCTTTTATTAATAGAAAAGCTAGTGAAGTTCTCATTATGATGGAGATTGTTTAGAGATCTAGACAATAACTTTGTAGCAAGAATAGAAGGGGGGGAGGGGGGTAAAGGATCCCCTTGTTTGAGGCCCTGAGAGAAAGTAACCATGTCTAGTTCCATTGATAATTGTGGAGTACTAGACATTCAAGGCTATTCTCCAAATCATATCAGACCATTCCCTGCAAAAATCAAACTTATTTAGGACTTCAATAAGGAAACTCCAGGATAATCTATCATAGGCTTTAGCCATATCAAGTTTCATAATGATATTCCCACCCTTGTTAGGTTTGGAGATATCATGAATGATCTCCTAGGCTAGCATAACATTCTCCGTGATTAGTCTCACAGAGACAAAACTACTTTGATTATCAGAGATTAGCTTAGATAGCAGAGAGTTCCATCTTATAGATAAAAGCTTTGAAATGATCTTACTAGTATAATTACTTAGACTAATAGGTTTAAGCTCTTCGAATCTGGAAGGGGAATCCACTTTGGGAATAAGAGCAATGCAGGTGTGAGAGTAGAACTTAGTGAAGTTCTTCCCTCTAAAGAACTAAGTGACAAAATCAATGATGTCTTGCTTGATGATATTCCATGAAGCTTGAAAATATTTCCCATTAAAACCATTAGGTCTAGCAGAACTCTCTGCTCATATTGAAAACAATCTTTTTGATTTCTTATTCCACAGGCATCATAGTCAGCATCTCATTGTATTTCTCTGTGATAATATTAGGAATGTAATTTAGGATGCCATTGCTCACAGTAGGTTGCTAGTTTAGATTGAAAAATTTTTTAAAGTACTTAACTGCAGCCTTAACAATTTTTTCATCACCCTGTATCCATCTATCTCTATGATTCTTAATTCTATAAAGTTGAAGTCTTCTCCTCCTGTCTCTCAGGAAAGTATTCAGTGTTACAATCACCATCCTTAAACCAGTTAATTCTAGCTTTCGGATTCATCAAAGACTCTTGCATACCAAGCCATCTAGTATATTCTACATAACCTTTGTTGAGATCTTCCCTTCCTTGTTCATTGTTGTTTTACATATCAATATCTTCCAGAATTTATACTTTAGCTTCACAGGAGCACACTTGTTCATGAATGTCCCCAATGCTTTCCCTCGACCATTGACAGAGATGCTTACTTAGAAGTTTCAGTTTGCTTTGACGCCTCCACATAGCATTACCTTCAACACTGGTATTCCATACCTCCTGAACCATAGCTAGAAAACCAGGTTGGGTGGTCTAGAAATTGAGAAATCTAAAGTATTTGATGTGATACCGTTGATCACTGTGACACTTTAATAATAAAGGTCTATGATCAGAACCATTTCTTACCAGATGCTTCACAGTGTTGTTTTGGAAAAGTTAAGCTCATTGATCATTAATCATAATTCTGTCCAGTCTCTTCCAAATCCTTGTGCTAGTTCTTCTATTATTACACCAAGTGTATCTTGGGCTAGTAAAACCAATGTCCATTAAGCCACATGATTTCATAGTACTAATAAAATCCAGACTCTTATATGCTTTATGAGGATTATACCCTAATTTTTCATCCAGGTCCATGATAATGTTGAAATCACCACCAACACACCATGGTCCATTAACCCTGTTGTTCATGTTATGAATGATATCCCACAAATCCCTTCTTTCTCCAGTAGTACATTTGGTATATACTGTTGTAATAAAGGTTCTAGTATTTGCAGCATGATCTTTCATTTTGAGAGTGATTTGTTGTTTATTGTTTTCCAAAACTTAAGTGTGATCTAGGTAGTTCCAGAAGCACCAGATCTTACCAGTAACATTAGCCTGACAATGTTGAAATCCTAGAAATCTTTTGTAACCATGGATCTTACTCATATCAATAAAAGGTTAAAAAATAGCCATAAAAACTAATTTGTTAATGTCAGTAAGAATTTTGAGTATGTGAATAGCCTTCTTTGATCTCACCCCTCTTATATTCTAAAAAATTATAATAATCATTGGATTGAGGGGAGGTTTTCTGTTTGTTTTCTCTTCCTTTACAAGAAGAGGATGTGCTGTCCTTTTTTTGTCTTCCAGTTTTTTTGTTTCTACTTCTTCCTCTAGCCCATGGGGATTCACGAGATTTACCCTTTCCTGTAGAGCTTTCAGTTATCTCTGTCAGTTCTTTTTGTTTATTATTCTTCCTGCCATTCTTTCTGTTTCTGCTTCTTCCTCTAGTGTAAGGATATCCATCTTCATTTTGGTTCTGAGAAGTAACCTTATCCCTGTCAGTCATAGTTTTGGATTCCATAGTAGCATTATCTTTCAGATAGTTGATTTTTCCTTGATTGCAACATTCTGACATATGGCTTTGGTTTGTCAGGTGTTTCCAGTTAAGATCAACACAAACATTTATAGCTTTTTTGTTATTGATCTCCGAGGGTAAAATAGTTAAATGGACATCCTCGGTTGTATTCCCAGGTTTGTCTTCCTTGGGTCTTTATTCGTCAGTGTTGTCTTTATCAATGTTCCATTCCTCCTTCCCTGTGCAATCTACTTTGGTCTTCTCCGTATTATTATACTAGTTTAGAGTACCTGCTATCTCACCTTCAGATGCTCGAGATTGATTAATTGCACTCTCTTGTTGACTATCTCCAATCATAAAGCCTGATAGTTGTTGTTGAGTTGGTGGTGGCTTAACTTGATAATGCATCTTAGTTTTCTTTTCTCTGATAGCAGGTTTGAATTTGACATTGCTCTTCTTTTTTGGCATCTTCTTTGCTTTCTTTTTCTTTTTTTTCTTCATACTTGTTTCTGCATCGAGATTTTGTTATACCAGAGAATTATCAGTCCTCTTTTTTATCATTTCTTCATCGAGATTTTGTGTGTTTGTCTTCAGATGTTGTTCTCCCTCTACTGTCTTCTGTGTCTTCATTGTTTCTGTCTTATCTTTCTCTATATTACTGTCGTGACCATCTTCCTTACTTGCAACTTTGTTCTTCAGAGGTTGCTTATTACTTTTTTCTTGTACCTCCTCCACATTTGTTGCATTCTTCTTCTCCAAACCTTGCATTCAATCACATTGTGTCCCAGTTTCATACAATGCTTATAGTACTTAGGTATGTCCTCATATTCTAATTTGTGAGTGTAACCATCCAATGATGAGTTCTCATATTATTGACCTATGAAGACACTTTCCGGTAGTGGTTTAAGCAGATTAACCTCCGCCTTAATCTTGGCCATACTCAGTCTAGTTCTGCCATAAGTAGCAACATTTAAGACAAACGGAGTTCCAACAGAGCTAAGAATTTGTTTAACATAATGATATGTGTGCATGTGGAATGGAAATCCCGGTAGAAGAACCCACGCTGGAGCAACATGAAGGTCTTCCTCAGGCTTAAAATTAGGCGACCAGTTTTGTAACCACATTTGTCGACCAGCAATTTTAATTACCCTTTTAAACCATACCGTCTGCCAATCCTCCTCATTAAATAAATCAATAAAAACATTGTAGTTGTCATAAACACCGATTCTGGCAGATCTTTTAAGAGTTATTAGCTTCTTAAATCTTGACCTAATTCTATTAAATTTGGGGCGGGGTTTAAGAAATCGACCAACGATAGTCTACTTGCATTCTTCTGCCATTATGCCGTAATAATCTTTGGCCTTGAAAATCACAGCTGGCATTCCATAGTGAGTTGTATGTTTTGCTATTACTTTCTCCCTTTCATGGAGTATTGTGTTCATGATAGATGATAACAGAGTCATAACAGTTGTCGCATATGATATTTTCTTTCCAATTTCTTCAGTGGGTAGTGTCGCACCCTCGAGAGGGATGTTTTGCTTCTCCTTACACGTCGGAAGTAGGCCTCTCGGCGACTCCATCTAGTGGAGCGTGAAGAGATGCGCTAGTCAATATAGTCGTTGGGGTAGTCGTTGGGCACACCCCACTACTAGCTTGAGGGGGGATGTAAGACAACCTGGTTACGATTACATATTTAGCTCTAGTCGCCTTGTATCTATCCCTAGTTATAAGCTTCTATGAAGTATGTAATCTATAGAACTCTCATATGTTAAGGTTGTGATAAACACTTAGGATAGATATACAAGTTGTTAGGACTCCTCACGGACATCATCTGTACGTGTATATATTGCCCATGGCATAAGCTTGTAATTCATAAGAAAGAAACACATAAAATGCCAAGAACTTTGTGTTCCAATTACTATTTCAAAGTGTAACGACCCGGCCGGTCGTTTTGAGAATTTGAGCCCCGATCCCTTAATATCTGCCTTTCCCATATTTGTTTCTGCTTTTGGGATTTGCCGAAGTGTTTGGTTATGGAATTCGGGGAGTTTTGGGACACTTAGTCCCTAGTTGTGAGTTTAAGCCTTAGAGTTTGAACCGTATTCGGAACTGTGTGAAGACGGATCCGGAATGGAATTCCGTCAACTTCGTTAGATCCTTTGAGTGATTTTGGGGTTAGGAGCGTGTCCGAAATATATTTTGGAGGTCTGTAGTAGATTTAGGCTTAAATTGGCGAAAGTTACTTTTTTGACGATTTCGGCCGATAGTGGAAATTTTGATATCGAGCTCGGAATGGAATTACGAAAGTGGCTTTACATTCATAGAGTTAGTTGTAATATGTGTGTAAAATTTGAGGTCATTCCGACTAGAATTGATGTGGTTCGACGTCGTTTGTAGAATTTGGAAAATTTTAAATTCTTAGGCTTGAATCCGTGCTAAATTCATGATTTTATTATTTTTCGATATAGTTTGAAGGCTCGACTAAGTTTGTATGGTATTTTAGGATTGGTTGGCATGTTTGGTTGAGGTCCTGGGGGCCTCGGGTGTGTTTTGGATGCTTAGCGGGAAGAAATTTGGACTTAGGAAAATCTGGTGCCTTTGCTGGGTTTGGTGTTTCGCACCTGCGGAAAATAGACCGCAGGTGTGCGAGCCACACATGCGGAGATGGAAGCGCATATGCGAGAAGTCGAGAGTTGTCCTGGGGTCGCAGGTGCGAGGAAGCTCTGCAACTGCGATGCCCACAAATGCGCAAGGCTGTTCGCAAATACGCAAGTTGCGCAGAAGCGGAAGGGACGTCCGCAGGTGTGAGTGTGCAGGTGCAAATCACTTATCAGCAGGCAGTGAGCATTTCCAGGAGAGTGGAGGTCATATTCGCCCGGGACCGAGAGGAGAGAGAGGCCAAGAGGTCACAAGAGACTGGTCATTATTCAAGAGCTTGTGCACCAGCAGCACGCTATAGTAGGGGTTTTGTTAGTCGCCCTATTCATTCAGCTCTTCCAGCAGCCAGTGGTGTCCCAACTCCTCCTATGCCTCAGGAGCCCTATTATGCACCACCAGTATCCAGTATGCCTCCTATTCGAGGTGCTATTATCGGCCAGTCCAATAGGCCAGGTCCAAGTCAGGCTCAGCCACCGCGTCCTGCGAGAGGTTGTTTTGAGTGTGGTGACACTCGTCACATGGTTAGAGATTGCCCCAGAGCCAGGAGGGGTGCACCTCCACAGACTCATCAGCCTCCACGTGCTCCACCGGGTCCTCCAGCCATTTTTCTAGCACCAGATGCTACCCCACCTCCTCAGCCAGCTCGAGGTGGAGGTCAATGAGGTCGAGGTTGCCCTAGAGGGGGAGGCTAGGCCAGGTACTATGCCCTTCCAGCCTGTTCAGAGGTCGTTGCTTCAGATTCAGTTATCACAGGTATCGTCCCTGTCTATCATAGGGATGCATCAGTATTATTTGACCCAGGCTCTACGTATTCATATGTGTCTTCTTATTTTGCTCCACATTTGGGGATATCTCGGGATTTATTGAGTTCCCCTGTTTATGTATCTACTCCCGTGGGAGATTTTCTAATTGTGGACCGCGTATATCGGTCGTGTTTGATTGCTCTTAGTGGTTTTGAGACCAGAGCCGATTTGTTATTTCTCAGTATGGTAGATTTTGACTTTATCTTGGGCATGGACTAGTTTTCGCCTCATTATGCTATTCTTGATTATCACGCTAAGACCGTGACGCTGGCTATGCCAGGTTTGCCGAGATTAGAGTGGAGAGGTACCTTAGAGTATACTCCCCGCATGGTCATTTTATTTCTTAAGGCTCAGCAAATGGTTGAGAAGGGGTGTGATGCATATTTGGCCTATGTGAGAGGTGTCAGTATTGATACCCCTACAGTTGAGTTAGTTCCAGTAGTGAGGGACTTCCCACATGTGTTTTCAGCTGATATTTCATGCATGCCGCCCGACATAGATATTGATTTTGGCATTGATTTGTTGCCAGGAACTCAGCCCATCTCTATTCCTCTATATCATGTGGCTCCTCCTGAATTAAAGGAGTTGAAGGATCAGTTGCAGGAGTTGCTGGATAAGGGCTTCATTAGGCCTAGTGTGTCACCTTGTGGTGCTCCGGTCTTATTTGTAAAGAAGAAGGATGGTTCTATGCGTATGTGTATTGATTATCGGTAGTTGAACAAGGTTACACTAAAGAACAGGTACCCATTGTCTCGTATTGATGACTTATTTGACCAGTTACAGGGTGCCAGGGTGTTTTCCAAGATTGACTTGCGTTCTGGCTATCATCAGATGAAGATTCGGGAGCCGGACATCCCGAAGACTGCTTTCAGGACTAGATATGGTCACTATGAGTTTCTTGTCATGTCATTTGGGCTGACCAATGCCCCAGCAGCCTTTATGCATTTGATGCATAGTGTGTTCTGGCCTTATCTTGATTCCTTCGTCATCATGTTTATTGACGACATCTTGGAATATTCCCGATCTCGGGAAGATCATGAGCAGCACTTGAGGACCGTGCTTCAGACTTTGAGGGAGAAGAAATTGTATGCAAAATTTTCTAAGTGTGAATTCTGACTTAATTCAGTGACATTCTTGGGCCACATAGTGTCTTGTGATGGGATCAAGGTAGATCCGAAGAAGGTGGAGGCAGTGCAGAGTTGGCCCAGACCGTCATCACCTATGGAGATCCGCAACTTCCTTGGTTTGGCGGGGTATTACCGTCACTTTGTGGAGGGATTTTCATCTCTTGCAGCACCTATGACCAGGATGACCCAGAAGGGTGCTCTATTCAGGTGGACTGAGGAGTGTGAGCAGAGCTTTCAGAAGCTCAAGACATCTTTGACTACAACCCCAGTATTAGTATTGCCTACAGGTTCGGGGTCCTACACTGTCTATTGTGATGCCTCGAGGATTGGCCTTGGAGCGGTATTGATGTAGGACGGTAGGGTAATTGCCTACGCGTCTAGGCAGTTAAAGGTTCATGAGAAGAATTATCCGGTTCATGATCTCGAGTTAGCAGCTATTGTTCACGCCCTGAAGATCTGGCGTCATTATTTGTACGGTGTTCCCTATGAGATTTACACTGACCACCGGAGTTTGCAGTACTTGTCCAGGTAAAAGGACCTTAATTTGCGTCAGCGGAGGTTGTTGGAGCTACTTAAAGACTATGATATCACTATATTATACCACCCGGGGAAGGCCAATGTAGTGGTCGACACCATGAGTCGCCGAGCAGAGAGTTTGGGGAGCTTGTCATATCTTCCGGCAGCTGAGAGGCCCTTAGCCTTGGATGCTCATGCCTTAGCCAGTCAGTTTGTAAGTTTGGACATTTCAGAGCCTAGCCGGGTATTAGCTTGTGTGGTTGCTCGGTCTTCTTTTTATGACCGTATCAGGGAGCGCTAGTATGATGATCCTCATCTTCTAGTTCTTCAAGACAGGGTTCAGTGAGGTGATTCTAGAGATATGACTATTGGTGATGATGGTGTGATGAGGATGCATGGCCGGATCTGTGTGCCCAATGTAGATGGGCTTCGGGAGTTGATTCTCGAGGAGGCCCATAGCTTGTGGTACTCCATTCATCCCGGTGCCGCGAAGATGTATCAGGATTTGAGACAACACTACTGGTGGAGGAGGATGAAGAAGGATATAGTTGGGTTTGTGGCCAAGTGTCTCAACTATCAACAGGTGAAATATGAGCACCAGAGGCCGGGTGGATTACTTTAGAGGTTCGAGATCCCAGAGTGAAAGTGGGAGCAAATCACAATGGACTTTATGGTTGGACTTCCTCGGACTTTGAGAAAGTTCAATGCTATTTGGTTGATCATGGATCAGCTAACCAAGTCAGCCCATTTCATTCCAGTGTTGACTTCGTACTCTTCTGAGAGATTGGCTGAGATTTATATCAGAGAGATTGTCCGCCTTCATGGTATTCTAGTATCCATCATTTCAGACAGAGGTACACAATTCACATCCCGGTTTTGAAGAGCCGTACAGTAGGAGTTGGGTACTAGGGTAGAGCTGAGCACATCCTTTCACCCTCAGACGGACGGGCAGTTCGAGCGCACGATTCAGATTCTTGAGGATATGCTCCGTGCCTGTGTGATGGAGTTTGGAGGGTCATGGGACCAATACTTGCCACTTGCATAGTTCGCTTACAACAACAATTATCAATCCAGCATTTAGATGGCACCGTATGAGGCTTTGTACGGTAGGCGGTGCCGGTCCCCTGTGAGATGGTTTGAGCCAGGCGAGACCCAATTGTTTGGTACAGATTTGGTCCAGGATGCCCTGGATTAGGTGAAGGTGATTCAGGAGAGACTTCGCACAGCCAAGTCCAGGCAGAAGAGTTATGCAGATCGTAAGGTTCGTGATTTGGCATTTATGATGGGTGAGCGGGTCTTGCTTCGGGTATCGCCTATGAAGGGTGTCATGAGGTTTGGGAAGAAGGGCAAGCTGAGCCCGAGGTTCATTGGTCCTTTTGAGATATTTCAGTGAGTTGGGGAGGTTGCTTATGAGCTTGCCTTGCCTCCCAACCTAGCAAGAGTTCACTCGATATTCTACGTGTCTATGCTCCGGAAGTATCACGTTGATCCGAATCATGTATTGGATTTCAACTCAGTCCAGTTGGAAAAAGATCTATTTTGTGTTGAGGAGCCAGTAGCCATTTTGGACAGGCAGGTCAGAAAGCTCAGGTCAAAGAATATTGCTTCAGTAAAGGTCCAGTGGAGGGGTCAGCCGGTCGAGGAGGCGACTTGGCAGATCGAGCAGGATATGCGCAGCCAGTACCCTCATCTTTTTCACAGTTTCAGGTATGTCTTTATACTCGTTCGAGGATGAACGATTATTTTAAGAGGGGGAGGATGTAACGACCCGGCCGGTCGTTTTGAGAATTTGAGCCCCGATCCCCTAATATCTGCCTTCCTCATATTTGTTTCTGCTTTTGGGATTTGCGGGAGTGTTTGGTTATGGAATTCGGGGAGTTTTGGGACACTTAGTCCCTAGTTGTGAGTTTAAGCCTTAGAGTTTGGACCGTAGTCGGAACTGTATAAAGACGGATCCAGAATGGAATTTTGTCGACTCTGTTAGCTCCGTTGAGTGATTTTTGGGGTTAGGAGCGCGTCCGGGATGTATTTTGGAGGTCTGTAATATATTTAGGCTTAAATTGGCGAAAGTTAGTTTTACGGCGATTTCGGCCGATAGTGAAAATTTTGATATCGAGCTCGAAATGGAATTCCGAAAGTGGCTGTAGGTTCACCTTGTCATTTGTGACATGTGTGTAAAATTTAAGGTCATTCGGACTAGAATTGATGTGGTTCGGCGTCGTTTGTAGAATTTGGAAATTTTTAAATTCTTATGCTTGAATCCGTGCTTAATTCATGATTTTGGTGTTGTTCGATGTGGTTTGAAGGCTCAACTAAGTTTGTATGGTGTTTTAGGATTGGTTGGCATGTTTGGTTGAGGTCCCGGGGGGCCTCGGGTGTATTTCGGATGCTTAACGGGAAGAAATTTGGACTTAGGAAAATCTGGTGCCTTTGCTGGTTCTGGTGTTTCGCACCTGCGAAAAATAGACCGCAGGTGCGCAAGCCGCACATGCGGAGATGGAAGCGCATATGCGAGAAGTTGAGAGTTGGCCTGGGGTCGCAGGTGCGAGGAAGTTCCGCATCTGCGATGCCCGTAAATGCGCAAGGCTGTTCGCAAATGCGCAAGTTGCGGAAAAGCGGAAGGGACGTCCGCAGGCGCGAGTGCGGCCCTTTCGTCGCAGGTGCGAAGGTAGAGGGGGCAAGTGAGTTGCGCAGATGCACATGTTTTCCGCACAAGCTCACCCGCAGGTGCGAGCCCAGGTTCCGCAGGTGCGGAAATACCTGGGCAGTGATTAAAACCGAAGGGCTTCACGATTTTTATCATTTTTGACTTTGCAAACTCGGGTTAGGGCGATTTTTGAGAGCATTTTTGAGGCATTTATTGAGGTAAGTTCCTTGTGCTTATTTTTGGTCAATAATCTTGCCTTGCCATGTGTTTTCCCACCTAGTTAATGTGTATTTAAGGTGGAAATTAGAAGTTGGAGGCTGGGGATTTGGAAGTTTGAATTGTGGATTGGAGGACCGTTTTGTGTCAGATTTTACTAAATTTGATATGGTTAGACTCGTGAGTGAATGAGCTTTCTAGTTTCGTGAATTTTGTCGGGTTTCAAGACGTGGACCCTGGGGTCAGGTTTGAGCCAATTTCGGGTTTTGGCCTAATTTTGTAGTTTTTCTTGTGGGATTCATTCCATTAGCGCTTATTGATGGTATTGTACTATTTTGAATAGATTCAGGCCATTTGGAGTTGGATACTCGTGGCAAGAACGTGATATCAAGTTGATTTGAGCGGTTCGAGGTAAGTGGCTTGCCTAACCTTGTGTTGGGGACTTCCCCCTTAGGATATCTTGATATTATTTGGTGTGTGGGTGCCGTGTACGTGAGGTGACGAGTACGTACACGGGCTATTATTGCAAAAATTCCCGTTTAACCTTTTTAACTCATAAATTGCTTCTCTTATTAAGTGTACTAATATGTTTAATTATGTAGTTTAGACTAGAAAAGCATGCTTACGTATTTTAACTGCCTAATTAACATTCTGTGCGACATATTTAGTTAAGTCCTTATTTGCCTTATCTGTGTCCAGTATAAACTGTATAACTCGATGTCATACCTGTCATTTCATCTTGCGTTGCATATTTAAATTGGGACTACGGACGTATTCCGGGAGATCCCCCTATACTGCATATTTACTTTGGGACTACGAACGTATTCCGGGAGATCCCCCTGTACTGCAGATTTACTTTGGGACTACGGACGTATTCTGGGAGATCCCCCTGTACTGCATATTTTCTTTGGGACTACGGACGTATTTGGAGATCCCCCAGCACTGCATATTTACTTTGGGACTACGGACGTATTTCGGGAGATCCCCCTGTACTACATATTCATTTGAAACTACGGGACAGTATTTCGAGAGATTTCTCACTGTGTTTACCTTGTTTTGAGCCGGGGGCTCCCTTAACTGTTAAATTTTCAAAAATTTCTTTAACTGTGTTACCGTAAATTCTACTTATATCTTTTACTGTTTAATTTATTATATTTACTCCGGTAGGGCCTTGACCTGACCTCATCACTACTCGACCGAGGTTAGGCTTGGCACTTATTGGGTACCATTGTGATGTACTCATGCCCTTCCCTGCACATGTTTTCGTTTGCAGATCCAGGTACGAGCTATCAGCCTTGGGGTTAGTGTGTGCTGCTGATTCTAGGAGACTTCAAGGTACTTCTGCTTGCGTCCGCAGATCTGTGGAGTCCTCTTCTACTCCCTCATCTAGAGACTTTCCTTATTATCTTTAGACTTTTGTATAGAGCTAGATAGATTATAGCAACTTGTGACTTAGTGATATTCCGGGTCTTGGGAAAACTATTTTGTATATGCTGAGTGGTGCTACTCTTGACTATTTATAATATGCTGTTTATCGCTAAAATGTTGTGTTTTCTTTATATTTTTCGCAATATTAGGCTTACCTAATCGTAAAGACTAGGTGCCATCACGAACCCTTACGGAGGGATAATTTGGGTCATGACAAGTTGGAATCAGAGCACTAGGTTCGTAGGAGTCGCGAGTCACAAGCCGGTTTATTAGAGTCTTGCGGATCGGTGCGGAGACGTCCTTACTTATCTTCGGGAGGCTATGTAACCATTAAGAACAATCATATTTCTTTGATTTCCTTGTCGTGCGAGTTATTGACACAAAAAATTCTAAGATTCTATTCTTTCTCACAGATGGTGAGGACCCGCAATGGGAAGACCGACGATCAGGCACCCGAGCCCCCCGCCAGAGCCACCAGAGGCCGGGGTCGGGGTAAAGGACGACCATACGGTGTATCCCGAGCACCTGCGAGAGCTGCGTCAGAGGAGCCCCCAGCAGCTCCAGCTGTAGGGCCAGTGCCGGAGATCCCGATTGCTACTCCAGCCCTCAAGGAGACTTTAGCTCAGTTTTTGAGCATGTTCAGCACTCTGGCTCAGGCTGGACTATTTCCGATAGCTCCCGCTACATCTCAGGCCAGGGGAGGGGCACAGACTCCTGCAGCCCGCACCCCTGAGCAGAGGGTCCATATTGGTCAGGCCCCAGAGTATATTCCTATGCCCCTAGAGGCTCTGGTTCAGCATGAGATCAGGTTAGCTACTTCTGAGGCAGAGCAGCTTAGACTTGAGAGGTATAAGAAGTACCACCCGCCTACTTTCAGCGGACTAGCTTCAGATGATGCTCTAGGTTTTCTTGATGAGTGTCATCGTATTTTCCTCACTTTGGGCATTTTGAAGATGAGTAGGGTTTCTTTCACCGCTTTCCAGCTGAGGGGAGCAGCATATCAGTGGTGGCGTGCCTATGAGCTGAGTAGTCCGGACGAGGCAGCCTCACTCACTTGGACTCAGTTTTCAAAAATGTTCTTGCGTGAGTATGTTACTCAAAGCCTCAAGGATGCTTGGCGCGCAGAGTTCGAGAAGTTGCATCATGGTTCTATGACTGTGTCGGAGTATGCTGTCTGTTTCAGAGGGTTAACTCACCATGCACCGGCTCTGGTTGCTACAGTCAGAGAGAGGGTTCGCCACTTCATTGAGGGACTCCACCCCAGTATTCGGACCAGTATGGCCAGGGAATTAGAGATGGACATCACTTATCAGCAGGCAGTGAGCATTGCCAGGAGAGTGGAGGGCATGTTCGCCCGGGACCGAGAGGAGAGAGAGGCCAAGAGGTCTCGAGAGACTGGCCATTATTCAGGAGCTCGTGCACCAGCAGCACGCTATGGTAGGGGTTTTGTGAGTCGCCCTGTTCATTCAGCTCTTCCAGCAGCATGCGGTGTCCCAGCTCCTCCTAGACCTCAGGAGCCCTATTATGCACCGCCAGTATCCAGTATGCCTCCTATTCGAGGCACTATAACTGGCCAGTCCAGTAGGCCAGGTCCGAGTCAGTATCAGCCCCCACGTCCTCTGAGAGGTTGTTTTGAGTGTGGTGACACTCGTCACCTGGTTAGAGATTGCCTCAGAGCCAGGAGGGGTGCACCTCCACAGACTCATCAGCCTCCACGTGCTCCACCGGGTCCTCCGGCCATTCTTCCAGCACCAGCTGCTACCCCACATCCTCAGCTAGCTCGAGGTGGAGGTCGGGGAGGTCAAGGTCACCCTAGAGGGGGAGGCCAGGCCAGGTACAATGCCCTTCCAGCCCGTTCAGAGGCTGTAGCTTCAGATTCAGTTATCACAAGTATCGTCCCCATCTATCATAAGGATGCATCAGTATTATTTGACCCAGGCTCTACGTATTCATATGTGTTTTCTTAGTTTTCTCTATATTTGGGTATATCTCGGGATTCATTGAGTTCTCCTATTTATGTATCTACTCCCGTGGGAGATTCTCTCATTGTGGACAGCGTATATCGGTCGTGTTTGATTGCTCTTAGTGGTTTTGAGACCATAGCCGATTTGTTATTTCTCAGTATGTTAGATTTTGATGTTATCTTGGGCATGGACTGGTTGTCGCCCCATTATGCTATTCTTGATTGTCACGCTAAGACCGTGACGCTGGCTATGCCAGGTTTGCCGAGATTAGAGTGGAGAGGTACCTTAGAGTATACTCCCCGCAGGGTCATTTCATTTCTTAAGGCTCAGCGAATGGTTTAGAAGGGGTGTGATGCGTATTTGGCCTATGTGAGAGATGTAAGTATTGATACCCCTACAGTTGAGTTAGTTCCAGTAGTGAGGGACTTCCCAGATGTGTTTCCAGCTGATCTTCCGGGCATGCCGCCCGATAGAGATATTGATTTTGGCTTTTATTTTTTGCTGGGCACTCAACCCATCTCTATTCCTCCATATTGGATGGCTCCTCCTGAATTAAAGGAATTGAAGGAGCAGTTGCAGGAGTTGCTTGATAAGGGCTTCATTCGCCTAGTGTGTCACCTTGGGGTGCTCCGGTCTTATTTGTAAAGAAGAAGGTTGGTTCTATGCGTATGTGTATTGATTATCGGAAGTTGAACAAGGTTACAGTGAAGAACAGGTATCCATTGCCTCGTATTGATGACTTATTTGACCAGTTACAGGGTGCCGGGGTGTTTTCCAAGATTGACTTGCGTTCTGGCTATCATCAGTTGAAGATTCGGGAGACGGACATCCCGAAGACTTCTTTCAGGACTAGATATGGTTACTATGAGTTTCTTGTCATGTCATTTGGTGTGTGGGCACCGTGTACGTGAGGTGACGAGTACGTATACGGGCTATTATTGCAAAAACTCTTGTTTAACCTTTTTAAATCATAAATTGCTTCTCTTATTAAGTGTACTAATATGTTTAATTATGAAGTTTAGACTAGAAAAGCAAGCTTACATGTTTTAATGGCCTAATTGACATTCTGTGCGTCATGTTCAGTTAAGTACTTATTTGCCTTATCTGTGTCCAGTATAAACGGTATAACTCGATGTCATACCTATCATTTCATCTTGCGTTGCATATTTAAATTGGGACTACGGACGTATTCCAGGAGATCCTCCTGTACTGCATATTTACTTTGGGACTACGGACTTTTTCCGGGAGATCCCCTTGTACTGCATATTTACTTTGGGACTACGGACGTATTTCGGGATATCCCCCCTATACTGCATATTTACTTTGGGACTACGGACGTATTCCGGAAGATCCCCAAGTACTGCATATTTACTTTGGGACTACAGACGTATTCCGGGTGATCCCCCTGTACTGCATATTCATTTGAAACTACGGGACGGTATCCCGAGAGATTTCCCACTGTGTTTACCTTATTTTGAGCCGAGGGCTCCCATAACTGTTAAATTTCCAAAATTTCTTTAACTGTGTTACCGTAAATTCTACTTATATCTTTTACTATTTAATTTATTATATTTACTCCTGTAGGGCCTTGACGTGACCTCGTCACTACTCGACCAAGGTTAGGCTTGGCACTTATTGGGTACCATTGTGGTGTACGCATGCCCTTCCCTGCACATGTTTTCGTTTGCAGATCTAGGTACGAACTATCAGCCTTGGGGTTAGTGCGTGCTGCTGATTCTAGGAGACTTCAAAGTACTTCTGCTTGCGTCTGCAGATCTGCGGAGTCCCCTTCTACTCCCTCATCTATAGACTTTCCTTATTATCTTCAGACTTTTGTATAGAGCTACATAGATTATAGCTGCTTGGGAAAACTATTTTGTATATGCCGAGTGGTGCTACTCTTGGCTATTTATAATATGCTGTTTATCTCTAAGATGTTGTGTTTTCTTTATATTTTTTGCAATATTAGGCTTACCTAGTCGTAAAGACTAGGTGCCATCACGACCCCTTACGGAGGGATAATTTGGGTCGTGACACAAAGACTTCAAGTTAATTAAGGAATTAATTATTCAGCTTGATTTATAGATTGTAATTAGGGATAATTCAATCCTATTGTGATCATTGTGAGTTGCTTATGCACGCTTCTTGAATCAACTTGGAAGAGTGGTTTGAGATAATTATTGCTAGTAATTGAAAAATATCACGGTGATAGAATAGGAACTCAAGATCAATAGAAATAAATTTGGAAGACTAATGGAGAGATAATTGATAAATAATTTTGATAGGTGGGAAATCATCATCCTATGCTCTTACTCATTTGAATATTCTCTTTTTAAGTTTGCACTAGGCGTTCTTTGTATTCCTTTGTTCGTTATGCTTCATTAGTTGATAGTTTACAATCATTTATCAAATATTTTGAAAGTTGTTTGCACACATAAATTTAGTAACGATTATTAGCTATAATTAAGCTTAAATTCTTTGTGTGATCGACTTTGAACTCTAAAATCGAATTTTATTTGCAATAACCGCTTATCCTTTTTAGAACTAGAGTTGTGCGTGATAAATAAAATATAATATAAAATGATAAATTAAGGAATAATAGGAACAACAATTCAAACATGCTGTAAAACTTTTTATATCGATAAGCAAGGTATATACAATATCGAGAAGGAAGTTAAATAACTATTATGAATATATTAGTTTCTCGGCACGTACGTTGTACGTGTATGCCGAGTCACGTAGCACTTGATTTTATAAAATAATACTAATACTATTACAATAAACTGTTGAGTAAATAATTCCGCATGAAAGATAAAGTATACATTTATGAAAATAATCAATGTCTGTCTATCGAAGCTAACATGATTAGATATATGGTCTGAACCTACAAAGATAAACAATTAAAGTTTAATTAGATATGTGAGTTTTTACTTTATTTAATTTATTTTTTATGTTGTACAAAATATAAACATGTAATGAAACATCCCGTCTAATACTTTTTTATAGACGAAATTCTTCATATATGTTCCTTTTATTCATTTGGTTGCTTTGTCATGATCAGGACCCTAGATGACGAAATCTGTAATGACCCGGCCGGTCCTTTTGAGTATTATAACCCTATTCTCCTATTTACTGCTCAATTTATACCTTACAGTTGATTTATGCTCAATTAATCTCATAATTGAAAACTTAAGTTAAAATAGTGACCGAATGTCAACTTATGTGTAAACGACCCCGAAATAGAGTTTTAATGATTTCAATAGCTCCGTATAGTAATTTTGGACTTAGAATCGTATCCGAAAAATTATTTGGAGGTCCGTAGTGGAATTAGGCTTGAAATGCCGAAAGTTGAATTTTTGGGAAGTTTGATCGGGGGGTTGACTTTTTGATATCGAGGTCGGAATCCGATTATAAAAATTGAAATAGCTTCATTATTTCATTTATGACTTGTGTGTAAAATTTGAGGTCAATCGGACTTGATTCGATAGGTTTCGGCATCGAATGTAGAAGTTGGAAATTTCATAAGACTAAAGTTTCAAGTGAGTTCACATAAGATCTAACTTCAAATGGGTATAACTCTCATGATACGAAGGTTTATATAGTGTATTACCTATCAAATGAAAGATCTTTGAGTCTAGTTTCTAACGCTTTAAACCGTTCGTCATTTGGATATTCTTATAAGAAGTTATAACTAAATTACCAAAGGCTAAAAAAATGCAATTCTGCGACCAATTATGCGATCGCAAAACTGCTTCTGCGACCGCAAAACTGGTCGCAGAATGGACCAGAAGAACACAGTTTTGGGCACTAATTTTGTGATCAATTTTGCGGCCCGCATACCCATTCTGCGATCCATTATGCGACCGCAGACCTGCTTTCGGAGGGTTAATTTTTCTATTTTCATAACCCGACCCCATTTTGATAAATAGGCTTTGGGGCTTATTTTGGGGCAATTATCTGATGATTTTAGAGAGAAGTGAGAGTGTTCTAGAGAGAGCAAGTAGATGAAGTATCTTGTTCATCAAATTCTTGTCCAAGCCTTGAAATCCAACAAGAAATCCCTCAAGTTCTTCATCAAAGAGGTAAGGTTCTAACACCTAATATTCAATTTCGAGTTTGAGTAATGATGGGTGATTAAGAGTATAATTTTTGGGTATAATAGTATTATTTATACGTATCAATAAGGTTTATGGAAAGAGTGTTGAGTTCAAATGGGTAAAGATTGGGTTGAAAATAGTAGAAATCTTCAAAGACTTCAATTGAAGATTTGAGGGTAGAGTTGATGTCGGAATTTGGTGAAATTTATATAGTTGGACTCGTGGTTGGATGGGCGTTAATATTTTATAACTTTTGTCGGGTTCCGAGACATGGGCTCCACGGACGATTTTGAGTGTAATTTCGGATTTTTGTGGAGAAAATTAGTATCTCTTTATGGAATTAATTACAATAATTGATATTTACTGAATTGAATTAATTGTGGCTAGATTCAAGGTGTTTGGAGGCCAATTCACGAGGCAAAGGTATAGCGGAGTAAAGAATTACACGGTTTAAGGTAAGTAACTCTTCTAATCTTGGAATTGAGGGTATGAACCCTGAATATATGTATTTCGTGAATTGTTGGGAGGTGACGCACATGCTAGGTGACGGGCGTATGGGCGTGCACTATAGAAATTATTACATAATTATTTCTGTGGAATTTTGTAATTAAATAATCTTAGCATTTTCCATGCGGTTTTATTAGTTAAAGAAATTGAGCCGAAAAGCATATTAAAAATCATGTTGAGGCTATGTGCCAGTATTATTGGGACCCACAGAGGCTATATTGCTGTGAATTATTGGTTATGTTGAAAATTCATACTCAGTCATATTCATTTCATTGCATATCATATCTCAGTCTCTGTTGTTATTTATTGATACATCATATCATCATTTTTGGGCTATTCTCATGACATTGTGAGCACATGAGAGAGAGACTGGAGAGATTGATGACTGAGGGAGGCCGAGGGCCTGCTTGTGAGGATATTTTTGGGATTGGGCTGCACGCCGCAGCATGCCATGTTGGCTTTATATATATTATTAATATTATATGGATCGGGGATGCCCGCCTGCAGCAGGCCTTATTGGCTTATATTATGGCACGTGAGTTATCCGTGAAGCACGTGAGTTGTCCGTGCTTATAGTGCTTGCGCTGTAGGAGCCCCTCATGAGTCTGTACACACCCCCAATGAGCGCAGTCGACTATAAATAGGGATCGGGCTGCACGCCGCAACAGGTATTGTATAGCGCTGAGTGATTGAGTGTGCTGAGCACAGTGAAAGAGAATGTAAGACAGTGAGATTAAGTACTCTAAGAGTGTGAGTACATGAGTACAATCTCTGAGATACATTGCCTTGACATGCACACATGACATATATGCATAGAGATGTATTTTTCTCATGCTGTACAGTATCACATTATTCATGATTTCTCACACATGTTGACAGATGGGCATAGTGATGCATTTATTTTACAATGGTTATCTGAAAAGAAAAGGAGATATTTTATTTATTATTGAAAGGATTTTGGAAAAAATCCTGTTTTCAAACTTATTCACATTTTTGGTAACTTTGGCAAAAGATTTGGGTTTTCACTGATGTACTTGGAAGGAAGAACTATTATTGCTTAAATCATGAGGTGACTGAGCATTTTATCTCTGAGTTACTTCTGGTATTATTTGCTTTATGTCGTTATTAACTGTTGTGGATTAGTGGATTTGGACCCTACCTTGATAGAAGCTCGTCACTACTTTCAACCTAAGGCTAGGTTTGTTACTTACTCAGTACATGGGGTCGGTTGTACTGATACTATACTTTTGCACATTGCGTGCAGATGTTGACTGTTGATGTTGTTGTGCTCGATGGTTGCGGGATTTGAAGATGTACCTGCGTTCCTGTTGTAGCTGCCTCTTGTTCATGGTAGCCTTAAATTTATAAAAGCTATGTTTATGTACTATTCAAACAGACTATGTATTTATTTCATTTCCGCTTTGTATACTCTATTCTTAGAAGCTCGTGATTTGTACTACCAGTTCTTGGGGGATGTATAAGATTAAGATCTTTATTCACTTAAATTGGTTTAATAATTGTTATTGGAATTGTATTATTGAAAGTTGTCTTACCTAGCGGGTTGGGTTAGGTGCCATCACGACTAGCTGAATTTTGGGTCGTGACAAAATCCGGACGATGGATGAACATATTGCATCTAATGCAGTAAAATTAAACATGATAAATCATGACAAACACGTACACCAAAAGTTCTATAAACCTAATAAATTATTTGTTATTGATAATATTATACTTCCTCGTGGATCTGGTATATTCCTTCTCCTCTTTGTCAATACCAATCTTTTGTGCTGAACTAAGTTAATATCTTTCTTCGTATTAACTATTATCTCTCTTTTTTATTTTTATTTTTTAATTTCTTATCTTTAGTTCATATCACTCGATTTTTTTAAAAGAACACACCTAGCGAATGGTGATGGTAAGCTATAATTACGTGTTTTAGTCGCTTATTGTACTCTAATTCACTGTACTTTATTTGTGTCTGAGCTTTAATCGGAAGTGTTTTGCACTTATTGTGTGTTTTATGCCTTGTAGGAGTGATTCCGAGCTATGTAGATATTGTGGAGCTAAGTCGAACTATTTGGAGCTTCGAAGTCTGAGTAAAAGCCAAAAAGATAAAGACGGGATCGCGTTTGGGGTCGAGAACCATGTCTCGACTTCAAAAATCAAGAAAAAAAGAGTACTCTGAGAAAATTACACTGCCGCGACGCACCACGCGCCGCAGCAATGTATTTGGGCAGCCCGTTGAATTGTGATGCTCTCTGAATTTTCCCACTAAATCCCCGCATGGCGCGTCGCCCCATGTGGCGCGCCAGTGCGTTTTTATAGAGCCAATATCCTATTTTGGCTAGTGAAGGTGGTTTCGTCTTGGGCCAAGCCTACTTGGTATATATACATGGAAAAACATTATTTTCAGGACTTTTGACATACTTTGGACCTAAGGAGGCTACGGAGGTGGTGGAAGAATACAAGCACAAGGATTTCATCATTCCTTCCTCACTCAAGACCCGAGTTTGGATCGAATCTATGTTTTTCTATACTTTAATTTTATTCGTGATGAATTGCTCCATATCTATAGAGTAGTTCCATTTATGGTTAGATGAATTTGGTGTATTGATGATTGTTTGTGGATTATAACTCTAGTTTTATGTATTGAAACATTTTTGGATGAATTAACTGTTGCATCTACAGTCACTTGTTCATGTTATCGAGAGAGGCATAACTTGTGATATCTTTGCATTATATTGTTGGTTGAGTTTATAGATTCTTCTAAGTAATCGAAAGAGGCTAGTTGAATCGTTAATTGAACCTAGTTAGGAGAATAATAGAAAGAGATTTTCCTAAAGACCAATCCGTTACGCATTCCTGCATATCTTAACGTGCTTAAATTGGTTCATCTTGTGAGGTAAAGACTTAATCGAGAGAGAAGTTTTTGCTGAACGTT
Source organism: Nicotiana tabacum (assembly GCF_000715075.1). Classification (NCBI taxonomy): domain Eukaryota; kingdom Viridiplantae; phylum Streptophyta; class Magnoliopsida; order Solanales; family Solanaceae; genus Nicotiana; species Nicotiana tabacum. Next base: position 39,542,183 of record NC_134094.1, read on the forward strand.
TGAACTAATAATTGAGTGAATTCGAGAGACTCACTTAAACATTAGAAGTGAATTATCTAGAGTTAGATCCCGAACAATTATCTTGCACCTATCCTATCAAAACCCTATCTTCTCCCATTGATAACCTTCCTTGCTTATTCCTTGTTTCGGTTATCATTAGTCAATAGCTTTAGATTCTTAGTTAATTTTAGTTAGACATCTTATAAATCGCAACTGTTGATCATCTCGGATAGCAACCAAGCTAGAAATTACAAAAATACTGTTTAAATCCAATCCCTGTGAATACAAAATTATACGATACTATATTTGATTAGCGAGCAGAATTTAAGTGTGTATTTTGCTCGCGTCAAATTTTGGCGCCGTTGCCGGGGATTGGCAATCAATAGTGTTTGAAATAGTTTGTAGCGCTAATTCAGAATTTTTTTTCCTTTTTATTTTTATTTTCTCTTTTTACGTTTGGTGTTCTTTGACTGTGCGCAGGTTACAGGTTAAGATTGGTGCATGACTCGAGCTTCTGCAAAAGAAGTGCTACCATACGAGCCTAAGATAGAAAAACAACTGTGACAGTTGAGGAAGGAAAGAGATCTCACCGAGACATCAGAAAAGGTTGGGCAATCCTCAACCAAAGAAACTATGGCTGGAAACGGTGATGATAATGTAGGTTTGGCTGCAATAGAGGCAGTGCAACAACGAGAAAAGGCTACATGAGATGCTGAGGAAGTAACTATTAGAGATGCACAGATTATCTATGAAGAAGAGAGGGGTAAGAAAATTTTTCAAAATCAACCCTTGGCTGCAGACCAGTTTAGAAATATAGCTCCCATGCCTAGGAGATCACTAGGCTATTATGCTAGACCGGTATACAATCACGGCTTATCAAGTGTTAGACCACCTCCAATTGCAGCTAACAATTTTGAGTTGAAGAAAGGGTTGCTTTAAACCATTCAGAATAATTGTATTTTTAGAGAAAAGATGAACGGAGATCCAAACACACATCTAATGGACTTCGAGGAGAATATGAACACCTTTCAATATAATGGGGTATCACAAGATGCAGTGTACTTAAGGGCATTCCCCTTTTCACTTAAGGATGATGCAAAGTAGTGGCTTCGAAGCTTGCCCACGGGATCAATTAGAACATGGGAGGAGATGACCAGAAATTTTCTTAATAAATATTTCTCCTAAGCTAAGACAGGCAAGTTTAGAAGAGAAATCCATAACTTCTGCCAGAAAGAGACATGAACAGTTTTTGAAGCATGAGAGAGGTTTAAGGAGATTGTTAGAAAGTATCAACATAGTGGAATTGAACTCTGGATGCAACTCAAGGACTTTTGGGATGGATTGACACCGGCCTCGCATAGAACATTGAGCAACACGGCCGGAGGCCCTTTGATGAAGAAGACTCCAGGGGAGATAGTTACAATTCTTGATGAGTTATCTGAAGATGCTAATCAGTGGCCCTCGAAGAGTGCTGAAAGAAAAAGATTTAATGATGTTCACCAAGTTGATGTTAATACATCTGTGCAGGTACAACTTGATGTTATGGCTAAAGAAATATGGAAGTTGGCCTTAGCCTCGATACAAAATGAGCCTCACGTAGCTTGTGATATATGCGGAAGAGAACACCCTACTCATTAGTGTCAGGCCTCAACTGAGAAAGTGAATGTTGTGGCAAATTATAATTTTAATGCAATGGGTCAGAAGCACCCCAGTTTTTCATGGAGTTCACCTGTGGGTACCGCTAATGCATGGCAACAAAACAACTCCAGATTTCAGGGACAAGGATCTCATGGTCTTATGAATCACCAGACGCAGCAGCTCAGCCTCAACAGCCCAATCAGCCTGGTCTAGAAGATCTCATGAAAGCCTTCATTGTGAAAACTGATAAAAAATTTGAAGTACAAGGGACAACAATTCGAAATTTAGAGAAGCAAGTTAGACATATTGCAACAACATTATTTGAGAGGGTTCCAGACACTCTCCCTACTGATATTGAGAAATCCTAAAGAAATAGTGAATGTTGTAACCTTGAGAAGTGGGCAAGTGTTGAAAGATCCCACCCCAATCCAAAAAGATGTGATACTTGAAAAATAAAGTGGGGAGCAGCTGAAAAGTGATGATGACAAGAAGAAGAAAGGCCTAATGAAAGCTGAGAAAAAGAAGAAGGAAGAAAAATCGAGAAGGGAGGAACATAAGGAGAGCAAGCATATGCCTGCGCTACCTTTCCCTCAAAAACTGTGTAGAGAAAAGATGGACAAGCTGTTTGAGAGATTTCTGAATGTGCTGAAATAGGTTTATGTAAACTTACCATTCACAAAAGTGCTCTCACAAATACCTTCTTATGCTAAATTCTTGAAAGAGATCCTTACGAAGAAGAGGAAAGTAGAGGAGACCTCAGTGGTCAAGCTCACAGAGCATTGTAGTGTGATATTGTAAAATAAACTCCCACAAAAGTGTGGAGATCCAGGGAGTTTTACTATACCTTGCTCTTTAGGAACTATCAATTTGTTAAGTCTTTATATGATTCTAGTGCCTCAATTAATTTAATGCCTCTATCTATTTACAGAAAACTCGAGAAGGAGATTGGAGAGATAAGGTCGGCACCAATATCTTTACAGGTGACATACCAAATGACTTTAATACCCGAGGGGATAGTGGAAGATGTGTTAGTGCGGGTGGATAAGTTCATATTTTCTGTGGATTTTATAGTGGTGAATATGGAGGAAACCAAGGCAGCCCCCCTCATCCTAGAAAGACCATTCGTAGCGACGGGAAGAGCAATATTAGACATACATGAGAGAAAACTCATGCTTAGTGTGGGTGAGGAGACTGTGACTTTCAAGATGGATGTGGAAAAGGGGTGCAAAAAGGAAAACCAGCTGCAAGTGCTGAGTGAAAGGTGAAGGGCTCGAAAGAGAAGGTAGCGGTGAGTGAGAAAGATAAGTGTGAGGTGTACCCCAAAAAGGCTGAGAAGAAGTTTTCTGCATGGATGTGTGCATTAGTTCGGGCGCGAGGAATAGAGCTCGACTTCGACTCAGACCCCAACTAGATATTCAGCGAAGTTTCCTTTACTTTGTACTTTTTAATTGTGTATCATGTGGACATGCCACAACTTAAAGCGTAGGGTGGGGGATATTTGTATGTATGTATATATATAAGTTTTTTTTTTTGTTAGTTATAGTAGTTGGAGATAGAAAAAATTGAAAAAAATCACAAAAAATTTAAATTTTTTGATTTTTCCCGATGATGGATATCATCGACAGGTTTCTTGAGGGATTAAAGTCGAAAGGAAAAAGACAAAAAGATTTTCTTTTGTTAGGTAGTATAATAATTCCCCCTTGGTTTTTCTTTGTGCCGTGGTTCTTTTCCAAGGGTTTTGTTTGAACTGGGTGTAGTTAGTTTTATTTTTTTAGGAGTAGGAAACCTTGTGCTATGATTTAAATTTACAGCAATATCTCTTGATTTTATTATGCCTTGAGAATAGTGAGTGCTTTAGTGTAACGCTTCGGCTTAGTTTTTGACTCTTGTATAAGTACCTTAAAGTATATGATCTTAACTTTGCTTAACTGTTTTGACTAGAGTGCCTTGATAGTCCGATCCTGAGTAAGTTATATGCCATGTGTGTCTAAGGTTTTGTGTTATTCTGTGCATTGTATTTGATGTATAGAACTTAACCCGTGTATTTGCAAACCGAAATAGTAGTTTTATTCGGTCTTCAAAGTGATATATGCATTTGTTTATTGAGCCAGATATGTGCTATTACCCATCTAATTGTTATGTATCGTAGTTAAACCTTTTGAGACTGTAATCTTATTTCATAGGCAACCACATTACAAGCCTTACCCATTTGGTTGAATGGACCATCTATATGAACCTTGTACCTCTCGTGAGCACTTAAATTTGCTATGAACTTTGTAAAAGTTGATGTGTGGGGTGGTTGGTTTGGCTTTTGAGTGGAACTATTGAACTAAGGAGAAAGGTGCACTATTTTGAAAAATTAAAAGCCACTTGAATTGAATAAGAAAAGAAAAAATATATAGTTGTAGTGTTGTGAAATATGTTCCTTGATAGTGGTAACTCTTGATGTAATTATGCTTAAAGAAATAGGGAGTTAATGTATATTGATGTGAAGGTGGAGTTATAGTCGGAGATAAGTGTGGGGTTTTGAACGATTAATGGTATGTATTAAAGTGCTTATGGAGGTGTAGTCACTCTTATATCTAAATGTATCCTACCCATCCCGCATCCTACATTATAATCAATTAAAGTCCTACTTGATCCTTGACTGAATGAGCTCAATTAGTAGAGTATTACACTACGGGCAAGCCTATGGTACGTCTTTTGTGGCATAAGAATGTTGTTTCTGAGAGTGAGAGAATTCTTTCTATTTTGAGTTCCTAATTGTTCTTAAATTTTATTGTGTGTGGAACTACTTTCTATTGCTGTCTTAGGGCACTTGATTTATGATAGAAAGGTAATGTTATTGACCTCTGTGTTAGAGTAAGTGAGTGGGTTATAGCAATACGTGGTACTTTTGAGTCAAATCTTGAGGCGGGAATGTTACGGTATTGTGCTTAATCTGTTTTAAATATTCTTGGTGTGATAAGTTATGAGAGTTGTTAAAAACGGTCGTGTCTATCTGAAGTATAGTTTGACTGCTTGAGGACGAGCAATGGTTTAAGTGTGGGTGTTGATGGTGTCACACCTCCTTTTTCCAGATAGGATAGGGGATAAGGGAGTTTTTCTAATTAAAGTGACATTAATCGAATTGGGATTATTTATTTAATTACAGAGTCACCACTTGGAATATTTATGGTGTCCCACGTCACCGGTTTATTTTAAAATCCCAAATCGAGAAAATTTGACTCTGTTTTAAAGTCTGCGAAACACAGAACACCGAGTAAGGAATTCTATTAACCCGGGAGAAGGCGTAAGGCACTCCCGAATTTTGTGGTTTTAGCACTATCGCTTTAAATCATACCTGGCCTAATTAAATTATTTAATTATGTATTTTAAAACCTATGTGCGCTTACCTTTTACCGCTTTTAATTATGGCGTATATGGATTTATCTTTGAAACAGATTACATGTGTATAAATTCGTTTTATCATGTCACGCGTACGTGTACACAATTATTTGTACTTTATTAATTCAAGATTGTTTGGACGAAGTTGCGCGAACGCATACCTCGATTTAATTTTGGATATCGGGATCACGTCACGCGGATATGTACGCAATCACGATAGTAGTTTAAAAGTCCGCGCCTAAAGCATTTCTATGAGTGTTTAATTAAGGTGTTTTAGTTACTAAGATTGTTTGACCATGGTCATACGAACATATACCTTGGTTTGTTTTTGACATCACAATTATGTCACGCGTGCGTGTACATAATTATAATAATTAAGTTGATTATAAATACCTTAAGTTATGCTTATGTCTCTAAACTAAATACTCTATGTCACATGGCTAAATATAAAGGTTCAACACTAGGTGATATTTTTATTTGTTTTAGATAGGGGCAGCCTATGTATTATCTATCAAGCAGGCCCAGATTTAAAGTTTGAGGCCTGATAAGGACTAAGTCCAAATGAACTCTAGCCCAAGACATATATTTGGGCCTAGCTAATAAATTCAATTCAAACGAATTTGGGCCTGCTTAAGTCTAATTAACTCCGGTCCAATGCATAATTTAAGGTAGCTAAATGGATTTAGTCTAAACGATTTGGGCCTAGTGATCATAGAGTCCGAATGACTCTAGCCCAATACCATGTTATTAAGCAATCAACCAATTAAACACATTTAATTCAAGAAGGTTTGGGCCTAATAATGAGTCCTAATGACTCTGGCCCAATATCCATTTTGTGGACAAATTACTCAAAAATAATTTGGGCCTGATAATAATGAGTCCAAGCGACTCTGGCCCAGTGCATATTTGTGTGAATGAGTTTGAAATTTATAACAATAATTATCAGATTTTGCCCATATTTGATTTTGTCTTTTAAAAAAAAGGGGTCTGAGGACACGAACCAAAAAATTAAATTAGGATAATTTCCTATTGATTGCCTAAGTCTCCTATTTCTTATATTAACCTATGTTAAAGTGATAAGGTTTTTAAAAAAAATTATTTGCATTTGAAAGTCTTAAAGTGTAAAGACCCTTAATCAAGTCATTCTATTAGCCAAAGATCCATAGTACAATCTCATGGATCCAATTGATTTGGGCCTCAATTCGTACCCTAATCACTGTTAGGTTGCTTGTAAAATCTAACTTTTATGAGTTTAAACTAATAGCATTGGAATTACTATATTTTTAATTATTTAATGACATAGTAAAGCTACTAACTAACACATTGCATGAGAGGATATAATATAAAATAGAACTAAATTATTACATCTCACTAAACATGAACATTTGATAACAAATCTGCCTACTATTAATTTAACAAAAGTTTCTCGAAAAAAAGAATGCTTTTCTTGTTTTTATTACTCGAACGTACCGATTTTATGACTATATGGAGCTTTAAATAGATTTGATAATTTTTCAGAACCCTTTAACATAAAGCTACCATAAATTAAATTGCCTAAAGCAGTGTAAATGATTAACTCTACATGTTTTCATACACAATTTTCAACCAAACAACTATATGTTATTATTCAACCATAACACAAATTTTTGATAACCAGTAGAATCCTAGTCATGATACAATGAAATTTAAACGTTTATATTGTTTAAGAAAGTACCTTGATAGCAGCAAAAACTAATAAGTAAGAAAATAAGTTTCTGATAGCTTGAAGTAAAGCAGCTACAATGAATGAAACCCAGTAGAATAAGAAGACCACCAGATTTAAAAATAGGAAATGAATGTATACATTTTTTGATTTTGAAAGATCAAGGTTGATTTTGAGAAGTTTTTCCTTTTTTTCAAAGAGAAGAGAAAATCTTAAGGCAGTCTATAATGTATCCATAATGTGTCTATATTCTGTATTCAGATTTAGAATCCCTCTCCTCTTAATGAAAAATGAGTGTATTTATAGAGTGAGGGAGTGAAAAAGGATGAGAATTCGGGTTCCAAAGAATCTGTCAGAATTCCCTATAAATTAGAAAAAATGGCATCTTCTTAACAAAACTGGACAACTGTCCAATTTCTAGTACCTTCCTTATCTCAGAAAATAGACAAGTATCCAGATTCTGGAAATTTTTAGATCTTATCCCTATTTTTCTACTCAGCATTGGGACGGTTGTCCCTATTCTAGAAAGTTGTAATACTTTCTGAATAATTTTCAGAATTAGAATTCCAAAACTGACCCTTAAGGGTCTTGGAATTACCTCAGAACTAGATCGGTTCTGGGCCTGAGTCAAGTGACTCTGGACCTAAGGACTTTGGGCTCTTTAAGCTTTTATAAAGCTATGGGCCTGTCTATTCATTCAGACAGGCCCAATTTATGAGCCAAGTAGAACGGGCTACTTCAGCGAGGCCGAATTCTTAACCAAACAAACAATAGTAAAATAAAAATAAAAAAACGGCAATTAATTTAACAAAATGAATAACAAAACAGTAATACTAAAAATAAACAAAGATAAAAAATAATAATAATAAAACAGGAAGTAAAAAGGAGAAAAAAATCAACACAGAATAAAACAAAGAATATATCTAAACACTGATTTTATATATTATTTTTTTAAAGTTTGTTTAAACGACTTGAACATAATATCAGACAGTAATAAATAAATAAAATAAAGAAAAAAGAACAGTAATCGAGGGTAAGTTTGGGTGGCTTTGGAGGTACACCGCCGCCGTAGGGCAATTTCCGGCTACAGCGTGGGAGTAGCGTATTGGGGCGGCTAGGGTTTGGTTAGAGAGATGAGAGAGGAAGTCGTCTCTAGGGTTAGAGAGAGATGTGAGAGGGGGGTGCGACGAAATGAGGGGGGGTAGGAGTCGTTTGGACATTTATATACAAAATGACATGCGAGTTCCGAGCTGATGGATCTTGTGAAGATCAACGGCCAGGATCGCCTGGCACTTAAAGGGCGTCGTTTGGTTTAGTGATGGGGCGGACCGGTTCTGGGGTATTTGGGCTAGATTTCGGGGGATTGGGCTGGTTTTTTACCCTGGCCCAGTCCGATTTAGGCTAATTTAAACCCCACTTTGTTGAATTAACTCTTTAAAATCTATTTAATTTAAACAAATCCTAAATTAAGTGCTAAATTATCTTAATTTGTAAAATTAAACCAACTATCTATTTGTGTTATTTGCATAATTAGTTAATCTTCAGTTATTAAAACGAAAAATTACTAATTTTTAACGCTAAAACTAAAAATGTCAAAAATAAACTATTTCTTTTGTGATTTTCTTCTAATGATATGATCAAATCATGTAATTAAGTGTTAAATTCAATTAAAAACCTAATAATGCTATATGATGAGGATTTGAATATTTTTATTGTTTCCTATGATTTCAAAAAATGAAAAAATGCAACTAAATGCAAATAATTTCAAATAATTTAACAAAAATCTAAAAAACTAAATATGAATAATTTATTTATTAATTTTGTAGGAATATTTTGGTAGGGTAAAAATTACATGCTCATAGCTGCCCCTCTTTACTCGGAAACACGAAGAGTTTTCGGGTAAAGACAAAGTGAGCAGTCATGGACCAATTTTACCCGTTTTGATACTCCATGGGGAAGTGTTTTGAAAATGTTTGACCGAACCTTGCTTCAAAGGTTGCCTACATATCCTTGGCTATAAAGGAATCAGGTCAGTGTAGTTCTGAAAGTTTTGGTAGCTGGGGACTACCGGAAAACTGTGATTTCACTGTTGTTACTGCTGCTGAACTCCTTATTACAACAAAGTAAAACAAATGAAGAAAACTAACTAAGCCTATCAGTTACGAGTTACAAGATTTCTATCTGTAAATTTTCTGAAGCTTGGTCCTGAGTTTTGGCTGGCTCTTTATGCAGACTCTGATCTGAATCTTGATGCTCGTTAGCTGCAGGTGCTGGTTCAATCTTCTTCCTCTTTTCAGATCAAGATGGGACATGCAAAACTTGGGACTTCAATCTCATATTGAGTAGCCCATATCTTCTCCGCTTCTGTACTTTGGGTTTTTCATTTTCTTCTTCTTTTCTTTATTTTGGATTGAGACGTCTTCTTTTGGTCGTCTCGAACCCAGTACTTTAAAGTATAACCTGCTCTGGAATCAAAACAAACGAACGGAATTTTCTTTCCCAGTTTTCACTAGGAAACTTTTGTGAGTTATTGTAACAAAATTCTATACTTCTTTATTATCAAAAGCGATAAAAGATGGGAATGGTGTACCTGGAGTGAATGTAGACTAGGGAGGGGAGACCCTATGTCTAAAAAGTAAAATCAACTAGGGATTGGAGACCCTATGTTGGGAAAAATCACTAGGTTATACTGGCATCAACTAGAGAGTGGGACCCTATGTTGGAAAGTCATCAGGTTATGTTGGCATTAACTAGGGAGTGGGACCCTATGTTGGAAATTCATCAGGTTATGCTGGCATCAACTAGGGAGTGGGACCATATGTTGGAAAGTCATCAGGTTATGCTGGCATCAACTAGGGAGTGGGACCCTATGTTGGAAAGTCATCAGGTTATGCTGGCATCAACTAGGGAGTGGGACCCTATGTTGGAAAGTCATCAGGTTATGCTGGCATCAACTAGGGAGTGGGACCCTATGTTGGAAAGTCATCAGGTTATGCTGGCATCAACTAGGGAGTGGGACCCTATGTTGGAAAGTCACCAGGTTATACTGGCATCAACTAGGGAGTGGGACTCTATGTTGGAAAAGTCATCAGGTTATGCTGGCATCAACTAGGGAGTGGGACCCTATGTTGGAATAGTCATCAACTAAGGAATGGGATATCCTATTTGGCATCGAGTTACGTCGGCATCAACTAGGGAATGGAGACCCTATGTTGGAAAAAGTGTAGTTAGGGATTTGAGGCCCTATACTATCTTAAGTTTGAATTGTTTTCAACATAATTTCTTCTTTTCTTCCTTTATTTTGAGAGGATAAGTGAATGTGGGAAAGAATTTGGAGGATACTTCCCTTTTGGAGTTGTTTTTGCAAAGCTGTTTCTAGTTTTTGCGCAATTTCTTTTGATTGCCCCCACTTCTTGCAAGGTTGCTTTCGGGTTAAACCTGTTTTCCTGTTTCCTTCAAACAAAGAACAATTTGTCAGTTTGAAACGGTGGTTGGTTTCGTGGCCCTCATTATTTCGGTCACTTTATCTCGGCCCGTCATTTTGACGAAAATCTCAACTGCTTGTCGGCTCGCTGGGGATTAGTTTCATTTCTAACCCTGGAGATCTTGGCTTTTCCAAATCTTACCAGGACGGTTAATTACATGGGACTTAGCCTTCTTTAACTTTACTTTTCCTTTGTAGCATTTTAATTTTGGTCCCTTTCTTTTCGGGAATTCTTGATTTTGAAGCATCAACCATCATGGCCGGTCGAGGCCGACTCGATGTACCTGCCGAGGCTGGGCGCTTTTTGCATACTAGCTTGTATCAAATGAGAACCTTGTAGATCGGTCTTGCCGTCCTTTATTTGTCTTACTTTAGAATAGAATTAGATCGAAAGGGATTGAAAGAAAATAAACAATGGAACAGATAAATGAATTTAGACAAGAGGTATCCTCTCCGGGGAAATGAAAGAAGGACTTATCTGGAGTGTATGCAGCCTTCAATGAACATGACATGCCTCTTGGACTGGATGCCCGATCTGTGCGAACCGTCTAACTCTCAGAAATCCATCATAACCTATACTTCAAGATTGAGAAACCTTGCCCCGGACTGTGTCCATGTTAGTGACCAATTATCCTCTCTTTTGATCAGTGGTGTCCTTTGCGGGTTTTCACCGGCTAACCTCTCTCATTTATCTTCTTATCGTCGCCTTATAGTGCTCTTTGCGAGTTTTCACTAACAAAACACTTTCATTTTCAGCTTCTCTGCTTACCATCGCCCTACGGTGCCCGTGTGGGTTTTCACCGGTAGGATTCTCTCTTTTTATTTCTCTCATTTGATTGTATTAGATCGATATCTTCCAATTCGAGCATCTTACCGATTGGCCTGAAGGACTTCAACAAGCTTTAGGTAAAAAGAATTTTAATTGAATTACAACTTTGAAACCTTTTAGGCGAAAACGTAGCCAAACCATTGTAAATTCTGCCCCAGGTTTATCTTCATGGGGAATTTCGATTTTTATTTTGGTGTGACTGAACCCCAGAGAGAGGCTACCTACGTATCCTTTCGAAATCAAGTCGAACGTAGTTCAGGGAAACATTTTGTTTTTGTTTTGATTTTTTATTTGATTTTGTTTTGTGACAACTTTGGTTCCAAGGAGGGTGGTGAAAGAATAATAGACGGCTCAAAGGGTTTACAAAAGTTGATAGTATTTGGATAGCGAGAATGAAAGCCTTCGTCATCCCAATCGGAGAGTGTCAAGACCGCGAAAATGGTTAAACATAATACCTTTTGACTGCATCTGCATTAACAGTCGTTTCGGGGTCATTTCCTTCGATGTCTCCTAAGTACAATGCCCCTTTTGGCAACGGTTTTCTTATAATGTATGGACCTTTCCAATTCGGGGCGAACTTTCCTTTCGCTTCTTCATGATGCGGGAGAATACGTCTTAGAACGAGTTGCCCCACTTCGAAGTTCCTAGACCGCACTTTCTTGTTGTAGGTGCGGGCCATTCTTTGTTGGTACAACTGCCCGTGACAAACCGCGGTCATTCGTTTCTCATCAATCATAGTTAACTGTTCCAGCCGGGTTTTGACCCATTCATCATTCTCGATTTCAGATTCAAGAATGATTCGAAGAGAGGGAATTTCGACTTCCGTAGGTATTACGGCTTCAGTTCCATAAACCAATAAGTAAGGCGTAGCCCCGACTGATGTGCGCACGGTTGTGCGATATCCCAGTAATGCGAAAGGCAGCTTCTCATGCCATTGTCTAGAACTTCGGATCATTTTCCTGAGGATCTTCTTGATGTTTTTATTTGCTGCTTCAACGGCGCCATTGGCTTTGGGTTGGTAAGGGGTAGAATTACGATGCGTAATTTTAAACTGTTCGCATACCTCCCTCGTCAGATGACTATTCCGATTTGCGGCATTGTCGGTAATGATAGTATTTAGAATACCAAAATGACAGATAATGTTGGAATGCACAAAGTCTACCACTAATTTCTTGGTGACGGCTTTGAAGATGACCGCTTTGACCCATTTTGTGAAATAATCAATGGCAACCAAGATGAATTTGTGCCCATTTGAGGCTTTCGGCTCGATCTGCCTAATGGCATCCATTCCCCAAGCAACGAACGGCCAAGGTGCTGACATAGGATGCAACTTTGAGTGTGGTGCATGAATTAGGTCACCGTGTATCTGACACTGATGGCACTTTCAGACAAAACTGAAGCAATCCTTTTCCATGGTCATCCAGTAATAACTTGCCCGCAGGATTTTCTTTGCAAGGACATATCCGTTCATATGGAGACCACATACTCCTGAATGTACTTCGTTCATGATCTTTTCAGCTTCTTTGGCATCTACACACCTTAACAGATTCAAATCTAGAGTTCTCTTATACAACACTTCTCCGCTTAAGAAGAAACTGTTGGCGAGCCTTCTAATCATTCTCTTTTGGTCTCCACTGGCCTGCTCCGGGTATTCTTTCATTTTCAAGAACCTTTTAATATCGTGAGACCACAGCTGGACATCGGGTTCTACTTCAACCGTGTTGCAATAACCATGTCTTTCTCGGATTTGAATCTCCAACGAGTCAGTATGGGCATTGTCTGGATACGACATCATTGCCGCTAAAGTAGCTAGTACATCAGCTAACTCATTGTGGAATCGAGGAATATACCTGAATTCCATGGATTTGAAACATTTGCTAAGATCTTCCACATGTTTTCTATATGGGATAAGCTTGATATCTCGAGTTTCCCATTCGCCTTGTGCTTGCCGAATGATCAAATCAGAATCTCCCATGATTAATAATTCGTCTGCATCCATGTCAATTGCCATGTTCATGCCCATGATGCAAGTTTCATATTCAGCGGTGTTATTCGTACAAAAGAATAGAAGCCGAGCTGTAGCCGGATAGTGCTAACCTCTGGGCGAAATCAAAATTGCCCCAATCCCAACACCCTTTGCATTTACAACTCCATCAAAGAACATTTTCCAAGTCTTAGTGTTTGTTGGGGTTACTTCAACTGAATTCACTTCCTCGTCTGGGACATAATTGCTTAGGGGTTGATAGTCATCATCAACCGGGTTCTCAGCTAAATAATCGGCCAAGGCTTGGACTTTTATGGCCGTGCGGGTGATATAAACAATGTCAAACTCAGTGAGCAGGATTTGCAATTTGGCTAGCCTTCCCGTTGGCATCGATTTTTGGAATATGTACTTTAGAGGGTCCATTCTGGTTATGAGTATCACGCCCCAAAACCGAGGAGCGCGACCGGCGCTCAACCGAGTAAACCCGGCCGAGCAAGCCTATTAGATTTTCTTCTACCCAAACTCATTCATGAATAAAGAGAATATATATATATATATATATATATATATATATATATATATATATATATATATATATATATATATATATATATCTTTGTTAATCAAACAATAGATGAAAATGTGTTCATGTCTATAATACCAATTCATTTCCAATAGTTTCATCATTTTTAAAGTCTCAACAAACAGGTAATACAACCACAACATAACATATTTGTCTTCCCCAGCACCAATACACAACCCACACTATGTCTACAGAGCCTCTATAGAGAAAGAAGAGTACAATGATAATGCCGGCAACAAGGCCCCGACTATACCCCAAACAAAATACACAAAGAACAAAGGATTCATGACCCTGGAATGAAGTAGGGCTCACCAAGTCAACCGGGAAGAAGGTGCACTGCTATCACCGATCAATGTCTCCTACTGTGGAACCACCTGCATCCATTTAAAGATGCAGCGCCCCCGGCAAAAGGGACGTTAGTACCGTCGAATAGTACTAGTATGAAAACTAAACACCAATCTAAGAATTTAGAAATACAAGATAATTATGATGAACCAGTGCGGCAATAGAATAATGTAGATAACCATCTCAACCATAGCAAGCTTATTAAAAGCTATCAACAACATTTATAGGATTTAAGATGAGATCCTAAGTAACCATCTTCACACAAAGCGGCCCCGCCGCCTCACCCGATGTATGCAGATGGAGGTGTACATACAATACCACAACTCTAATTAAGCGGCCATGCCGCCTCACCCCAATATATGCGGGTGGATATATAACCACAGTACTAAGAACTTACAAAAGGCGACTATGCCACCTCACCCCAATGTATGAGGGTGGATATGCATCAACGATACCAATACCAACACAAAGCGGCTATGCCGCCTCACCCCAATGTATGCGGGTGAAAATACATCAACGATACCAATACCAACACAAAGCGGCTATGCCGCCTCACCCCAATGTATGCGGGTGGAAATGCATCAACGATACCAATACCAACACAAAGCAGCTATGCCGCCTCACCCTAATGTATGCAGGTGGTGGTGCCACAACAATACCAAAACTATACACAAAGCGGTCATACCGCCTCACCCCAATGTAAGCGGGTGGAGGTGCAGTCCCACAATACCATAATCCCTACACAAAGCGGTCATGCCGCCTCACCCTAATATATATGCGGGTGGAGGTGTATCACAGTCACAATCTCTATACCATAATCCCTACACAAAGCGGTCATGTCGCCTCACCCCAATATATGCGGGTAGAGGTGTATCACAATCACAATCTCTATACCATAATCCCCACACAAAGCGGTCATGCCGCCTCACCCCAATGTATGCGAGTGGAGGTGTATCACAATCACAATCTCTACACAACTTGACATAATACCTTTCACATAAATCACGACTAGAAATTATAACATGTGGATATGTAATCCATGGTTTGGGACACATCCTCAATTTATGATGCAATATGATAAGAGCATTTGAAATACGAATTGGACATATATCTTCATCACAAAACTTATCGGAATACTCGATTTATAATCAACATCTCAGAACTCACAAGGATAATGAGAATTCCAACTCTTAAAGAAGAGTTTAGCCAACATACCTCAAATTCTTCCCTTAATGACACTACAACGATGCACTATACTAATCAACTTCAATCTACAATAACAACATCCAATGAGACCAATATTAGTAACAAATCCCATAGGTTCAATGTATTTATAAATTTCATCGCTAAGATTACCATTCACCTTCTCCCTTATTTTCTCAAAAGTACTATTCATGCCATGAACTAGATTTTTATAATCCAATATTTCAACCCTTAAAACTTGCAACAAATTCTTCAAATACTTCTAACTACTCATATTAAATGAGTTTGAAGCATTGGAATTACCTCTAGTAGATCAATCTTGAAAAATCACAACTTTGGTGATTTTTGTGTTCTTGAGGATTTGATGATGAAATCTTGTATTTGGATGTAAGAATGATGTTAGAAATAATGTATATTGATTAATAATCAACCCAAAACATCATTAACAACTTATATTGGTTGATTGGACTTGATTTGAGCTCAAAATCGTCCCTTCACCTCATGAACCCTAACCCCCAAATACTCAAAATATCCCCCTTCCCCGACCTTGTATTTATAGGCCCAGATTTCTGGGTTTCGGATGCAGCCCTGGATGCTTCACATCCCCACTTCACTCCTCTTTGAAGCTCGGATGCGGACCTGGATGCTATGGCAGCACTTCACTGCCAGCCTCTCTTTCGGATGCGGCTTCGGATGCTTCGCATCCGCAAGCTCCTCCGCCAGCCTTTGGTAATTTGATCATAACTTCTTGTAGGAATGTCCGAATGACGAACGGTTTGAAGCGTTAGAAACTAGACTCAAAGAGATTTAATTTTATAGGTAGATAACCTCATAAGTCTTTATACTTTGGTAGCAGCATATGTTTGAATTAGGATCTTGTGTGAATTGAGACATCCTTTCCACTTAATGTATCCTACTTGTTCCACACGAATTCTTTCCATTCACAAAACTCCTTAGTATGTTTCAACACACCTTAAACATATACGTTTCATTTCGAAATAATGTGGTTCTATCCCATGGGTCTCGTTTAATACTCTAACACGTATTCCCAAATACCGTTGGCGTACTTTAAAATATTATATCGTTAGAAAATTTTTCGGGGCCTTACATTCTCCCCCGCTTAGGATCATTCGTCCTCGAATGACGGTAAAAAACCGTCATTAGCATCTTACGCTACTCAGTTTGTTTTATACCATATTTGAGCAGCCCCAATTTGACTAACTCCCAAAATTTTCAAACATTTCGCCAGAGTTTCCCTTGTAACTAGGCCTATCCACATGTCAAAGAGCCCCAGAAACACATCCTAACAACATATACGTATCCAACGACGTAACATAATACAAAACAACACCAAATGTGGTCTCATAAGCAATATATATCCAGAAAGGAACACGCTTAATGGCAATTGTTCACATGATACAAAATTCATAAAAAGTAAGTTTTATAATTTTCCTAGATCACGACTTAAAATACATGGTCATTCAAACAAATAAGGATACTTTTTCTTCATTTCTTCCTCGGCCTCCCAAGTAGCCTCTCCAACCTGTTGGTTTCGCCACAACACTTTTACTGAGGCAATTTCTTTATTCCTTAATTTTTGGACTTGCCGATCAATAATAGAAACCGGAATCTCTTCGTAATTCAATTTCTCATTTACCTCAATAGTCTCAACCGGAACAATGAGTGTCGGATCTCCAACTACTTTCTTCAACATAGACACATGAAACACCGGGTGTACTAATGACATCTCAGGTGGTAGCTCAAGCTTGTACGCCACCTCACCAATCCTCTGAATGATTTTGTACGGTCCGACATACCTCGGACTCAATTTTCCTTTCTTACCAAATCCCATTACACCCTTTATGGGGAAAACTTTCATGAATACCCAATCATCTTCTTTGAACTCCAAATCCCTACGACGAATATCCGAATAGGATTTCTGACGACTTTGAGCAGTCTTCAACCGTTCCTTAATGATTTAACTTTTTCCATAGACTGATGAACAAGGTCTGGCCCTATCAAATCTGCTTCCCCAATTTCGAACCACCCAATTGGAGATCTACATCTCCTACCATATAAAGCCTCAAATGGTGCCATCTGAATGCTAGCATGATAGCTATTGTTGTATTCAAATTCTACAAGTGGTAAATAATCATCCCAACTACCTTTGAAGTCCAGCACACAAGCACGCAACATATCCTCAAGTGTTTGAATAGTCCGCTCTGCCTGCCCGCCAGTCTGCGGGTGAAAGGACGTACTAAGATTCACCTGAGTACCCAAACCTTGCTGAAATTTCTTCCAAAAATTAGCAGTGAATTGTGTTCCCCGATCAAAAATGATAGAAATTGGGGTGCCATGCAACCTGATTATTTCTTTGATATACAACTGAGCATACTGCTCCACTGTGTCGGTAGACTTAACCGGCAAAAAGTGTGCAGATTTCGTGAGTCGATCCACAATCGCCCAAATTGAGTCAAACTTGCGCGGAGTGCATGGTAATCCTACCACAAAGTCCATATTAATCATTTCCCACTTCCACATTGGAATTTCTATGTTCTGTGCCAACCCACCAGGCCTTTGGTGTTCGGCCTTCACTTGCTACCAATTCAGACATCTTGCCACAAAGTACGCCACATTCCTCTTCATATCATTCCACCGATAGACTTCCTTAATATCATGCTACATATTTATAGAACCTGGGTGCACAGAATACCTAGAAGTGTGAACTTCAGCCAAAATTCTTTCAAGGAGACCATCCATATTTGGAACACATAGTCGCCCTTGGTACCTTAGTGTACCATCATCCATGCCAAGAGAAAAGGCCATGGTCTTATGTTTATGAATTCCCTCTTTCAATTGTACCAACAATGGGTTGTTGCATTATTTTTTTTTGACTTCAACTACAAGTGATGATTCAGCCCTATTTTGCAAAATTACCCGTCCTTCACTAGAGTCCGCAAGACGAACTCCCAAACTAGCCAATCGGTGGATTTTTTTGGCCAATGGCCTTTGATATGCCTCCAAGTGTGCTAAGCTACCCATAGATTTTCGGTTGAGAGCATCTGCCACAACATTAGCCTTCTCTGGATGGTATAAAATATCAATGTCATAATCCTTGAGTAATTCAAGCCATCTTCTCTGCCTCAAATTCAATTCCTTCTGTTTGAAAATATATTGAAGGCTCTTATGGTCCGTGAATATATCCACATGGACCCCATATAAATAATGACGCCAAATTTTCAATGCAAATACCACCGCCACAAGTTCTAAATCATGTGTTGGATAGTTCTTTTCATGATTCTTTAGTTGCCTAGAAGCATAAGCTATCACCTTTCTATGTTGTATTAATACACACCCAAGCCCGATTCTTGAAGCATCACAATATACCACAAACCCTCTGGTAGAGTCAACACTGGTGCCATAGTCAATCTTGCTTTCAATACTTGGAAACTCTTTTCACAAGCATCTGACCATTGGAACTTAATTTTCTTCTGCGTCAATTTAGTCAATGGAGAGGTAAGAGTAGAAAACCCCTCCATAAACTTTCTTTAATACTCAGCTAAGCCTAAGAAACTGCGAATCTCTGTTGGAGTTGTAGGCCTCGGCCAATTTTTCACCGCTGAAATTTTCTGAGGATCAACCTTAATTCCCTCACTAGAGACTACATGACCCAAGAATATAATCGATTCAAGCCAAAATTCACACTTTGAAAACTTTGCATATAACTGGTGCTGCTGTAGGGTTTGCAAAACTACCCTAAGATGATCGGCATGATTTTCTCGACTTTGTGAATATACAAGAATATCGTCAATAAACACTATCACAAAAGATTCGAGGAATGGCTTAAAAATTCGATCCATAAGATCTATGAAGGCTGCTGGGGTATTTGTTAGCCCAAACGACATCACCAAAAATTCAAAATGCCCATACCAGGTCCTAAAAGCTGTTTTCGAAATATCTCGCTCCCTGATCTTCAATTGGTGATACCCGGATCGTAAATCAATTTTGGAGAAGTACTTAGCACCTTGCAATTGGTCAAACAAGTCATCTATCCTTGGCAGTGGGTACTTATTTTTGATTGTTACCTTATTAAGCTATCGATAGTCAATACACATACGTAGTGACCCATCCTTCTTTCTTACAAAAAGAACAGGTGCGCCCCAAGGCGACACACTAGGTCAGATGAAACCCTTTTCTAACAAATCTTTCAATTGTTCCTGACTCTTTAACAAGTATAAAACACTTTTGCAAACCTTACTCTTAGTTTCTAGTGTCGTTGACCTTGTCATGTATATTGCCACATACAAAGAATTTACATTTCCTAACCTTCAACATTATTTTTGTACTAGTGGTTATCTTTTGCATTTTCTTTTAGAGAATCACATTATCCCTTACCACTTTTCTAGACTACACATGTCTTCAACAAAATATCCAAACATCATAGCTACATGGCCCTACTCTCGTTTTATTGCACTTAAGTAGCCTCAGCATGGTCCTTTCCTCCCCACTTGGGGTGAATGTTTTATATTTCGACATCAGTCTTGAATTTAGCAATTTGACGGACACATGTTTCACATCTCTAGTCCTCTTGTATATGATTGACTATTAGGGAGATTTAAGTCCCCATGGTATTAACCTCATAAGTTCTTTACTCTTATTCAGCCACACAGGCCTGGGATCCAAATCCCTCGTGTCAATATCCTTTTTGGAGTGTAACACCACTTCGCACATTCCTGGGATTTTTATAATATTCATAGTGCTAGGGTTTTCTCATTGTGGGTTCACTTAACTCTCCTTTCATAACTTCTTGTCTCCTGTGAGAGAACTACACATTTATCATTACTCTCCAGGCCATGCCTTTCATATATCACGTGCCTATGTAACAAATTTACATCTTAGAATCATACACATGGTTCCCACACTATTCACATGTACTAGTTAAGCTTAGGTCTCATTTATCACGTCAATGCCTCTTTGGAGGTGGGTAATCACTTCTAGCACTCTTCTCATATAAAGTATGCTCATGGTAATATATACTTGTCTCATATGGCCATACCATTCATTCAACATGATACATGTGCCATCTGTTTAATATTCAGACCTTTACCCATTCGTCATGTCACATGACAACATTACATGGAATAAACCAAAAGAGCATTTAAACTTACCTCGAACCTCAACGAATGAGTTAGAGGAAGAACAATTTCACAACTAGTTTCATCGCACGATTTAGAATATCAAAGAAGGGTATTATTCCTAAATGCCCATGTAGCATCCTAATTATAGATGTGGTCGACAACACACCGATAATAAGGACTCTACTAGACACGGCTTCGAGACATCCTAGGACACTTTAAAACCTTAGGCTCTGATACCAAGTTTGTCATGCCCCAAAACTGAGGAGCGCGACCGGCGCTCAACCGAGAGAACCCGGCCGAGCAAGCCTATTAGATTTCTTTCTACCCAAACTCATTCATGAATAAAGAGAATATATATATATATCTCTTCGTTAATCAAACAATAAAGAAACAATAAAGTGATCACGTCTGCAATACTAATTCCTTTCCAATAGCTTCATCATTTTTAAAGTCTCAACAGACATGTAATACAACCACAACATAACATATTTGTCTTCCCCAGCACCAATACACAACCCACACTATGTCTACAGAGACTCTATAGATAAAGAAGAGTACAATGATAATGCCGGCAACAAGGCCCCGGCTATACTCCAAACAAAATACACAAAGAACAAAGGATTCATGACCCCGGAATGAAGTGGGGCTCACCAAGTCAGCTGGGAAGAAGGTGTACTGCTATCACTGATCAATGTCTCCTGCTGTGGAACCACCTGTATCCATTTAAATATGCATCACCCCCGGCAAAAAGGACGTTAGTACGGTCGAATAGTACTAGTATAAAAACTAAACACCAATTTATGAATTTAGAAATACAAGATAATTATGATGAACCAGTGCGGCAATCGAATAATGTAGATAACTATCTCAACCATAGCAAGCTTATTAAAAGCTATCAACCACATTTATAGGATTTAAGATGAGATCCTAAGTAACCATCTTCACATAAAGCGGCCCCGCCGCCTCACCCGATGTATGCAGATGGAGGTGTACATACAATACCACAACTCTAATTAAGCGGCCCTGCCGCCTCACCCCAATGTATGCGGGTGGATATATAACCACAGTACTAAGAACTTACACAAGGCGACTATGCCGCCTCACCCCAATGTATGAGGGTGGATATGCATCAACGATACCAATACCAACACAAAGCGGCTATGCCGCCTCACCCCAATGTATGCGGGTGGAAATACATCAACGATACCAATACCAACACAAAGCGGCTATGCCGCCTCACCCCAATGTATGCAGGTGGAAATGCATCAACGATACCAATACCAACACAAAGCGGCTATGCCGCCTCACCCCAATGTATGCAGGTGGTGGTGCCACAACAATACCAAAACTATACACAAAGCGGTCATACCACCTCACCCCAATGTAAGCGGGTGGAGGTGCAGTCCCACAATACCATAATCCCTACACAAAGCGGTCATGCCGCCTCACCCTAATATATATGCGGGTGGAGGTTTATCACAGTCACAATCTCTATACCATAATTCCCACACAAAGCGGTCATGCCGCCTCACCCCAATATATGCGGGTAGAGATGTATCACAATCCCAATCTCTATACCATAATCCCCACACAAAGCGGTCATGCCGCCTCACACCAATGTATGCGGGTGGAGGTGTATCACAATCACAATCTCTACACAACTTGACATAATACCTTTCACATAAATCACGACTAAAAATTATAACATGTGGATACGTAATCCATGGTTTGGGACACATCCTCAATTTATGATGCAATATGATAAGAGCATTTCAAATACGAATTGGACATATATCTTCATCACAAAACTTATCGTAATACTCGATTTATAATCAACATCTCGGAACTCACAAGGATAATGAGAATTCCAACTCTTAAAGAAGAGTTTAGCCAACATACCTCAAATTCTTCCCTTAATGATACTACAACGATGCACTATACTAATCAACTTCAATCTACAATAACAACATCCAATGAGACCAATATTAGTAACAAATCCCATAGGTTCAATGTATTCATAAATTTCATCGCCAAGATTACCATTCACCTTCTCCCTTATTTTCTCAAAAGTACTATTCATGCCATGAACTAGATTTTTATAATCCAATCTTTCAACCCTTAAAACTTGCAACAAATGCTTCAAATACTTCTAACTACTCATATTAAATGAGTTTGAAGCATTGGAATTACCTCTAGTAGATCAATCTTGAAAAATCACAACTTTAGTGATTTTTGTGTTCTTGAGGATTTGATGATGAAATCTTGTATTTGGATGTTAGAATGATGTTAGAAATCATGTATATTGAGTAATAATCAACCCAAAACATCATTAACAGCTTACCTTGGTTGATTGGACTTGATTTGAGCTCAAAATCTTCCCTTCACCTCAAGAACCCTAACCCCCAAATACTCAAAATATCCCCCTTCCCCGACCTTGTATTTATAGGCCCAGATTTCTAGGTTTTGGATGCGGCCCTGGATGCTTAGCATCCCCACGTCACTCCTATTTGAAGCTCGGATGCGTACCTGGACACTATGTCAGCACTTCACTGCCAGCCTCTCTTTCGGACGCGGCTTCGGATGCTTCGCATCCGCAAGCTCCTCCGCCAGCCTTTGGTAATTTGATCATAACTTCTTGTAGGAATGTCCGAATGAAGAACGGTTTGAAGCGTTAGAAACTAAACTCAAAGGGCTTTAATTTTATAGGTAGATCACTTCATAAGTCTTTATACTTTGGTAGCAGCATATGTTTGAAGTAGGATCTTGTACGAATTGAGACATCCTTTCCACTTAATGTATCCTACTTGTTCCACACGAATTCTTTCCATTCACAAAACTCCTTAGTATGTTCCAACACACCTTAAACATATACGTTTCATTTCGAACTAATGTGGTTCTATCCCATGGGTCTCCTTTAATACTCTAACACTTTATTCCCAAATACCGTTGACGTACTTTAAAATATTAAATCGTTAGAAAAATTTTCTGGGGCCTTACAATGAGGTATGTGGTATAGGCCAACAAATAATGTCTAAGATTTTGAGCGACCCAAGTCAAAGCACAACAAGTTCTTTCTAGCAAAGTGTACTTGGCTTCATAACCAGTAAATTTCTTGCTTAAATAGTATATGGCTTGCTCTATCTTCCCGGTTGCATCATTTTGTCCGAGGACACAGCCAAATGAATTCTCCAGAACTGTTAAGTACAAGAACAAAGGTTTTCGAGGCTCAGGCAGAACCAACACCGGCGGTTTTGACAAATATTCTTTGATTTTGTCAAAATCTTCTTAACACCCATCCGTCCATTTAATCGCCACTTCTTTCTTTAGTAGCTTTAATATGTGCTCACAAGTGGTAGTAAGGTGGGCGATGAACCTACTGATGTAATTTAACCTTCCCAGCAAACTCATGACATCTTTCTTGGTTTTCGGAGGTGGCAGATCTCAGATAGATTTTATCTTTGTTGGATCCAACTCAATACCCCTCCGTCTGACTATAAACCCCAAAAGCTTCCCAGATGGAACTCCGAATGCACATTTAGCTGGATTCAATTTCAAATCATACCTGCACAGGCGCTCAAAGAACTTTCTCAAATCATTCACATGGTCTTCCTACGTTCTGGACTTATTGATCACACCATCCATATACACCTCAATTTTCTGGTGCATCATGTCGTGAAAAATGGCAGTCATAGCCCTCATGTAAGTTGCCCCGGCATTTTTTAAACCGAACGGCATGACCCTGTAGCAGTAAGTGCCCCATGGTGTGGTGAAAGCTGTCCTTTCTGCATCTTCTTCATCCATCAAGACTTGGTGATACCCAGCATAACAATCCACAAAAGACTGTATCGCATGTTTGGCACAATTGTCGACAAGGATGTGGATGTTGGGTAATGCGAAGTTGTCCTTAGGGCTTGCTTTGTTCAAATCTCTATAGTCCACACATACTCAGATCTTCCTGTCCTTCTTTGGTGCTGGGACTACATTGGCCAACCATGTGTTTTATCGGACTACTCGGATCACACCAGCTTTTAATTGTTTGGCAACCTCTTCTTTAATCTTATCACTGATATCTTTTTGGAATTTTCTTTGCTTTTGTTGGATAGGTGGACAACCGGGATAAGTTGGCAACTTGTGTACCACTAGATCAACACTTAGTCTTGGCATATCATCGTAAGACCAGGCAAACACGTCTTTAAATTCAAACAAGAGTTGGATCAATGCATCTCTAGTTTTTTCCTCGACGTGAATGCTTATCATGGTCTCTCTGATCTCTTTTGAACTGGCTTGGTTTCATTTAGGTTTCGCTTAGGCTTATTCTCAAATTGTTCCAATTCTAAATTTATTTCCCTAAAAACCTCATCTTCTTCATATTCTAGTTCTTGATTCATTATTTCGGGGTTAGACAACGTTTTAGGATCTGGGCATGAAGTCCGTAAGCATGGCATGTTATTTAAGTCTGCATTATTAGAACTGAAAAGAGAAAGATAAGAAAAATAGCAAAATCAAAAAGAATAACAGGAAAAGATTCATAGACGATGAAATATTAATTTCATTTCATTGAAATTTGAAGATAGAAGGGCTTACATCGGAATTTAAAAAGACAATAAAACTAAAGACATTCGAGTTACACCCTAAAATAACTCAGAATGTAGAAAAGATGGCAAGACTAAACTACCGGGATTCCCGCCTGACTGGGAATGGAGTAGCCTGCCAGTTTTGCAACTTAGCATTAGGCCCCATGTATTGCACCTCAGTAGTGCTCGAGCCTTCGCCTGGTTGGACCATGTGGACTTCATAGAGCATTTTCCTCATTGCTTCACAAATATCCTCAATTTCATCGTCCATAAAGTCCTCTTCTTCTTCTTTTATATATCTTGGCTTAACAAACAATTTGGCGAGGTGTGGGATTGGCTGAGGAAAAACCCACCCATCTTTCTTACGTTTATCGGCCCATTTTTCGTCGACATCGATGTCTTGGAAACCTATGCCAAAGAATTTCTTGTTGGCAGCCAAGGTGACGGGGTTCTGTGATGCCCTGTAAGGATACCCCGAGCCCTTTTCCAGGTTTGTACCCATGCTTGATCATTTTGCTGGCGACCATGATTGATGCGCTTGATAAACAAGGTAGAGGGCATGGGGTTCCTTCCTTGCACTGGTCGGCGAGCACAATTTCAAAGGCTTGGTAGATGATGTGCTCGCTTCCGTCTCTTGCCTCATGGTATGGGACTGATGGGTCCCTGTAGATTGACTGTTCATCTTCTGCATGGACCACTATTTCTTGGTTATCATGTTCAAACTTGACTATGGAGAGTAGAGGGCACGACTCCTGCTGCATGGGTCCATGGTCTTTCTAACAGAAAGTTATAGGAAGTGTCCATGTCCAGAACTTTGAATGCTACTTCAAAATCTACGAGGCCAATGGTTAGGATTAAGTCAATATCCCCTATCATGTCCCTCTTGACACCATCGAAAGAACGCACGCAAACATTATTTGGTTTGATCCTTTCAGTCCCAATTTACATCCTCTGTAATGTTGATAGAGGGCAAATATCGACTTCAAACCTGCCGTCCAACATGATTCTTTTCACATAATATCCCTCACACTTGACAGTCAAGTGAAGGGCCTTGTTGTGGGCGGCTCCTTCGGGAGGCAAGTCATTTCGGCTGAAGGAGATTCGGTTGACCTCAAAAACTCGCTCTGCCATTCTTTTAAACTGTTTAACTGTGGTCTCAATTGGAACATACGCCTCATTCAGCGTCTTTAGAAGCACTTTTTGGTGTTCGTTTGAGCTCATCAGTAAAGACAATAGTGAAACCTGGGAAGGGGCTTTTCTTAGTTCCTCAATTACATCATACTCCGAGGTTTTCATCTTTCGGAAGAATTCCTCCGCTTCTTCAGCAGTTACAAGATTTTTGAGGGGGAAATGCTTTTGCTTGGTTTTGTTAAATTCTTCTGGGTTATGATACTTCCCAGATTGGCTTGTTTCATTCACTTCCCCCTTAACTTCCTTCCCTTTGTATGTGACAATTGTCTGATTGTAGTTCCAAGGGACGGCAGTAGTGTCTTTTATGGGATTTTATGGCATTCGGCTGATGATCAAAGGCTCATCCAGCCTAGGTGGAATGACTGGACTCCATGCCACGTAAGTCCCTTTTGGTACATACATTTTTGGCAGATTTGGTGTGGTTTTCCTCTGCTCCAATATCTTGGGAAGGCTTAACATGAGTTGTCCCTTTCTGGGGACTTTTGGGACGTAGAAAATGGCCTCTTTGGCAGGTGTTGTCCCTGTCTTTGCTTCCCCATCCTTTTCTTTATTTTGGGGAGTGGAATTCATCTTTTTCTCATTCCTAACCTGTTTTGCCTCTGCTTTAGGTTTCTTCTCTGAATCAGCAATGGAAATAATCGCTTTTAATGCGGGGTCAAATTCTTTGTCTTCAAAGATCATCCCGATGACTAGACCGTTGTTATGGGATGGTAATGGGTTGTTGGTTACATTGGGGACTTCCTCATCCCTTAGCACTACCCTTTTCTGTTTGATCAGGTTCTCGACTGCTCTCTTAAGGGTCCAACAATCTTCAGTGTCATGCCCTTCTGCCCCTGAGTGATAAGAACACCTGGTACTTGGCCTGTAGGATGGAGATTCTAGGTTTTGTCTGTTCGGCGGTACAAGCTGCAACAGGCCCATTTGGACTAATTTCGGGAAGAGGGTGGAGTACGACTCACCAATGGGTGTGAAGTCAGCTTTTCTAGGTGGTTCATGGGGATGGGTGTTATATTGGTAATTATTCTATGGTGGACGGGGATTATACGGAGCTTTGTGAGGAGGGTTGTTTCTTGGAGGTGGAGCTCTGCTCTGATTGTAATGTTGCTATGGCCAGGTGTACGGTTGAGCGTTCATTACTGAATAAGGATGAGGGGTCATAGCATATGCTGCATCCTGGTGGGGGTAATAATGTTGCGAGGCCCTAGAAGGTGGACCAGAATAATCCCGGGGTCGCCGAGAGTTTCTTAAGCTCGAAGCCATCATGGCTCTCTCTTATTTTTTCTTCGGTCTTGCTAAACTTCCCGAGCCTCTCTGAATGGCTTGGGAAGTGGCTCTTAGAGCTGATTGACTTAAGATACGGCTCGATTTTAGGTCATTTTCTACCATTTCTCCAATTTTAGTGGCCTCTGCGAACGGTTTGCCCATGGCATACATCATGTTTTGGAAATAATCGGTCTCTTGGGCCTGCAAGAAGACACTGACCATCTCGGTCTCATCCATCGGGGGTTTTACCCTGGTTGCTTGTTCACGCCATTTGATAGCGTATTCTCGGAAGCTTTCCGAGGCTTTCTTTTTGAGGTTGGATAAAGAATTTCTGTTCGGAACTATGTCCATGTTGTATTGGAATTGCTTCACAAAATCCCGGGCCAGGTCATCCCATATGTACCAATGGGAGATAGATTGGTCTATATACCATTCAGAAGCGATTCCGGTGAGGCTCTCTCCGAAGTAGGCCATTAACAGCTACTCTTTTCCGCTAGCACCCCTCAGCTGGTTACAATATCGCTTTAAGTGAGCAATCGGGTCTCCATGCCCGTCATATCTTTCAAACTTTGGTGTCTTAAAGCCTACAAGTAAATGCACGTGAGGGAACATGCATAGATCAGCATATGACACGCTCTTTTGACCACTCAAACCTTGTATATTCTTGAGGCTTTGCTCAATACTTTCCATTTTTCGTACTATCTCCTCTTGTTCAGGATTCCTCAAGACTCTCTCCTGTTCTACGGGAGATTCAAATTGTGGGTGTTGAAGATAGAAGTTTGGGGTAACCCGAGCGGTGTCCAATTGGAATTGGGGAGCTTGGAAAGTAAAAGTTGATGGTTCGAAGGTTTGTCGAGGCAGCGTTGGTTGAGACATACTAGAAGCTGGTGGTGTTGTGAACACGCTAGATGGTATTCCTGAAGATGGTGCCTGGGGCGAACCTCAGAAGGCATTCCAGTGAAGTTTGTTGACATGGTGGGGAACCCAAATGGCATGAATGGGTTGGCTACTGAGATAGGGACATTTGTAGTTCCTCCCGTCCTTGGGATTAACTCGGGGAAACTAGGGATAGTACTGGGCGGCTCCCTGCCATTGGACCATGCATTCCACATTTCTAACATGCGGCATCTTAATCGCCTATTCTCCTCAGCAGTTGCTGACTCAAGCTGTGGGATAACTGATGCATGGCTCTCTTCGGGCTCAACGATAGGTAGGTGACTCTCTGAGGCCATGGCGATACTTCCTTTAGATCTCGTGAAATAAGGGTGTGAAACCAGATTACCACCACAAAACCAACCACCTAAAAATAGAACCTGTTCTTTTAAAGCACACACAACAAACCGGTTAGTTTGAGACATTTACACATAGGGAATCGTATATTGGGGATGCAATGCACCTAAACAGTTAAACATTTTGCTAAGATGTTTTGCAACGGCTGCGTGTTTCATCCCAACTTTATTGTCTCTCTCTCTTTTGCTTTCTTAATTATTTTCTTTTAGGGTTATGATAGAATCCTACGTGGATTGCCTACGTATCATGGCACCGCATGAATCAGATCATTACGTAGTTAAGGGAATAGATACAAAGTAACAAAGTGCAATTTTTCATTTCATTAATAAAGGATATCTCTTTCTTTTGGGTTTTTCATTACAGGGAATTAAAGTACTGACAACAATACAGACTCAAAATAAGCGACAAAACAATTTAAAACTCTAGAAAGCAGTAAAGCACAGACTCAAAAAGTGGTTAATCAAAAGTACATGAGAGCTTCTACTGGTCTTCTTGGAGCATGTGGGGCATTAGCTGGTTTTTGCACGGGCCTTCGCGCAATGTCTTCTTGAAGACGGTCAAAATCATCCATTACTTAGTGGACGAAAGTCATCATAGAAGCGAAAAACATGGACCTAGTCATGTCTTCACACTCGTGACATTTCATCCGACATAGTCATTTATTTCCTTGTTCCTAGTTCTGATGACTCTTTTCTCTTGAAGCAGACGCCCAATCTGTTGTGCCCGAGCTTCCAACACTTGTGCACTTGTGTTGTTTTGATCCTGTAGTTGTTGCACGCTTTCTTCTAGTTGGCGGATTAGTGCATAACAATGCTCTTTTTCTGTTTTTTGCTGGACCATCTCATTCCCAAGGGCAAACAGCTTTTCCTTTAGAATTGTTATTTCTTTGCCATATTTCTGTCTCAAATAGTAGGCTTGTTCTTCTGCTCCCTTAGCTAGTTTTGTTTGAGCATCTAGCAAATCCTTTTCGATTTTTATCAAGTCAGCTGCATAGTCATGGGCCTTCATTCTTAAGTTGTTGATGATCTTTTCATCTCTCTTGCTTCTTACAGGCGTTTCGGTGGCTATCCTCACATTCTGGAGTTGGGCTCGAAGTTCCTCGTTCTTTCGGGTTAACTGTCTATTTTCACCTTCAGCTACCTGTGCCTGCAAATCATTGTCAAATGCGAGGTTTCTCAATTTTTCCTCCAAGGCATGGATAGTGGCTTGCTATTTCTTTTCTTTTTCTCCCCAGGCCAACCGTTCTTGGATCTTGTCATCAAAATCTTGAACATGAGGCCTTTTGGCGGGCCTTTCCGGCTCGGGCTATGGTTCCTCATCAATGCAACTCCTTTTCTCGAACCATGCGGCATAGCCCGGATCTACTTCGCCTCTGGCAAGATCGGGTACTTGAGTATCCTCTTTCAAGTATCGGCACCCATTCCAGATTTGTTGAATTAAAGCTTCGGGAAGTGGAGCTTCGGGATGTAGCTCAATAACTTGGACACTCAACTCTTCATCCTCAGGTACTACTTGATATCTTCCCAATTGCCTCAGAACCCTTTGGGGTGCATATGGTTGGACACTTCTCAAGCCCATCAATAGTAAATAATTCCTTGTGGCTGACATATAAATAACTTCCCTCACCGGGAGCCATCCTAAAGTCCACTCAATCTGATTTGCCTTTAAAACTCTCAAGTGGGCGATCCAAGCTTCAACCCCTTCCGGGGAGTTGTAGTATTTCACTCTTTCTTCATAGCTTTCAATGAAGTTACTCTTGCTTGGACCATAGCTCATAAATTTCGGATGATGGCGAAGATGTTCAATTAACCACATTTGTAAAAGAATGTTGCAACCTTCGAAGAATGTCGACCCCACCTTACACTACGTCAGTGCTCAATAGATATCCGCCAATATTAGTGCAGCGAGCGTGTGATCTTCCTTGTCAGTTAAGACTTATGCAATTCTAGCCATATGAATATCAATTGTCCCCTTTTCATTTGGGAAGACCATGACACCCAGAAATGCCATTATGAAGGCAAAATGACGGTGAACTTTCCAAGTATCTTTGCTTTGTTTGTTGTTAAAACCTTTTTCATGTGTTTCAAATCCCTCCGGATGCCTATATCGGGAGTATAGGAAGTAGAATGAGCATCAGCCCTCGTTCACACGGTTCTTTCGTATTTGCTTACTGATGTTCATGATATCAAAGAAACGACGCACTGACATGGGACTCGGGAATATGAGTTGTTGATTTCTCAAACCCCGACCAAAACCTATATACCCCGCTATTTCCTCCAAGGTGGGAGTGATCTCGAAGTCTGAGAAGCGGAAGACATTACGAATAGGATCCCAAAAGGTCACTAAAGCCTTGATTAGATTATTTTGTGGCTTAACTTTCATGATATCGGTGAGAGCACCCAGATGTTCGACTACCCAGTGTCGACCCTCTTTGTCTAAATCATACCACCACATTTGGAGCTGTAGCGGAGCTTGCTCTACGACATTCAATGGTGGATTCTGGACAGTGTTCATTTTGTACCTGTGAATGGTTAGGGTTAGGGTTGATTCTAGTTCGAACGACAGACCAGCGAACTCTTTTGCAAAAACCAATTTTAGATTTTTCAAAAGGAAATCGTTTGAAAGTGGCTATTGGTGCAGCGATGACCAAAATGGTTATCTTTGCAATAATGACCCCTTCCTACTTTCAAATAAAATTTTGAGGCCAGGGTAAGGCATTTTATGGGAAAAGTGATGCCTTATTGACATACATGTTCGTTCGTGGCGAGAATAGCCCTTTGACAATTTAAAGGTATTCTTAGGCTATTCCGGCAAAACGGCGCAGGACTGGGTCGGTTTTATTTTTTTGACCAATGGACATACTTTATTTGGTTGGAAACAAAATTGGGGTCGGCACCGATGAGGTTTGCCTACGTATCTCACATCCGGTGAGAATCAGAACCACGTAGTTCAGTCAGTTTTGACATAATAGGAAAAATGTGATATTGACTCATTTTTGAAATACATTTTCTTTTTCTCATTTTTTTTTTCAAAAATTTTGGCAGAGTTTCGAGGCATTTTCAAATACCAGAATTTTCAGAACCGGGCGAATTTTCTGTCCTACCTCACTCTTGGCTTTTCTATTGATTTTCTTTCCTTAGCCAGTCAACAAACAAACCGAAACAAATAAATGAACACATAGCAGGTAAGATGCATCAGGATGGTCTTTTAATTTGGGGTACACCTGTCCTATACGGATCCAACCCCTGTGTTGAGTCCCCTAACTCAAATGCATGTGATGCAAACAAACTTACCTACTAGGGATCCGCCATGAGGCTATGTTATTCTAGGTTTAAATCTGGGGATGTGTTCTAGACCTGGCTTACCCGAGCGGACAACTTGAGCCGAGGTAGGAGCGACGTACCAGGAGCACGAAAGTCTACCCGGCCTAGTGGCTGATCCATACTCGTTCTTATTTGGTACGACCTATAACAGAAAAGCGGGCCACGCGAACGTGTGCACCATTTTTTAGAAGACTTAAAGGGAGGAGTAAGAAGACAGTTTAATACAGTTCAAATAATATTAAAGCGGTAAATGAGCGGCAATTAGGCCCACAAAATACAGTAATATCAACAATCAATAAAGCCAAGTAAAAATCATATTAACAAGCTCGAATTCTTGAACCCCAAACCAGAGATTCTGGGTTCGATCCCCAGTAGAGTCGCCAGAGCTGTCACACCTCCTTTTTTCCGATAGGATAGGGGATAAGGGAGTTTTTCCAATTAAAGTGACATTAATCGAATTGAAATTATTTATTTAATTTCAAAGTCGCCACTTGGGATATTTATGGTGTCCCAAGTCATCAGTTTATTTTAAAATCCCAAATCGACGAAATGTGACTCTGTTTTAAAGTTTGCGAAGCATAGAAGACCGGGTAAGGAATTCTGTTAACCCGGAAGAAGGTGTAAGGCACTCCTGAATTCTGTGATTTTATCACGGTCGCTTTCAATCATACCTGGCCTAAATAAATTATTTAATTACGTATTTTAGAACCTATGTGTGTTTACCTTCTACCGCTTTTAATTATGGCGTATATGAATTTATCTTTGAAACGGATTATATGTGTATAAATCCTCTTTATCATGTCACGTGTACGTGTACACAATTATTTGTACTTTATTAATTCAAGATTGTTTGGCCGAAGTTGCACGAATGCATACCTCGATTTAATTTTGGATATCGGGATCACGTCACGCGGACATGTACACAATCACGATAGTAGTTTAAAAGTCAGCGCCTAAAGCATTTCTACGAGTGTTTAATTAAGGCGTTTTATTTACTAAGATTGTTTGATCATGGTCACACGAACATGTACCTTGATTTGTTTTTGGCATCATAACCATATCACGCGTGCGTGTACATAATTGTAATGATTAAGTTGATTAAAAATACCTTAAGTTATGCTTATGTCTCCAAGCTAGAAACTACGAGAATACTATTTAAATCTAATCTCTGTGGATACGATATTATACTATACTATATTTAATTAGCGAGCAAAATTTAAGTGTGTGTTTTGCGCGTGACAAATGGTCTATTTATTACTGGATAACTATATAGAAATAAAATATTGGCTTACTTACTATGAAGTCAATTTCATATGTCGCTCGTATCTTAAAATTAATAATCTAACTCTATTAGTCCATACACCTTTTAGAAGATGATGCAGTACTCCCAATATTTTGAGAAGATAGATATCTTTGTTTTTCGTGAGATGTTTGGCACTATTTGTTTTAAAAAAATTGATTCGTGTAGTCAATGTCCAATATACGGGGAGGCTTTAATTAGTAATGAAGTTACTGTATCGCTTAAATTAATCGTCTGTTTCCAAATATTTTTTTATAATATATAGACGATGTTAAACTTATGTATATTTAATTGTAACGTTTGATTACTCTGGCCTGACCATTTGTGGACATTGCTAAAAGTTTCTAAGAAAATATTATACCCTAAAAGGTATCTTACATGCATTTATATATTCTAATCATCATAGGAAATCAGAACCAACAGCAGCTTTAAGGTTTTTGTTATCCTTTCATGGCAAACTCATTATCAACAAGAAAAAATGATTCCTCCGTGATACTTCCATTGAAATTATACATAGTGGAACATAACTCAAAGCAAAGTTTGATTTTCAAGGGCTTAATATTCCAAAATTTAATTCTCTAGCAAACGAAAGTGTTGGTTTAGAAAAATCCAGAATCTTCCTAAACCTCGAACAAAACCAAGTAAAATTGGATATGAAGAGGAAGGAAAAGGCTCAAAAATCATATTAAAAACTTTGCGTAAAAGAGAACGTAATCACTTACCTAAAGATCGTTTTGAGATGTTTGCTTGAAAAGACCCGAAAATATCGACTTGGTCACACGAATGCACGAAGATGTGATAATAGTGGGCGACAATTTATAAACATAGCAGCATAAATAGAATTGCCAATACACTCATTAAACTGTCCATGACTATTCCAAATCCCCGAACATTAATCAACCAAAATCAACATCATTGAGTAACCAAACACATAACCTTAGTACTAAACCGAACTTGATAAACATATGCGAACATATGGTAAAAGAAACTAAATTTAAGAGACAAGAGGTTAAGAATAAAAATTAAAAATAAAATAAGAAAGGTAAATTACCATTATATCAATGATTACTTGAAGAGATAAAGATATGCGCGGGATTACACCCCAGTCAACAGTAGCAACGGCTGAAACCAAAGCAAATGCGAAATAAAAAATGGCAGTTATATTAGTGACTAATTATTTGAAGGATTCACCCCTTTAAATAAATTTGATTTATTTATTTAGAAGGCATACAGCACTTGTACTTACTCCATAAAAGAAAACTTTTGGAGGAGACATTTTAAATTAGAATTTCTTCTCTTTATTTAGATATTATTTTAATATAATTATTAAATACTAAATAAGGTATTTAGGTAATTTAATAATTCAACTTTTAACTTTTGAGGTTCCCACTTTTATTATAAATATAAATATAGATATAGATATAATACGAACTACTTCAGATTTGAATTGAATGAACCCTGGATATAGTCAGAAACTTAGTTTACTAATAAGTGTGTTGGGGTGTTAAGGCCCATACCCTTTGCTCTAGAGAGAAGACTACCAAAAAAGAATTCTCGTAGAGCAGTTGATAGGAAGTCAAGGGCTTAGAACACAAGAAAAAACCCTAATCATATGATTTAAATCGAAGTGAGAAACTGAGAATACATAGTAATTAATCAGTGATTAAGTAATAAAAGTGTATATAGACAAAGATCATTGTATACGGGTGAAACCGGGTAGCATATACCCTATTTTTTCGGTGGGTCAAACGAAACGAGGACGTAACCGCATGGGATCGGATTTGGAGCTGGAGACCTCTCGTACTGGGGCCCAAACAGAGTGCCCGAGAAGACAACACTTCCCCGAACCCGAAATGAGCTCCGAGACACCCGAAAAATACGACAACGGTTGCACACGACTAACAAAGGGTCGCGATATCCGCACCTCACCAGATATCACGGCGCAGATCACGGCAGCGGATCAGTGATTAATGAAAAAGAAGAATTTTACCTTTCTTAGAATTGTATTAGGAGTGAAACTCTCCTATTATATAAAGGGGTAGTTTTTATTCAATCGACACACTGTAAAACGCATATCAAAGCAATACAAACTTGTTTGTCTTTTTTGTGGTTATTGAAAGGTTCTGATTTTAATCATAGCTCTTCGTACACGTTTGGCTCCGAATCGAGGGCAGAACAATTGTTAAGCTTAGATCCGAGCCTCGACTCAACATCACAAATGGTTTGAATATTTATTTTATTTTTAATTCACTTATCTAACATCCTTAATTACTTGTATTGAATCAATCCACTTATCCATAAAACTGCATATAAATTTAATTTTTAGCCGTTTCCAAGGTAAACAGTTTGGCGCTCACCGTGGGGCTAAGGATAATAGTGGTGGCTTGATACAAATTTCCATAATACACTCTATTTTACGCTTGTTCTTTAAAGTTTCAATTTCAGGACATCTTAAAAATGTCAAACTCTCAGTCTGCTCACTTGAGCATTGATGCTGAGTCTGGCCATCATGGTGAAAACAATAATATGGTGCCTAGCAATGAGGTACCCCCTGTTTATCCCAACGGAGTCCTAGTTGCAGACTCGCAGGTGGCCATCGACGCCAACCTGCCTACCGACCCCGAGAATAGCATTCGCGGGCTCACGGAGCGCTCGAAGACGAAGGCGACGGGGTCAGTCTACGAGTGATCTTCAAAATGTTACAGGCCCAACATGCGGCGATTATGCAGCTGCAAAATCAATGTCGTGCCCCCAATAGGGTTGAGCTCGAACCATCCTAGAAAAACATCATAAGAAATGAGCAGATCACCGAAAGGCTGACTGGAACTGAGACTGGTGTCAGCCCCGAAGTAATGAAGATGCTTGAAGCATTAACGAAACAGGTGAAATCAGGTGAAAAAACAATTGAGGCAAACGACAAGAAGGTATAGATATATAATTCATGGGTCGATCAAATACCAGGAACGCCTCCAATACTGAAAGGCCCGGAGTCCAAGAAATTTATCCAAAAGCCTTTTCCTCCGAGCGCGGCACCGAAGCCAATCCCGAAGAGGTTTTGTATGCTCGATATTCCCAAATATAACAGAACTACGGATCT
Source organism: Nicotiana tabacum (assembly GCF_000715075.1). NCBI lineage: Eukaryota > Viridiplantae > Streptophyta > Magnoliopsida > Solanales > Solanaceae > Nicotiana > Nicotiana tabacum. The sequence continues at coordinate 39,578,514 of NC_134094.1, forward strand.
AAATAAGCATGTGACCTCCTACATGTGCGCCATCAAAAGTAACGACTTAGAAGACGACGAAATTGAGTCTGTGTTATTAAAGATGTTTGGGGAAACTCTGTCAAATAGTCTCTCTGCCCTGCCAGGGTAAGGGTAAGACTGCGTACATCCTACTCTCCCCAGACCCCACTTGTGGGATTATACTGGGTTGTTGTTATTGTTGGGTAAAGTCTGTCAAACGAAGCGATGATATGGTACCACGACTTGCCCCTGAATTCCATTGATTCGTTCGCTATGCTCGCGGATGCTTTTGTAAAGGCTCGTGCCGGGGCCATTAAGGTCGAGACCAGAAAATCAGATCTTTTCAAGGTTAAGCAAAAGAACAACGAGATGATCAGGGAGTTCGTGTCAAGATTTCAAATGGAACGGATGGACTTACTTCCTGTTGCGGGCGATTGGGTCGTTCAGGCATTCACTAAAGGACATAACCCCCGAAGCTCATTGGCTTCGCAGCAGCTGAAATAAAACTTGGTAGAGTACCCGACGGTAACTTGGGCCGACGTCCACAACACGTATCAATAAAAAATCAGAGTCGAGGATGACCAACTCGGAGCCTCTTTCGGGTCCATTTATCCCATCAGAACCGACAACAGGCCTAAGAGAGTCGTCAATCATGAATCAAGGCCGGTCCGAGATCGGTACCAACAATACAGAGCAGATCGAAGGGGAAACGGGTCCGGGCATAACTCTACAAGGAACGAAAGGAGAAGAGATCGAGGGCCCAATAGCCGAGGCCTGATGAGCAAAAATGGTTTCGACAGACCTCTAGGGGAAAGGGAAGCTTCGATATTGTCAGAGTATAACTTCAACGTTGATGCATCCAGCATCGTATCTGCCACCGGGCGCATCAAGGAGACCAAGTGGCCTCGACCATTGCAGTCTGATCCTACCTAGAGAGATCCTAACCTGATGTGTAAGTATAATGGCACTCATGGACATAGGATCGAGTACTGCCGACAATTGAAAGAAGAAGTTACTGGTTATTTAATAACTTACACCTGCTAGAATTTCTGAGTGATCGAGCAAAAAACCACTTTAGAAACAGGGACACCAACAAACAGACAGAATAAGAGGAACCCCAACACGTCATCAATATGATCATTGGAGGGATCTATGTCCCTTAAGTTTCGATGCTAAAACGCACTAAAGTTCGATCACAAGGGAGAAACGTACCCGAGATTATATCCCAGAAGGAACTATTTCGTTCAGTGATGAGGATGCAGAGGGCATCGTACAACCTCATAATGATGCACTGGTAATTTTCATACTTATCAATAAATCTCGAGTTAAACGTGTGTTGATTGATCCAGGTAGCTTGGCCAACATCATCAGATCGAGGGTCGTAGAGCAGTTGGGGTTACAAGATCAAATAGTGCTAGCAGTCCGGGTGTTGAACAGGTTTAACATTGCATATGAAAACTACTATAGGGGAGATAACCCTACCCATGAACACTACTGGGACCATCCAGGAAATGAAGTTCTATGTGATCGAAGGGGACATGAGATATAATGCTCTATTTGGAAGACCATAGGTTCACAACAAGAGTGCAATACCTTCGACCTTACACAAGGCATTAATATTCCCCACTCTGGGAGGAATTAAGACGGTATACGGAGAACAACCGGCTGCAATGGAGATGTTCTCAGTTGATGAAGTACTCCCGGTGCCTGCCGCCCCGACATTAAGGAACACAGAGCCAACCAGAAAGGCCGAAGTCAAATAGCAACCACCGATGACGGTCCTGATCGGACCGAAAGATTGAGGAGCTGACGAGGAAGATGATTACGGAATTTCGAGATCTTTCATAGCTCCTGATGATACCGAGGCCACCAAATCAACGATCCAAGAGCTGGATCAAGTCATATTGACCGAACACCTACCGACTCGAAAGGTATACCTAGGCACGGGGTAAACCCCCGAGCTTAGGAACGAACTCATTAGTTTTCTTAAAACTAACATATCTTGTTTCGCCTGGTCCTATATTGATATGACAGGGATCCTGGAGGAGATAACCACTCATAAGTTATGTTTGGACCCAAAGTTCCATCCGATTAAGCAGAAGATGAGACCTTAGTCCAAGGTCAAGCATGCATTCATCAAGGATAAGGTATCTAAACTCCTTAAAATAGGGTCCATCCGGGAAGTTAAGTACCCGGACTGGCTAGTTAACGTAGTGGTAGTACCTAAAAAAGAAAATAAGCTAAGAATATGTGTAGATTACAAAGATTTGAACAAAGCATACCCTAAGGATTCTGTTTCTTTGCCTAACATCAATCGGATGATCGACGCGATGGCCGGGCACGAGATACTCAGCTTTCTCGATGCCTATTTCGGGTACAACCAAATTCGGATGGACCCGGGCGACCAAGAAAAACTTCCTTTATCACTAAATTCGGCACCTACTATTATAATGTAAAACCATTCGCATTAAAGAATGACAGTGCCATCTATCAACGCCTAGTAAACCGGATGTTTGAAGAACAAATAGGAAATTTATATTGACGACATGTTAGTTAAGTTCCTGGGAGTAGAGGACCATTTGAAACATTTGCAGAAAACCTTCAACATATTTAAAAAATACAATTTGAAGTTGAACCCGAAGAAGTGCGCATTCAGGGTCGGATCAAGAAAGTTCTTCGGATTCATGGTATCCAATCAGGGGATCGAGATTAATCCTGACAAGATCAAGGCCATAAAAGATATCACCATGGTGGATAGAGTCAACGCCGTTCAGAGGCTGACCGAGCATATAACCGCCCTGGGCCGGTTCATATCGAGGTCCTCGGATAAAAGCCATCGGTTCTTCTCACTGTTGAAAAAAAATGAATAACTTTTCCTGGACCCCGGAATGCCAACAAGCTTTGGAAGAACTCAAATGATACCTTTCGAGTCCGCCCCTGCTCCACACTCCGAAGGCGGATGAGAAACTGTACCTTTACTTGGCGATGTCCGAGGTGGCGGTAAGTGGAGTTTTAGTCTAGGAAGAGGAAGGTATGCAATTTCCTATTTACTATGTTAGTAGAACTCTAGGCGAGGCCAAAATAAGGTATCCTCACCTAGAAAAGTTAGCGCTCGCTTTGCAAAGCGCCTTCAGGAAGCTAAAACCATACTTTCAATGTCACCCAATATGTGTCGTAACCTCTTACACATTGAGGAACATTATGCTTAAGCCCGAGCTCTCGGGCTGATTGGCTAAATGGGTCATCGAAATCAGTGGGTACAATATCAAGTATCGGCCCCCAACTGCCATAATATCTCAAATTTTGGCCGACTTCGTGGCCGACTTTACACCGGCCTTAGTGCCCGAAGTCGAAAGAGAATTATTGTTAGCCTTGGAGACTACCTCGAGAATTTTGACCCTTTTTACGGACGGCTCCTCGAACGCAAAAGGTCCGGGTTCGGCATTGTGCTGAAGCCTCCTACGGGAAATGTAGTTAGGCAATCTATTAGAACTGTGAAATTGACTAACAATGAGGTCAAGTATGAGTCCATGATTGCAGGTCTTGAGTTGGCTAAAAGCCTTAGGGCCGAGGTGATCGAAGCTAAGTGTGATTCTCTACTTGTGGTAAATCAAGTCAATGAGACATTCGATGTAAAAGAGGAACGAATGAGAAGGTATTTAGACAAGTTACAGGTAACACTGCATCAATTCAAAGAGTGGACCATGAAGCACGTGCCCCGAGATCAAAATAGCGAGCCTGATGCTCTGGCTAACTTGGGTTCATCGATTGATGATGATGAATTCAGTTCGGGAACAGTCGTAAAACTTATGAAGTCGGTTGTAGAAGAAGGCCATGCCGTAGTAAACTCAACAAGTTTAACCTGGGATTGGAGGAACAAGTACATATATAACTTAAAAACTAGGAAATTGACCTCAGACCCTAAATAATCGAGAGCCCTGCATACCAAGGCTGCCAGATTTAGCCTGGTCGAAGGGGCATTGTTCAGAAGAACGTTCGACGGCCCGTTAGCCAGATGCTTGGGGCTAGGAGATACTGAATATGCCTTGAGAGAATTTCATGAGGGCACTTGCAGAAACCATTCTGGGGTAGAGTCTTTGGTTCCAAATTTAATCATGGTTGGGTATTATTGGACCAAAATGGAGAAGGATGCGAAAGACTTTGTACAAAAATGCGCCAGCTGCTAGAGACACACATCGATGATCCATCAACCGGGATAGCTACAACACTCGGTCATATACCCATGGTTGTTTATGAAATGAGGGATAGACATTGTCGGTTCTCAGCCATGGGCACCCGGTAAAGCTCAATTCATAATATTCATAAATAACTATTTTTCCAAATGGGTCGAGGCCCAAGCATTTGAAAAGGTCCGGGAGAAAGAAGTCATTGACTTCATCTGGGACCACATAATATGTCGATTTGGGATACCGGCTGAAGTAGTGTGTGATAATGGGAAGTAATTCATCGGCAGCAAGGTAAACAAATTCTTCGAAGATCACAAGATTAAAAAGATACTATCAACAACCTATCACCCTAGTAGGAACGGACAGACGGAATCAACGAACAAGACCATACTTCAAAACCTAAATAAGAGGTTGACCGATGCCAAAGGGCAATGGAAAGAAATCTTGCTCAAGTCCTATGGGCGTATCGTACAACCTCGAAGTCTAGTACCGGGCCACCCTATTTTCATTTGTCTACAGTTCTGAAGCCTTAATACCAGTCGAAGTGGGAGAACCGAGCCTCAGGATCCAATATGAAACCGAAGAGTCGAGTGGCGAGGCCATAATCACGAGCCTGGAACTATTGGATGAAAGGCGTGAGGCAGCCCTAGTTTGGTTCGCCGCTCAGAAGCAGTGGATAGAAAGATACTACTACTGAAGAACCAACCTCTGACACTTCAAGATTGGGGATTTGGTATTGAGAAAAGTAACATTACACACCTGAAACCCGAATGAGGAAAAGCTGGGAGCGAATTGGGAAGGACCATATTGAGTCATCAGAATTACCGGCAAATAGTTCGTACAAACTTGAAGCAGGAAACTGTGCACAACTACTGAACAACTAGAACGTGACACATTTAAAGTGGTACTACTGCTAAGGTACGATCTTAATTACTCTTTAATAATATTATGAATAAGACTAACACTTGCAGGCAATGGCCAAGGGTGAATGTGGCTATTAGGTCTGAAAGATGCGTTGCACTCTTTTTCTCTTAGACTAGTTTTTTCCCAAAATGGGTTTTTTGGCAAGGTTTTTAACGAAGCAACAATAAAATATGCTAACTTAGATTCGAAGGCCGTTCTCAAACCGGAGTCAATGGGCGTTCAATTCGCATCAACAGTATCTGAGCCCTCTCAAGCTCGACCTCGATTACCAGGGCCATCACCCCCGGGTTAAGGTGTTTTAGCAAGGAAAAAAACAAAATCTTGTATGAAGCTAAGGCTCGGTGGTTCAAATTCATTGTAAGGGCCAAACGGTCGAGTGAACCGTGTGCACATAGTCTACTTTAGCCATGATACAAGCTTTTACACGCCTTCGATCATCTACTTTCCACACATAAATGAAAGAAAGTTCTGCCTTGCTATTACACATTTTTGCCTCTTAAATTCCGGATCCTAAGAGCCCAAGGGCTACCCCTATTCAGAGACTATCGAGCTCAAGGGCTACCCCTATTCGGGGACTATCGAGCCCAAGGGCTACCCCTATTCAGGGACTATCGAGCCCAAGAGATACCCCAATTCAGGGTCTATTGAGCCCAAGGGCTACCCTTACTCGGGGACTATAAGTTCGGGCAACTCGGGCTACCAAATCCCGGAGGCACCATACCTATTAGGCGGTGCCTAAATACATAAGGCTACGACAACTCTAAAAAAATGGCCTCTAAAAGGTTACCCTCGGCAAAAGCATCGTCTAAAATCACTTAGGCATCTTGAAAAATCTTCCGCTCACACCGACTTTTCATCGTCTCGAGCAAACAAAGTTGTATCAAAGTGAGGCTCCATTCAAACTTCTGAAAAAATGGACTTCCTATAATTACATTTGATTCTATGCTAAGGCATTAGAAACATTGCAGGAATAAATTTACGAAGAGATGCTGAAAAGGTAAAGACTTGAAATTTCCAGAAATGGAAAATTTTATATATATTCCGAAATATACTTACAAAGTCCAAATAAAAACAGCCTCAAAATAAACAAAAAATATACATAAGACAAAAAACTAAAAAAGTATTATGGCATCTATGCCTAATCTTCCCTCGGGTCCGACTCTTCTCCAGAGCCGTCGGAACCTTCGGATCCCTTCGAACCCTCGGAACCCTCAAAACCTTCGGCACCTTCGGTCTAGTAAAGCTTCTTTGCCTCGGCCTCAGATTTTTTAGCTTCTTTGATCTCAGTCGACAAGTCAAAACCTCGGGCGTGGATCTCCACGAGGGTATTTTCGAGATAGCCGCTTCATATATTCAACATTTTCCTTCAGGTGGACTTCGACTGCCTCCATATCGGCCTTGTATTGGGCCACCATTTCATCAGTGTCGGCAGAGGTTGTATCCAACTTGGACTTTACTACCTCGTATTCTCTACAGAGGGCATCCCGCTCCGTGACAGCCAAGCTCCGTTATGCTCGGAGGGTGTCATTCAGCTGAGACTACTTGTCAGCTTTCTCCTTCGCCACTCGGAGTTTGACCTCTACCGATGCCAGCTTTGCCTTGACGGTTTCCTTCTCCAAAGTCAGTAGGTCCATTTTGCTTTTCCACCCATCGGCCATGGCCTGGACCTCGTTCATCTCGATTCGGAGTTGGTAGATCCAGTCGATCTTCTATTTGACCTGCGAGGTTTTGTTGTTAGTCACTACGACTAGCTCCTCATTTTTAACTTCAAAGACCTTTACCTTTTCGACCAGGTTGGCATGTTCCCGTCTCAATGTTCGAAGCTTCCTTCTAAGCTTTGTCCAGCTCGGCTTGAAGGTCCTTGATGACCCTGTCTTGTTGCTCACTGAGGAGCTTGTACATATCCTTCTTTCGAGACTGCCCCTTGAACTCAAACTCGAGCTGGTTGATATCAGAGCGGAACCTGAGGAAGCTCTCATGGTAAAGCATCGAGGCCTACGAAGCAACGAAAACAGTAAGAGATATTGAAACCTAATTGGAATCCATAGAGGAGTATTGATGCCTTATCCAGTTCAGCGCTTCCTAAGCCTCTTCAAGCATAGACTCAATGTAGGAGGGAGTCTCCATGATGTATATCACACCGGTCTCTTCCTTCGGAATAGAGGCTGCTTCTCGAGAGGTCTCAGCCCCGGTCTCCATTTTGGCCTCTCGAGTCAGAGGGAGATCGACCGCATAGCTCTCTTCCTCATCCGTGGGTAACAAAGATATCATCTTCTTGAGGCTCATACGTGAGCCAGTAAAGCAAATTGGAGTTCGGGACCCGGTATTATTCTTGGGCTTGTGGGTCGAGTGGCCGATCTCTTTTTTATCTTTACCTCGGGCCCCTCTGAGCCCGATGATTTCCTTTTCCTCTTCTTCTCCTCCACATCAACCCGAGGCTACCCCGTAATGGAGGGATCAACGGATGAGGGCACATCCTCATCCCCTTCCAGTGGCCTCAATTTAGTGGTCTTAGGCAAACCTGTGAAGGAAAAAAGCAAAATCAGCGTTATGTGAGTTCGGGGCATAGTGATAACTATTCAAAGGAGAATCATACCATGAGAACAAGCCTTCCATCGGCCGTACGAAAGCTTGCGCCACGAGCGCTCGAAATACGACATCTGCTGGGAGATACCTTCGACCCATTCATTGAGCCGGGGGACCGCATTGGGAACCCGGGCAATGGCTGCACAACCACAAATACTGATGGTGAGAAAGGAAACAAGGGGAACTTGACACTTAAGAGAAGGCTACACTTACGAGATGCATCCCACTTCTCGAGAAATGGCAGGAATTCGGGAGGGATCAAATCTTCGATTTTCACCCGAACAAAGCGGCTCTGCCAGCCTCGGTCTCGATCCTCGTCGATGCTTGAAAAGGGGCCTTGCTGGCCCGGCGAGTAAGCTTGATTAGTCCCCCTCGGAAAATCAAGGAACCGTAAAGACGGAGTAGATGGCCGAGGGTAAACCAAGAGGACTCGGTGTTGTTTACGAAATAACATAGCGGGATCACGATCCTCCAAAGTGACAGCTGGATTTTCCCAAGGCACACCTCGTATCTCTTGCAGAAGGCCAAAACTATCGGGTCTATCGGGCCCAGCGTAAAGGGGTAAGTGTAAAAACTCGAATACCCCTCCACATGGGTAGTAATATCATCCTCCACATCCTTGCCATCCCATTTGTAGTCCTCTCGGACTGTGGGAAGAACATCTTCAATAATGGAGCATATGTATTCCCACATTCCTTCACCCAGGTCCTATTTGGATGAGGCCTTCTCGACTTTGAAATCGTCTGCGATTGAACAACCCCCGGGTACAAAGCTTTTCATGGGGGGCTCGAAGGCCGCCTCGAGAGAAGCTGTCTCGGGGGCAGCCACCTCGGAAGCAGCCACCTCGAAAGCAGCCACCTCGGCATCTGTGGCCGGGTGAGAACATGAAGAGGCGGCCTGCTGAGGAACAAATTTGGAAGTTTTAGCCATTACTATCCGAGAAAATTTTAAAATTTAATGAAAAAGTATGAAGGTTTGAAGGAATAAGTTTGGAGGCTGAAGAAAAGAGTATGAAGATTTGAAGGTAGGATGAAGATCTGGACAGGAACATAAGAATAATTATGAAGATTTGAAGATCAAAGACGAAGATATGAAGGTCTCAAAGAGTTGGTAACCACTAGAAAATTCGAAGGTGGAAGCTTGGATCGGAAAGTAGGAAAAATATAAAGGGTAGAAACTTTTATAGGGGAAGTACGCGCCATTTCACATTCGAAGGCAACCAGCCGATGAACGACATATGTTCGAAGTCAGAACGACGCGACGGATGAGACGTTTTGGCCTATCCGCCATCTCGGTTGTGACGTGCGAAGGATGAAACAAGGGTTCATCTATTGTCTCCCATCGTTTCAGCAAACCTACCCTTTGGGAAACGAGAGAACTATCTGTATACGGGTGAAATCGGGGATAACATATATCCCGATTTTCAGATGGGTCAAACGAAACCAGGACGTGACCGTATGGGATCAGATTCGGAGCTGGAGACCTCTCGTACTGGGGCCCAAACGGAGTTCCCGAGAAGACAATACTTCCCCGAACCCAAAATGAGCTTCGAGATCCCGGAAACTACGACAATGGTTGCACACGACTAACAGAGGACCGCGATATCCACACCCCACCAGATATCACGGTGCAGATCTCGGCCTACATTGGCAGCGGATTAGTGATTAATGAAAAAGAAGATTTTTACCTTTCTTAGAATTTTACTAGGAGTAAAACTCTCCTATTATATAAAGGGGTAGTTTTTATTCAATTGAAACACTGTAACATGCATATCAAGGCAATACAAACTTATTTCTTTGTTTTCTAGTTATTGAAAGGTTCTGATTTTAATCATAGCTCTTCATATACGTTTGGCTCTGAATCGATGGCAGAACAATTGTTAGGCTTAGATCCGAGCCTGGGCTCAACGTTACAACTGGTTTGGTTGATTATTTTATCTTTAATTCGCTTATCTAACATCCTTAATTACTTGTATTGAATCAATCCATATATCCTTAATACCGCGTATAAATTTAATTGTTATCCGTTTAAAGGGTAAACAGTTATATTTTTTTAGAATTGATATAAACACCGAATATACTGTTCTTTCCTTGAAACTAACTTCATAATAGTATCACTATTCTAGAAAAAGAGCATGATGTTTCAATTTTAATTTTCAAAAATAGGGTACATAGCATAGATTCTTCGTTAAGAATTAAACAATGCATATATATGTTGGTTTCTTTATTTTATATATATATATATATATATATATATATATATATATATATATATATATATATATATATAATGACTACAATTGCAAATACTAGTTTTCGACTTGGATTCCTCCTTTTTTTCACCGTACAATGTTGTCAAACAACTAAAATATATAAAAAAATTCCTCCACTATTAGGATATGCGATAATCATTTCTGGTATAGCAACAATCCACCAATAATCTGCTACTCATCTAAACATCCCTGGATTAACCACTGGTGGAACAAATCGTGCTGCCGTTTGGCTTGCTATTCTTCTTTGTTTCTTCTTATTTGCTTTCCATCCTGAAAACAATAAGGAGTCACTTGATTGGAAAGATTAGAAAAAATAATTCAAACATAAAGTTCTTACAAACAGCAATACAATGTTTAATTGGAGGGACAAGGATATATAATTCCTGCATAACTAATGCAACTTGGTCATATAAGAAAAAATAATCCAACATAATAAATACAGTATTTGGTTTACATTATTAAATAATACCAATATTAAGTTATGCATGAAACTATGTATAATTTTATAGAATTGATCCCTATTCGTTTGGGTAAAGAATTCAATATTCAACCAAGTTCACCATTCAATCTTTTGGAGCACGGGGGCTAGCATATAATATTAGACCAATTTTAGAAAATTCATACATAAATTACTTAGTTTGACGTAGAGACCATGGATTCACGTGCCCCATAATCTGGGCTATAAATTCGCCTCTAACGGGTAGAATATGAAATAATAATACATGTATTAACACAACAACAACAACAACAACAACAACAATAACAATAACAACAATCCAATGTAATCTCACAAGTGGGGTGTGGGGAGAGTAGGATGTACGCAGCCTTACCCCTACCCTGGAAGGGTAGAGACACTGTTCCGATAGACCCTTTGCTAAAGAAATGATGGAAGAAGCACTAATAGCAAGGTATTAAAAAATAAAACCCAAGATAGCAAAAGAAAGTATGAAAGAAGTACTAATAGTCAGTAATAACAGTACAAGATATGAAATGATAGCAACCTAAGGACGTATGGAAGATAAGTAACAACGGTACAAAATATGTGGTACTAGCAAACTAAGGATAGAAGGGATATCAAACTAACACTAATACTCTAGGACTAATGTTTTTCCCTTTAATGGTCTTATACCGCAGAAATCTGAATTTGCTGAAACCCCAAAATAAATACCAGACAGTAGGTGGAAACAAAAAAGAAAGACAATACTTACGTTTTATAATTTTCTCATAACTAGTAAGTTATCTCCAATAGATATATGAAATTATCCAATAAGAGAAACTTAGGAGAAAGAGGAAATAAAATGAGGAATTACCTAGGGCTACGTCAAAGCCGAGTTTGTTAAGCTGTCGGTAATTCTGACATAGGACCAATCTCGTGCAACAGAGAGCAATGGCAAATTCACTAAGGAGATTACCCATCAAATTGTATTTTTTCCTGAACTGCGCACGATGATACCATGCAATAACGAATGATGCTTGACTGAAGCAAAGCGATTCCAGTAGTCCAAACATCAGTGCACTTTCCCACCAAGCTGCATCACACATAATATTCATCAAAATAAAATTTCCAAAATTTGACCAAAATATATAGTAATACATGCATGTTTTTTTTCCCCAGTTTATTTACATTAACCAAAATGAATGTCATCATAGAATATCTCAATTCAAGAATTACCCATTTGCCCTTCAGATACAATCTCATCCACTTGCCCAAAAGTAACGCAGGGACATAAGCATGTAATAAAACCTGCAACAAAATGTCGTAAAAACATGATTATCCTCCAAGTCAAAATGTCAAAATTAGTGCAATGCTTTAATGTTGTAATAATAAGAATTTGAGAGAATTGGTAAGAAAAATAATTAGAGGAACGTACAGTTCTTGAGGTCTGAAAAACAATCAAAAAGGCCTGTGGACCAGGGCTGACTGTAAACGTGACCATTAAAGACATTATTATTTCCAGGGGTCATTGGCAAATAAAATGGACGAAATTGGTCATGAGGAAAGGGGGAAGAATAATATGGAAATGGTGGTGGCACCCCTAGGGGTGGGTAACCATATGGAGGTGGCTGCATCATGGAGGATTGGTGACATAACGGTGGTTTACGTGGTGGTAATGATGGAGATCCAGGCATTGATTGCGCTGGCGAGGGAGGCCCACAAACAGGAATTTTTGGTGACGATGGAACGAGCGTAGCTCTTGTCATTGTTGTTGTTGTTGGTGGCAATAAATGTGACTCGTGCATCAAATTTCGTGATGATGATGGCGAGGGAGGTATATGAATTGGCGGAGCCGGTGATGGTGGTAGAGAATTTTGTGGTCCTTGAATTGAAGAAGATTCAAGTTTTGGAATTTGTAATGGTGATAATCGACCAGGGGGAGATGGAAAATTGTCATTATTACCATCTGATGTTTGCATTTTGTAAATGAATTTGCTGAGATTATCTTCCTAATGTTAAATCAATCAACAAAATCGTAAAATGATTGTTTGATTGTTGAGGAAAGCAAAAATAAATTTTCTGCGTTTGTGGGAAAGAGAAATTAATTACAAAAAGAACGAAAGGACAAAAGCTGAAATACTTTTATGGGATTAGAGTTGTAACATGATAGTTGCAACTCTACCCTGTTTCATTTCGATGCGATGCTTCAATTCTGCCTAATATTATCCTTTCCTCTCTCCCCTTTTTTTCTTTCATCAACCATTATTCACGGTTCATCCTCACGTCATAAAGATTGTCAAAGATGTGGTTTTCAGGGTATGAGAAAACATAATTTTAAATGTGAACATTGGAAAAGAGAGTTGGCTCTTTCACTAAATATAGTACTTTACAAATTAATTAGTACTCCCTTGTCCAAATTTATGTCGCATCATTCGAATTTCAAGACTCAAATGAGCAATTGTTTTATATGCCTTTTAAATATTTTGAATTATAAATTATTATGACTTATAGTACTTTTTATTTAGATTCCAAATATGTAGTTTTTTAATTAAAAAAACTTAAAGATTCTATAACACCAGATTTTGCGCCAAAAAAAAAATTAAAGACAAGAAAATAAGTAACAAATATAATATTTGATTTCAAGGGTTACAATCTTTAGAATATCTCAAATCTAAAGAGATGCAGTCATCTGATTCTTCTCCTCACGAACGTCGGTTCAAGGGCTCGAGAACTTGATGTATTTTGGACTAACAATTTGGTGATAGTCATGAATCGCAGATGTAGAGGGAAACCTCGATGCCGTTCTTCATAGCTTCTCTAGCCTCCTTCTGCTTGCTTGATGTACTTCTAGCCTTGTGATGTCTCCTTGTTGTTCTCAAAGGTGAAGTGTGACCCTTTTATATAGTCGTGGAGTGAGTAATCCCCGAAAAAACCCTAGTAGGTCATTAGGCTTAAGGTTCATGGACTCACCTATTTAATACACGACCAACTAACGGGCTAGCTAGTCCAATAGTATTGGACTATAAGTAATTACAAGTCTAATATAAATTTTAGAATTAGCACGGGTGTACCTCATCTTCGCAATTTTAGACTAGAAAGGTGAGAAAAATAAATACTAGTAACAGTGCGCAATATATTGTATAAAATCAAAAATGATACCAGTTGTTTAATCTTTTCCTAATTGGACTATGGGGTAAGTTGAATTACCCTAGGGTGTTATGGAATGGTTGAGATCCTCCCACTCTTAGGGTTCTCGATAAAGAGCATTTTTAGGACCTATCCGAAGAGAATAATAAATTAGTCAAATCAATGGGTTTCAGTAAAAAAACTGCAACGAAGGTTGAACAAGATAAATGTTGCAAGAACCAACCAAGTAATCCAATTGCAAGATTTTACTCCTGTTATGCCTCACTTATACCGTGCAAAATAATCTTCTTCCAGCAAAAATCCTACAACACATTGATCGTATTCAGCATAACATCCTCTGAGGATCTTCTCCGGAAAAACATAAGTTACATCTAATTATTAGTTGGGACGCAGTTACCACAACTAAAAATCATGGGGGACTGGGTATACCAAAGATACATCCCAAAAACCTAGCATTACTAACAAGTTTGCATTGGTGATTCTGCCTCTATCTAAATGCAACAATCCTACGTCTCAAATACCACCCAAGAAGCTCTCCTATTCCTTTTGTCTCCAACTCAATATCTAGGTTGTCAGACTCTTACATTTGGAAGAGTATGACAAAAGCATCACCTTTATATCAGAAAGGCACTGGTTGGAATATAGCTAGTGGCATTCATATCCAACTTTGAAATGAATATTGGATTGCTCCAAACCCCTCTCAACGCCAAATCATCCAAGGCCCTCTCCCACGACATGAGCCACAGCTCCCTCTAAATCACATAATCAAAATTAGAACTTGGAACTTTTCAGCTTTCTCCTTTGAATTACCAACCCTTTTACTCGATCTTATTTGCAACACCATCTAACATAATTACCCAAATGCTATGGATCAACCCTTTTGGAACAATTCACCTGCAATGTACGTCACCATCCGTGCGAGGATCTTGATCACAATTTTCTCCATTGCCACCGTGTTTTCATTGTCCGGCAGCATTTGAATATACTTAAACCTACTGTTCAAATCATCCACTGGATTCGTACACTCTGTACCTCCAACACCATGATATCTAATAACTCAACCTTCAACATTTCTTTATCCATGCTTACTCCTATCATCCTTTGGCACATATGGACCAGTTGTAATTACAATGTTTTTAAATTAAAAACTCACCACGGCACTCGAGCTATCCTCAATAATGCTACACAAATTTTCTACCTCACCACTGCTGGTGGACACCCCCCATTGCGAGTCTCCATTCCAATCCATTGGCAAAGTCCGCCACCAGGACACCTTATATAAAACATAGATGGCGCCTTTGAGGAACCTACACTACGTGGAGGAGCTGCTGGGGTCTTCGTGATGCCTCAGGCAATTGGATCTATGGCTATACTAAACACCTCATTCACACTAATGTTTTACAAGGTGAACTACTTGTACTATTTTATGGTCTCAAAATAGCGACTGCTCGCAATTATTTACCATTACTAGTGGAAACATATTCCCAGGTTTTACTTCATCTCCTTCTAATTGGAAATTTAAAGTACTCACACCTATTTACTGTATGCAGGTTGATGCTCCATGATCTCCACGTGTCTCAGCTCCAACACACCTTCCGGGAGGGTAATGACGTCCCGAACTCGGGGAGCGCGACCGGCGCTCAACCGAGTGAACCCGGCTAAGCAAGCTTGTTAGATTTTCTTCTACCCAAACTCGTCCATGAATAAAGAAGAGATGTACTCCATTAATCAAACATTAAAAAGATTTTATTAGCAACTCCCATTTCATTTCCGTTAGTAGTTTCATTCATAATTTTCAAGTTTATAGATATAATGAAAAACATGTTTGCCAAATATACCAACACATCTAGTTCAATTCCCAATATCATACACCACCCACAACCTGTCTACGGAGCCTCTAAGTACGACAGAAGAATAGTATGGAAGTGCCGGCAACAAGGCCCCGGCTATACCTCAAGACACAAAGTGTAACATCAAGTGACATCGGGCCCGAAATAGAGTAGGGCTCACCAAAACCTGCTGAATAGGGAGTAACTGCTAACGAGGACCAAAGTTATCCGCTGTTGAATCATCTGCATCCATTGAAAATGCAGCGCCCCCTGAAGATGCAGCTCCCCCGACAAAAGGGACGTTAGTACATATGGAATAGTACTAGTATGTCATGCTAACTGTCCTCTTTCAAAATAGAATACCAATGTAAAAAAGGGAAAATCATGAAAACAACAATCAACAATCAATAATATCCAAATGCCAAGTTAAAACATAATAATTTCCAAAATACGAAGATAATATTATTTTTGGTTGGGAGATCTTTAGTACCGATATACCACTGTTCACAATACCACTATTCACAATACCAATATTCACAATATTAATATCACCGTACTTTTAGCACGTAGTCCGACCACGACCCAATCGGCTAGGCCATCTCATTAGAGACGTCAACCGCAATCACTCTCAATATCAATAGCACCGTACTTTTAGCACGGATTCCGATCACGACCCGATCGGCTAGGCTATCCATTAGGGACATCAGCCACAATCACAATTTTAATTATAATTTCCAGCACAATCACCACCATGTGTGCGACATGGTATCCGATCACGACCCGATTGGCTAGGCCATCTCACCACAATGCTGTGTGGATCGACATCATCCTTTTCTATCAATCATCTCATTCCAATTAAGGGAGAATAATTTTATCATATCAATATCATCCCAAATAAGGGGAATAATTACAATCCACTCCTATACCGACAAGTGTATTTTTGGGGTTAAGTTATTTCAACCTACCCTTACTCGGTGACTATCGATACTCCCAAAAATATTTTTGATTTACTTACAAAGGAAACAACAATACAAATGCATTTACCTCATAACCTTTCATACTGTATATAGCCTCATTGGCACTTTTAACAACTTTCAACATCATTATTCCATTGGCTCTCTTGGCCATACATATGATTCTTCATCCATGGCACAATGGCCGTATTTCATATTCCACACATTTATTTATTTCCTTCTCATGGATCATCATCATAAATATCAACAAATAGAATATTCCGAAAATCACAACTTTAGGTTTGTTAGTAATGAAAACTCAATGGATTTTTTTCCAAGGAATGGAGTAAAAATGATTGGCAATCAAAGCACAAGTTAAAATCATAAACGTGTAACACACCATTTCAACTCATGATTATGTAAGAGCTCAAAACATGTTGGAAATACCTACCAAGCATAACATTAGTTAGAACAACCACATTTGGTCATGACTTGAGTACATAAGTTTTTAGACAATTCTATTTTCGAAGCCAATTTTGGAATAGTTGAATCAAAGTTCATTTCATAATCTTTCTCACATCATCTCATTTCACTGGCACCATTGGCCATAAGTATAACTTTCACTCTTGGCACGTTGGCTACACTTTATATCCGCAATTCGCTTATTTCACTTCCAACCATCTTTATAGATTATCAACAATAAGACATTTCCAATCAATAATTTAGGTACACATGTGAGCAATTAAGAGTCTTAAGCATATTGAGATTTTGCTAACACAATTTGGCATCATAACCTTCATTTGAAAAATAACTCAAAGACATAGCATTCTAATACACATATCATTCTTGAACACATTCCCAAAAGATAACATAATGTGATAGGAACATTCAGAACACGTTTTGAATACATAATTCTCGACACTTTGCCCATTCGGGACAATCAAATTTATTGGGAATAACTCGGAACATGGGAATAAGGAACTTGAACCAACCATACTTTAAACTTAAGTGAACATCATGGAATTCAATTCTAATAGAGTAGTTTAGCCAACATACCTCAACCTTCAAGCTCCGAAAATACTACAATGCTCCAATTGATTAAAATGTTCAAATATCACCCACAATTCAATACCTCTTGGTGGAAGAATCTAACTTTTTCTCTTTTTGGTGTTCTTGAAGATTCAACCCATTTTCTTGAAGTGTATCCATGGTGGAAGAGCTCCTCCTTCTTTCTAGAAATCAATTCCAAGCTGAAGAACTAATGTTTTCTCCCTTTAAACCCCTTGTTTTAGCCCCTTTAAAATGGCCCCTAAAGCTGCGTAGGCTACTCACAAAGGCTACGCTGGGTGGACTTCTACCCTCCCCCCAGTTGGAAGCTGCTTGATTTGCCTACGCAACGGTGCGTAGGCTACACTGCTATGCTGTGTAGGCTACGCTACTATGCTGTGTAGGCTACGCAGGACTCGCATAGCTGTTCTGCTACCCTTTAGTAAAAAGGTCATAATTTCTTGTAGGAATCTAGAAATAACAAACGGGTTGAAGTATTAGAAACTAGACACATAGACCTTTCTTTTGATAGGTCATAAACCATATAAAACTTCATATATTTAGAGTTATGCTTGTTTGAAGTTAGATCTTGTGTGAACTCACTTGAAACTTTACCCCATCGTATAATTTCCAACTTGACTTAGCCTTGGGGCTCTTCTTCGACTATAAACCATTTTTAATGCACCTCATACATATATTATCATGATCAATTGATATCATTCATATTATTAGTCTTAATCATACCCGAATTAATATAATTAGTATCTGCCAATCTTCTTAATGGTCTTAAAATACTTCGAAATATTTCGGGGTGTTACATGACGTGGTAGATACTTTAGCAAAGTTTGGCAAAACAATGGTTTATCTACATAATCTAGATGTTCTACTTTTTGATATCTCCCAACTTAACTTTATCGTCTTTACTTTTTGGTGTAACTGAAACCACAACTTCTCGCTTAGTTTCCATCTCTGTAATGCAAAGTCTGTTTAATAAAAAAAAATTATTCGTTGGATTTTTTCTTTCAAGAAGCACATTTTCAAATACGAGACCCTTGATTTTATATTTTTTGGTTAAACATAATTTTTTTTTTATTTAACCATGTATAGATATGTACAACCGCAATCTCATTTTCACTCTAGAGCTAGACATGCCCTACATTTACTCGGAAAATATTTGCAAGCTAAAAGTATATATATCACTATCGCTTCATAAAAGGGAGCTCTTGGTTATTATATTTGCAATTTCAACAATGCGCGCTCGATGTCATTGTGAATCATTTCATAGTTCAAACTGAAACAAACATACCGAAATAAACAATATCCAAATTAAACCAAGAATTTTATCAATGGTGTTCAAGGTTTAATATGAATATTTTTTTTTATTATTAATACTACACCATTATGGTGTGGGGGTTGAGGATTCACCCCAACCTGTATATTAATAACCAAAAGTGGAAAATATGAAGGAGGGGAAAATAAAATCTAACCTCCTAATAATCTGTTAGAATTGTACGAGTTCAATTCTTTATAGCTTGTAAGATCCCAAAAATGTCCTAATGCAGTTGTTGACTTGCATAGATATAGGAGACGAGTAAAACAATCTCATAAGGGATGTACATCTTAGAGTGCAACATAGGAACCTTATGCATATATGTTCTTTCTAATCTTGATCCTAAATTTTGGATAGTGACTTTTGTCCATCTTCAAGGTAGCTCTTATTTGTCCTGGCATGCAAAGCAACATTCTCGTTGAAGAAGATTATATCAGGTATCCTTAGACTCTAGTTAGCTAGTAGATTTGCAAGTTGGTTGGCTTATCTGAATCAATGAGAGAATATGTAGTTTCCAGACACTATGAGCTTCTAGATGTGCCTCAACATGTGTAATAACTGACATGGAATACCTGCAATTTTATTCACAACATTGATTAGTATTAATTGCAACATCAACAACAAAGAAGTTGTGATTATAGTACCACTGTAGTCGAATGAGCAAAGATCTAGTTTTTGCTACATTATTAGTGCATCATCCAAAGAAAGATTAGAATGCCATGATCAAATCTCCTCTAGAGTTCCTAAGACATCCTCCTCCACGAGAGATACCAAGATTTCCTTTAGAACACCCTTCTGTGTTCAATTTCATCCTTCCAGTTGGTGGATATAACAACCTAACAGGAATAATATTCAGAAGATGTTTTAGACCCTCAGCTTTTTTTATAATATCTCCCGATTATCACTCCATGAAATATCTTGAAAGGATACGTCCAGGATCATGATCGTAAGGTTTTGAATCTGATGGATCAGCTTGCACAAAGTTAATCTAGTTCTAGAATATCTATGGATACACCTGTATTTTTAGAGCTCCCAACAAATCACAGAAGGTATGTACTGCAATATCATGCCATGTACCGAATTTTTAAGTTTGGATAGCCACCAATTCATTAGATTTCCTCTAAGGTTCCCATATAGACGTATACTATATATATAATTAAAGTTGGCCCAAACTCTTCCAGCTTTGTCACCTTTGTAAATAATATGCTCAATGGTTTCCTCTACTGCTAAAGTTAAACAGTGACACTTAGAAGGACCTATGAAGCCAAAAAATAATTTGATAACATCATCCTTGCACTCTACTAACAATCTTTGCCACCATATCATTAAATTAGTTAATTTTCTTTCTTCTAGAGTAAATAGGAACACCTAAATAAGTAAAAGGCATCTCCTTGTTATCAAAACCAGTTGTGATCTTGGTGTTTTCTATCATGAGCTAGTCATCATGTTTTCCAACCATGAAAGAAGATTTATTTCTGCTATTGAGTTGCCCTGATGCCTTTTCATAATCCTCAAGAGTCTTCATCATTATGGTTAATGAAAGATAATCCTTGAACAAAACAAATAGTGCCATCATCATAAGATAAATGTGCAATACAAGGTCCTGTATTTTTCTTAGAATATGGAATGTAATCATTCCTCTAATGAAGTCCATTCAGAAGCCTTGATAATAATTTAATAGTAATGAAAAATAAAGATGGAGAGAGAGAGGATCTCCATGTCTAAGTCCTATAACTGATTTTTTTTTAAAAACTATTCTTGTTCCATTTATGTTGATAGAGTACCAACAATTTGAGACTAGCCTTCATATCATATCTATCTAAGTCTCAGAAAATCTAAAAGCTCTTAATGTTCGAAGCAAGAAACTCCAACACACTCTATCATAAGCTTTAGACATATCCATCTTGATGATAGTATTCCCTCCTATGTTATCATCATTAATATTATGAGCCTTGAACCAATATCACATTTTCTGAGATGGACCTTCCCTTGATAAATCCAGACTGATTGCAAGAGATAATATTTGGGAGAATAATAGACAGTCTACCATTTGTCACTTTAGAGATGATCTTACATGATACATTTACCGGAATAATAAGTCCGAGGTCTGCAAATGTATTAGGGTGATCAATCTTAGGAACTAATATCAGAACTATGTGAGTGAATGGTTTGGGAATTTCTTTTCCGTTGAAGAAAGCCCAAATCATTTTCATTAACTCCTCCGAATAATGTCCCGGCATTTTTAATATAACTTGGCAGAAAAACATCAGGTCCAGGACATGAGTCATGAGACATTGAAAAAATAACATCTTTTACTTCCTCTAGTGTTGGCATGGCACTGAGAATTTAATTTTTATCATCAATAATGATCTCAGGGATCAGAGGCATAAGTTTTGTATCTTTTTTAACTGATTTATAGGCAAATTGCTCAGTGAAGAAAGCAACTACTTCATCAGCCAATTGATCATCTGTATCAATCCAGCTACCATCATTCCTTTTCAGTTTAGGGATAAGCATCTTCCTTCTCTTTCTGAAAACAGTAGAGTGGAAATTTTTTGTGTTGAGGTCCCCCTGTTGTGCCCATTTGATCCCAACCTTTTGTCTCCAGAACAATTCCACCTTCTTAAGGTGTCTGATAAGCTAAGCTGATTTTTTATTTACCAAAGCTATATCAGCCTCTCTATTTGACAACAGGGCCTGCGCTTCAATATCCATAAGACCTTGTTCCAGTTTCTTAGTGGTTTATAAGATGTCAGCAATCATATTTTTGGACAAGCGGGAGAGAATTCTAGCAGTGTTCTTTTACTTCAAGTAACAAATCCAAAAGACATTTCCTGTGACCTTTTTGACTCCATGGAATTTTCACAGTATCAACGAAGTCAGGGTGATCAACCCATAGATTTAAGATTCTAAAGTATCGAAGAGGTTGAACATGGTTTTGAGCTGTTGTTGTCACGCCCCAAAACCGGGGAGTGTGACCAGCGCTCAACCGAATGAACTCGACCGAGCAAGCCTGTTAGATTCCCTTCTACCCAACTCATCCATGAATGGAGATAATACATATTTTTATTAATTAGACAAAATGTGTTCATGTCTACAATACTAATTCATTATCAATAGTTTCATCATTTTTAACGTCTTAAATAGAACAAGTAATAACACCACAACATAACATAGTTTGTCTTTTCCAGCAACAATACACAACCCACACTATGTCTACGGAGCCTGTAAAATACCAAGGAGTACAATGATAGTGCCGACAACAAGGATCCGGCTATACCTTAAAATACGATAACACATACGAAACAAAAGATGCACAACCCCGGAATGAGATGGGGCTCACCAAGTCAGTTGGGAAGAATGAGCACCGCTATCACTGGTCAATATCCTCCGTTGTGGAACCACCTGCATCCATTAAAAATACAGCACCCCCGGCAAAAGGGACATTAGTACATGTCGAATAGTACTAGTATGAAAACCAAACACTAATTAAAGAATTTGGAAATACAATATAAATATGATGAACCAGGGAGACAATAGAATAACATAGTTAACAGTTTAAACCAAAGCAAGCTTCTCAAGGGCTGTCATTAACATTTATAGAATTTAAGATGAGATCCTCTGTAATCGTTTCCATACAAAGCAGGCCCGCCGCCTCACCCCAATGTATGCGGGTGGAGGTGTAACCACAATACCAAAACTCTACTAAAGTGGCCCTGCTGCCTCACCCCAATATATGCGGGTGGAGGTATAACCACAGTACCAAAAACCTACACAAAGCGGCTATGCCGCCTCACCCCAATACATGCGGGTGAAAATGCATCAACGATACCAATACCTACACAAAGCGGTCATGACGCCTCACCCCAATATGTATATGTGGGTGGTGGTGCAACAACAATACCAAAATTATATACAAAACAACTCTTCCCCCTCACCCCAATATAGACGGGTGGAGGTGTAACCCCAATCACAATCTCTACACAATTTGGCATAATAGTTTTCCACATAAATCATAACATGGAATCATAACACGTAGATACACAATCCATAGTTTGGAACACATCCTCAATTTATAATACAATATGATAAAAGCACTTGAAGCATGAATTGAGCATATATCTTTGTCACAAAACTTATTCGGAATACTCAACTTGTAATAAATATCTTGGAACTTACAAGGATATTGGGTTTCCAATTCTTAAAGAAGATTTTAGCCAACATACCTCAATGGAGCTTCCTTAAACTCTAAAATATTCCGGAATTCTTAGCAACTTTAATCTATTTTAGAAATATAACAAATTGAACCAAAATTAGGAAGATGCTCATGGTTGTAACTCATTTGAGCATTTTATCAAACACTAGGTGTGCATTAAGGTTTCAAGGTCCTTTTATGAAGGATTCCATCATCCCACAACCCAATCTTTACCATTTTTAGCTCAATAATTTTCCTACACCCTTTGATAACACATGCATGTAAAATAAACAACTCTCATGCCCAAACATTATCTTGCTAATTACCCATTTCTAGACAAAATTCGAAATTGAGAGTTAGGGTGTAGAATCTTACCTCTTGGATGAAGACCTAGTGAGTTTCCCTTCTTAATCTTCCAAAATTTGAGCAAGAATTGAAGAACGATTATTGAGGAATACCTTCTCACTCTAGGGCACTCTCTCTCACTCAAAAATGCCAGATTTTAGCTCAAAAATATCCCAAAGTGTGTTTTTAATGAAGTAGGGTCGGGTTTTAAAAATCCAAAATGAAGCTCCGGAACAAGGTCTGCGATCGCATAATTGATATGCGAATCGCATATCGGCCGCATAATTGGTGTCCAAAACTGGCAAAAATCTCCCTAGGTCTGCGGTCGCATAATGAACCGTAGAATAGTTCTGCGGTCGCATAGTCGACCGCAGAATGGCATCCAAACTGCCCCTCTCCTCTGCGACCATTATGTTGTCCGCAGAGTGATTCTGCGGTCGCATAATGGACCGCAGAAACGCATTTCTCTGCCAAAATTTTCCTTTATCCCTCAATGCATCGTTCAACCCAAAAAGTCCGAGCCGCGACGAGCTTGCTCGCCGCGAAGAATTTATACAATCCTCAAACACGTAAGCCCAATCCTCCATCATGAAATATTATATTTCTTTTTGCAAAACTTTACGGGGCCTTACAGCTGTTAAATGAGAGTGATCTGAGTAAATTCTGAGAAGATTTGTAACATGTGTTTGAGGAAAATTACTCAACCATTCATGATTGACCAGAATCCTGTCTAGCATATTCCAAATTCTTTTACTGGGTTCCTACCAATTACACCATGTTAATATAGAGCCAGAAAAACTAACATCCACCAAATCACATGAGTTAGAGCAATTCACAAAAGGCAAGCTTATTTTAATTTTGTGTGGTTGTAATGACTCGGACGGTCGTTTTGTATATTTTAAACCCATTCCTTCATTTATCACTTCTTGTATGTTCATTTATGGTTATTTGACTTGCGGGGTGATTGATTTAGTTCTAAGGATAATTCGGCGTGAATTGGGACACTTAGTCCCAAGGTTGGAGGCTTAAGTTGTTAGAGTTGATCGGAGTTTGACTTTTGTATAGAAGACTCGGGAATAGAGTTTGATGGTTCCAATAGCTTTGTGTGGTGATTTTGGACTTAGACGTATGTACGGATATTGATTTGGAGGTCCGTAGGTTGTGTTGAGGATTTTTGTGGTGAAAGTTGGAAAGTTGAAGGTTTGGAAGGGAGAGAGGTTTAACCGAGAGTTGACTTTGTTGATACCGGGCTCACATTTTGGTTTTGGGAGTTGAAGTAGGTCCATTGTGTCATTTATGACTTGTGTGTAAAATTTGAGGTCAATTGGAGTTGGTTTGTTATGATTCGGCATTAGCTTTCAAAGATGGAAGTTCATTAGTTTCATTAGGCTTGAATTGGGGTGCGATTCCTGATTTCGATATTGTTTGATGTTAGTTGATTTCGATGTTGTTTGATGTTAGTTGAGCCTCGGGTTGGATTCAAACGAACTTCGGCTTCATTTTGGTCTTAAAGAACTGCTGATTTGATATCTAGTGTACTCTTCTTCGCGTTCGCGATATAGGGGTCACGTTCGTGTTCACGTAGTTTTATTGATAGCAGGTGGATTTTGCTCTTCATGTTCACGACACAGGATTTGCGTTCGCTAAGGCTAGAGGAGGTTGTGCATCGTGAGCAGGGAGCCGCGTTCGCATAGAAGGAAGGCCGGCTTGGGGGCATCAGGCATTTAGCCCTCGCGTTCACGAGAGAGGTATCGTGTTTTCATAGGCATGGAATCGACGGTCATTACATTTGCAATAGGGACATCGTGTTTGTGAAGGAGGAATTGGTAGCTCGGGAGACTTATGCTTCGCGAACATGAAGCATCATCCGCGCTCGCGTAGAGGAAAGAACAACGCAGACTGTTAAACACCCAAATTGAGGGTTGTGACCTAATGAGGTTTTTTTTTGTTATCTGCTTTAAATGCAATTATGAACTCAGCCATAATTTTTCATTTGCATATCATATTTTAGTCTGTAGTTTCATTTACTGTTACATTGCACATTATCATTGCTTGGGCTGAGTGGTACGAGAGATTGATGACTGAGGTGGGCCTGAAAGCCGGGTTGTGAGTGTAATTATGGATCGGGTTGCACGCTGTAGTAGGCCTTATTAG
The DNA here is from genome assembly GCF_000715075.1 of Nicotiana tabacum. Classification (NCBI taxonomy): domain Eukaryota; kingdom Viridiplantae; phylum Streptophyta; class Magnoliopsida; order Solanales; family Solanaceae; genus Nicotiana; species Nicotiana tabacum. The sequence goes on from NC_134094.1 coordinate 39,603,919, forward strand.
TGTATTTATTATTGTGGATCGGGCTGCACCCGCAGAAGACTTTATATTAGTGCTTGGGTAGGATCCGCCCCTCCGGAGTCTGACATACCAGCAGTGAGCACAGGTATCGTACTGTGCTGATACACCTGCTTTGGTGAGGGGCATTGATTCCAGGCACCCATATAGTGCTGAATGATTATGTTTGGGTTGTGTGGGTATTTGGCAGACAGATTGAGTATTTCTGAGAGAGTGAGTACTTGGGGATATCACCTTGAAATCATATATTTGAAATGCATATTTAACTTGTAGGCATAAAGTCTTGACATGTTCTTATCAGTGTTGGTCTTTAATTGTGAACTTGAAAGCATGTCTAAATTTCTGTACCCTGAACGAGATGATTATGGAAATTTCTCTAAGTTATTTATTGTCATTTTCATTATTACACGTGGGTTGTCATTATATTGGTTCTAACTCTATCCTTTTGAGTTTGTCACTACTTTCAGCCCAAGGTTAGTTCTGTTGCTTATTGAGTACATGGGGTCAGTTGTACTCTTACTACACACCGCACTTTGTGTGCAGATCCAGGTAAATTTGGACATGGTGATTGCTAGATCTGTGCTATTACCTGCTCAGAGAATTTGAGGTAGCTGTTATGACACCGAAAGACCTTGATTCTCCTTCCTTTTATTTTCTTCAGTACTGTTCTATTTCTCAGACAGTTGTACTAGAGTTTTGGTTAATGTTGATACTTAGTAGTGCTCATGTACTCGTTGACACCACGTTTTGGGATGGTTGTAGTAGTGTTCCAACTTCTTTTATCAGATATTTATGTTGTTTTCACTCTTGAGTTTATTAAACCATGTTTTATTCAAGTGTTTAGTTGTTATGTGATTATCTTTTTGCCTAGCAAGTGTTTTAGGAGACATAATGACAGGTTGGGATTCTGGATCGTGACAAGTTGGTATCATAGCACTAGGTTGCTTAGGTATTATGAGTCATGTGCAAGTTTAGTAGAGTCTTGCGGATCGGTGTGGAGATGTCTGTACTTATTTTCGAGAGGTTACTAAACCGTTAGAAAATTTCACTTTCTTGTATTCTTGTCAAGTGGATTGTTAATTTCGGAATATAAACTTCTACTCTTCTATTCTCTCACAGATTATGAGAACACATACAACCGGATCAGGCGGACGACCATTAGTACCACCAGTTAGTGCCGCGGTAGAGGCCGAGGTGCATCTCGTACTACAGCCAGAGCAACACCCGTGGAGACACCAGTTGCTCCAGTTGAGGAGCAAATACCAGATGTTGTTGAGCTGGTGGGACAAGATTAGGCACCAGCTGTGCCCATTGTGATCTCAGGCCTTCAGGAGGCCTCAGCCCAGATTTTGATTATGTGCACGAGCCTGGCTCAGGCAGTCGCAGTTCCAGCTGCACCAGCCACTTCACAGACCGGGAGAGGTGCCCAAACTCCCGCCGCCCATACTCCAGAGCAGCTAGCTCAGGGACTCCAGACACCTAGGGTACTACCAACCCAGCCAGTTGCAGCTGCTCGGGCTGAGGTTGGCCCAACTATGAGTGATGAGGAGTAGAAGAGACTGGACCGCTTTGGGAAGCTTATGCCTCTAAAGTTCAGTAGGGCAGAGTTAGAGGATGCTCAGGATTTTATAGACAGGTGTCAACAGACCCTTCGCACATCAGGTTTTTTGGAGACCAGTGGAGTTTCATTTATTACTTTTTAGCTGATAGGTCCAGCTTACTGATGGTGGAAGAGTTATGAGTTAGGCAGGCTTACCGATACAGCATCGCTTACATGGCATGAGTTCTCGGTTCTCTTCTTAGAGAAGTTTTTTCCATAGACTCGTAGAGAGGAGTTGTGTAGGTAGTTTGTGAAGCTACGCTAGGAGGGTATGACCGTGACTCAATATGAGATGAGGTTTGCAAAATTAGCTCATCACGTGGTATGGTTGTTTCCCACTGAGAGGGAGAAGATTAGGAGGTTCATTGATGGCCTCAACTATAGATTACACTTTGTTATGGCTCGGAGGCTGCAACGGGTGTGAGGTTTGACGAGGTGGTCGATATTGCTAGACTCGTAGAGTTGGTTCAAAGTCAGGAGTGTGAGGTACAGGAGGCCATGAGGCCTCATAGTTTAGGTGGTTTCAACAGTGCCACGTCTGGAGGAGAGTCCCATCACAACAGGGGTCGTCCTTGTGGGCCCTCTCAGATAGCTCGCCTGGTTCATTGTGGTGCAAAAGCTAGTCAATGTTCATATAGTGCTCATCCGGGTCACTCATCCATCAGTGCCCTCCCAGCTCAGAGCTCATCCCGTGCTACATCAGTTCAGGATTCATTAGTAGCAGGTTCTTCTAGTGGCTATTCTGGTTACTGGGGTCTGGTTCAGGCCCCACCGCGATTTGTAGATCGAGGTTGCTATGAGTGTGGATAGATGGGACATGTGAGGAGGTATTTCCCCCGTCTTATAGGAGGTCCAGTTCATCAGAGAGGTCAGGCTATGACTTCCGCACCAGTTACTTCACCACCCGCTCATCTAGCTCGGAGTGGGTCTTGGGCAGTTCGAGGTCGCCCTAGAAGAGGAGGTCAATCAGGTGGTGGTAAGGCTCGATGCTATGCTTTTCCCGCCAAGCCAGAGGTAGTTGCTTCAGATGTAGTGATCACATGTATTATTTCAGTGTTCCACATGGATGCTTTTGTATTATTTGACCTTAGTTCCTCTTATTCCTATGTATCATCATACTTTTCTCGTTATTTGGATATGCCCCATAATTCCTTAGCTATGTTTGTCCATGTATCTACACCGGTGGGTGATTCTATTATTATGGATAGTGTGTATCAGTCCTGTGTGGTGACTATTGGGGAATTGAAGATGAGAGTTGATCTTTTACTTCTTAGTATGGTTGATTTTGATGTTATTCTAGGCATGGATTGATGGTCACCATGTCATGCTATTCTGGATTATCACGACACTAAGACCGTGACATTGGCAATGCCGGGATTGTCTAGGGTTGAGTGGAGAGGTTCCTTGAATTATGTTTCCAGAAGAGTGATTTCATACTTGAAGGCTCAACGGATGGTTGGGAAAGGATGTTGGGCTATCTGGCTATTATGAGAGATGTTGGTACTGATACTCCTACCATTGATTTCGTTATGGTAGTGCGAGACTTTCCAAATATTTGTCCTGTAGACCTGTCGGGCATGCCATCCGACAAGGACATTGATTTTGGTATTGACTTGGTGCCTGGCACTCAACCCATCTCTATTCCTCCATATTGTATGGCACTAGTAGAGTTGAAGGAATTGAATGAACAACTTCAAGAGCTACTTGATGAGGGATTCATTAGGCCTAGTGTGTTGCCTTAAGGTGCACTGGTTCTGTTTGTGAAGAAAAAGAATGGTACTATGCGGATGTGCATTGATTACATATAGTTGAACAAAGTCATAATTAAGAACAAGTATCCACTATCGCGCGTTGATGACTTATTTGACCAGCATCAGGTTGCTAAAGTGTTATCTAAGATTGATTTGAGGTCTGGTTATTACCAGTTGAAGATTCGGGATTCTGATATTCTGAAGACGACATTCAGGACCCGATATGGTCACTACGAGTTTCTTGTGATGTCTTTTGGGCTGACCAATGCCCCAATTGAATTTATGCATCTGATAAACAGTGTATTTCATCCATATCTTGATTCTTTTGTCATAGTATTCATTCATGATATATTGGCGTACTCACACAGCTAGGAGGATCATGAGCAGCATCTGAAGATTGTACTCCAGACATTGAGGGAGAAGAAGTTATATGCTAAATTCTCCAAGTATGAGTTTCAGCTTGATTCTTTGGCATTCTTGGGGCACGTGGTGTCTAGTAAAGGGATCGAGGTGGATCTGAAGAAGAGCTAGTTCAGACTGTGCCCAGACCGTCTTCAGCTACTGATATTCAAAGTTTTCTTAGCTTGGCTAGATATTATCGCCGTTTTGTGGAGGGTGTCTCTTCCCTTGATTTAATTTGACTAGATTTACCCAAAAGGGTTCCCCATTCAGGTGGTGTGATGAGTGTGAGGAGAGATTTTAGAAGCTCAAGACTGCCTTGATCACCAGTTGAAGATTCAGGATTCTGATATTCTGAAGACAACATTTAGGACCCGCTATGGTCACTACGAGTTTCTTGTTATGTATTTTGGGCTGACCAATGCCCCAATAGAATTTATGCATATGATAAACAGTGTATTCCATCCATATCTTGATTCCTTTGTCATAGTATTCATTCATGATATATTGGCGCACTCACGCAGCTAGGAGGATCATGAGCAGCATATGAGGATTGTACTTCCGACGTTGAGGGAGAAAAAGCTATATGCTAAATTCTCCAAGTATGAGTTTCAACTTGATTCTGTGGCATTCTTGGGGCACGTGGTGTCTAGTGAGGGGATCGAGGTGGATCTGAAGAAGAGCCAGTTTAGAGTTGACCCAGACCGTCTTTAGCTACTGATATTCAAAGTTTTCTTAGCTTGGCTAGATATTTTCGCCATTTTGTGGAGGGTGTCTCTTCCCTTGATTCAATTTTGACTAGATTTACCCAGAAGGGTTCCCCATTCAGGTGGTCTGATGAGTGTGAGAAGAGATTTTAGAAGCTCAAGACTGCCTTGACCACAACTCCAGTTATAGTTTTGCCTTCAACATCAGGTTCATATACGATTTATTCTGATGCTTCTCAAATTGGTATTGGATGTATCTTGATGCAGGAGGGTAGGGTGATTGCTTATGCTTCACGCCTGTTGAAGCCCCATGAGAAGAACTACCCCGTTCATGATCTTGAGTTGGCAGTTATTGCTCACGCATTAAAAATTTAGTGGCACTATCTCTAAGGCGTGTCTTGTGAGGTATTCACATATCATCGGAGTCTACAAAACTTTTATAATCAGAAGGATCTAAATTTGAGGCAGTGGAGATGGTTAGAGCCGTTAAAAGACTATGATATCACCATTTTGTTTTATCCTGGGAAGGCTAATGTGGTGGTCGATGCCTTGAGTAGACAGGTTGTGAGTATGGGTAGCCTAGCATATATTCTAGTTGGTGAGATACCGCTAGCTTGAGATGTTCAGGCTTTGGAAAAATTAGTTCGTGAGGTTAGATGTTTCAGAGCCTAGTCAGGTTCTAGCTTGCGTGGTTTCTCGTTCTTCTTTGCTTGAGCACATCAGAGAGCGTCATTATGACGATCCCCATTTGCTTGTCCTTAAGGACACGGTGCAGCATGGTAACGCCAATGAGGTTTCTATTGGATATGATGGGGTGTTGCGGATGCAAGGTCAGATTTGTATGCCCAATGTGGATGGGCTGCGTGAGTTGATTCTTGAGGAGGCCCCCAGTTCGCGGTATTCCATTCATCCAAGTGCCACCAAGGTGTATCAAGAATTAAGGCAACACTATTGGTGGAGAAGAATGAAGAAAGATATAGTGGAGTATGTGGCTCGATGCTTGAACTATCAGCAGGTGAAGTACGAGCATCAGAGGCCGAGCGGTTTGCTTCAGAGACTTGAGATTCCCGAGTGGAAATGAGAGCGTTTCACCATGGACTTCGTTGTTGGGCTCCCATGGACTTTGAAGAAATTTGATGCAGTTTGGTTGATTGTGGACTGGTTAACTAAATCTGCATATTTCATTCCGGCTGTGACTACCTATTCTTCAGAGTGGCTGGTTCAGATCTATATCCGCGATGTTGTTCATCTTCACGGTGTGCCGGTGTCCATTATTTATGATCGGGGCATGCAGTTCACATTGCAGATTTGGAGAGCAGTGCAGCGAGAGTTGGGCAGATGAGTTGAGTTGAGTACAACATTCCATCCCCAGACAGACAGACAGTCCGAGCGCACCATTCAGATCTTGGTGGATATGCCACATACTTGTGTTATAGATTTTGGGGTTTCATGAGATTAGTTTCTACCGCTTGCGGAGTTTGCCTACAATAATAGCTACCAATCGAGTATTCAGATGGCTTCTAATGAGGGCTTATATGGGAGGCGCTTTCGTTCTCCAATTGGTTGGTTTAAGCCGGGAGAGGCTAGGTTGTTGGGCACTGATTTAGTTCGGGATGCCTTGGATAAAGTCAAGTTGATCCCATGGCGGCTTCGTACAACTCAATCTAGACAGAAGAGTTACGCTGATTGGAAGGTTCGTTATGTTGCATATATGGTGGGAGAGAAGGTATTGCTAAGAGTTTCACCCATGAAGGGTGTGATGAGGTTCGGGAAGAAGGTCAAGTTGAGCCCTCGATATATTGGCCCTTTTGAGGTGCTTGAGCGGATTAGTGAGGTGGCCTACAAGATTGCGTTACTACCTAGTCTATCGGATGTTCACTCAGTGCTTCATGTTTCTATGCTTCAAAAGTGTCATGGTTGACTGTCACATGTTTTGGACTTCAGCATGGTTCAGTTAGGGGGATTTGACTTATGATGTAGAGCCAGTGGCCATTTTGGATCGACAGGTTTGAAAGTTGAGATCAAAGAATATAGATTTAGTGAAAGTTCATTAGAGAGGCCAGCAAGTTAAGGAGGCTAGTTGGGAGACCGAGCGGGAGATATAGAGCAGCTAACCACACCTATTTGAGACTCCACGTATGATTCTAGACTCGTTCGAGGATGAACGTTTGTTTAAGAGGGGGAGAATGTAACGACCTGACCGGTCATTTTATGTATTGTAGCCCTGTTCCCCTATTTATCGCTTCTTTTATGTTCATTTATGGTTATGTGACTTGCCGGGGTGGTTGGTTTGGTTACGAGGATGATTCAAAGTGAATTGGGATACTTAGTCCCAAGGTTGGAGGCTTAAGTTGTTAGAGTTGACCGAAGTTTGATTTTGATATAGACGACTTCGAAATGGAATATTGGTGGTTCCAATAGCTTCATGTGGTAATTTTGGACTTAGGCGTATGTCTGAATATTGATTTGGAGGTCCGTAGGTTGGGTTGAGACTTTTTTGGGAGAACGTTAGAAAGTTGAAGGTTAGGAAGGGTGAGAGGTTTGATCGAGAGTTGACCTTGTTGTTACCGAGATCAGATTTTGTTCTGGGAGTCAGAGTATGTCTGTTGTGTCATTTATGATGTGTGCAAAATTTAAGGTCAATCAGAGTTGGTTTGATATGATTTGACATTAGTTTTAGAAGTTGGAAGTTCATTAGTTTCATTAGGCTTGAATTGAGATGCGATTCGTGATTTCGATGTTGTTTGATGTGATTTGAAGCTTTGACTAAGTTTGTATCGTGTTTTAGGACATGTTGATATATTTGGACGGGGTATCGGGAACCTTGGGTGTGATTCAGACAAAGTTCAGCTTCAATTTGGTCTTAAAGAACTGCTGATCTAATATCTAGTATACTCTTTTTTGTGTTTGTGACACATGGGCGTGTTCGCAATACAGGAGTCGTGATCGTGTAGTGTTATTGATGGCAGGTGGGTTTTATTCTTCGCGTTCGCGACACAGGGGTCGCGTTCGCGAAGGCTTGAGGAGGTTGTGAATCGCGTTCGTGAGCAGGTAGCCGCGTTCGCATAAAAGGAAGGCCGACTTGGGGGCATCAGGCATTTAGCCTTCGCGACAGAGGTATCATGTTCGCGTAGGCATGGGATTGACACTCATCATATTTGCAACAGGGACATCGTATTCGCGAAGAAGGAATTGGCAGCTGGGGAGATTTGTGCTTCGCGAATGCGAGGCATCTTCCACGTTCGCGAAGAGGAAAGAACTGGGCTGACTGTTAAAAACCCAAATCGAGGGTTAATGTACTCTTTCATATTTTGAGTTGTAGAGCTTCGTTTTGGGAGATTTTATAGGGAATTATCAAGATTTGGATCGGGGTATGTGTTTTTGACTATGATTTGTTATTATTTCATGATTCCATCTTTCTTTTTAGTGTCTAATTAGTGAATTAAAGTTAAGAAATGGGAGATTTTGTGGAAACTTCTCAAAAACGAAAAAATGGAGGTTTGAAGGTCGATTTGAGGTCGGAATTAGATGATTTTCTTATGGTTGGACTCGTAATAGAATGGGTGTCCAGAATTTCTAAATTTTTTTGGGTTCCGAGGTGCGAGACCGAGGTTGACTTTTTAATTTTGGTTAAAGACCTTAACTTTATCGTATGGAATCGATTCCTATAGTTTGTATTTGATTATAATAAGTTGTTTGTGACTAGATTCGAGTTGTTCAGAGGCCGATTCGTAAGGCAAGGGCTTGTTGGAGTAGTGAGTTGCGTGTTTTGAGGTAAGTAACACTTCTAAACTTGGAATTAAGGGTATTTACCCCTGGAAAGTGTGTTATTTGTGTCATGTTGGGGTGACGCACATGCTAGGTGACAGGCATGTGGGCGTGCACTATGGTAACCATGATCCGGGTGGATTTTTGTACCGAGTTGCTCTCAAGTCTTGTTTTATCCATGTAATCCCTACTTGTTAGAGTAATCGAGATGTGATACATGTTAGAAATCATGTTAGGCTATGTGCTTATTCAATTGTGACCTAATGAGGTTATTTCCACTATTTTTGAGTTATCTTCTTTAATTGCAATTATGTACTCAGTCATGATTATTCATTTGCATATCATATCTTAGTCTCTGGTATCATTCACTGTTACATTGCATGTTATCATTGCTCGGGCTGAGTGGTACGAGATCTGTTAGCCCTTGAGACTTGAGAGATTGATGACTGAGGTGGGCTTCAGAGCCGAATTGTGAGTGTTATTGTGGATTGCGCTGCACGCCGCAACATGCCTTATTTATTATTGTGGATCGGGCTGCATGCCGCAACAGGTCTTGTAGGCTTTATATTAGCGCTTGGGCAGGATCCGCCCCTCCGAAGTGTGACATACCAGTAGTGAGCACAGGCATAGTCATATATATACACGTGCTTTGGTGAGGAGCATTGATGCCAGGCACCCGTATAGTGCTGAGTGATTGTGTGTGGATTGTATGAGCATTTGGCATACAAATTGAGTATTTCTGAGAGAGTGAGTACTTGGGGATATCACCGTGAAATCATACATTTGACATGCATATTTGACACGTAGGCATAGAGATGTACCATTCCTCATGCTAGCTATACTTGATATATTCTTATCAGTGTTGGTCTTTAATTGTGAACTTGAAAGCATGTCTAAATTTCTGTACCCTGAACGAGCTGATTATAGAAATTTTTTTGAGTTATTTATTGTCATTGTTATTATTATACATGCATTTTCATTATATTGTTTCTGTCTGTATTCTTCTAAGTTTGTTACTACATTCAGCCCAGGGTTAGTTTTGTTATTTATTTAGTACATAGGGTCGGTTGTACCCATACTACACTCTGCACTTCGTGTGCAGATCCAATTATATTTGGACGTGGTGATTACTAGATTTGTGCTAGTACCTGCTCAGAGACTTTAAGGTAGCTGGTATGATGCCCGCAGACCTTGACTCTCCTTCTTTTTATTTTCTTCAGTTCTGTTCTATTACTCAGACAGTTGTACTAGAGTTTTGGTTTTTGTTGATACTTAGTAGTTCTCATGTACTCGTTGACACCAGGTTTGGGGATGGTTGTAATAGTGTTCAAGTTTCTTTTATCAGATATTTATGTTGTTTCCGCTATTGTGTTTAAAAAATCATATTTTATTCAAGTATTTAGCTGTTATGTGACTGTTGGCTTGCCAAGCAAGTGTGTTAAGCGCCATTATGATAGGTTGAGATTTTGGGTCGTGACAGTTGTAGTCCACCCACTTTCTCAGATGAATCCATAATATCGTTAAAATCACCGTCTACACACAATGGCTCAGCTAGGCCATTAGATATACTATCTAACTCATCCCATAAAGGAATCCTCAATTGTAATTTGGCCTTGGCATAAACTACATAGGTCAAATAGGCTCTAGATCCTCTGTCAGATAAGCTATAAGTGTCCACCTGCTCTTAACTATCCTGGATTTTGCATTCAAACACCTCATCACATAAGATCCATATTTTGTTATTTTAGCTAGCATATGCGAATGAGAATTCCAGTTGTTTTTTGATTTCTTGAATACTACGAGTATTAGCAAAAGGTTCTAACAATGTAATGAAAGAAACTTCTTTAAGCAATTTTCAAATATTCGAGTCTCTCAAAGGCACCTTGAGTATTGATGCCTCTAACATTCCATATGAGAGCACAAATCATGGAAAACAGTGGTATCAAGATTGTTCATAGGTCTAGTTCTAGACCTCGTAATAAAACCATCTCTAACAACTGTTGTTTCACCTTTGTACTTTGTACCACCTCTTCCAATGTTGTTCAAACACCCCTCCCCCTCTTTAACTCTCATATGATGGTAGCCTCTAGGAGATAAGTTAGATGACTCCACTATGTCACCAAAAAATTCTCCAATTTCAATTGGTGTGAAGAAAATGTATGGTTAAACTCCTCATCACTCTCTATACCATCAGAACTGATATCCCCATCAACAATTTCATATTCATCTTCCCCTACATCAGAGTCATCATGTCCTTTATCAATCAAGTCCTGACGTTGTATCTCCAATCCTATATTGTTGAGATCCTCTGGTCTATCTAACACTACTTCCAATCTTTCTTTTTGGTGTTGTAGCTCTATGACTGTCATGGTTTGTTGTGAGTTGTGAGTTATTCGATGTTCCGTTGATTTTCCCGTCTGAATATTTTACTTGCTTTGAAGGATTTGAGGAGTTTCAGGAACTTGTGACTCCTGTTATTGAGTTTCCAAGTTCTCAATAGACTATTGATTTTTCCATCTATTTTTTTTATTTCTCCTGCTTCTTTTCATATTTGTTTGTGCTTCCAGATTTGTTACATTATTTTCACCCTTGTCTATTTCCATATGTGCCTTCTCTCTTTAAAAGTTGTCCTTGGTCACTATGCTATTCTCTCTTTTTTATGCTCTTGAGAGTTTTCTGTATTTCTTTTCCTTTTCCATTAACATGGTGAACTTCGTTTCTCTTTATTTCTGGAACTTTAAAGACAATTTCTCCATTAAGTTTGCTCTTCTTAGGCTGTTGTTGAATTATACTTGAATTTTCTTGTTTTCTCTTCAGAAACTTGCAAACCTATCCAAGTTGAGGTTCACACCCTCGATCTTTATTAGGCAAATGACGCGCTTGACCGGTTGTCAAGTGGTTTCATTTTATATTATTTATACAAATTTTGAATATTATTTATATGCATGTTAGCGAAAACTTTCAAAGAAACAATGTCTGATGTCGCCCAAGGTGCATCCCCCACTGAGTTTAAATAATTATAATGATAAATAATTACTAATAATAATGGATTGTAATGACAAATATTGTAAAATAAAATGAACAAAATCATCCTATCATTAAAAAAAGCTATGAATTATTTTCTCAAATAAAAATATTACTAATTGTTTCCATCAAATATTTTCAACTCTAAAATGTTACTCATCTCTTTAAAAGATAATTGATTTGAATTAGAAATTGTAAAATAAACTTGAACTATAATTAACACAACAAAAGCTTATGAAAGAACTTACAATTATTATATTAGGCAGTGACATGTTTAAACATAACCCCACAAAAATTAACCATCATTTCGTGAATAGAAACACCATAAATCATTTCAAATGTACATGGACTTTCTCTTTTCTTAATTCCTCTTGTCTTCATTATTAGGCACAATTTCTCCATGATAAAGCCAACGAGTGTATCCTTTGACGATCCCAAAAATTATTAAATGTTCTCTAACTTCATCTCTAGTATGGTGCAAACAATTGTTGCATCTCTTACAGGGGAAAGGAATGACACCTTGTACTTCTGAGTGCTTAATAGAAAATTAAAGAAAGTTGTCAACTCCTTTTAAATACACATTGCTCAGTATATTGGTATTGGTACAACGCATTCTAAGTCTTGTCCATTGCAAAATTTCCTACAATTTAAGGAAAGAGATTAGATTAAATAGTAAAATGAAAAATATGTGAAAGCAACATTGTTCAATAATGCCAATAAGTTGTATACTACAATGAAGTTTTTTTTTGGTTATACAGCTGTAACGATCCGACCGGTCGTTTTGAGCTCTAGCATGTCATTCGACAGTTTGAGGCTTTGACTAGCTTCACTTCAGGTATATTGACTTGTACATGTGGTCGGAATTAAATTTTGGGAAGTTCGAGATGGATTTGGAAAGAAAATTCTAATTTCGGAAGCTTTAAGTTGGAAGAATTGGCTAAGATTTAACTTTGAGTAAATGACTTCGGAATAAGGATTTGAAGGTTGTAATAGGTTTGTATGATGATTTCGGACTTGGGCGTATGTTCGGGTTGAGTATCGGATCACCCGGGTTGAGTATGGTTTGAAGTGGATTTTGATATTATCGATGTCCGTTCGGGGTACCGAGCCTTGGAATAGCTTTATTATGTCATTTGTGAATTGTGTGCAAAATTTGAAGTCATTCCGGATCGATTTAATATGTTTCGGTACAGGATATAGAATTTGAAAATTTGAAAATTTATAAGTTTGATTCTAGGTGCGATTCATGATTTTTATGTTGTTTGATGTGGTTTAAGGCTTCGACTAAGTTAGTACTAAATTTTGGGACATATTGGTATATTTGTTTAAGGTCCCGAAGGTCTCGGGTGGATTCCGGATGGTTAACAGATTTATTTTTGGACTTAAGAAATGCTGAAGCTGGGCAGCAGCTGGTGTGATCGCTTATGCGATGCCTTGGTCGCTGAAGCGACGTCGCTGAAGTGAGGACGAGCTCGCAGAAGTGAAATGGCAAGGGACTGGCAGTGGCCTCAGGTGCAAAGATTTTCCCGCATCTGCGTGACCGCAGATGCGGCCCAGTGGTCGCAGAAGCGGTAGGGAGTGAGGTAGGCTGGAGGTGCAGGTGCGAGGTTTGTGTTGCACTTGCAAGAAGTTGTAGGTGCGACTCCGCAGAAGCAGCGTCTTGTCCGCAGATGCGAAGGTAGAGGCTGAAGAGTGACCACAGAAGCGGTAGTCTGGCCGCACCTGTAGAACCGCAGAAGCGGCCAAGTGGCCGCAAGTGCGAGAGGTCGCTAGGCAGTGTATTCTTTTAAGAATGGGATTTGGCCCATTTTTCTTTCATTTTCACTTGGTTGGGCGATTTTGGAGAGTTTCAAGGGGAGATTTTCATCAAGCAACACAAGGTAAGTGATTCCCACCTATTACAAGTTAAATACATGGTTTGTATATGGATTTAAACATCGAAATTAGTAGAAATTTGGGATTTTTGGTAGAAAACCTAGAATTTGGTATTTTTGGTATTTGACCATGAAATTGGACATGAAATTTAGAATAAGTTATATATTTTAGTTTGTGGTATTATGGGTAAAGTTTATCTTGGAAAGTGTTGGAATCCGGGCACGTGGGCCCAATGGTTGATTTTATCGCCCTTTTGAGCGAAGTTGGGAATTTTATCGCCCTTTTGAGCGAGGTAAGTCTCTTGTCTAACTCTGTGAGGGGGAAACTACCCCTAGGTGATGTGCTTGTTATGTGCTACTTGTTACGGGGTCTACGTACGCACGAGCTGACGAGAGTTCATACGTAGCTAGATTCATGTTATGCCCGGTTAGACTTAGGTTCCCGCCATGCTATAACTGTACTGTTTGAGTTGTCTCTGGCCTATTAAATTATTTTATTTTACATAACGACTTGATACTAGGCTTGCATAGATTGATAGACTTGCTATTGTAGAGATTTGACGGCTTCATGATAAGCCGCAGACTAATTGTACTCTTTTTACGAAATTCTCCACGTTGTGCGTTCTCATCGAAAAATTCCCTTAAAAGACTATAACTCACCCGACTATTTGTGAGTGGGGTCGAGGATCCATCAAAGCTTTTTATTCTAAAGGGATCGGGCTGTTCGCCTCGACAGGATAGATATATTTATGGTTTGTGCCGTTAGACCCTCGGCAGTGCGCATATTATGATGGATCGGGCGATACGCCTCAATAGGATTATGTACCACACTCTTATGGGAGCGAGCCGTTCGCCTCGGCAATAAAATAGATGTATCTATGGTTCGTAAATGTTATGATGGATTGGGCCGTACGCCTCGACATTTCTAAAAAATACTCTTATGAAGTCGTGCGCAATAATTGGCAAGAAGCCATCATATCTGTGAGCTTTTCCTGATTGAACTGTGACGACCTATATGGTAAGGTACATTATATATATACTATGATTTAGGAGGTAGCTACTAGCTGAGAGTTTGAGTTATTGCTGAGACGAGGATTGTACCACATATTATACTTGTTATTTCGCTTATTTACTCTGACTCACACTTGTTTACTTCTACTGTATCTGTCTTATTGAACCACTAGTAAGTGTTGATGTCGATCCCTCGTCACTACTTATCTGGGGTTAGGCTAGATACTTTCTGGGTACGCGTTGATTTACGTACTCATGCTACACTTACTGCACTTTTTATGCAGGTACAATATGTCTGATGGTCTTTTGGGCGCAGAGGCGCGGCTATTGCGGGGACTTTACCGTGAGCTGCAATTCATGTCACGAACCGCAGCCTTCAGAGTCTCCATCAGAGTTATTTATATTCTCATGTCTAATTTGTATTCCAGACAGATGTTGTATTTTATTATATTTCCTAGTTGATGCTCATGCACTTGTGACACCGGATTTTGGGGGTTCCTACGGGTTGTTAATTATTAAAATTTATGTAATTCTATTTCATACTACTTAACTAATAAAAATTATGATTTTAAAGTACTAGAATGAGTTATTAAATCGATCTATCATTGCTTGCTTGCCTGACGGCGGTGTTAGGCGCCATCACAACCTATAGTGGATTTTGGGTCGTGACAGCTTGGTATCAGAGCATTGGGTTCACTTAGGTCTCTTGAGTCATGAGCAAGTCTAGTAGAGTCTTGCGGATCGGTACGGAGACGTCTGTACTTATCTTCGAGAAGCTACATGGCTGTTAGGAGCACTTCCCTTCTTGATTTCGTCATCGTGCGGTTTGATTCCATTGAGGCATGTGCCTTCATTTCCTTCCTATTCAATCTTATGCGACGAGAAGTGCTTGTTGTCTGTGGGACGCCGAGTAGTGGTCTTGACACTGCAGGCGTGGTGCAAGATGTTTTTCTCTGTGTGTTCTGATAGGGTATTATCGTCGCCTTGCGGAAGGATGTTCATTTGTTCCAACTAGTATCTATACTTCCTATGATTTTGAGGTTGTGCACTAATTGCTATGTTATTTATGAGTTGTTATCGCACCGTGCTGGTGTAATGCTAGAGTGCTTATGTATGGATCGCGACAGTGAATGGCTCGGAAGGAGAATTTCTCAATACATGATTTAGAGGTTCAGCGTTTAATTCCAGTAAAGGAAAGGCAATCAGAAGATGGATGTTCAGGTTTTGGTTGATGGAGTAACGAGACTTGGTATCTTCGAGCATGGTGGGAATTTTCATTGTGAATTACTAGCAGGTCATGTATGAGAAATGGAGTTCGAGTAGTTGCTTAAGGAAGATGGTTTGGCCGAAGTGGGAGTGACAGAGTAGCATATGGATTCTGTGGTAGGATAGCCACGTGCCTTGGGAAAGTGTAGAATGGTTTGGGGATCATGATGGAAGGTGATTTGGCCTATGGATTTTATTTGGAATGGTTGTCACTATACGAAGAAAGATTGAATACGACAGAAAGGAGTTTGCCTGAAATGAAGAGGGGTGAGAAGATTTGATTATTGTTTCAGATGCAATATTACTTGAGTTCAGAAGGAATTGTTGAACTTTTAGTTGATGTCAATAGGGAAGGAGAAGACTTATACAACTGGTGGGTGAGCGTGAGCTCAGGAGGATTTACTGATTACGTGGTAGTTGTACCCAGTGCAGCGTCGTTGGAAGATGTCGACAAGGAATTCCACAGGTGGGTTATCTCCTGTGAGCAGGTTAGCGGTTGCGTGATGTTGATGAAGCTTATGCGAAGAGTGCTACTTGCTACCCGGTAAAAGCTCTAATATGTGATTGTGACTAATAATTCGAAATGCTTCATGAAAAGTTTAATAAGATATTTTGACAAATTTGGCGGGTTAGAGGTGCGAGATCATGGTAACTGAGAAGGAGGAATCCTCGTGGGTTCTGGGTTTATGTAATGGTAGCTTAAAGCTAAGTGGTGGAGCCCCACTATCTACGATTGAATCGCGTGGTTGTCTGCTTGTACGGTTTCTGATTATCAATGTGCTAGTGGATTATTTACGACTAAAAAATGAAAACATCAGGGATAATTCGAGCAAGGAACTTGATGAATGTGTGTTATACTTCGCCTTATCGATTGAGGTGCAGGATTTGGGAAGACTCCGAGTTTATGCTTCTTATGGATGTAGTATACAAGGAAAAGAATTCAGCCGGTTGCTTCTTTGAGAGGGTGTTCATGCGCTAGCAGGGCGTTGGAGTTTGGCTATGTTCGAGATCAGGTCAGAGTGGGTGACTCTCAACAATGGTCCTAGTGGGTTCAAGAATTTAAGTGCAGTGCCTAAGAATTTTGGGTCCGTTGTGTGGTTAAGGACCGAGTTTTCGCAGTGGATTGTGAACGGAGCTTGGAATGTGCTATGTCATCATCGAGCATGCAGTGCAGTATTGGAGTAAAGAAAGAAATAGCTTCGGATTCATGGAAGGTCTTGCAAAATGGGTGTACCAGTTAGAGATGCTATTTTGTGCTTGAAAAGGGTATGAGATGATTCATGGGTATTGTGTAAAGTTATACATGTGATTTGTGGTTGTACGTGTGGGGTTGACAGCCACCATGACCTGATTGATTTGGGAGGTATTTAATTCAAATGGATTTGTTGTGTAAATGGATTCTGGAAGAGTTATGATGGTTTAGATCAAGGTTTGAGGTTGTATTTTATGCGGTTTGGGAATTTAGTTGCGTGTTGCATTGATTCATCTGAAATGAGCTAGGTGAAAGGTTTCTAGCCAATGAGGTGGTTATTCTACTAGTAGTTCAAGGGTTATGGTGAATGAGTGTATTATCGCGTAGCAGCATGATAGCGGCAATGAGCGGCACTGGAATTTGAAAGTGGAGGATTAAGGTTGCGGTTCGGTGTTGATAAGAATGTCACGAGTTCAGATGAGCAGGGAAGAATTACTCATTTAGAGTAAGCTGACATTATCCTACTGTCATCGGGGAATGGTGTTCTGTGGAAGGAGCATTGTGTATTGATTTGCGGATTCTTGATCTGCTTTACATAATTAGTATAGTTGGTGGTATGGATGTGCAGACTTTGCTACCTGGGCGGAAGCTCGTGGGAGCGTAGCCCACGGGGCAATTGTATGAGTGTGACATGCTAGTCACTTGATTGTTAAAGATAGAAACCAAGTACAGAGAGTTTTGGCACTATCGTTAATGTGAGAGTTTATGCATGGAAGACGCTCTATTCCTTTGGTTGTGAACTGTAGGGGTTGTATCAGTTTGAGATGGCGTGATTATTCGCACATGTGGTGTGGTCCCGTGTAGCTCGTGGTGTCATATGAGCGCGATGACTCTTGAGATGTAGGTCATTTATCGCACCTTAGTCGTGCTTGGGTTTTGTGGCGTATTGGGCTATCCGTCTCCCCATACTTGTATTTTTGCACTTGGCGTACTTGTGGCCGATATTTTGTATTCCGTAGGTAGAAGCATTATGGCTTGATGGGTATGTCCTTATTTATTGTTATGAGTGGATTAGGTGGCACGCCGCCACATGTACGTTATTTGGATCGGGTTGCTGTCACGCCCCAAACTTGGGGGGGGGGAGGGCGAGACCGGCACCCGGTGCCTCACCTATCCTTGCGTACCAACTTGCGACTAAGAGATTTTGAACATATAATGTCATACTTTGGCCATGGGCCACATTGCAAGACAATTGCAAATGCTGACTAAATATCAATACAAAGCTGGATATGTACATAAAAACTAGATATGCAAACCAACAAAATGTACATAAATGGCCTATAAGCCCAACATACTGCATTAACAGACAGGATATGTGTACAAGCCTCTACTAATGGATATACTGTGATCGGAACAGGGCCTCGACCTACTCATAACATATATACATATATACAAAGATGTACGTAAAGCTCTAGACCCGGCAACTCCGAATGGCATGGAGCTTACCGATCAAGCTAGACTCGGGCAACACCTAATGAGGAGGTCTACCAGTATGTCTATCTGAACCTGCTCGCATGAAATGCAGCGCCCCCAGAAAAGGGACGTCAGTACGAAATAATGTACCGAGTATGTAAAGCAATATACTGAAAGCTGAAATTGAACTGATAATATAATAACTGAAAATAACTGGGAGTGAAAGATAATCTGAACATATGCTTACCTGCTGATACTGACTCAGCTCTCTCAATATAGTAAGTAAAATAGTTGTCCGGCCCTATAAGGCTTGGTATATATATAGCTGCTCTGCCGTAGTAGGCTCGTGTCATGCCCCAAAACCGAGGAGCGTGACCGGCGCTCATCCGAGTGAACCCGACTGAGCAAGCCTGTTAGATTTCATTAACCGCTTCCTTTTCATTCCCATTCACAGCATCATTCAATATTTCCAAAATAGTACGAGTTTATAGATTTAATGGAAACATGTTGCCAAATACCAACAGTTCTAATCCAATTCCCAACATCAAATACCACCCACAACCTGTCTACGGAGCCTCTAAGTACAACTGAAGAGTAATATAGAAATGCCGGCAACAAGGCCCCGGCTATACCTCAACCACAAAGTACATGAGAAACAAAATATACATGACCCCGAAATGAAGTGGGGCTCACGAAATCAGCTGAAAGGAGTACTGCTATCACTGATCAATGCCACCTGCTGTAGAACCACCTGCATCCATTAAAGATGCAGCGCCCCCGGCAAAAGGGGCGTTAGTACTGTCGAATAGTACTAGTATGTATAGCTAGAAATTCTCTTTCAAAATAGAATGCCCATATGATCTATACGTGGAACACATAATATAATCTAATTGAAACAACCTGTACAAACAAGGACAACAAAAGGGGCACCTATTGTCTGCATTAATAATGTGTCTCATTAGACCATCCTTAGTGTTCACATATTAAATTATACACTTATGCGTTTCATAGACCGTCCATAGTGTTTATTCATACCGTACATCTATACCTCTTATACACAATGCACCTATGCGTTTCATAGACCGTCCACAGGATTTCATATCACAATGTATTTCATAACACAATGTAACACAATGTACCTATGTGTTTTATAGACCGTCCACAGAATTTCACAACACAATATACCTATGCGTTTCATAGACCGTCCACAGGATTTCATAACACAATGTACCTATGCGTTTCATAGATTGTCCACATGATTTCATAACACAATATACCTATGCGTTTCATAGACCGTCCATAGGGTTTCATAACATAGTATACCTATGCGTTTCATAGACCGTCCATAGGGTTTCATAACATAATGTACCTATGCATTTCATTGACCGTCCATAGGGTTTCATAACACAATATACCTATGCGTTTCATAGACCGTCCATAGGGTTTCATAACACAATATACCTATGTGTTTCATAGACTGTCCATAGGGTTGCATAACACAATATATCTATGCGTTTCATAGACCGTCCATAGGGTTTCATAACACATTGGAAACAAAAGTACAAAGGCATACATCTCATAACCTTTCACACCACATATCACCTAATTCGTACTTTCAACCACTTACAACATTATTATTTCATTGACTCTCTTGGCCATACATATGATTTTTTATTCATGGCTTAATGGCCATATTTCATATTCCACACTTTCATTTCTTCCCTTTCATAGATCATCATCATAATTATCAGCAAGTAGAATATTCCGGAAATCATAACTTTAAATTCATTAGTAATGAAGGCTTTGAACACAATCGATTTCTTTCCAATAAATAGAGTAAAATGATTGGCAGTCGAAGCACAAGTTAAAATCATACACAATTTCCACTTATGAATATGTAAGAATGCAAAACACATTAAAAAAAAGACTTACAAAGCATAGCATTAGCTAAAACAGCCACATATGGGCATCACTTGAGTTCGTAAACTTTTAGCCGATTATATTGTCGAAGTCAATTTTGGAATGGTTGAGTCAAAGCTGATTTCATAATCTTTCTCACATTATTTCATTTCATTGACACCATTGGTCACAAGTATAACTTTCACTATTGGCACGTTGGCCACACTTTATATTCCCAATTTATTGATTTCACTTCCAACCATCTTTATAGATTATCAACAATAAGACATTTCCAATCAATATTTTAGGTACACATATGAGCAATTAAGAGTCTTAAGAATATTGAGAATTTCTCACACAATTTGGCATTCTTAGCTTTCATTTGAAATACGATTCAAGCCACCACATTTTAATACGCAACCCATACTTTGAAACTCATGAAAACATTATGGAATTCAATTCCAAGAGAGAAATTTTAGCCAACATACCTCAATTAAGCTTTTCTTATATTACTACAACGTTTCGAAAATTCTAGCAATCCCAATCTATTTGAGACATAACAAAATTGAACCATAATTAGGAAGATATTTATGGTCTCAGATCATTTGAGCATTTTATCAAACATTAAGTGTGGATTAAGGTTCAAGGTCCTTTTATGGAGGATTCCATCATCCCACAACTCAATCTTTACCATTTGTAGCTCAACAATATTTCTACACCCTTTGATAACACATGCATGTAAAATAAACAACCCTTTTGCCCAGAAATTATCTTGCTTATTACCCATTTCTAGACAAAATTCGAAATTGAGGGTTCGGGTGTAGAATCTTACATCTAGGATGAAGACCTAGTGTGTTTCCCTCCTTAATCTTCCAAAACTTGAGCAAGAATTGAAGAATCAATTATTGAGGAACACCTTCTCACTCTAAAATATCAGATTATACCTCAAAAATGACCCAAAGAGTGTATTTAGCGAAATAGGGTCGGGTTTTAAAAATCCAAAAATGAAGCTCCGGAATAGGTTCTGCGGTCGCATATGCGACCGCATAATGGTTATGCGGAGCGCATATCGGTCGCATAATTGGTGTCCAAAATGACCAAAAATCTGCCTGAGTTTGCGGTCACTATGTGGTCCGCATAACTGTTATGCGGTCGCATAGTACACCGCATAACAATTATGCGATCGCATAGTCGACTGCATAATTGCTTTCAACTGACCCAATTAACTGCCTCACTCTGCGGCCATTATGCGGTCCGCAGAGTGATTCTGCGGTCGCATAATGGACAGCAGAAATGCACTTTTTCGCCAAATAATTTCCTTTACTTTCCCGTGCATTGTTCCACCCAAAAAGTCGGAGCTGCGGCGAGCTTGTGAGCTGCGAAGAATTTCTATAATCCTCAACACGTAAGCCTAGTCCAGCACCATGAAACATTATTTTCTTTGCAAATTTTACTGGGCTTTACACTTAAGTACTTCAAAATTTTTTCCAGGGTGTTACAGCTCGCTCATAGGCACTCGGCCATACTAGGCTCTGTATCTCAGCCAACTGGGCTCTCTCATAGGCGCTCGGCCATAGTAGGCTCGGTATATAACTTACCATCTGATCAGAGGTTGCCCAATAGGGGCCTTCCCACTGATTATAGCTCGATGGTGGTGAAAATACTCTAATACTATATATCTAAATGAACAAGAAACGAGAAACCTATTTTAGGGTCAGAAGCGTGTTAATAGTTTGCCTTGAGATAATGAAATAGGATAACGTAACCAAGCAACACTTGTTTTATTTTCAAACTATATGCTGCTAGTTGAAAACAAAAGAAGCATAGGCTATTCTGCATACCAAAGAACATTTGCACTTTTGTCACGTAATAGAAGGACCTGCATTTCTTAAACACTGATTTTAATATCCATCTTCAACTAAGAGTAATGCAGACTCAGTCCCCACAAATAACCTCTTTACATGCAACTAGCTGGTGAATCTGCGAGCTAGGTAGAGTCCATAAACAAGTATATATAGAACCTCTTCTCTCTTGACTGGAAGAAGACATTACTCAATTGAATAAAAATTCCCGATAAGGAGAATACTGTAATTTATGAGACTAGGATAATGTATATAAATTCAGGAGTATGAACTTCTCTTTATGCCTCTTTGTCAAACACATGTAATTACGAGATCATGCCAAAATGAAGGAAGGGCTTAACCTTAACATACCTGAGCCGACTCACTCAACAATCCTTCCAACACACGTCAATTGCAACAACATGTAACGGCGGATAGGAGTAGGAAAAAATCCATTTAATATTCTAGAGAAAGATTGTACCGTGCTCTCTTAGAATTACAAATCTCGTTGCTATTACACAGTATAATACATCGTGTGAAATTTTGAAGTTGTAATAACTGATCCGTATGAATTCATTCCTAGAAAAATGAATGAATGAATCTTAGGAAAGTCCCTTTTATGTGACTTTAAGAGTCACCATCTCTTAATACATAGGCTGCCACGTTAATGGTTATCCTTATCCAATAATTAACCACCAATTACGTTAATTAAGTGATAATCTCCCACTAAAATTAATAATTACCCGATTATCTATATAATTAAGAATTATCTCAAATTACTTATAATACTACTCACTTTTAACACACATTATACACCTTACTATCATGGCCATGTGGTACCTTGTATGGTATTAGTCCATAAATACCGAGTATTTTAGTTCGTGCCATATTTTATCCCAAAATATCAAACTTTGACGAAATTCCTTTTTTTCGATTTGCTTACCTCTCACCTTCACGAATTACTGATCACTTGTTTGAAATAGCATAATGCTTATAATAGCAAAATTATCTCATTCCCGAACTTTACATCGATTAACTTACGACGAAACTTTAACATACGAAAATGCAGGATGTAACATCATTCCCCCCTCTGGAACATTCGTCCTCAAATGTTGACTGATGCATTTATCATTTTCATATCCTATGTCTTCCGAATACTTTAGTAATCTCCTTGCCATCTAGGCAACTGTTTTGTGAATAAATCCAAAGGCCTGGGCATTCCCCGCTTTAGGCCTCTTTCTTACACCACGACTTGTGGTCGGAATCCTTCCAATCTCGTAACTATCGCTACCTTCTGTCATGCCACCTATACGACTCTGACCTTGTAAATGTGCCTATGAGACTCTTCTCTTTTTTTTTCATTCAACTTTTAGCCAATCTCTAGGCTTCACTTCGTAAACATATAGAGAGCTTGATAAGATGTCCCTATGGGCATCTATGAGTATACTGAAGTTCTTCGCTCGATACTTTGTTGAACTTACGAATATCGTTATACCTTATTTCATAGGTCCGTTTATCCATCCGTATGAATTTACTGTCATAACTCTTACTTTAATTTATCGTTACTAAGGTCTGCTACCAAACTCCAGGTTACTCTCGTGCTTATCCTATATGTATAAATCTAAGTCCTTTAATGCTTCCTCATTACTGTTCATCTTAAGAATGGTGGCCTAATCTCATCTCATACTTTGTGACTTTTATCCATCCATTGTTGATTCACCTCAATATTGATCTATAATTTACCATTGATAACTTGAAATTTCTTACGTAATATATTGTCACTAGGGCTCACGTCTCATTGGGGAAACATCTGAAGTGATTATACTGATCCACCTAGGGGCGATACTATACTTCAATAACCATATTTCATAGCATCCCAATGTGATTCTCCTTATCAGGGTATTTTAATCCTTTACAATTCATCAAATCATTACTCAATCGAAGGCCCAAATGTCATCCTTTATCTATTACAATTACACTCTTATTCTATTACCAGGGCAGCATTCCATCTCTTTTAAATTCTACTACTCTTAGACTCCCTTGAGTATATTCTGGCTATACTGAACTTTCTATAATTCTTGTTTTCACGGGCTTAATTTCGAGGAGTTATCCCTTCGCGTCACCTTCTCACTTGTCGTTTCTTATTCTTACTTTTGTCTTACTAAAACCTTGTCGTTTTACCATACTTTAGCTTGTGACTTACACATATATATTTATACTACTCGTGACCTTCCTTCAACATGCTTGTACCATAGATTTCCTTGTGTTATTCTAGAACATCAAGCGAGACATTGCATCATCTCTAACTCTTCGTTACTTTCTTAACTAGTCCTCTCGATACCTAGAAACCATAGGCTGGATGATATGCCACTGACAATGCCGCTATCATTACTGGATACTGAATCACAGTGCTTCTAGTCTTCTATCCGAAGTATAGACTATTCAGAATCTTCTACACTTGAGTATCTCATATGTTGTTCACCTTTACCTTATTTGCCTTAAAATATCACATCACATCTTTTATTTATTTCACGACCTCCCTTCAACATAGGTATAATTTACATCCACAACTTAATGCTCTATTATAATACTTGCACCTCTAGTGCATACACAATCCGGTGGGAGCTTCATACTGGCTTCTTATGAGCATGGTACTCTGCTAACTGGCTTTCTCGTAGAGCCGTTATAGAATATGGTTGTTGTACTATCTATCTTGTACCTCTAATATTAAGAGTGATTCTATTATGTTCTCAATCACAGTTTCTGTAAGTTTCTGGATCCAATAATCAGACTCCGAATTTACTTCATTGATGTAACTCTTTAGTTTCCTCTTCCTTCTGATAAGCTTTTGTGTAGGCTTAAGCTATCTTTCGATCTGTGGCTCATGGTATTATTTATTATTTTAGCCTTTCATGGATGCTTTGGAATATCCATGATACAATCTTCTAACAATTCAATCTGTTGTTTATGACTTGGACTCAATTCTTTCTTTTAACTTATACCGGAGTCTTCTATGGATGTATGCTTGTCAACATATATGCTATATAGATAATACTCTGAACTCTTAAGTGCGTTCATCACGTAACTAACTCTGGATCATTAATCGAATAATTCCTTCGTTCCTTCTCAACTTTCTTTAAATGCAAGTAATTGTTTTTCCTGGTCGTCCTGCCACTTGTTGCATGAATACTTGTCTTATCTTAGTGCCCACATATATTGGAATACCATACAACCCATATGATCTTGAATATCACCTTTTGATTTTTTTTTATTTTCGTTTATTAGCCACGATAGGTGCCACTTTCTTATGGAGTGCGTACAATGTTGTTATGAGACTTGTTGTTACAAGACCATTTCCTCTTTAGGTCACTGTTCTTAGGTTGAAGCCTCCTTCCTTACTTCCTCAGCTAGTCTTTCATTGTAGTACTTAGGGAGAACCCTCAAATTCTTGCAGGGCTGCGAGCTTATCACATCGTATTTATTTTTTGATGTTCGTACTCACCTATAATTATCCTTAGTTATTTACCTCCACGCTTATGTGCTCGTATGGTTGCTTCTGAACTGAAGTTTTGATTATCTTCCCAGCGGGACTCTATTTTATTTTCGTAACACTCATACGGTGCCTTTAACTACCCCAAATCCTATATGAATATTTCTCAAGGATCACGATGTTATATTTGCGAGGCTGAATATCCCATGTTGGGGTTCACTAAGTTCATCTTGCACGATCTATTTATTTGTCTGTAACCTCTTGTCTAGCCATGACTAGGATCTTCCTGAATCAACTACTAACTACTCGTTGGCCCATTCTCATATCAATATTCCGCATAATCTTTTTTGGGTTATTTTCTTTGTCTTAACTTATGTCTCGCACTGGCTCCTTATTTATCAAAAATATCCTTCACCGGAACCCTTACTTCCTCTCCTTGACGTCGTGCTTACATAATGTTCTGGAATCGTAGCATATCTGTAGGATTTGGATAAGTACAATCCCGTTCCTTTCTCATATTTTTTTTTGCATTCTTTCTTCATCATTCCATAGTTACTAGAACCACTTAATTCTGACTTAATGCCACATCACCCATATTCCCCCCAGGGGAGTACTAAGAGTTGGAGCCACAAGGATCTACCTATAGATGCTTTACCTCTTTCCTCTTTGGCGTCTTTTCATATCATTGATGACCCTTGCTTGCCTTGCGGTAATCTTTCTGTATCAAGGATAACGAAATTTCCTTACTCGTGAGGGTGACACTTAGTGTAACCGGCACATACAGTCCCTTAAGCTTAACTTTGCTCACATTGCTTGCTTTAGGGAAGTGACTTCCTGAATGACCATTCTCTGAATCTTTCATGAATCTTTTTTTGTTGTCTATTCTATTATCGCTGGAACGAAATCTGAAATTATCATAATGTCGACCATTATCAAATCACTCAATCTCTAGTCCATGTTTAGTTTATCTTGTTCGCCAGCCCATACTGATTTCTATTACTATGAAGGTCTAGCTTTTCCCTCTGGTAATCACGTTAGAGTCACGAACTTATTTCTCGAAATAAGGATATGACTTTATGGCCTATACTCTTTTGTTGTCTCAAGGCCTATCACCTCTCGTTTCTTCCTTCACCTGAATATAGACTATATTATACTATCATTGTTTTTTGATCTACCGTTTTCATCCATGTATCACACCTTACTCATAATGATTCCTTATCTCTCTCCTTATTTCCCCGCTAATATTTCTGCCTATCACTTTCTTTTGAAAACTTCAACAAGACATTCTTTTGCTTTTAGATCCCATTGCTTCATCCATTGGCTCTTCGGGTTGCCTAGAATTCTCGCCCTACTAGGGACGAGAGCCATACTAAGGTAATATTTATTCCTTCCAGGATTCCAGTGTCTGTCTTTGAATATTCTAGTATTCATATCTAGCTGTACTATTCTAGAGTGCACCACCTGTGTATCTCACAAAGAGATCTATTAGCACATTTGTTATATCCTTCGGAAATGTGAACTAATGCAAACAATCCACACACCATTTCGGGTTACTCTAACCCAAGCCGGATCCTGATATCCCGTCCTTCCCTTAAACTACACCTGTTAGCCCCCATAGGGCATAACTGAAATGGGTCTAGCCAATTGTACATACCTCTGTTACTGTTGAAGGTAACTCAAAATTCTTATATCTCTCTTCCTAAATTGTAGATAATATTCTTCTTTACTAACTGGTTACCTCATACCCTTCTACACCTTGCTTCTTTTACTTGTTAAAATTTGTATCTATCTTCTAAAACTCTCATTGCCTTTCACCATAGGGGTGGATAGATATTCTTGCTTTAAGGCTCCTTATCAAGAAGCTTGCACATCTTAGTATCCACATATTCTGCTGGATACCTTACATTTACTCATCATAAGTATGATGCAAAATCGAGTTCCTCTGACTCAATTCTTCCACAACCATATTCAATCCCTTACCAACCGTCTTTCTAGATGTCGGTATCGTTGTATTACGAATATAATAGAATTTAGGAATTTGAATTTCTACGACTTAGCTCTACCACATGATCTAGAGTAAGAAGAAAGAGTGACATTCCTAAATACCCTATAGCCTCTTGCTTATAAGTCTGGTTCACAACACACCCATAAACAAGACTCTACTAGACACGGCTTGTAGACTCCCTAAGAAATAACTGCTCTGATACCACTTTTATCATGCCTCGAACTTGGGGGGGCGAGACCAACACCCAGTGCCTCACCTATCCTTACGTACCAACTTGCGACTAAGGAATTTGGAACATATAATGTCATACTTTGGCCATGGGCCACATTGTAAGATAATTGCGAATGATGACTAAATATCAATACAAAGCTGGGCCGACAAGGCCGTCATAACTACTATAGCTGGCAAACTAATAAAATATACATAAAAGGCCTATAAGCCCAACATACTGCATTAACTGACATGATATGTCTACAAGCCTCTACTGATGGATATATTGTGATCGGAACAGGGCCCCGACCTACTCATAACATATATACATATATACAAAGATGTACGTAGAGCTCTAGACCCGGCAACTCCGAAGGGCATGGAGCTTACCGATCAAGCTGGACTCGGGCAACACCTAATGAAGAGGTCTACCCGTCTGTCTGTCTGAACCTGCACACATGAAATGCAGCTCCCCCAGAAAAGGGACGTCAGTACGAAATAATGTACCGAGTATGTAAGGCAATATACTGAAATCTAAAACTGAACTGATAATATAATAACTGAAAGTAACTGGGAGTCAAAGATAATCTGAAGATATGCTTACCTGCTGATACTAACTCAGCTCTCTCAATATAGTAAGCAAAATAGTTGTCCGGCCCTATAAGGCTCAGTATATATATAACTGCTCTGCCGTAGTAGGCTCGCTCATAGGCGCTCGACCATACTAGGCTTTGTATCTCGGCCAACTGGGCTCGCTCATAGGCGCTCGGCCACAGTAGGCTCGGTATATAACTTACCATCTTATCAGAGTTTATCCAATAGGGGCCTGCCCACCGATTATAGCTCGATGGTGGTAAAAATACTGAAACACTGTATATCTAAATGAACAAGAAACGGGAAACCTATTTTAGCGTCAGAAATGTGTTAATACTTTGCCTTGATATAATGAAATTGGATAACGTAACCAAGCAACACTTGTTTTATTTTCAAACTGCATGCTGCTAGTTGAAAACAAAAGAAGCATAGGCTTTTCTGCATACCAAAGAACATTTGCACTTTTGTCACGTAATAGAAGGACTTGCATTTCTTAAACATTGATTTTAATATCCATCTTCAATTAAGAGTAATGCAGACTCAGTCCCCAAAAATAACCTCTTTACATGCAACTAGTTGTTGAATCTGCGAGCTAGGTAGAGTCCATAAACAAGTATATATAGAACCTCTTCTCTCTTGACTGGAAGAAGACAATACTCAATTGAATAAAAAGTCCCGATAAGGAGAATACCGTAATTTATCAGACTAGGATAATGCACACTTCTCTTTATGCCTCGTTATCAAACACATGTAATTACGAGATCATGCCAAAATGAAGGAAGAGCTTAGCCTTAACATACCTGAGTCGACTCTCTCGACAATTATTCCAACACACGTCAATTGCGACAACATGTAATGGCAGATAGGAGTAGGGAAAAAATCCATTTGATGTTCTTGAGAAAGATTGTACCGTGCTCTCTTAGAATTGCAAATCTTGTTGCTATTATACAGTATAATACATCATGTAAAATTTTGAAGTTGTAATAACTGATCCGTATGAATTCATTCCTAGAAAAATGAATGAATGAATCTTAGGAAAGTCCCTTTTTATAGTGGTATGGGCCCTACTTGGTAAGGCCTACTTTAGCCACTCAAATACCTCTTAAAATGCCACCTTTTATGTGACTTTAAGAGTCACCATCTCTTAATACAAGGGTGGCCACGTTGATGGTTATCCTTATCCAATAATTAACCATCAATCACCTTAATTAAGTAATAATCTCCCACTAAAATTAATAATTATCCGATTATCCATATAATTAAGAATTATTTCAAATTATTTATAATACTACTCACTTTTAACACATCGTATACACCTTACTATCATGGCCATGTGGTACCTTGTATGGTACTAGTCCATAAATATTGGGTATTTTAGCTCGGGCCGTATTTTATCCCAAAATGTCAAACTTTGACGAAATTCCTTTTCTTCAATTTGCTTACCTCTCACCTTCATGAATTTACTGATCACTTGTTTGAAATAGCATAATACTTATAATATCAAAATAATATCATTCCCAAAACTTACGTCGATTAACTTACGACAAAACTTTAACATACGAAAATGCGGGATGTAACAGTTGCATGCCGCAACGGTATCATAATTGGATTGGGTTGCACGCCACAACAATGTTATTTTGAGTACGATTCCCTATATCTATTCCTGCATATTTTGTTTCTCATCCTTTGAGAAGGGTTCATAACATCTGTTCGACCGTTTAATTCGTTACACGGGCTGGGTAACTCTTTTCCAGAGTTCTCTCCTCTTTATGTGTCATATTCGAGTTGTAGCTTGTCGGCGCATTGATGATGTCATATGAGGTATGAGTCAGTGTCTAAGGTGGCTTCTTGCCTGAGCATCATGTACTAGGTGAGACGAGATTATTGGACTTGAAATTAGTGCAATCAGATTTATATAAGGTACATTAAAGAGAAAATATCTTTATTTAGTTCAGAATGAGGTAATGGTTCTTGTCAGGAGGAGAGACCCCATGAATTATTGATTCGGCATGTGGTTATGAGTTTGTACACGTCTTTTTCATCGTGGCAGTATTGCGAGATTTGGAACAGGATTTATATGCGTAATGAGAAATATTGCGAGCACCGAATTTGTGAAATTACAGCTATTATGGTAGGAGGATGTTATTATGGGCAGCTGACTTATGTGGTGCATGGTGTGATTTCATTATAGGTGCATGATCATGTTTTGGTATAGTGCGTGGTGATTGGTACGGTGTTCGTGTGTTAGAATCAGGCCTTGTAAAGAAATTTAGAAGTTGGAACTTGGTTCTAAAGCTTGTTAGCTAAGGTTATAGGGAGGATTTTCAGTCTAGCTCGAGCTAATGTGTTCAACTGGAATGTGGTTGCACGGGTAGGTGCACGAGGTGTTAAACAGTGAATTTGGGCAACACGAGAGTAGTCCTTAGTACGTTCGAGGACGAACGTATGTTTAAGTGGGGGGAGAATGTAACGACCCGACCGGTTGTTTTGAGCTCTAGCGCGTCGTTCGACGGTTTGAGGCTTTGAGTAGTTTCATTTCAGGTATATTGACTTGTACGTATGGCCAGAATTGAACTTCGAGAAGTTCGGGATGGATTTGAAAAGAAAATTCTAATTTTAGAAGCTTAAAGTTGGAAGAATTGACTAAGATTTGACTTTGAGTAAACGACCTTGGATTGGGATTTGATGGTTCCAATAGGTTCGTATGATGATTTCAGACTTGGGAATATATTCGGGTTGAGTATCGGATCAGCCGGGAGCATTTCGGCGCTTATAATAGAAGGTTGGCAATTTAAAAGTTTAATAATTTCATAAGTTTGGTTTGAAGTGGATTTTGATGTTATCGATGTCCGTTCGGGGTTCCGAGCCTTGGAATATCTTTGTTATATCATGTCACGACCCAAAATCTCACCTGTCGTGATGGCGCCTATCTCAATACTAGTTAAGCCGAAAATATCAATTAATCACCATATCTTTTAAATTTGAAAACATAAAAATTAAATTCAGCCGAAGAAACTCACAATTTCAAATATAACACTCCCAAAACCCGTTGTCACTGAGTACATGAGCAGCTAATATGAATACAAAGTCTTACTGATAAAATCACTGTTTGAAGATATATAACAATACAATAATTAAACAGGAAGGGAATCAAGTCTGCGAACGTCAAGCAGCTACCTTGATAGACCCTCAATAAAATTAGATCGAAATCTAGCAGCAGCCGTATCCGGGAGCATCTGGATCTGCACACAAGGTGTAGAGTGTAGTATGAGTACAACTAACTCAATAAGTAACAAGACTAACCTCTGGGCTGAAAGTAATGACGAGCTCCGCAGGTACAGTCCAGTATAAATAATGGTACAAAAATGTAGGCATGCTTTCAAGTTTAACAGTTAAACTCAGTACATGTGAAAAAATTCAATACTGCATGATATGAGGTATATGACATCTCAGTAGAAAAACCTCATGTAAATACTAGTCACAAATTATCCAGTCACTCGGTACTGTTTATGGACAATCCAGCCGAGGGGTGTTCCAACCCATATATATATACACATCGACTAACAGTCAGTCACCCAGTACTGTATAAGGCCAACTAGCCCTGGGGTAATTTGTCCTCAAATGTAAATGATATGGACAAGATCCATGTCTAGGTAAATTCAGTACAATATAAATCAGTAAGGCAAGTCCATGCCCTGGGAAATCCATCCCGAATATATATGATCATCTACGCTCATGGGGGGTGTG
Source organism: Nicotiana tabacum (assembly GCF_000715075.1). Taxonomy (NCBI): domain Eukaryota; kingdom Viridiplantae; phylum Streptophyta; class Magnoliopsida; order Solanales; family Solanaceae; genus Nicotiana; species Nicotiana tabacum. The sequence goes on from NC_134094.1 coordinate 39,635,785, forward strand.
CACTGACTCTGGAGGGGCTCCTTCAGGCCAAGCATGATATAAAGCCTGTAAGGCCTACTGCAAGCGGGCAGCCCCGATCCATAAAATAGTAAAGCCTATAAGGTCTGCTGTAGGCGGGCAACCCCGATCCAAATGATAGTAAAGCTTATAAGTCCTGCTGCAGGCGGGCAGCCTCGATCCATAAAATAGTAAAGCTTATATGGCCTGCTGCAGGCGAGCAGCCCCAATACAAATGATAGTAAAGCTTATAAGGCCTGCTGCAGGCAGGAAGCCCCGATGCATATAATAATAATGTATAAAGCCATTCTTGTCTGCTACAGGCGGGCATCCCCGATCCCTTTAATGATAGCATATATAAAACCAATATGGCCTGCTGCGGCGCGCAGCTCGATCTCATAAATATCCTCACAATGGACGAATATTACTGAGTGTGAAATGTATATTTTTGAAACAATTAATTCAATAGCAACAAGACCCCATGGGTCCCAAAATATTGGCAAGTAGGCTAAACATGATATTTAATAAGAGTCTCAGCTCAATTTCTCTAACACGTGGAACATGTTCAGATAATAATATGATTCATTAATTTTACAACTGCACATAATTTATTCACAACACAATTTCTATGGTGCACATCCACATGCTCGTCACCTATCGTGTGTGTTACCTCCGAAAAATTTATATCATACCAAATTCGGAGATTCATGCCCTTAGAACCAAGTTTAAAAGTGTTACTTACCTCAAACCATGTAATTCTTTACTACGCTATGCCTTTGCCTTGTGAATTGGCCTCCAAACACCTCGAATCTAGCCACAATTCATTCGATTCAGTCAATAAAATTTATTAAAATTAATCCCATAAGAAAATACTAATTTCCCAACAAAATCCGAAATTTAGCTCTAACATTTCTCTTGGGGCCCATGTCTCGGAACCCAAAAAAAATTTCAAAATCCGAAAGCCCTTTCAACGACGAGCCTAACCATACTAATTTTACCAAAATCCGACCTCAACTCGACCTCCAAATCATCAAATCTTATTTTCGAATCCCTAAGTTTAAATCTCCGATTTACACCTCAAAAACATATAATCTAGATGGATTATTCGATGATAATTTAATATTATGGAGTAGAAATGATCACAAGTGACTTACCTCAAGTTTTCCTTGAATTCTCACTCAAAATTGCCCCAAAAACCGTGTTGAAGGTCCAAAAATGGCAAAACTCGGAACCCCTTCAAAATGTATACTGTCCAGGGATTCCGCATCTGCGACTCACTTAGCCGCTTATGCGGTCTCGTAGGTGCGAGAATTCAACCGCTTCTGTGATTTCGCCAAGCCTCCACTGGAGTTGTTACATTCTCCCCCGCTTAAACCCTATTCTGTGTATATTGTATAGGCCTGGCAACACAATCATAATTGAAAATCATTACTTCAGTCATAGCCCATAAACCTTGGACTTCAATTTCCAACATTCAGAATTTCTTTTCAAGACCTAAATCTCATATCTACACGCTGTATGGGTTTGAACAAACTGTATTAAGCCATAACCATAACCTTAGATAATATCACTTAACATACTACAAAACTCTCATGCTCGCAACACCAGTTTTAATCATATTGACTACTCCAAAGTAACCCGGTAATAGTATTAAACCCCATATCAAACAAAACCTCGTTCTAAAACCTTCGTACACTGCTAATAATGAAACACACACGTGAAATCTCATAACACCTTATCAGATCGACAAGTCATGGAGCTCTCCTGCTCCAACCAGAACAATAATCACTTTCTAAGACGACCTTCAATATTATCCTCCCAATATACCGTAATCAAACCTGATAGTATCCATTATAGGTCCAATGACCTTATATTATTAAACACAACTATCCCATTGACATGCCACACCAATACAACTCAATCCACAACTGCGCAACCTTGTACCCAAAATGGAAGATATCTCAAAGTAGAGAACCGTATTGTAAGTTCAACAAGCACCACCACAATTGTAATGCTATAAGCTTATTATATATAGTAGAACCAACACACACAAATTTAATAACAGTAACCAACTCTTCTAGAGCTCACATTAACATCACTCGCACGGACAACTCACGTTCTATAGTATCAATATCTGAACCCGCACGGACAACTCACGTGTCAATAATATCAATAATTGGAATATTAACAGTCTATCAACCAGGAGAGTACCGTAATACCAATGCACATCCGTAAATCAAAACACAATTCCCCTTTCAACCACACACCCTTCTCAGGGATTACCGAGCAACTATAACATTCATCTAAATATATAACACTGACCATTCCATCCAGAATTCGTGATATTCCTTTCAAGAATGAACTGCCACCTCGTACATATAAATCTAAATCCCGCACAACACACCACATCTATCATGTGAAAAGCACGAGAATCTCATTATAAACTCTGAGTCACCAGCAAATTACAAACCCTATTAGTTGGATACTTTTCTCTTGCTTCTTTCCAGGAGGAAATCACAATGCACAACATGTGCCCCACACCGGTTGTAAATATCCGGTTCAAACCATGGTAGATACCATTAAGAATACTTTTAAATCGATTTTCACCTAATCAAGCTGTCAGAAGTAATTTCCTTTATCTTGTCCAAGCCATACTGGTCACCAAAACCCAAAACTATTGCCACCAAAACATCTGTAATGCCTCCACATCATTATTACCCAAAAGAACTGAGCATGCCATTACCATACTGGTCTAGCCTACAACCCATTGGTCATATTTTCTCTGAGGTTCTCTTGAATTACCCTCAAGTTGACATTTCTCCTTATTAGAACGCTACTACCCTTATCCAAAGCTCACTATAAGACATCCAAATATAAAACCACATTGTCCTAAGGTCCATAAGCCATCATATTCTTCTTAAGCACCATAAAAGTACCACAACCGTAACACTCACACTGAAAATACCATATGTGTATTTAAAATTGTTCCTTTTCCCTTATTATATTGGAATGTGGAATCCATAGTCATACAGAATTACCGCAAGTCCCACACCATCTAGTGCAATAACCGATTCTTGCGATATACAAATTCCGAAAAATTTTCAATTAACACATATACATTTTGAATCCATTATACCCCTTTCGAAAGTCACCCACTATGCTCAAATCTAAACTGCACCGCCCGAACGGGCCACACAAGCCCCCATTAGCACAACAACACCCAAAGAAGTAACCCTGCCTTAACACCTCCAATCAAATTCATACTCCATGCGCACTACATCCTTCAAAATAACAATTTAATCATCTCATGATTTTTCATAAAGAGCAATATAACCCACATTAAAGAAATTTTCTTACTCAAGTCATCCCCGATCTCAATCTCTGCAAGTCATAACTAATCCACAAGTGTACTTTGGAAAGAAACCAATACCGCACATAATCGCGCAATCAAATCGTAGATAATAGACTCCCCCAGTTGGCCCAAAGCCATATAACAAAATATCTGATATCTCACCATACCCAGATAATATCTAAATTGACCATACTAAGAAATAAAAAATCAACTCTGGTCTCGTCCCCCAATAATTTCTACACACGACCGATACACAATTATAATATCGTCCACCGGCGTAGATACATGAACAGGTGAAACTAAGGAATCACGGGGCATATCCAGAAAATGAACTAAAATATGATGAAACATACGAATATGTGGAACCAGGGTCAAATAATATACATGCCTCCATGTGGCACACTGAGACAATACCTGTGATCTCTGCATCTGAAGCAACAACATCTGGTATGGAAAGAAAAGCATAGAATCGGCCCTGACCGCCACCGTATCGGCCTCCCCCTCTTGGGTGACCCCTAGCTGACTGAGTCCCACCCCGAGCTGGCTGAGCGGGTGGTGGAGCAACTGGTGCAGAAGTAGTAGCCTAACTCCTCTACTGAACTGGACCTCGCGTATGGCGGGAACAATATGTCCTCACATGGCCCAACTCTCCACACTCATAGCCGTCCATATCGAAGAATGGTGGCGTGTTCTGAGGCGGATCTCGAAAACCAGAATAACTACCTGAAGGACCTAGTACATATGATCCCTGAACTGATGGTGCACGGAGTGTACTTGAGGCTGGAATGGCACGAAGAGCTGATTGACTCTGATGAGAACTGTATGAACCATGGCTGGATGATGTACCACGGTGAACTGGACGACCCCTGTTGTGGTAGAACTGCCCTCCAGAAGGTACCCCATCAAAACTGCACGAACCTCGAGGCCTCTTAGCCTCCCTATCTCTACGCTCCTGGCTACAGACCACCTCTATTTGTCGAGCAATATCAACCACCTCGTCAAAAGTGGCACCAGATACCCTTTCTCTAGTCATAAACAACCACAGCTGAAACGTGAGGCCATCAATGAAACTCCTAATCCTCTCCCTATTAGTGGGAACCAACCAAACTGCATGACAAGCCAACTCAGAAAATCTCATCTCGTACTGCATCACGGACATTCCATCCTGACGTAACTACTCAAACTGTCTGCGCAGCTCCTCTCTGCGAGACTGCAGCACAAACTTCTCCAAAAAGAGAACGGTGAACTCCTAAAATGTAAGTTATACTGCACCAACCAGCCTGCGCCTCTCATAAGCCTCCCACCATCTGAAGGCAGCCCTAAAAAATTAAAAAGTAGTGAATAAGACCCCACTGGTCTCCAGAATACCTGCTATCCGAAGTATCCGCTGGCACTTATCCAAAAAACCCTGAGCATCCTCTGACTCAGCACGGCTAAATGATTGAGGTCTAAGCCTCCCAAATCTTTCAAGTCTTCTCTGCTCATCATCTACCATAACAGGGACTACTCGGGCATGAGCGGCTGCAACTGGCTGGGCTGGTAGTGCCCCCGATATCTGAAGTACATGTACTACCTGGTCTGCAGTACGGGAAACAGGGGTATGAGTACCTCCCCCAGCCCGAGAAGTGGCAGGTGCGGCCTGAGTCACAACCACCTGAGCAAGGCCAGTGCAAACTGTCAATATCTGGGCCAAAGTCTCCTGAAGGCCTCAAATCTCAATGGGCACAGCTTGTACCTGAGCTGGTGCAACTGGTGGTACTATAGGTGCTGGTACCACTGTGGTACGGGCCTCACCTCGACCTCTACCTCGGCCTCTACCACGCCCCCGGCCTCTCATGGCCCTAACTGGTGGCACTGGTGGCTAACCGTCCGATCCGATAGTTCGTGTCCTCACCATCTGTGAGAGAATAGAATAACAGGACTTTTAATTTCCGGAATCAACAAGTTTGCATGACTGAATATAATAAAGTGAAATTTCCTAAGTGTTCGGCAGCCTCTCGAAGATATGTACAGACGTCTCCGTACCGATCAGCAAGACCCTACTAAACCTTCTCATAATTCGTAGGACCTATATAACCTAGGATCTAATACCAACTTGTCACGACGCAAAGTCTTACCGGTCGTGATGGCACCTATCTCAATAGTAGGCAAGACGAAAATCTCAATAAATCACCATATCTTTTAAATTTAAAAATATAATAATTAAATTCAGCGGAAGAAACTCACAATTTCAAATATAACACTCCCAAAATCTGGTGTCACTGAGTACATGAGCATCTAATATGGATACAAAGTCTGACTGACAAAATTACTGTCTAAAAATATAGAACAGTACAAAAATTAAACAGGAAGGGAATTAAGTCTGCGAACGTCAAGCAACTACCTTGATAGTCCCCAATAGAATTAACTTCGAAATCTAGCAGCCGCCATATCCGGGAGCACCTGGATCTGCATACGAGGTGCAGAGTGTAGTATGAGTACAACTAACTCAATAAGTAACAAGACTAACCTCTGGGCTGAAAGCAATGAAGAGCTCCGCAGTTACAGTCCAGTATAAATAATGGTACGAAATGTAGGCATGCTTTTAAGTTTAACAGTTAAACTAAGTACAAGTGAAATAGATCAATACTGCATGATATGAGGTATATGACATCCCAGTAGAAAGACCTCATGTAAATACTAGTCACAAATTATTCGGTCACTCGGTACTTTTTTTATGGTCAATCCAGCCCAGGGGTGTTCCAACCCGTATATAAATATACATCGATTGACAATCAGTCACTCAGTACCGTATAAGGCAAATCCAGCCCTAGGGTAATTTGTCCCAAAATGTAAATGATACGGACAAGATCCATGTCCAGGTAAATTCAGTACAATATAAATCAGTAAGGCAAGTCCATGCCCTCGGAAATCCATCCCGAATATATATATATTCATCTACGCTCACTGGGGGTGTGTACAGACTCCGGAGGGGCTCCTTCAGCCCAAGCGTGATATAAAGCCTATAAGGCCTGCTGCAGGCGAGAAGCCCCGATCAATAAAATAGTAAAGTCTATAAGGCCTGCTGCGGGTAGGCAACCCCGATGCATATAATAATAATATATAAAGAGGCGGGCAGCCCCGATCCAAATGATAGTAAAGCTGCCTATAAGTCCTGCTACAGGCGAGCAGCCCCGATGCATAAAATAATAATGTATAAAGCCATTCTGGCCTGCTGCAGGCGGGCAACCCCGATCCCTTTAATGATAACATATATAAATCCAATTTATCCTGCTGCGACGCGCAGCTCTATCCCATAAATATCCTCACAATGGACGAATATGACTGAGTGTGAAATGTATATTTTTGAAACAATTAAATCAACAGCAACAAGACCCCATGGGTCCCAAAATATTGGCAAGTAGCCTAAATATGATATTTAATAAGAGTCTCAGCTCAATTTCTCTAACACGTGGAACATGTTCAGATAATAACATGATTCATTAATTTTACAACTGCACAGGATTTATTTAAAACACAATTTCTATGGTACACGTCCACATGCTCATCACCTATCTTGTGTGTCACCTCCAACCAATATATATCATACCAAATTCGGGGATTCATACCCTCAGAACCAAGTTTAAAAGTGTTACTTACCTCAAACCGTATAATTCTTTACTCCGATGTGCCTTTGCCCTGTGAATTGGCGTCCAAACACCTCGAATCTAGCTACGATTAATTTGATTCAGTCACTAAAATTTATTAGAATTAATCCCAAAAGAAAATACTAATTTTCCAACAAAATCCGAAATTTAGCTCAAAAATCGCCCGTGGGGCCCACCTTTCGGAACCCGACAAAAGTTACAAAATCCGAAAGCCCATTCAACCACGAGTCTAACCATACTAATTTTACCAAAATCCGACCTCAACTCGACCACCAAATCATCAAATCTTATTTCCGAACCCCTAAGTTCAAATCTTCGATTTACACCTCAAAAATATGTAATCTAGTTGGATTATTTGATGATAATTTAATATTATGGAGTAGAAATGATGACAAGTGACTTACCTCAAGTTTCCCTTAAATTCTCTCTCAAATTCGCCCAAAAACCGTGCTTGAAGATCCAAAACTGGCAAAACTTGGAACCCCTTTGAAATGTATACTGTCCGGGGGTTTCGCACCTGCGACTCACTTAGCCGCTTCTGCGGTCTCGCAGGTGCGAGAATTCAACCGCTTCTGCGGTTTTGCCAAGCCTCCACTTGAGCCGCATCTGCGAGTTAGGAGCCGCTTTTGCGGGCTCGCATTTGTGAGGCTAGCCCTGCTTCTGCGGAAAGCTCGCTTCTACGATGGATGGTGCGCACATGCGGCTTCGCACCTGCGTTCAAACCTCTGCAGGTTCGAAAATACCAGAACCAAAAATTCCAGCAGTGGTTTTAAGTCCTAATTTTATCCGTTAACCATCCAAAACTCACCCAAGGCACCCCGGGATAACTAAACATACCAACAAGTCCTAAAATATCATACGAACTTAGTCGAGTCTTCAAATCACATCCAACAACACTAAAAACACGAATCACACATAGATTCAAGCCTAATGAACTTGAAAACTTCCAATTTCTACAAACGACGCCAGAACCTATCAAATCACATCCCATTGACCTCAAAATTTGCACACAAGTCATAAACGACATAACGAAGCTATGAAAATTTTCAGGACTGGATTCCGACCACGATATCAAAAAGTCAATCCCCTGGTTAAACTTTTCAAAAGTTCAACTTTCGCTATTTCAAGCCTAATTCCACTACAAACTTCCAAATAATTTTTCGGACACGCTCCTAAGTCCAAAATTACCATACAGAGCTATTGGAATCATCAGAATACAAATCTGAGGTCATTTACACGTAAGTGAACATCCGATCGACTTTTCCAACTTAAGCTTTAAACCTTGGAACTAAGTGTTCCAATTCATTTCGAAACCTCACCGGACCCGAACCAATTAACCCGGTAAGTTATAAAACAACTGTAAGCATAAAATTGATCAATAAATGGGGAAACAGGGTTGTTATACTCAAAATGACTGGCCGGGTCATTACATGTCAATTGTGACTTGTGTGCGAAATTTGAAGTCATTCACGATCGATTTGATACATTTCGGCACGGGATATAGAGTTTGAAAATTTAAAAATTTATAAGTTTGCTTCGAGGCGCGATTCATGATTTTGATGTTGTTTGACGTCGTTTAAGTCTTCGACGAAGCTCGTATTGCATTTTGGGACATAGAAAGGGACTGACAGTGGCCGCAGGTATGAAGATTTTCCCGCATCTGCGTCGTAGAAGCAGTAGGGAGAGAGGCAGGCTTGAGGCACAGGTGCGAGGTTTGTGCCACACCTGCGGGACCACAGAAGCGGATTCTTGGTCGCAGGTGCGATTCCGCAGAAGCGGAGTCTTGTCCGAATATGCAAAGGTAGGGGGCTGAAGGGTGACCACAGAAGTGGTAGTTTTGCCGCACTTGCGGAACCGCAGAAGCGTCCAAGTGGCTACAAGTGCGAGAGGTCGCTGGGCAGTGTGTTCTTTTAAGAACGGAATTTGGCCTATTTTTCTTTCATTTTCACTTGGTTGGGGTGATTTTGTAGAGTTTCAAGGGTGTTCATCAAGCAATACAAGGCAAGTGATTCCCAACTATGAAATTAGTAAAAATTTGGAATTTTTGTATTTTTAGATTTTGACCATAAAATTGGATATGGAATTTGGAATAAGTTATATATTTTAGTTCGTGGTGTTATGGTTAACGTTTATCTTCGTAAACTTTCGGAATCCGGGCACATGGGCCTGAGGGTTAATTTTATGGCCTTTTCGAGAGGAGTTGGGAATTGTTTAAAATGATTAATTATGGGTATTAGAATATATTTTGATTGGTTTGCACATTTGTTTGAATAGTATTAGATTGACGGGCATTGATTTAAGGTGTTAGAGAGGCTTTGGAGCCGGTTATGGAACTTTGGAGGGAGGTAAGTCTCTTATCTAACTCTGTGAGGGGAAAACTACCCCTAGGTGATGTGTTTGTTATGTGCTACTTGTTGCAGGGGCTACGTATGCCCGAGGTGATGAGAGTCCATACGTAGCTAGATTCATGTTATCTCTGGATAGACTTAGGTTCCTGCCATGCTATAACTGTACTATTTGAGTTATCACTGGCCTATTAAATTTCTTTATTTTACATAACAACTTGAGACTAGGATTGAGTAGAGTGTTAGACTTGCTATTATAGAGATTTGACGGCTTCATGATAAGCCGTGGATTAATTGTACTATCCTTATGAAATTCTCCCGCGTTGTGCGTTCTCATCGAAACATTTCCTTAAAAATCAATAACTCACCCGACTATTCGTGAGTGGGGTCGAGGACCCATCAAAGCTTCTTATTCTAATGTGATCGGGCCGTTTGCCTCGGCAGGATAGATACATCTATGGTTCGTGCCCTTCGACCCTCGGCAGCGCGCACATTATGATGGACGGGGTCGTACGCCTCGACAAAATTATGTACCATACTCCCATGGGAGCGAGTCATTCGCCTCGGTAATAAAATAGATGTAGTTTGTGGTGTTATGGTTAAAGTTTATCTTCGAAAAGTTTTGGAATCGGCATTTCTATAAGATACTCTTATGAAGTCGTGCGTAATAATTGGCAAGAAGCCAGCATATCTGTGAGTGTTTCCTCATTGAACTGTGATGACATATCTGGTAAGGTCCACTATATATATACTCTGATTGAGGGGGTAGCAACTAGCTGAGAGTTTGAGTTATTGCTGAGAGGAGGATTGTACCACGTATTATACTTGTTATTTCGCTTATTTACTCTGACTCAGACCTGTTTACTTCTATTGTATCTGTCCTATTGGACCACTAGTAAGTGTTGATATCGACCCCTCGTCACTACTTCTCTAGGGTTATGCTAGATATTTTCTGGGTACGCGTTGATTTATGTACTCATGCTACACTTGCTGCACTTTTTGTGTAGGTACATATATGTTTGGTGGTCTTTTCGGTGCAGAGGGGCGGCTATTGCGGGAACTTTACCGTGAGCTATATTTTATGTCACGATCCGCAGCCTGCAGTGTTTACATCAGAGTTATTTATATTCTCATATCTAATTTGTATTCCAGACAGATGTTGCATTTTATTATATTTCCTAGTTGATATCTAATCTGCAGAAATCAGCCTGGAATATCAGAAATATACATCTTTTACAGATCAACTAAACACACATGTTATGATCCTTAACCAGGCTCTGATCACACCTATGTGCTGACATATTAAATCGTGCGGAAAACAAATACAGAAAATATATTAATGACAAAGGGGCAAGGATTTGTGGCAAACATTACTCCAGAGCCAGACCAAATCTAGTAAAAGAACACTATATAGCTTAGTTGGAGATAATATTGTGTGTGAATTCACCTCTCATTTCCGCAAAGATTATTTGGGAGCACATACTCTAAGATAAATTCCTCTGCAAAATGAACCACTTTAATTTCCATCTGTAATATATTTAACTTTTGTCAGCAACTAGTATAGCTACTAAGCATATCGTGACATGACCAGAAATTTTGCTAGAAAGTAAATTTAAAAAATATCAGAATCTTTTAGGAGTGAGATCTGCATGCTGTGGAATATCAGAAATATACATCTTTTACAAATCAACTAAACACACATGTTATGATCCTTAACCAGGCTCTGATCACACCTATGTGCTGACATATTAAATCGTGCGCAAAACAAATACAGAAAATATATTAATGACAAAGGGGCAAGGATTTGTGGCAAACATTACTCCAGAGCCAGACCAAATCTAATAAAAGAACACTATATAGCTAAGTTGGAGATAATATTGTGTGTGAATTCACCTCTCATTTCCGCAAAGATTATTTGGGAATACATACTCTAAGATAAGTTCCTCTGTAAAAATGAACCACTTTAATTTCCATCTTTAATATATTCAACTTTTGTCAGCAACTAGTATAGCAACTAAGCATATCATGACATGACCAGAAATTTTGCTAGAAAGCAAATTTTAAAAATATCAGAATCTTTTAGGAGTGATATCTGCATGCTTAATAATAACAACAATATAAATTGTAGGGAAATGACACCGGAAAATAACAACAATACTGCAATAATATTATTTGTGAGCAGATATACGAATTGGCTTGAGTCGTGCTGGGCACTGTCCTAAGAAACTATTTCAGCAATATGACATATTTTTGCATGATTAAACAAGCCTACCTCTATTTATTTAGAGGATATAGGAACCAACAAAATTAAATAATAAATCCAGCATGTTCAGAAAATTGAAAAGAAGAATTAATAATAATAGGTAATGATTGTACAAAGAAAGAAATGATGTGGCCAAACTCTCCACACTCATAGCAACTCCCCGGTGCTGGTACTGGGAACTGAAGAGAGACCTGAGCACCGGGATAACTGGTAGAAGGACCTGGCATAGACGAGCCCTGACCCGATGGAGCACGGGACGAACTCTGAGCTGGGAGGGCACTAAGAGATGAATGACCCTGCTAATAACTGTGTGACCATGGTCAGATGATGCACCACGGTGAACTGGGCGAGCCGTTTGAGCATGTCTGAAAGGACGACCCCTACCGTCGTGGAACTGCCCCCAGAAGGAACACAGCTAAATCCACCCTGTCCACGAGGCCTCCTGGCTGCGAACCATCTCAATCTGATGAGCAATGTCGACAACCTTATCAAAAGTAGCACTAGACACACTCTCTCTAGTCATAAGCAATCGCAGCTGAAAAGTGAGGCCATCTATGAACCTCCTGATCCTCTCTCTGTCTGTGGGAACCAACCAGATAGCACGATGGTCCAACACAAAAATTCTCATCTCATACTGTGTCATGGACATAACACCCTGACGAAGCTGCTCCAACTGCCTACGCAGCTCCTCTCTGCAGGACTGAGGCACGAACTTCTCCAGGAAAAGAACGGAGAACTGCTGCCATGTAAGGGGTGCTGCGCCGACTGGCCTACGTCTCTCGTAAGCCTCCCACCAACTGAAGGCAGCCCAGAGAACTGAAAAAAAGTTAACGAGACCCCACTGGTCTCCAGAATACCTGTCGTACGGAGTATCCTCTGACACTTGTCCAAGAAATCATGTGCATCTTCTCCCTTTGCACCACTGAAAGATGGAGGCTGGAGCATCCCAAACCTCTCAAATCTACACTTCCCACCCTCAGGCATAGCAGGAACCACATAATCCTGAGCAGCTGCAACTGGCTGGGCTGGTGGTGCCCCCGGTGTCTGGAATCCCTGTACCACCTGCTCTGGTGTGCGGGCGGCGGGAGTCTGAGCGCCTCCCCTGGCCTGAGAAGTGGATGATGCGGCCGGAACAAAGATCGCCTGGGCAAGACTGGTACACGCGGTCAGAATCTGAGCTAAGGCCTCCTGAAGGCCTGGAATCACAATAGGCACAAGTGGTGCCTTAAATGGTCCCACAGGCTCATCTAGAACTGGTGCCTGCCCTTGAACTAGGGCAACTGGTGGGTCTGCAGGTACTGCCCCAGCTATGCGGGCTGCTCCTCTGCCCCTACCGCGACCTCGAACTCTCGCGGCCCTGGCTGGAGGTACTGGTGGATGTCTTTCCTACCCCGTAGTATGAGTCCTCGCTATCTGTGAGAGAATGAAACAATAGATGTTTAATCACCAGAATCAACAGATTCACACGAAAAGAATTCAAGAATGTGAAGTTTTCTTCCTAAGGGTTCTGCAGCCTCTCGAAGATAAGTACAGATGTCTCCGTACCGATCCGCAAGACTCTACTAACCCTGCTCATGACTCGTGAGACCTATGTAACCTAAGCTCTGATACCAACTTGTCACGATCCAAAATCTAACCCATCGTGATGATGCCTATCATGATACTAGGCAAGCCAATATCTCCAAAAGACTTCCAACATTTAAGAGAAATAAATTTATATACTTAAAATAACCGGAGTCTTTCATACAAAAAGGGGTAAAACCTAAAGCATAAGTGCGGAAAAATAGCCCGACATTTGTGTGTCACTGAGTCATGAGCATCTAGATATCCAGTCTAATACAAACTATGTCTAATTATCAATACATAAAATAAAGAAAACATAGAAAGAGAGACAAGGTCTGCGGACGCCTGCAGCTACCTCGTAGTCTCCGGTACTAGATCGCGCACAAACTCAACGACCTCCGTGATCAAACACACCTAGATCTGCACATGAAGTGCATGGTGTAGCATGAGTACAACCAACTCAGCAAGTAACAGAAATAAATAAGGAACTGAGAAGGTAGTGACGAGCTATACAAATACAGTTCATTTTCAATAATTTGAGCAAAGAATAGACATGCTTTCAAATCCGGCAGTTCAAGTCAAATTAGTTTATACAGTTTCAGTGCAGGTAATCCGGATATAGAATCTTTCAAAAATTCACAATAATGACAGATAGCAGCTAAGTGCATTAACAAATGAAAAAAAAATAAGTACAGCCTCTCAGGGCAACAGACACTCAACTCGTCACAACAGCGCAATCACTCGGCTCTCAGCCCTCAATACTCACACTCAATAGGTACCTGCGCTCACTGGAGGTGTGCAGACTCCAGAGGGGCTCCTTCAGCCCAAGTGCTATATCGTTGCGGCGTGCAGCCCGATCCCATATAAATAGCCATAAGGCTCGTTGCGGCGTGTAACCCGATCTCTCTATATATATATATATATATATCCCTGAGGCTTGTTGCGGCGTGCAACCCGATCCATATATACATCCCTAAGGCTTGTTGCGACGTGTAACCCGATCCATATACACACATATAGCTCACAACCTCTCGGCACTCATGCCCTAACTCAGTCGCCAACCTCTCTAGTCTCTTGGGCACTCAGAAATTATAAAGATCAGCCCAAACAAAAATAACATATTGTATCAACAAGAATCAAGAAGACACTGAGATATGATACGCAAGTAAAACCATGACTAAGTACAAGACAATAATTAGCAAATGCTTCAACAAATATGCGACCTCCGCGGGTCCCAACAGTACCATCACATAGCCTAAGCATGATTTCTAACATGATTTACAGTCAAATTTCTATAATACGGAGAGAACAGGTAATTTACAATAGGCTATTCGACTTTAAAGTCTCACGGGACAGACCAAATCACAATCCCCCACGATGCACGCCCACACGCCTGTCACCTAGCATGTGCGTCACCTCAAAAATAGTCATATCATATCAAAAATCTTGGGTTTCATACCCTTAAGACCAAATTTAAAATTGTTACTTACCTCAACCCGTGCAAAATCCTAATCTGCAATGCCTTTTCCCCTCAAATCAATCTCCAAATGCCCCAAATCTAGCCACAAGCAAGACGATATAATTAATATAGGCTAAAAGCATCAATTCCACAAGAAAAAGACGAAACTATAAGCCAAAATCCGAAATAGGCTCAAACCGGGCCTCGGGCCCACATCTCAAAATCCGACAAAAGTCACAAAATATGAACACCCATCCACTCACGAGTCCAACCATACAAGAATTACGCGAATCCAACCTTGAATCACCTTCCAAAACTTAAAATTTTAGCCTATGAAGTTTTCACCATTTCCCCCATATTTACAATTCAAATCCCTAATTAGATGATAAAAATAACAATAGGTTCATGAAATATAGTCCAATCCGAGTTAGAATCACTTACCCCAACAATCTTCTTGAAGAAACCTCGAAATATCGCCTCACACCGAGCTCTCAAAGTCCCAAAATCGAAATGGAAATCAAACCCTCGAAATCCCATTTTTTGCCCAGTTCATCCGCATCTACGGACACACTGTCGCACATGCGATGCCGCACTTGCGGAATTACCCTCGCAGATGCGAAAATGACTTAAAGGACTGGGTCCGCATCTGCAATGAAGGGGCCGCACCTACGTGTGCATGCCTGCGGACAATGGTCCGCTTCCGCGCTCACCCCTCCAGCTCACTCTCCGCATCTGCGGGTTTGCAGATGCGGAAATCCACTCGCACTTGCGACCCCTAACCATCCCGCAGATGCGGAAATCCACTCGCACTTGCGACCCCTAACCATCTTCTCACCCCCCGCTTCTGCGCTTGGCCTAATGCACATGCGTGTCCGCACCTACGGTTCCCCACTCGCAGGTGCGAAACACCAGAACACTAGAAACTCAACAATTGCACAAGTCCAAATTTCGACCCGTTAAGCATCCGAAACACACCGAGACCTCCGGGACCTCAACCAAATATACCAGCAAGTTCTAAAACACCATAAGAACCTAGTAGAGCACTAAAAACATGTCAAACAACAACAAAAATACGAATTACACCCAGATTCAAGCCTAATAAAATTCTAAACTTTCAAAATTCCACATACAACGCCTAAACCTACCAAACCACGTCCGATTGACCTCAAATTTTGCACACAACGCATATTCAACATTATCGACCTACTCTAACTTCCGGAATCGGAATTCGACCCTGATATCAAAGGTCAACCATGGGTCAAACTTCCCAAAAATTCGACATTCGCTATTTCAAGACTAAATTAGCTACAGACCTCAAATTCACAGTCCGGACACACTCCTAAGTCCAAAATCACCCAACGGAACTAACGGAACAGACGGAACTCCATTTCGGAGTCGTCTTCACACAATATTGACTACTGTCAAAATTCTAAGACCTAAGCTTCTATTTTAGTGACTAAGTCTCCCAAATCACTCCGAAATCAAAAGCAAGACCTCCCGGTAAGTCACATAAGCAGAAACAGATACGAAAAAATAGTAAATAGGGGATCGGGGCTAATACACTCAAAATGACCGATCGAATCGTTACATTCTATGAACCAATAATTCTTATTGTAAGTCAGAGATTTTATCAATCACATTTTGACCCTCACAATTTTGCTGTTCAATGCGATTTTGCACCAGTAGTCCACGTGCGTCCCTGGTTATTCATGAGATCTCTAGAGACTAGGGCAAAATCTCATAGGAGCGGCTACTCCGCTCTCATATAGGTGAATTCATCAAGTGTATACTTATTTTAAATACACCATCCATAAGGAATATGAAATATTTAAGAGTTATAACTCAGCCTCTCAATTAGTAGCAGTCAAGCACTTTTTCTTAGTGCTTCAGTGCCAATTTCGACTTGTTATTACCCATATGAACCTACTTCATAGGATCTCCAATCACATAGGTTGGGTTACCATCTCTATTGACAACATGTCCTATGTCGGACTTAACCCTATCTCTATTGAGGTTTGAAAAAATAATTTTCTTCCCACGGGTTTAGTCAGAGGATCGGCCAAATTTACATCTGACTTCACATAATCAATGGAAATTATTCCATCTCTCAGCAGCTGCTTTATGACATCTTGTCTCAATTTCATGAGTCTACTTTTATAATTATAAGATTTATTCTTTGCAATAGCTATTGTCGCTTGACAATCACAATGCATAGACATAGGAGGAAATATGTCCTTTATTAAAGGGATATTAGCAATAAAGGAAATATTAGCTTGGATGTTAGCTAAAATGTTTCTTAGCCACGCAACCTCAGAACCAACTAACTCTAGAGCTACAAACTCTGATTCCATAGTCAATCTAGCAATGATTGTCTGTTTAGCTAATTTCTTTGATATTGCACCACCACCAAGGGTGAATAGATAACCACTAGTAGATTTTGTCTCATCTGAATCAGAGATCCAGTTTGACTTGTTCAGTAAGTCTTGTTCAGAAAAACTGTCTCTCAGTAAGACTAGTTCAAATTTCTCATACCACTGCTTAGGAGCTTGTTTAAGGCCATAAAGAGATTTAATTAATTTACAAACATTATTTTCTTGTCCATGAATGTTACAACCTTCAGGTTGAACCATATAAATTTCTTCTTCTAAGTCACCATTTAGAAAGGTAGTTTTGACATTCATTTGGTGGATAAATAGCTTATGAATTTAAGCTACGACAATTAAAACTCGAATAGAAGAAATTTTAGTCACTGGTACAAATGTATCAAAATAATCTATATTTTTTTTTGAAAGTCCTTTTGCTACTAACCGAGCTTTATATTTATCTAAAGATCCATCAGGATTAAATTTTTTTTTGAAAACCCATTTGCAACAAATAGGATTTGCACTAGGACGTAAATCTATTAAAATCCATATTTTATTTTTCAAAATAGAATCGATTTCAACTTTTATTGCCTCTTTCCAATAATTAGCTTCTGAAGAAGATAGAGCTTCAAATTAATTTTATGGTTCATTATCAACAAGAAAAGTTTGAAAATCATTCCCATAAGAAAAATATTATTTTCTAGGCCTTTTGCTCCTTCTCAATTTCTCGTTAGAGGTAATTTCATTATTTGTTTCAACATGTATGTGTGAAATTTTATCAGACAATAGATAAATATATTCAAAGAATTCAGCATTCTTTATCTCAATTATAGTATTGCAATCACATCGCTTTTTAAAATAAGAATCTGTATGCAACACTATATTCAGCATATCCAATAAGTATGTAATCAGCAGTTTTAGAATCTATGTTTCTCTTTTTAGGTTCAGGCAAAAAAACTTTAGCAAGAAACCCTCACACTTTTAAATATTTTAAGTTAGGTTTATAACCCTTCCACAATTCATGCGGAGTTTTGCCAATTCTTCTATGTGGTATTCAATTTTGGAAGTGACATGTAGATAATATAGCTTCACCCCACAAATTATCAGGAGCATTAGAACTAACTAACATAGAGTTCTTCATCTCTTTCAATGTTCTATTTTTCCTTTTGTAATGACCCGACCGGTCGTTTCGTAAGTTATAGCCCTGTTTCCCCATTTCTGCTTGTTTTGTGCTTTACAGCTGTATTATGTCTTACCGGGTTGGTTGGTTCGGGGTCCGAAGTAGTTTTTGAACTGAGAGACTTAGTCTCTTAATTGGAAGTTTAAGTTGGAAAAGTCGACCGGATGTCGACTTGTGGGAAAACGACGTCGGATTTGAATTTTTATGGTTCCGTTAGCTCCGTTATGTGATTTTGGACTTAGGAGCGCATCCGAAATGTGATTTGTAAGTCCGTAATAGAATTAGGCTTGAATTGGCGAAAGTTAAAATTTTGGCAATTTTGGCCGGCAGTGGAAATTTTGATATCGGGGTTGGATTGGATTTTCGAAAGTTGGAATAGGTTCGTGGTGTCATTTTTGACTTGTATGTAAAATTTGAGGTCAATCAGACATGGTTTGGTAGGTTTCGGCATCGTTGTGGAATTCGGAAGTTTAGAAGTTCTTTAGGCTTGAATTTGGGTGTAATTTGGTGTTTTGATGTTGTTTTAAGGGATTCGAAGGTTCGGCTAGTTCGTATCGGGTTATAGGACTTATTTGTATAATTGGTTAAGGTCTCGGAGGCCTCGGGGTGATTTCGGGTGGTTAACAGCTTGATGGGAGTTGAGGAATTGCAGCTGAAGCTACTGCTACTGGTGTAACCGCACCTGCGGATTGGGAACCGCAGGTGCGAGCCCGCAAAAGCGAAGGAGGAGCTGCAAATGCGGCAAAGAAGGATCTAGGCAGAGGACGCAGGTGCGATGGCATTCCCGCACCTGCGATGGTCGCAGAAGCGGATTTAGGGGCGCAGGTGCGAGTTTGGCCCGCAAGTGCGATGTAGTTGCCGCACCCACGAAGAGCGCAGATGCAGTCACTTGATCGCAGGAGAGCAGGCAGTGTCTGGTGATTTTTCCGCAGAAGCGGGGCTTTGCCCGCAGATGCGAAAATGGAGCCGTAAGTGCTAAAAGTCTGGGCAAAACCTATAAATAGAAGACTTTAAATGTTTCACCATTCTCATTATTTTTGAGCTCGGATTTTGGGGATTTTGAGAGAGATTTCGGAGTAATCACTGAGGTAAGTTCCTTATGCCTATTTATATTCAATAATGGTGTTTGTCCTACTGATTTTACACCTAGTTGGTGAGTGTTTGAGGTGAGATTTGGGAGATTGGGGCTTGGGAATTGGAGAGTGCATTTTGGGATTTTGGAGGGGCAATTGAGGTCGGATTTTGATAAATTTGGTATGGTTAAACTCGTGAGCAAATGTTCTTTCGGGTTTTATGACTTTCGTCGGGTTTCGAAATGTGGGCCCGGGGGGAGGGGGGGTTGAGCCGATTTCGTATTTTGGACTATATTTTAGTAGTTTTCTTGTGGAATTGATCCTTTTAGCTAATATTGATTATGTCGTACTATTTGTGGCTAGATCTGGTTTTAAGGGTATAAAACCCCGAGAATTGGTATGATGTGAATATTTGGAGGTGACGCACATGCTAGGTGGCAGGCTTGTGAGCGTCCACCGTGAGGGTTGTGACTTGGTCCGTCCCGTGAGACTGTAAAGTCGAATAGCCATTGTTATTGCTTGTTTTTCCTTGTCTTTGAGCAATTGACTGCCTTTCATGCTAGAAACCATGCTTAGGCCATATGATATCACTGTTGGGACCCACATCGGTCGTATACTTGTTGAATTGACTGCTAATTATTTTCTTGTACTTAGTCACAATCTTACTTATGTGTTATATCTCTGTTCCCTCTCATTTTTTGTTGATACTTATTGTATTCTCCGTTTGGACTGATTATTATGATATTCTGTGAGCCCGAGGGGCTGGAGAGGTTAGTGACTGAGATAGGGCCTGAGTGCCGAGTTGCGAGCTCTGAGGTATATGGATCGGGTTGCATGCCACAACAAGCCTTTCGACTATATATATGGATTGGGTTGCACGCCGCAACAATATTAGATCGGGTTGCACACCGCAACAATATTGGATCGGGCTGCGTGCCGCAGTAATATAGCGTTTGGGCTGAAGGAGCCCCTCCGGAGTATGTTCACCCCCAGTGAGCGTAGGTACCTATTGAGAATGCTCCTCCGGAGTCTGTACATCCCCAGTGAGCGCAGGTACATATTGAGAGTATGTATTGAGGGCTAAGAGCCGAGAGTATGAGCTGTTGAGATGAGTTGAGTGACTGCTGCCTTGAGAGGTTGTACTTGCTTTTATTTATTGTTGCACTTAGTTGTTATCTATTGTTGTTGTGAAAATTCTGGAAGATTTATATCTGTTTTACTTGAGCTCAAACCGATTTGACTTATACCACCGGATTTGAAAGCATGTTCACTCTTTACTGAAATTTTTTGAAATGATCTGTATTTTTATAGCTCGTCACCGCTTCTCAGTTCCTTATTTAATTATGTTACTTGCAGAGTTGGTTGTACTCATGCTACACCCTGCTCTTCATGTGCAGATCCAGGTGTGTACAGTTCTGGCAGTCGATGAGTTCGTACGCGAGCTGATTATCGGAGACTTACGAGGTAGCTGCCAGCGTCCGCAGTCCTTGTTTTTCCTTTCTTATTATCTTTTCTCTCTTGTATTGGAAGTTCAGGAGCGGCTTCGCACGATGCAGTCTAGGCAGAAGAGCTATGCTGATAGGAAGGTCCGTGATGTGTCTTTCATGGTCAGGGAGAAGAATCTGCTGAAGGTATCACCCATGAAGGGTGTTATGAGGTTTGGGAAGAGGGGCAAGTTGAGCCCTCGGTTCATTGGGCCTTTTGAGGTACTTCAAAGGATCGGAGAGGTGGCTTACAAGCTTGCCTCACCACCTTTCTTGTTGTGTGTGCATCCAGTATTTCATGTTTCTATGCTCCGGAAGTATATCGGCTATCCGTCCCATATTTTGGATTTCAGCACGGTTCAGTTGGATGGTGATATGACTTATGATGTGGAGCCGATGGCCATTTTGGAGCAGCAGGTTCGGAAGTTGAGGTCAAAGGATATAGCTTCAGTAAAAGTGCAGTGGAGAGGTCAGCCTGTAGAGGAGGCCACTCGGGAGACCGAGCGGGAGATACGAAGCAGATATCCACATTTATTTGAGACTCCAGGTATGTTTCTAAACCCGTTCGAGGATGAACGTTTGTTTAAGAGGGGAGGGATGGAACGACCCGGCCGGTCGTTTCGAGAGTTATAGCCCTGTTTCTCCCATTTCTGCTTCTTTTGTGGTTTACAGCTGTATTATGTCTTACCGGATTGGTTGGTTCGGGTCCAAAGTGGTTTTGGAGTGAATTGAGACACTAAGTCTCTTAATTGGAAGCTTAAGTTGGAAAAGTCGAATGAATGTCGACTTATGGGAAAACAACCTCGGATTCAAATTTTATGGTTCTGTTAGCTCCGTTAGGTGATTTTGGACTTAGGAGCGCGTCTGGAATGTGATTTGGAGGTCCATAGTAGAATTAGGCTTGAATTGACGAAAGTTAGAAATTTGACAATTTTGGTCGGCAGTGAAAATTTTGATATTGGGGTCGGATTGGATTTCCGGAAGTTGGAATAGATTCGTGGTGTCATTTTTGGCTTGTGTGTAAAATTTTAGGTCAATCGGACGTTGTTTGGTAGGTTTCATCATTTTTTGAGCTCGGATTTTGGGGATTTTGAGAGAGATTTCGGAGTAATCACTCAGGCAAGTTCCTTGTGCCTATTTATCTTCAATAATGGTGTTTTCCCACTGATTTTACACCTAGTTGGTGAGTGTTTGAGGTGAGATTTAGGAGATTAGGGCTTGGGAATTGGAGAGTGAATTTTGGGATTTCGGAAGGGCAATTGTGGTCGGATTTTGATACATTTGGTATGGTTAGACTTGTGAGTGAATGAGCTTTTGGGTTTTGTAACTTTTATTGGGTTTTGAGACGTGGGCACGAGGGAAGGGTGGGGGTGGGGGGGGGGGGTAAGTCGATTACGGATTTTGGACTAAATTTTAGTAGTTTTCTTGTGAAATTGATCCTTTTAGCCAATATTGATTATCTCGTACTGTTTGTGGCTAGATTCGGGGCATTCAGAAGCCGATTCGAGAGGCAAAGGCATTTCAGAGTAGGATTTCTACGCGGTTGAGGTAAGTAACAGTCTTAAATCTGGTTTTGAGGGTATGAAACCTCGAGAATTGGTATGATGTGAATATTTGGAGGTGACGCACATGCTAGGTGACGGGCGTGTGAGCGTACACCGTGAGGGATTGTGACTTGGTCCGTCCAGTGAGACTGTAAATGATCTATATTTTTATAGCTCGTCACTTCTTCTCGGTTCCTTATTTAATTCTGTTACTTCCTGAGTTGGTTGTACTCATGCTAAATCCTAGCGACTGCATTTTCTTTATATATGCGATATTAACATGTCCTAGTTAACATGTCCTAGTTTAGCATGCCGACTTAACCATATAAGCAGAAGAAGATGCATTTTTATATCTAGTATCAAAAATATTAAGCACAAATAAACTATGGTTACAATATTCATTGCCCACAAAAATATTATTTTTGGTCACTACGACCTCATCATTTTCAAAGAAAACCTTCACTCCAGCCATTCCTAATAATCCCATAGAAACTAAATTGGTTTGGATATTAGGTACATACAACACATCACTCAATGCTAGAGTTTTACCAGATGTGAGTTTGAAAAGAATTTTTCATTTCCCAAGAACGCGAGATGTTCTTGAGTTACTAAGATAAATAGTTTCTTCTCCTTCCTCAACTTGGGTATAATTTTTGTCTGCACAAATGTGCCTAGTAGCACCAGAGTCTATCACCCAATTTCTCACATTGCCCATATTAGTTATTTGGGAAATGACCGCAACAATTATATTATCCGCTTTAGTCAATTTTTATTTTGACTTATCGTGATTGTCATTTATCCTAACTCTTCTCTTGCATTAAGGTTCATTTTTCTTGAAGGTATTAATATTAGCATTGGATATGTAACCATGTCTATTCACATACCTGTGTTTTGAAATTAGTGTCTGCCAAAGTTGTGGATGCAATAATGTATTTGTAACACCGTGGATATCTGGCAGGACAGCTGGAGCAGTAGCAGCGGAGACAACGAAAAATAACAGCAATACTGCAATAATATTATTTGTGAGCAGATACACGAATTGGCTTGAGTCGTGATGTGCACTGTCCTAAGAAACTATTTCAGCAATATGAAATATTTTCTCAGGATTAAACAAGCCTACCTCTATTTATTTAGAGGATACATGAATCAGTAAAATTAAATAATAAATCAAGCAGGTTCAGAAAATTGGAGAGAAGAATTAATAATAAAGGTAATAATTGTAGGAAGAAAGTAATTATTAGCAAGATAATTCTTGGTTGAGAATTGAGTTGGTATGTGTGGCTAATCCACAACCTATTTATAGGCAATTAGGGAGGCTACATGTATGACAGGTGTGGAGAGTATTTTAACACTTGTTCAAATATACTAGTCCACTTGGCTTTAATATTAACAAGTGTACCTAGTCTTTCATGCATGAAGACACGTGGTAGATTTACATAGCCGCTTGTCAAATCCCTTCAACACTTGGCTTTAAGGTTTCATGCAAGAAACCACTTGAAAATAGATAGAACACTTGTAAAATTAAAAGATACATGGCTATTTTAAAATTTTGAAAATACCCCCACATAAATAATATCAAAAGGTCATTTGAGAAGATGACACTATACTAAAACTATGATATTACATAAAAGTTAATTTCAGGCAGCCTAACAGAGACTTTCTATGTTACTTTTCGTTCTAATTCTATCTGAGACTCAGCTGTCGTATGATTTAAAATTTGATTGATAATGGAATCATTCCTCTATCCTTGCTTACTTAAATACAGAGGCGACTTTAACTGCAATCTAATAAAGACGCTGCTTTAGGCCTCCAAAAGTAAGGGGCCTCAAAAAGTATGTGACCTTGAAATTGACTATATAGTATACATTGGAAAAACAAATATTAGAAAAAATGATTATAAAGAAATACTTAATTTTTCATCTCAAAAAGCTTAAAAATACGTTTCAATAAAAATATTTTTTTTGTGAAATATATATAAGACGTTATTAAGGTTAGATTCTGACTCTAGTTAAGCCGCCTATGCATAAATACCCTTTATTTGCAACAGGGTTTAAACCCATGACATGAGCTAATTATTACGCTCTTAAAAGAAAGAAAAAAATTGTCCGTTTTATCTCCTATATCAAGCGCGATAGCTCTTATAACAGATCCAAAGCCCTGGGACTATTTTCGTTCAGCTCTTTTATAACTAATTAACTACTTTTTCAATCGTTTTCTAGGTATTAAGGATCGTGGGAAAACCTAAATGAGAACAAACAAAAGAAGAAATGGATACATAGAGATCGCAGAGAATGCGATCCTATGCTGTTCTCAATTTAAAACAACATCAAACGCATCTATCAAAATCTAAAATATAATTTTAAAAATCATAAATTACACCAAAAGCAAATCCCATAATCACATTTCAGTTATAACAAAGTAAAACGACGAAAATTGGCAGAAACAATTTGAACTTGAAAGAAGTTCCATGAAAGGAATTAATTCTATATAGAATTTACAAGAAGGGACGACTAACCAAGTAGAGCAACCACCGTTCTGTATTTGTATTGGATAAGAACAGAGGAGAGGAAAATGATAGATTAGGGCTCAATGTTTCTAATTGAGGAAGAGCAAAAACCTGTTTTGCCTCGTTTAGTTCGTCCTCTTTTTCCCTTTACTTCTTTTCTTTCTTCTCTCTTTTTATCGTTTTGTTTCCTTATTCACTTCTTTGTTTCTTTTTCTTTTTTTTATTTTGTAATTAAACGATATTTAATTATAGCAAAAGATATTTACATAGTAGGAGGAGTGTCATTTAGGACACTCAAGTTATCAAATTTGGCCAAACTATTACAAGTGCTTATCGAAATAAATATTTTTTTATTGTGAATATCTAGTTATTTCTTTGGAGAAATTTTAGGTTTAGTTATTTTCTGATCAAGTTAGTTTTTCCCTATAAATAGAGGGAATCTGATTCACTGTATGGTCATCCCTCGAGATAAATAATCTGTTATTTTGTAACTTGAATTATTTCCTTATATTTTTAGGAAATCCATTATTTCCTATAGGTTTAAGAAAACCTATTGTCCTAATAGATTTGGGAAAGGAAAACCTATTGTCCTTGTCAAATTGGAAAACCTTTCTCTTATAGGTTTGGGACTATTTGAGAATTATATATAGGGGTAGTAGTTGAAAATTCTATAAATTGTATTGTGCTTTTCTTCTCATTCATAATGGAAAACTCTCTCTGCTTCTTCCATGAGGATTAGGCTTAGCCGAACGTCGTTAAATCTTTGTGTTGAATTTTCTTCTCTATTTGCTTTGTGTGTTATTGTGTGTTAGTTAACCCACAATCTTCCGCAACAATTGATATCGGAGCAAGGTTCGTGTTTCTACATATAATCTAGGGTTAAGATGTCTTCATCATCTTCAATAAAGTACGAAGTAGAGAAATTTGACGCGGGTTCAGTTTTAGTTTATGGAAGATTATGATGAAATCAACCCTGGTGTTACAAGGGTTATGGAAGGCAATTGATGAGGATTCTCCTGAGGAGATGACATAGACAAAGAAGGCAGATCTGAAGGAGAGGGCTTTGAGTGCGATTTTCATGAGCGTTACAGATAGCGTTCTTCGAGAAATTGCTGAAGAAACTTCTGCAGCAACATCATGGAAGAAGCTCAAAGATCTGTATTCTAAGAAATCGTGAACAAACTGTCTCTACTTGAAAAAGAGGTTATACAATCTCCGTATGAATGAAGGTACACTTGTTAAAACTCGCCTTGATGAGTTTAATTCAATTATAATGGAGCTGAAGAATGTGGATATCAAAATTGAGAGTGAGGATCATACCTTGATTGTATTATGTTCTTTACCACCATCTTATAATACTTTTGCTAATACACTGCTATATGGGAAAGATAAAATTTCACTGGAAGATGTTAGTAATGCACTAAAATCTAAAAACTTGAAAAAGAGCTTTCCAGACAGCAGAATTGTGGGAGAGGGTCTTGTGATTAGAGGAAGACCACAACAAAAGAACTTTAACAGGAAAAAGTCCATCGCCAAATCTAAGTCTAGAGCAAGGAAACAAAACTGTTATGAGTGCCGGGAGTAAGGTCACTACAAGAGAAAGTGTCCCAAGCTAAAAGAGAAAAGAGGAAAGTAGAAAGTAGATAATTCAGCAAATGTTGTTGACACTGGAAATAATTCTGATAATAGTGACTATGTAGGGGAAGTCTGTGGTATGAGTTCTAGTCATGGGCAGAATTCTTGGGTTCTAGATTCTGGTGCTATTTTCCACATGTGTCCACACAAGAATTGATTTACAACTTACAAGAAAATAAGTAGGACTGTCTACATGCGAGATGATAATCCATTACCAGTAGAAGGGATTGGTAACATCAAATTGAGCCGCATCATCCTCTCTGCCAAATGGAGAACTTTGTACAGATCACATCGTTCCCTCTACCAATCACAACACTTTGTACAGACTGCATTTTCCGCTCTGCCAACCATAGCACTTTGTACAGACCGCATTGTCCGCTCTACCAACCAGAGCACTTTGTAAAGACTGCAACATCGCTTCGCCAAATCAGAGATTCCAAGTAGATCGTTACAAACCTAGTCACCAACTTTTCCAATTGAAGGATGGTCCATTCAATTTTGTCACACGATCCACCAATCAACGACTGCAAATTAGTTATAATACTTCCATCATGGGGAGGTTCAAATTCATATACTTTCATCACGTGGAGATTTAAATTCAAAGTAAAATACTCTCATCGCGTGGAGATTCAAATTTGAAGTGGAATATTCCCAAAATTCAAAGTCGAATACTCACATCGCGGGGAGATTCAAATGCTCCATCAACTTCGGAATGGTATACAACCCAGCTAATATTCAAAGTCGAATTCAAACAGCCATCCCCGACATCCCAAACAATGTTCTATAGCTCGGAGACTTCAAATTCAAATATCCCATCGCCCAAAGATCCAAAATAATGGCAAGCCGGCAGACAACCATTGTTATTCCTTCACATTTATATTATATCCTAACGCATTGGCATTACAATAAATGGGTACGTGTGTATCTTTCTTTTGCAGGTTCAAACACTACAACGTGGAACTTACTCTAAGAAGCAAACCAGGTTACACCGCTATAAGGGATAACAGACTCATACGGGAGCCAAGGATCTAGCCTCCAACTCAATTCGATCAATAAAACTCCAAAATTGTCAAATCATTCAAGTCATATAATCAAGCTGCAATTCAGATGTCAGTAGATTCCATAATCTTTATGTATTGTGATATCGCCATAACACGATACTGGGACAATTCCTACAAGCGTAACTCTCTCCTATTTGTCATTCAGAACTATATGTGGCCTAATCCTCGTCAAGATCGAGGTATATAGGCGATTCAAAGCCAGAATTCGACCGTAATCTCATAACCCATGATCTTTCACAATTCCAAACACCACCCCGGCAATATATGCCTAAAGTCGGGATAAAATAGGTTATTAAGTCAATTTCTTTTCCCACAAACGCTTTCATTGTCTCCGGTAAAATAGGGGTTGCTCTGACGACCAATTTGACCCTCCACTTTTAAATTAATTTTTTTACACTTATTAATCAGCAATAAATGTAGCAGAGTATTTTTAAAATTAATAATACTTATTTTCTCAAAATATAGATGATATAATACATATAATAATAGTTAGTAATAATAAATCAATGGTAATTTAGTCGTAAATATTTATACATTATAATACTCCTACTACTTTAATTAATTAAGACAACTTTCATATTTTATAAACAAGTATTACCACTAATTTTATAATTTAGTCTCAAATTAGCTTTATCACTTTGATTAACCAAAATTAGTTTTTACAATTTAATAGATGAAGTGTTATTATTATTTTTGACAACCAATTAATTATAGTAATTAACTAATAATATATTAGATAATTATATTTTATTAAATTTTATTGGGATTAACTAAGTCTAATTAATTTAATTATAAAGGGGTTAAAAACATAAGTAGGCTACAATTGCAATTGTCCAGGATATAATTCAAATGCCTCCCAACCCGGTCTGGCCACCCATCCTCGTCCTAGTTGGCGATCTGCGCCACTTTCTTTAAGCCAATCATAGTGTGCCACATCACACATTTCCAATACTCACATATGAAATACAATGCATCTGGATCGTTGATCCAAATCGTCATTGATCCTCGATTAATCCTGACTTTCCTTTTATTTTTAAACCCTTCAGTGCTTCATCTCAACCGTTGGATCGAAAGGATCCAACAACCATCATTATTTCCCTACTAAATCTTTTATCCATTTTAAATCCGCAAAAATCCAAAGTCGTTGATCAACATTATACAACTACTCATCTCTCATCTCTCATTTTAACTAGGAGACAGACCCCTAAACCTAATTATTTCCACCCAGACCAGCAACCTCTCTTTCCCTTTCCTCTCTATTTTCTCTTAACTCACAAACCCCATCAATCCCTAAACCTTGCAGAATCCGTGCAAGGTCACTCAAATCAACCAAAAATTTCTCTTGTCCCTTCCAATCGAGAATCCTGCCGGGTTCTTTCCCTTTTCATCACCACAATTTGAATCCCAATTACTCAAAACCGTAGACCTAACGATGCAAACTAGAATATCATTATTCCTTCCTCTGCGCGTTTAAATCAAAGCATGTTGTAAAGACCCAACCGGTCATTTTGAGTATTTGCATTCTGTTCAAATATTTGAAATCTTGATTAGCTTCATATGATGTATTATGACTTGTATGAATCATCTGTTTTGGTTTTCAGGTAATCCGGGATTGATTTGGAAGAATGATTCTCAACTAGGAAGCTTTAAATTGGAAGAATTCATCAAGATTTACTTTTATGTATTTGACCCCGGATCAGAGTTTTGATGGTGTTGTTAGGTCCGGATGGTGATTTTGTACTTCTACATATGCCCGGATATGCATTTGGTTATTTTTTGAAAGTCAAGGCATTAATTGGTGAAAGTTGGCAATTTGAAGTTTTAAAAAGTTTGAAGGTTTGATCGAGAGTTAACTATGATGATATCAGGTTCAGACTGTGGTTTAGGGAATTAGAATAGCTTCGTTATGTCATTTGAAATTTGTGTGCAAAATTTGAAGTCATTCTGAGTTGATTTGATATGGTTCGGGTCGAGTTTTGGAAGTTGAAAATTCAAAACTTCATAAAGTTTGATTTGAGGTCTCAAGTAGGTATGTGTTATGTTTTTGAACTTATTGGTATGTTTGGAAGGGGTCCCGAGGGGCTCGGGCATGCTTTGGATAATTTGGGGACCATGTTTTGGATTTATTGCATTGCTGAAGTTTCAGGTCTCTGATGTTACCGCATCTGCGTTGCATTGGCCGTAAATGTAGAGTCGCAGGTTCGACCATTAGTGGATGGGAGTGCATGTGTGATGTTGTTTCCACATCTGCGAGTTCGCAGATGTGATCTTGAGGGCGCAGAAGCGAGACAGCTGGGAGTTGAGCTTTGCCCATCTGCGATGTTATTTCTGCAAATGTGGCTCCACAGGTGCGGAAGTCTAGGTTGTGATGGTGACTCGCGGGTGCAAGATTTTACCGCAGAAGCATTAGTTGCAGATGTGACTTTATGGCCGCAAAAGCGGATTCGCTGGTAGTTCTATATATCGGAAGAGTTAGTTCATTTTATAACAACTTTCTACTCGATTTTAATTATATTCCATGATTCCATCTTCATTTTTGGTATTTTAATTATATTCCATGATTCCGTCTTCATTTTTGGTAATTATTTTAATTTATAACTACATGCCTTGTTTTGCTATAATGCTTCTTTGATGTCATGTTTTCTCCATTTATGTGACTACGTGGGATATTATTCGAGTTAGAAATCATGCCTAGGCTACTTGTTCAATTATTTGAGACATGATAAGGCTATTTTCGCCATGTTGAGCTATTTGCCTTAGCCGAAGTCATACTATACAGTCATGATAGTTATATCCACATGTTATGTCTCAGTCTCTATGTATTGTAGATATGTTGTCTCGCAAGTTATTGGTGTCCATGTACGTGACACAAGTTTGAACTGTATTTGAGACATATTATGTTATCACGTGTTATGTAATTGGATTGTGTTTCTATGAGATGTCTTCATATTGAGACTCGAGCAGATTGATGACTGATTTGGACCATAGATTCGTATTTATAAGGATATTTGGATCGGGTTGTACGCCGCAACAGTTATATTGATATTGAGGTGACGCCTATGCCAGGCCCAACAATGGGCTAAGTTGTCTTGATTTGAGGCTACGCGGGCACCGGGACCCACTATTTGGGCTAAGTAATTATGATCAAGGCTTGGGTAGGATCCGCCCCTCCAGAGTCTGACATGCTAGTAGTGGGCGCTGAAACAGTATTTCATATACGTGCTTTGATGATGGGCAGTTATACCAGGTACCCCTACAATGCTAAGTGTGTGTATTTGTTGGATCCATGGTAATGTTGTTGGGGGAATTTGAGCAGACACCTGGAGTGTGTTGTGTGTATTTGAGGAGTTCATTATGAAACTGATTACCTGACATGTACACTTGACATATAGGCATAGAGATGAACCTTCCTCATGCTATACAGTGACACGATATCTGATTACTTGACATGTAGTTATAGAGATGCATTTTTCCTCATGCTAGACGACACTGTGACATTCATGATTTAACATGTACATTTGACATGTAGGCATAGAGATGTATATTCCTCATGCTAGATGGTATATGGTAATTTATAACTTGGCATATATATTGACATGTAGGCATAGGGACGTACTTTTCTCATGCTAATTGGAAAAAAAGGAATCCTTATCTAGTGTTGTGAATTGGAAATACAGTTCCATTGATAAGCTCATGTTTAGTTGATTTTCAGTGGTAATATCTGGACTTGACTATCATACCTGGGAAGCATGTCTACTTTTCCGTAATGTGAACGAGCTGAGCATAATATCTTTAGAGTTATTACTTTTACTGCCTACATTATATCATTATGAGTTAATATTGGCTATTGTGTTGGACTCTGACCATTTTTCGAGCTCTTCACTGCTTTCAACCTAAGGCTAGGTTTGTTACTTATTGAGTACATGGGGTCGGTTGTACTCATACTACACTTCTACACCTTGCATGCAGATTTTGGAGCTGATGTTGTTATGTATGGTGGGAGTTCTCATTGAAGATGTACATATGTTCCGGTTATAAGTGCCACTTATTCTTAGTATCTTTAGATTTATAAATCTATTTATATATATTTCGAACAAATGATGTATTTATTTCATACCAACTTTGTAAATTTTAAGTCCTAGAAACTCATGACTTGTACCATCAATCCTTGGGATTTTGTATAGAAAGCTCAGTTATTTTATTTATTGATTCTTGTTATCCTATTTGAGTTGTGTTGTATATCATTTGGCTTACCTAGCAGGTTAGGTTAGGTGCCATCATGGCTAGCTGGATTTTGGATCCTGACACCAGCAAGCCATGAATCTTTGACCTCATCCTCGTGATTCTTTATCTAGATGTCAAACGCAGTGACCTCTGGACTTGGGCTTTGACCGATGGCCCTTTGCTCCTCAACGATCGATCTCTTCCATTTTCGTGCCAAGGTAATATTGATCCTGATTTCCCCCATGTTCTCATTCTTTTTCCCCCATGTTGCTATCATCATTACTCACTCGTCATTCCCTATTATCTCTTTGAATTCAAACGAAGCCCTAAGGCTTCAATGCTACTATAAATAGAGCTTTGGGTGATCTTACAAAACAGTGGAAAACACTGGCAACACTCATAAACATTGAAAGAACACATTCCTAAACTTATGAATTTTCTGTTGAAGTTCTTCTTTAATCTCTTTTTCTTTTATTCTTGTTCGAGTTTGATTACTGTAAGTTGGTTGTGAGTTTGGATTCTTAAATTGCTACAAATCATCTTTACTTGGTTTGCTGCTCCGAAGAATGTCAGTAAACACTGACAACCCCCCCCCCCCCTCTTTTTATTTTTTGATAAGTTAGGATTTTTGATTTTGATGCTTTTCTGTTAATTATTTGCTATTATGCTTTTCATGGTGTTCATCAGTAAACATGCAACCTTCTTATTATGTTCTGCTCATATGTTACTCTTGTTTAAGTTAATAATGTTTCCTGAAGACTATGTTTACCCTTGTATTATTGTTAAATCAATATCTCGTGATTATATTTGAGTCTTTTCCTCATGCTTAAATAACTAAAATGACTCTTTGTAGTTGTCTTTATAAAAAATCATTAATTCTTCATGACTATTTGAACTCTACGATAATAATTGTGTGCAGCCTCTATTGTTGTATTGATTGAACACTTGTTGATTTCTATACTTTTGTCTATATTTATCAGGTTATTTCTGCTAATTAAGTAATGTTCATAGACTTTTACATGCCATTAGTTGAGAATCATGCTTAAAACACTGTGGTAACTAGTAAAGACCCTTATGCATGCATCATTATGCTTTGTCTCAACCTTTAATGCCATGGTGTTTTGGTCTAGTCTATTGACTGATTCTTATTGATGGTTCTGCTCATATTCTCATGTTAACCTGTTTTCCTAAATGACTCTAATTGGCAGTTTGTTTATTATACTGTGATGTTCTGCATAGTTATGATAAAATGATTCATGTGTGTCTATCATGACAACTGGAAATAAAAGCAATCATATGGTGAGCCTTATTGGTATAACTTGTTATTAAACTTTCCTACATGTCTAAATGGTCACTTACTGTGGTCTGTTTGCCCTGCTTTGACCAAATAAAAATGAATACCTTTATTTGTTATTTCATGGCTGTTTGACAACATTGTTTAGAAAGTACTCACTTATGAATTTGAGCATTGTTTGGTTTTGGTAAGTTGAAACCTGATAGATTGTGCATTGTAATGACTAAATACCATGTCCATTAGGTTTAAATGAAAACTAAAGCTAGCCTTCCTATTCATGTTAATATCCATGTTGCCCTAGCTGATTGGTACCCCTTTTGAATTCTGAGTAAGGTCATTAGCACAAGTGTTTAAAGAAATGAGGTCCTAACTATGTGCATGCTTGCTCAAAACTGTTCTGAAAATTGTTAAGATCTCTGTGACTTGCTCTAGTGATCTAAACCTATTTAAGAAGGTTCTGAAGTGTTGAACCTTCAGTGGAATTGACAAACAAGTACCTATGCCCATCTTTGTCGCTTACTGATGCTTTAGACTACTTAATGAGACATCCCTGAACGTGAAATTATAAGTAATGGAGTTTATCTACTAGTAGCACATAATCAGTTATCTATACTTTGAGACCTTGGATTGATTGTGTAACAGTAATGATTCTCATGAATGCTTTGTACATGTTGTGGTGGTTTAGAGCCACATTAGTGCCTTTGTTACCATCATAACTTTAATATCCACTTGTAGTGACCCGTTCTTGTATTTCAAGTTCTATTAAGAATATCTTAAGGTCAATATTGTGTTAAGTACTTAGCAGCTTATGGTTTAGTACTCTAATGATGATTGCAATGCTTAATATGGTTGTTTGATTTCAAGTTGTTGTTTCTGTGTGGCTGAACCTTTGAAAGGTCTTATGATAAACCTTTTATATTTGTTACTTTCATGGTCTATGTTAGTTGATCAACTGAGTTAACATTTGTTTGTGCTTAAACCTTTGAGGAAGAGTAATGGTTAATGTTCAAGGGTATTTTGGTATGAGCCTGCCTTTGTGGTTGAGGCACCCTTCCTTAGCACAAGCATTGCTCAGGGTCCATGAGACCCTCTTGAACTCTGAAGTATCAGGAGTCCATAAGGGGACTTCATAAATAAACGTTAGCCACTGACCTTAACTAATCTTCATATGGTTAGCACAAATAAAAAATTAACTTAACTGTATTCTTTAGATTTTTTTTCTTATTACCTGTTATAATTTGTCTTATTTCATCTTATATTGATACGTGCTAACCCTCTCCTTTTTCTTGTATATGCATGATCATTGGGCCTGCTGAGTCCATTTGGAACTCAGGCCAAAGCTCAGGGAATTGGGCTGCTCTCCTAGTCATCTGTTGAAGTACGCTATCGCTAGAGTTAATTTGGACCTGGCTGCTTTGCCATACCAACATAGAAGAGTCCAACTTCCTCCCTTTACTTCAATATATACTATTGATATTTCATTTCTCTGTATATGCCTTTGGAAAACTAACATTGTTATTGTGGTTGATACTATTGATCATTGTGGTTGTTTTTATTAGGCAGACCTTAGGGCAAGCCAAAGTCTAATAGATAAAATGGTATCAGCAAGACCCAGATAAGATTAAAAGGAAATCGAATTCAAAAAAAAGTCACAAACAGAAACTCCTCGAAAAGGATTTCAAAATGAGCCTTGGCCTCTCCTATTTGTCATTTGAATGGGATATTGAAGTTTTTTCCTACAACTTAAGAGAGTAAAAATTGAGGATTTGAAGGTTGATTTGGACTTGGTTTTGGAATCTAATCACATATTTGGACTCGAGAGGTTATGGTAGTCGGGACCTACCCCTTGACTTGGGTTTTGACCATGCGGGCCTGGGTTGACCTTTATTGACATTTTGGGAATTGAACAAACATCTAAGCTTTATTGTTTGAAATTGATTCCTATAACGATTTTGACATTATTGAGTTATTTTTGGCTAGACTTGGCTCATTCAGAGGTTGATTTGAGAGGCAAGGGATCGTTGGAGTATTAGTTCTCACGCATTTGAGGTAAGTTTCTTACCTAAGATTGGTTTAAGGGTAATTTCCCATTGGCTATGATACTTATGACATGTTGGGGGTGAATCACGTGCGAAGTCACAAGCACAGATGTGTGCACCATGGTTATTCATGATCGAGGTAGACCATAGGCTATTATATGCCTTGTTCTGCATCATGCCTCATTATTTCAGTGTTTTCTCCTTTTGTATAACTACATGAGCTATTATACATGTTACAAATCATCTCTAGACTTTGTACTTATTTGTTAGAGACATGATAGGGCTATTTTTGTTATGTTGGGCTTTTTTCCTTAACTGTAGTCATATTTTCAGTCATAACATCATATCGGCATATTTATCTCTGTCTTTGTGCACTCTTATATGTTATCTCACATGTTATTAGTGTCTTTATTTGTGTGACACGGGTTAGAGTTGAGTTATGGCATGTTGGCATATTCTGAGCAGTATTCATAAGTATGGTACATTGAGATTTGAGTGCATTTAGACCTCTACAGATTGATGAATAATCTTGGGTCATAGGGTCGTGTTGGTATTGATTGTGAGGAGACGTTTGCGTCCAGGCCCCATATTGGGCTGAGTGGCTTTGATTGTTAAGTGTGATATTGATTGTGAGGGGGATACTACGTCAGGCCCATATTGGGCTGAATGATATCAATCATTGACTTTTGATATGATTAGCACTTGGGTTAGGGTCCGCCGCTCCGGAGTCAAGTATAATCTTGTGAGTGCAAGCACTTGATATGTTCTTAGTGTGGGGCTTATGCTAGGCACCCATACAATATTGAGTGTGAGTTTATGTAATGATTTATGAGATTTTAGCTAGGCACCGTGAGCGTGCTGAGAGTACGACTTAGGGGAATTTGTACGAGGCACTATGTATCTGCTAGGTTTTGTGTTATTTGATGATTTCTTTGTGATGTTGTGATTTTTTGCACGAACACTTGTCGTGCAGGCATAGAGTTGTACTTTTCTCATGTTATTTGATACCTATTGCCTTTATATTTGATGCCTTGACTGATATATTTGGAAAGCGTGTTGATTTTCCTCTTAATGTGATAGAGTCAAACTTGATATTATTGAGCTGCTTTTCCTTTTTTTTACTATGCTATTATTGTTTTTGTTTGTTTTTGAAAATAAGTATTGGAACTTTCGAAGCTCGTCACTTCTTTCAGCCTGAGGTTAGGCTTGCTACTTATTGAGTACATGGGGTCAGTTGTACTCATACTACACTCTGCACTTCATGTGCAGATCTAGGTCTTGCTGATCGTGGTAGTTGTTAGAGCCTAAACCAAACTAATTGGGAGATTTCAAGGTCGCATTGTTGTTCCATTTGCAGGCCTTGAAGTCACTTTCCTAATTGTATGATTATCATTGTTTAATCTTTCGCACAGTATTGTATTTGACTCAATTCTTGTATTTACTTATTCTATAGAGCTCATATACTCGGTGACACCAGATTTTGGGATGGTTTTTAGTTGTACCAATATATGACTTCAATTGTTTATATTATTCTGCATTTAGGGACTATTTAATACAGTCATTTAAGTTTATTTATGCATAGTATTTTTGTCTTGCCTAGTGTCACGACCCCAACTTCCCACTTTAGGATATCGTGTTGGCATCTAGTCTCTAAGATTAGGTAAGCCAAACATACATTGAGAATTAGTAGAAATAACGATTTAGGTATCAAATTAAACTGTTAAACTATCATAGTAAAACCCAAAGGGTACAACTATCAAATATCTCCCAAAATCGGTGGAACTGAGTCATAAGCTCTGTAGAGAATGCACTAATAATGTCTAAATACAACTCTGTTTGAAATGAAAATAAACAGTAGTAAAGCAATAAAAGTGGGTGACTCCGAGGCATGCCAACTTCGAGCAGATGCACCTCGAAGTTTCTAGAATAACGGTCAATCAGTGGCGTCTGGCACGAACAAATATACTTGGATCTGCACTAAAATGTGTAGAAACGTAGCATTAGTACACCACAACGGTACCCAGTAAGTATCAATCCTAACATCAGTAGAGTAGTGATAAGGTCAGGTCAAGACACCTACTGGACAAAAGACACCCGAATAGGATATAATATAATCTAATAACGAAAAGCAAAGAATTAGATGCAACAAAGCAGCAAAATGATGTAAGACTAATAACGGATATTAAAGCAATAAAGGACAACAAGAATGAGCATATGATAAAAATAACAAGTAATCAAATATAGTCAAATATAAGTAAAACAAATGAAGGAATAAAAATAACCATTCCACCAACAAGCACTTTCAACATAGAATGTACAACAAGAATCACAACCGAGGAATCATACCTCATTTTCACATTTCACAAGTTATAATCCCAATCTTCCTTATATCACCGTGCGAGCCTTGCATTAATTTAAAAATATTTTTTTCGAAATAGCTACACACGTTTTATCCCCCTTATCTCACTGTGTGGCTTCAAATAATTCCCATACTAGCAACACGCGTATAAATCCCGCCTTATCTCATTACATGCATTTTATTACCCACACTTATACCACCGCATGCGTATCAATATCACAACACAATAATCAACCCGCACCACATGTGCCCATATGCCACAACATTACCAAATCAACAACAACAATATTACCACAACACGCAGCCCACTGCTCAATACAATGTGTACAAGAATCTCCATAATAAAAAAATGAATGAGAAACAACTCAACAAGGAAGGATGTCCCGATAATCATCACCTCAACCACAATATGATAATGGCTTTCACGACTACAACCTCAATAACACAATAATGAATGTATTCCTGTGAAATGGGAACTTCCAATTCAAGTACGTAGCATAAGCTTAACAATGAAATAACAACTATGAATGAATGCATGAGAATAAATCAACAATCGGGAGGATAGCATGTAACAACAACAACAACAAATAAATGCATATAAGAGTGACTTTGACAATGTAAACTAGAACATGTAATAACAACTTCAATTAGGCATGTAAAAATAACATGACAACAAAAGATAGAACGAATAATACTAATAATATTAATATCTTCAATTAAGTGCTTATAAGTAACTTAAGAGTTTAAACCGGTCAAATATCACATATAGGCCCGTGTACACACTCGTTACCTCGTGTACACGTCTTTCACGTAATTCAAATGGTACAATCAAAATAATCCTAAGGGGTAGTTCCCAACACAAAGTTGGACAAGATACTTACCTCAAACAACCTAAATCAATCCACTAATATGCCCTTCCCGCACGTATCAATATCCGGACGGCTCGAACCTAGCCAAAATAACTTAATACCATCAATAATAGCCATAGGAAAGAATTCCAAATGATAAAGCTAGAGTCTTGAATCAAATATGCAAAGTCAACCTCGGGCCCGCACCCTGAAACACAACAAAATTCACAAATTCTGAACACCCATTCAATAACGAGTCCAAACATACAAATTTCATCCAATTCCATCCATAAATTGACCCTCAAATCACCAAATATGAATTTCCAATACCGTCGCCTAAAATCCCCAAATTTCACTTCAAATTCACATAGACAAGGTGTAATAACCAATGGGTAGTCAATATTTAACATCAAAAGTGATTAAACTTCACTTACCTCTTCAATTATGGTGAAACGCACTCCAAAGATCTCCTTAGACCGAGTTCCAAAACTCCAAAATTGAGAAAAAATACTCAAACCCACGAATTTATGGAGTCTGCTAGTGGAATTGCACGTGCTATCCAAATTTCTACTTCTGCGGTAAAAAATACACACCTGCACAGTTCACTTAAGTTCTGACCTACCGCTTCTACGGTCCAACTCCCGCTTCTGTGCGTTCGCACCTGCGAAACTCTTCCGCATCTGCGATCCTAGCTATGCCAGCCTCCCTCCGCTTCTGCGTCACCTTGTCCATATATGCGTGCTCGCAGATATGGTTGATCCTTCACACCAGCGACCTTCACCAGCCCCAGCCACGCCCGCTTCTGCGGTGTTGCACCAGAACTCCTAGGCTTTAGTAGTCCTTCAAGGTCCAAAATGATCTGCCAACCACCTGAAACTAACTCGAGGCCCTCGGGACCCCATCCAAACATACCAACAAGTCCTAAAATACGATGCGAACTTACTCGAAGTCTCAAATCACACCAAGCAACATCAAAGCCACAAATCATACCCCAATTCAAGCCTAATGAAACTAATGAACTTCCAACATCTAAAACTAATGTCGAACCATATCAAACCAACTTCGAATGATCGCAAATTTTGCACACTAGTCACAAATAACACAACAGACCTATGCCAAATCTGGAATCACAATCCAAGCCTCGTATTTAAAAAGTCAACCCTCGGTCAAACCTATCAACCTTCCAAGACTCCAACTTCCCAATCTTTGCCAAAAGTACCAAATCAACCTACGGACCTCTGAATCAACATACAGACATACGCCTAAGTCCAAAATTACCATACGAAGCTATTGGAACCATCAAAAGTCCATTACAGATTTGTCCACACACAAGTCAAACTCTGGTCAACTCTTTCAACTTAAACTTCCAACTTTTGGATTAAGTGTCCCAATTCACTCTGAATCTCACCCGAAACCAAACCAACCATCCCGGCAAGTCACATAACCACACATTAACATAGGAGAATCAATAAATAGGGAAACGGGGCTACAACACACAAAACCACCAGTCGGGTCGTTACATTCTCCCCTTCTTAAAACAAACGTTCGTCCTCGAATGAGTATAGAGACATACACGAAGTGTTGAAAAGGTGAGGATCACCGCTACGCATATCATGCTCGACCTCTAAAGTTTCCTCCTCAACCAGTTGACCTCTCCATTGATCCTTCACTGACGCAATGTTCTTTGACCTCAACTTCCGGACATGCCTATCCAAGATAGCCACTGGC
Organism: Nicotiana tabacum; assembly: GCF_000715075.1. Taxonomy (NCBI): domain Eukaryota; kingdom Viridiplantae; phylum Streptophyta; class Magnoliopsida; order Solanales; family Solanaceae; genus Nicotiana; species Nicotiana tabacum. Next base: position 39,675,749 of record NC_134094.1, read on the forward strand.
TCCTCATCATAAGTCAAATCCGTGTCCGATTGGACTGAGCTGAATTATAATACATAAGACGGATCACCATAATACTTCCGGAGCATGGAAACATAGAACACGTGGTAAACTGTTGATAAGTTGGGTGGAAATGCAAGTCTGTAGGCGACCTCACCAACTCTCTCAAGGATCTCAAAGGGACCAATATACCTAGGGCTCAACTTGCCCTTCTTCCCGAATCTCATCACACCCTTCATGGGCAAACCTCTGCGCAAAACCCTCTCTCCCACCATAAATGCTACATCACGAGCCCTACAATTAGCATTACTCTTTTGCCTAGATTATGTTCTACGAAGCTGATCCTGAATCAACTTGACTTTCTTTAAGGTATCCCGAACCAAATCAGTTCCCAATAACCTAGCCTCCCCCAAATCAAACCACCCAACTGGAGAATGACACCGCCTCCCATATAAAGCCTCATAAGGAACTATCTGAATACTCGATTGGTAGATGTTGTTGTAGGAAATCTTTGCAAGCGGTAAGAACCGATCCCATGAACCCCCAAAATCCATATCACAAGCATGTAGCATATCCTCTAAGATCTGAATGGTGAAATGTCATGATCATCTCAACTTTTGTGCTTAACTCATGCTGCACAACTCTCCATAAATGTGATGTGAACTGCATGCCTCGATCGGATATAATAGATATCGATACACCATGTAGATGAATAATATCACGAATATAGATCTGAGCTAGCTGATCTGAAGAGTAGGCTGTCACAACGGGAATAAAGTGTACAGAGTTGGCCAATCTATCTACAATAACCTATGCTGACTCAAATTTCTTCAAGGTTTGTGGGAGTCCAACAATGAAATCTATGGTGATACGCTCCCGCTTTCACTCTGGAATCTCAAGTCTCTAAAGCAAATCGCCCGGCCTCTGATGCTTGTACTTCACATGCTGACAATTCGAGCACTGAGCCACGCACTCCACTATATCTTTCTTAATTCTTCTCCACCAATAGTGTTGTCTCAAATCGTGGTACATCTTTGCGGCACCCGGATGAATGGAATACCACGAACTGTGGGCTTCCTCTAGAATTAACTCATGAAACCCATCCAAATTGGGCACACAAATCTGGCCCTACATCCGCAACACCCCGTCATATCCAATAGAAGCCTTCTTGGCATTACTGTGCTACACCATGTCCTTAAGGACAAGCAAATGGGATCATCATACTAACACGCTTTGATGCTCTCATAAAAGAAGACTGAGAAACCACGCAAGCAAGAATGAAATCACTCTAGGCTCTGAAACATTCAACCTCATGAACCGATTGGCCAAAGCATGAACATCCAATGTTAATGGTCTCTCCCCAAATGAAATATATGCAAGGATACCTATACTCTCCGCCTTCCAACTCAAGGCATCGACCACTATATTGGCCTTCCCAAGATGGTATAAACTGGTGATATCATAGTCTTTCAACTGCTTTAACCACCTTCACTACCTAAAGTTTAGGTATTTTGGCTTAAAACAAGTGTTATAGACTCTGATGATATGTGAATACCTCAAAGACATGCCGTAGAGATAGTGCCTCCAAATCTTCAATGCGTGACCAATGGTGGCTAACTCTAAATCATGCACCGTTAGTTCTTCTCATGGGGCTTCAATTGACGCAAAGCATAAGAAATTACCCTATCATTCTGCATCAATATGCACCCGATGCCAATCTGCAAAGCATCACAATACACTGTATAAGAACCTGATGCTGAAGGAAAAAATAGAAATCTTGAGTTTCTAAAAGCTCTCCTCACACTCATCAGACAACCTAAACGGGGCACCCTTCTGAGTCAATCTGGTCAAGAGAGCTGCAATGGATGTTAAACCCTCCACAAAATAGAAATAATAACCAGCCAAGACTAGAAAACTCTGGATCTCTGTAGCAAAAGACTGTCTAGGCCAACTCTGAACTGCCTCCGCCTTCTCCGGATCCACCTTAATCCCCTCACTGGACACCACATGACCCAAAATTTCCATTGAATCAAGCCAAAATTTACACTTAGAGAATTTTGCATATAACTTCTTCTCCCTCAAGGTGTAGAGCATGATCCTCAAGTGGTGCTCATGATCCTTCCGACTGCGAGAATACACCAAAATATCGTCAATGGACATGATGATGAAAGAGTCAAGATATGACTGGAACACACTGTTCATTAAGTGCATAAATATTTCTGGGACATTGGTTAGCCCAAATGACATCACCAGAAATTCATAGTGACCAAAGCGAGTCCTGAAAGCAGTCTTCGAAATGTTTGATTCCCGAATCTTCAACTGATGGTACCCTGACCTTAAATCAATCTTCGAGAATACCCGAGCACCCTGAAGTTGCCGAATAGATCATCAATATACGGTAGTGGGTACTTGTCATTGACTGTAACTTTATTCAGTTGTCTATAATCAATTCACATCCTCACAAAGCCGTCTTTCTTCTTCAAAAATAGAACTAGAGCACCACAAGGTGAGATACTTGGCCGGATGAAACCCTTATCGAGCAACTCCTGAAGATGTTCCTTTAATTCCTTCAACTCCACTAGTACCATATGTTATGGTGGAATAGAAATAGGCTGAGTTCCCGGCATCAGGTCAATATCAAAATCGATATCCTTATCCGGCAGCATGCCCGGTAGGTCTGCTAGAAACACATCTGGAAACTCTCTCACTACCGTAACTAACTCAAAGGTAGGATTATCAGCACTGACATCTCTCATAAAGGCTAGGTATGCATCACATCCCTTCTCACCATTCGTTGTGCCTTTAGAAAGGACACCACTCTGCTAGGAATATAATCCAATGTACCCCTCCACTCCAACCATGGCAACCCTAGCATAGCCAGTGTCACAGTGTTGGCATGACAATCCAGAATAGCATGATAGGGCGACAACTAGGCCATGCCCAAGATCAATTCAAAGTCCACCTTACTGAGTAGCAATAGATTAGCTCTGGTATCATAACAATCAAAAGTGACTAAACACTATCGGTAAACACGGTCTACAGTAATAAAATCCCCTACAGGCGTGGACACATATACAGGAGCACTCAAACAATCACGAGATATATCCAAATATGGAGCAAAGTAAGATGACATATATGAATAAGTAGAACCTCGATCAAATAAGACTGATGCATTCCTATGATAGATCAGAACAATACCTATGATATGCATAGAAACCAGTCTGACCTCCCCCTCTAGGAAGACCTCTACCAGCCTGACCTCCACCCCTAGCTGACAGTGCAGGTGGAGTGGAAACTGGAGCAACAACCATGGTATGTGAACGCTGTAGACTTGGTCGAATCCATGGAGCCTGTGTAGTTTGGGAGGTGCACCCTCATGAGTCTGGGGGAACACATAGGCGACCCTGGAGTCGCAGAACATCATCCTTGTTATATCCCATAATTTAATATTAGAATTAGTCGTAGTAATCCATATGAGCTAGAAGGGATTAAGACCATTCATGAGATTATAGAGGATTTGTGACTATATTATTGTAAAACTCCGTAAGTATAACAACATTGATACCGTTAGATATTATGTTAGTGTGGTATTTTC